>NC_058081.1:381889440-382534440 GCF_014858855.1 Bufo gargarizans | reverse complement strand
ATGCCAGAAGTCTGACTAAGGATCGTCAAAACCGGAGAGGGGGAGGGGTCTGCCTTTATGTAAAGTCCGGTCTAAAGCCCACACTCCGCAAAGATATAAGTGAGGGACATGAACATGTGGAGTCAGTGTGGGTAGAGATACATGGAGCTAAAAACAACAATAAATTACTAATAGGAGTTTACTATAAACCACCTAATATACCAGAGTCCACAGAAAATCTATTACTAAACGAGATAGACGAGGCGGCAAATCATAATGAGGTGGTTATTATGGGGGACTTCAACTACCCAGATATAGACTGGGAAACTGAAACTTGTATATCTCATAAAGGAAACAGGTTCTTGGCAATAACCAAAGACAATTACCTCTCCCAACTGGTTCAGGACCCGACTAGAGGGACGGCCATACTGGACTTAGTATTAACCAATAGGCCGGACAGAACAACAGACGTGCAGGTTGGGGGACACCTGGGAAATAGTGACCACAAAGTAATAACCTTCCAATTATCATTCAAAAGAGCGTTTCTACAGGGAGGAACAAAAATACCAAACTTCAAAAAAGCTAAATTTAGCCAACTAAGAGAGGCCATAGGCCAAACTAACTGGGACAAAGTCCTCAAAAATAAAAATACAGCCACAAAATGGGATATCTTTAAAAACATCCTAAAATCTCATTGTGAGAGGTACATACCGTATGGTAATAAAAGGTTAAGAAACAAAAAGAAACCAATGTGGATAAATAGAACTGTAAAGAAAGCAATAAATGACAAAAAGAAAGCATATCATTCACTGAATCAGGAGGGGAGCACGGAAGCACTGAAAAACTATAAGGAAAAAAATAGAACATGTAAAAAACTAATAAAAGCGGCCAAACTAGAGACCGAGACATTAATTGCCAAAGAGAGTAAAACTAACCCTAAAATGTTCTTCAATTATATAAATGTTAAAAAGTATAAATCTGAAGGTGTTGGCCCTTTAAAGAGTAATGAGGGAGAAGTCGCAGAGAGCGATGAGGAGAAAGCAAAGCTGTTAAATATTTTTTTCTCCAATGTATTCACTGAGGAAAATAAATTGTCAGATGACATGCAGAATGCAAAAATAAATTCCCCATTAAAAGTGTCCTGTCTGACCCAGGAAGAAGTACATCAGCGACTAAAGTAGACAAATCGCCAGGACCGGATGACATACACCCCCGTATCCTAAAGGAATTAAGTAATGTCATAGCCAGACCCTTATTTCTGACGAGGGGACATCCTCTGCGTCTGGAGGAAAGAAGGTTTGTACACAAACATAGGAAAGGATTCTTTACGGTAAGAGCAGTGGGAATATGGAACTCTCTGCCTGAGGAGGTGGTGATGGTGAGTACAATAAAGGAATTCAAGAGGGCCCTGGACGTATTTCTGGAGCTTAATAATATTACAGGCTATAGCTACTAGAGAGGGGTCGTTGATCCAGGGAGTTATTCTGATTGCCTGATTGGAGTCGGGAAGGAAGTTTATAGTCCCCTAAAGTGGAGAAAATTGCCTTCCTCTGGATCAACTTGCGGGATAACAGGCCGAACTGGATGGACAAATGTCTTTTTTCGGCCTTATGTACTATGTTACTAAAATGATCCTTGGGAAGCACAGTCCTAATCCCTGACCACCAGGACCAGGTAGCGCTCTGTCAGTACATTGCTGCCTCCCCTCTCTGCCACGCTGCTCCGCTGTATACTGGTGCTTATTCTGACACTAGGGCTGGGTTCACATCCCATTTGTGCCATCCATTTAATGTATACCAAAAAATGTATGCGTTAACAGATGCTTCAGACTGATGCCGTACAGTGGCGTCCGTTCACCATACAATCCTCAGACTGATGCCGTACAGTGGCGTCCGTTCACCATACAGTTCCATTGTAAAAAAACATACTTTAACGTATGCATTTTTTACTTGACTCTGCAGGATACAAAAACACAGAGTGCTGCACATCATTTGTATACATCAAACCAAACCGATAGGAACAATGTAATGTGAACCCACTAGAGCGGGGGGGGGGGGGGGGTACTAAAATTTGCCGTGGGGCCCAGTCAGTTCTAGCTAAATCACTGCACATCTCCTTCTCTCCTCCAGGCCTGGCCCACTGCTGCAGCGGGCAGAAGGAGCGCAGGGAGCTGCGGTTAGTGAATGACAGGACCACTGGCTCTCCTGCGCTCCAGCAATGATAGGTATGTGAGGGGGCCACTGGGGGGGTCATTCATTACACTGTGAGGGCCCCTTACACAGTATAATGTCTCCCAGTGCCCCCCATTTAGTATAATGATCCCCATTGAACCTCCGTTTAGTATAATGACAACCAGAGCCCCCATTTAATATAATGAGCCCCAGTGCCCCCTCCATACAGTATAACCCCCAGTGTGGGGGGGATTGGGGGTCATTATTCTGATTGTAGGGCCACTGTGGGGTCATTATATTGTGAGGGCCCTTTACATAGTATAATGACCCCCAGTGTCCCCCATTTAGTATAATGATCCCCAATGACCCTCCATTCAGTATAATGACCTCCAGAGCCCCCTTTATACGGTATTCCCCCAGTGTAGGGGCTACTGGGGGTCATTATTCTGAATGGGGGCGACTGGGGGTTATTATTCTGAATGCAGGTCCACTGAGGGTCATTATACAGGGGGAGGGAAATTGTAGGTTCATTATACTGTGTGAAGGGTCACTAGTGGTCATTACACTGTATAGGGGTCACTGGGGCTCATTATACCTTGTGGGAGCCACAGGGGGACATGTAAATCTAAAAAAAGCCTCATGGGGGCCCACATGAACCTGGAGCCGGCCCTGTCTATAGGGACAAGTTATGGCTGGGAGAAGTGATCATGGTGGTCAGAACGAGATGGAAAAGAACTCTGGAGAAGACATCACCTGTAAGTCACTAATTGCAAATTAGTCATTTGTTTATTCTGCCGGTGATTGTGTATTATGAGTGCTTTTGTCACTGAATGATCTACAGCTGATGATGGGTGGTAGCATTCTGTTTTTGAAACAACTCCAAGCCTTCCATTACTACTATTCAGCCCATACTGGATGCTGTAGTTTCACCCTGTACCAGCTCATATGACAACAGCTAACTCGGCTATTCAAGTAGTATCTGTATTGAACTTTTTTAAGCTTGTGATTAGGTTTGAGCGAATCAACCTTCGGATCAGAGATCGGAAGTCGATTCATTCCAATACTTCGATTTTAATGCTGTTTCCGTACAGCATCAAAAGGTATTGGCTCCGAAGGTGTTCTTCTCCATGCACCAACTGTGACAACACGGCACCTAGGCGCACATTGGAAGCATCTGTTTGAACAACAAACTTTTTTTTGAAATCAGGAGCGATCAAAACTGGCCTACTGCATAACACCTCCTTGAGTTTAAAGAACGCAACCTCAGCATCTTTGTTCCAAGAAATTCCCCCTGAGCTTTTGCACTTGATTAGGTCCGTAAGTGGAGCAGCTATGGTGGCAAAATCTGGAATAAACCTCTGGTAATACCCTACCATGCCCAGAAACGTCCTCACCAGTTTTTTTTTTTTGCAAGGTTGAGGCCACTCCTTAATTGCCTGTACCTTTTGTGCCTGAGGCTTGATGAGGCCTTTACCAATAATGTACCCTAGGTATCGTGCCTCTTCAAGGCCCAGGGCACAGACCAGCCTGCCGAATTGAGTTTACCACCGCTTGGACCTTGGGAAGATAACTTTCCCAATCTGAGCTGAATATCACCACGTCGTCAAGGTAGGCCGACGCGAAGTGCTGGTGTGGCCTGAGGACTTCATCCATCAACCTCTGAAAGGTGGCAGGGGCCTCATGAAGCCCAAACGGCATTCTCACATACTGGAACAGGCCCTGTGGAGTAGAAAATGCTGTCTTTTCCCTAGCCGTTGAAGTAAGTGGAATCTGCCAATAACCTCTGGTTAGATCCAGGGTGGTAATGTACCTGGCTGGACCTAACCTTTCTATCAACTCATCCACCCGTGGCATGGGATAAGCGTCAAACTTTGAGATCTCGTTTAATTTGCGAAAGTCGTTGCAACACCACAGGGCTACTCCAATCACTATGGGACGGCTCAATAACACCTAGCTCCAACATTCTCTGGACCTCACCGGCTACTGTCTGTCTGCGGGCTTCAGGAATGCGATAGGGCTTCGAGCGAACCCGAGCTTGTGGATCTGTAACAATATCATGTGTCACTGTTTTATACCCAACAGCTTACACAAACCTTTAATTACGTTTGACATAAAAGGTGTTCCTTGATCCGTCAGGATCTCTTTGGGAATGCCTGTTCTAGCAAACATATGAAACAGCTCCCGGGCAATTGTTTTAGCTGACGTGTTCCGCAGAGGAACCGCCTCGGGATACCTAGTGGCATGGTCTAAAACCAGAAGAATGTATTGATGTCCCTTTGCAGACTTCACCAGGGGCCCCACCAAATCCATTGCAATCCGGTGAAAAGGTACCTCAATGATGGGTAACGGTACCAAGGGTCCCCGGTAATGAGACGCAGGGGACGTCAACTGACATTCTGGGCAAGACGCACAGAATTGTTTGATTTCTGCAAATATACCAGGTGTCCTCCCATGGGGTTTTTATGAGCCAGGTCAAGTACCACTTTCCTATGCGATTTGGGAACAACTAGTTGCTCTACGACTTCACCCCTTATATTATCAACATGATAGAGAAGATCATGGTTGACAGCAAAGTGAGGGTACACCTTCTCTAAGCCCATACTGTGGGCAACCTCATTAACCACAGCAACATTTTCCCAAGCATGAGCTAATGTTGGGTCCCTTTGTGCCAAAGTTATCTTGAGACCAGTTTATTTCTGGCATAGCTAACTCTTCCACAGACTCTTGAGGTCTCTCGGATTCCCCCACTAGCACAGAGAAGGGGAACTGGTCAGGCTTAACTGGGGCCAGTCCACCGGCTGGTACTTCAGAACCGGAATCCCCAAAGTTATGCAGGCTAGCCGGAGTTTCATCCCTCAGGGAAACTTGAGGTGGAAACTCGACCGCTCACAGGTCCCAGAACAAAGGAATGTCCCGCCCTAGTATGACACTATGCATCATGGATTTAGATACTCCAACCTCATGGGACGTCACACCAAACTGAGTCGCAATGGGGACCACCGCTGTACCATAACTTTTTGCATCACCATGTATGCACACAACACCCATGCACTGGTTTTTCAGCTGGTCTGGAGCTACCAGGTCTGAATGTACAAGCGTAACGAGGCTCCCAGAATCCAGCAAGGCCTGGACACTCCTTCCACCCACTTTGACCTGTGCCATGCGAGCCAGCGCAGATGTCAGACACGCTGGATGAGCAAAAAAGGAAAGGCGCTGAGCGGCTCCACGCTCCATAGGTACTGGGACGTCAGGACATTTAGCAGCCACATGCCCCCAGGCTTTGCACCTCCAGCACTGGACACCGGAGCCTGGTAGGGTCTCTTTCAGCAGCCTAGTATCCATGTTGGTCTTCACCCACATGTTCAAACCAGGATCAGCATTTAAGGTTGCGGCGCCTCTCCCCGCCACTGCGGGCAGACGCCGCTTTACAGGCAAGTTCTCGGGGTCAGACCCCCCCTGCCAAAAAACCCTCTGCTGCAAGGTAGCGTTCAACCATCTCCACTAACTCATTGGCAGACTTTGGATCAGCGTGACTGACCCATTTTTTTAAATTCATACGGCAGCGCTGTCAGGAAGCGATCCATTGTGACCCTTTCGACAATCTGGGGTGCCGTGAGTATCTCAGGTTGCAACCACTTCCGTACCAGATAAATTAGGTCATGCATCTGTGACCTGGGAGACTTATTAGATTGGTAATTCCAGCGGTGAACTCATTGGGCCCGCACAGCAGGAGTGACACCCAAACAGCGGAGAATTTCTAGCTTTAGCTTCTCATAGTCCTGGGCATCCTCAGCAGACAAATCAAAATGCGCTTTCTGAGAGTCACCCGTTAGAAACGGAGCAACCAACCCCGCCCACTGGAGCAACCAACCCCGCCCACTGAGTCTTAGGCCACGCCTCCCGATCTGCGGTACGTTCAAATGTATTCAGAAACGCTTCCACGTCATCGCGTGGGGTCATTTTCTGAAGAAAGTGGCTTGCTTTGATCAAACCACTATTGCTAGGTCGATCCTGACGCATATTCGCCAGCTGCTGCAGAACCTCTGCAAGAGTTTCTCTGTCTTTCCTAGCAGCTTCAGCTTGTGCCGCCAAAGCTTTTTCATATCTGGCATTAGTCTCTCGCTGGACTGCATTTGCTTCTTGTTGGGTTGCACAGGCTTGTGCCAACCTCAACACCAGGTCTTCCATCGTATTGGATGAAATGCAATTCAAGTTACTAGAGGGATGGTATCTGGCAGGGATCCGTCTGCCCGCATCCGACACCAATTTGTGAACTGTTACACCTTCCTGCGGGGTTGTTTTGGGCAGAAACAGGAACAATCGACACCTTTGTAGCTTGTGCATCACACTGTTGCCAATTTATTTTGCAAGTTGCTCAAAACAACAAACAGAAACCAAAATAACAATAGCCGTCTGGCTCCTGCCTATCTCACTCGGCAGCCCTAGCTAAACTCATAACACAAAACATAAAGAGCATTTTCAAGGGGAAAACAGAGCAACTTACAGTTCAGTAGTTAGGTGGAGAAGCCAACCGCTCTCAGGGCTCCTAGGTTTGCAGCTTCTCAAACAGACTGCCCAGACTCCCAGAGAGCGAGCTCCTGGGTCAGGGCTGCAGACCTAATTAGTACATCTGTGTGAGCAGTCAGGGAACCCACCCAACTCTTCCCTGACCGGCTCCAGGACCCTAAACGGGCTTTCTTTTTCCCAGGAAGCTTATGGATACAAAGAAAACCAAACCTTCCTGGAGCCTTTTAACACATGAAGTGCCGGAAACTTGGTGCAATGTACACACCATCCAGCACTTTCTCTGCAAAACATTGTGACACCCTGTCACAGGCAATTTGACCATGAAGGAGAGTGATGGGGTGCTGCGCCAGATGACCTGGCCTCCACAGTCACCAGACCTGAACCCAATCGAGATGTTTGGGGTGAGCTGGACCGCAGAGTGAAGGCAAAAGGGCCAACAAGTGCTAAGCATCTCTGGAAACTCCTTAAAGACTGTTGGAAGACCATTTCAGGTGACTACCTCTTGAAGCTCATCAAGAGAATGCCAAGAGTGTGCAAAGCAGTAATTAAAGCAAAAGGTGGCTACTTTGAAGAAACTAGAATATGACATACTTTCAGTTGTTTCCCACTTTTTTGTTATGTTTATAATTCCACATGTGCTAATTCATAGTTTTGATGCCTTTCAGTGTGAATCTACAATTTTCATAGTCATGGAAATAAAGAAAACTCTTTGAATCAGAAGGTGTGTCCAAACTTTTGGTCTGTACTGTGTGTGTGTGTGTGTGTATGTATATATATATATATATATATATATATATATACACAAACCGGATTCCAAAAAAGTTGGGACACTAAACAAATTGTGAATAAAAACTGAATGCAATGATGTGGAGATGGCAAATGTCAATATTTTATTTGTAATAGAACGTAGATGACAGATCAAACGTTTAATCCGAGTAAATGTATCATTTTAAAAGAAAAATACGTTGATTCAAATTTTCACGGTGTCAACAAATCCCAAAAAAGTTGGGACAAGTAGCAATAAGAGGCTGGAAAAAGTCAATTTGAGCATAACGAAGAGCTGGAAGACCAATTAACACTAATTAGGTCAATTGGCAACATGATTGTGTATAAAAAGAGCTTCTCAGAGAGGCAGTGTCTCTCAGAAGCCAAGATGGGTCGAGGATCACCAATTCCCACAATGTTGCGCAGAAAGATAGTGGAGCAATATCAGAAAGGTGTTACCCAGCGAAAAATTGCAAAGACTTTGCATCTATCATCATCAACTGTGCATAACATCATCCGAAGATTCAGAGAATCTGGAACAATCTCTGTGCGTAAGGGTCAAGGCCGTAAAACCATACTGGATGCCCGTGATCTCCGGGCCCTTAAACGACACTGCACCACAAACAGGAATGCTACTGTAAAGGAAATCACAGAATGGGCTCAGGAATACTTCCAGAAACCATTGTCAGTGAACACAATCCACCGTGCCATCTGCCGTTGCCAGCTGAAACTCTACAGTGCAAAGAAGAAGCCATTTCTAAGCAAGATCCACAAGCTCAGGCGTTTTCACTGGGCCAGGGATCATTTAAAATGGAGTGTGGCAAAATGGAAGACTGTTCTGTGGTCAGACGAGTCACGATTCAAAGTTCTTTTTGGAAATCTGGGACGCCATGTCATCCGGACCAAAGAGGACAAGGACAGCCCAAGTTGTTATCAACGCTCAGTTCAGAAGCCTGCATCTCTGATGGTATGGGGTTGCATGAGTGCGTGTGGCATGGGCAGCTTCCATGTCTGGAAAGGCACCATCAATGCAGAAAAATATATTCAGGTTCTAGAACAACATATGCTCCCATCCAGACGTCATCTCTTTCAGGGAAGACCCTGCATTTTTCAACAAGATAATGCCAGACCACATTCTGCATCAATCACAACATCATGGCTGCGTAGGAGAAGGATCCGGGTACTGAAATGGCCAGTCTGCAGTCCAGATCTTTCACCTATAGAGAACATTTGGCGCATCATAAAGAGGAAGGTGCAACAAAGAAGGCCCAAGACGATTGAACAGTTAGAGGCCTGTATTAGACAAGAATGAGAGAGCATTCCTATTTCTAAACTTGAGAAACTGGTCTCCTCGGTCCCCAGACGTCTGTTGAGTGTTGTAAGAAGAAGGGGAGATGCCACACAGTGGTAAAAATGGCCTTGTCCCAACTTTTTGGGGATTTGTTGACACCATGAAATTCTGATTCAACATATTTTTCCCTTAAAATGGTACATTTTCTTAGTTTAAACTTTTGTTCCGTGATTTATGTTCTATTCTGAATAAAATATTAGAAGTTGGCACCTCCACATCATTGCATTCAGTTTTTATTCACAATTTGTATAGTGTCCCAACTTTTTGGGAATCCGGTTTGTGTATATATAATATATATATATATATATATATATTTATTGTAGGAAGGCGCAAGGGTCCGTCCATTGACGGAAGGTACGTGTCACCAAGGTTCCTGGCCTCGGTGAGATAAGAACCGGTTATTTTGTGTGTCAGCCGCAGCTAGTGCTCGCTGACACTGTTTATTCTTAGTGTGGCTGAAAAGCCGATCCGGGCCGGTTCTTATTGGGAGCAGCCAAAGAGCAGGGTGGGTGGCTGTTTCCCACGTCCAGGCCAGGTTTTGGGCTGGGGTTTAAAAACCCAGCCAGCAGCTCAGCTGTGTGTGGTATGTTCCTCCACGTGAAAGTGAAACTGTGAAGGCTCAGTGTCTCTAGGAGCTGCATGAGAGCCACCAGCTGGAAGCCAGGTGCCCTAAAGCCTGCTGTGGATATCCAGGCAACGTGTTTATTTTGCGTTCTGTGGACTTTGGGCCGTGTGAAAAAACACAAGGAATTCCTGTGGTGTGAATTAACACCAGGACTCTGCCAAGTGTTTGTGTTATTTTTTTCCTTGTGTGAATAAACACTGACTTTTGCTTTACTACCGTGTTCTGGCCTCTGTACTGCGTCCGCTTACCCTGCCTACCAGAGCGAATCCCTACAATATATATATAGAAAAGAAAAAGGCAGCACTCCAGGTGGTGATAAAAAAAAAGTGGACGGTTTATTCACCCATTTAGCAGCAACGTTTCAGCTCTCTCTTTGGAGCCTTTGTCCAGCTGAGTAACATGTGCAAATCAGCATATATAAATAGTGCAAATAATTATCAAAATTCCAAATTGATAATAGAACAGTAAAGTGCAAGTGCATATAAGATCTAGCAATGTTGAAAATATAATTCATCTATCACCATAGTTCAATCCCACATGACTGTGAACATGATCATATAAAGTATATAGCATGATAGAAACAGTGAAAAATGAAAGAATATACATGATTACCAAGCAAGTTTGATAAAGTGTACACCGTGTATTGCAATAACAAATCAATTAAAACATTAAAAACCTTTTAATGGATCACGTTGAACCAAAGAGACCTGGTGGGAACTGTTGGCATCCGGAAAAGCAGTCGGCTCATGCGCCGCTCCATCTATTCTCGTGAGACACATGGTAATTGCAGGGAGTATGGGGACCACATCAAAAATGGCTGCTGTCAAACATCACGCCAGGGCGCATGCTCATGCCCATACAGGCCGGCAAGTGCCCCGTACAGAACTATCAGACACATGTAAAGTGTCCAAAGCACCACAGTTAAAAGCAGATACACATACTGATACACATACAGAAGACCGACGGGTGAGCGCCGGTCTCCAAATGGAATGTCTGTATCAGAGGGGCGGCACGGTCATCCAACCGCAAACACCCCACTGTCCAGACCTAATGGCATATCCGCTCCGTGACAAAAACCCACCACATTGGATATAGGGTCCACGAAAATGTGAGCCCACTTCTCCTATCAGTGGGGGAGTCACGGATACACTGCATTGGGGCAATACAAATAATACTATGTATTTAAATGTAGCAAATGGACAGAACCACCCGTCAGTGGACAGTGTCACCCGAGTCCCAATTGGGGCTGGAGTGGCACCAAAACACGGACAGGGGCTGTCACTAAAAATTTAAGTGGTATCCCAACATGATTACCGTATTTTTCGCCCCATAAGACGCACTTTTCCCCCCCAAAAATTGGGGGGAAATGCCCCTGCGTCTTATGGGGCAAATGCTGACAATTTAACATCGCTGGATGCGATGTAGAGTGAGCGGGGGCCAGGGGAGGGACTGGGAGGAGGAGCTGGGGGCCGGGAATAGCGGCGGGGCGGTGCAATCAATGTACTATAGCCCCGCCCCGCCGCTCCGGTATACTAATATTAAATGTTTTATTCAATTAAAATGTATTAGATATGCCCCCTCACTCCTAAATTGCTAATCGTACCTTACATCCTATTCCTAGGTTCTGTAATGCAGGCCGGGCGGGCGGCAGCGTAACTCCTTGATGTCACGTGCCTGCGCCGCCTACTTTATGAATGAAGCAGGCGGAGCAGGCAAGTGACGTCAGTGAGTGATGCGCCAGCCGCCCGGCCTGCATTACAGAACCTAGGAATAGGATGTAAGGAACTATTAGGAATTTAGGAGTGAGGGGGCATATCTAATGCATTTTAATTGAATAAGACATTTAATATTAGTATACTGGGGGCGGCAGAGGCGGGGGCGGCGGCGGGGGGGGGGGGCGCGGGTGGGCGCGGGTGGGCGGGCGAGCTGATCCATGGATGGCACAGTTAAGGGGGGGGTCTGTGGATGCCACTGTTATGGGCTTGGGGGCTGTGGATGCCACTGTTATGGGCTGGGGGGGCTGTGGATGGCACTGTTATGGGGTGGGGGGTCTGTGGATGGCACATATATAACAGTGCCACCCACAGATCCCCCCTGTAACAGTGCCACCCACAGATCCCCCCTGTAACAGTGCCACCCACAGATCCCCCCCTGTAACAGTGCCATCCACAGATCCCCCCTGTAACAGTGCCATCCACAGATCCCCCCCCTGTAACAGTGTGTCAGTCATCCACAGATCCCCCCCCATAACAGTGTCCGTCATCCACAGATCCCCCCATAACAGTGTCCGTCATCCACAGATCCCCCATAATAGTGTCCGTCATCCACAGAACCCCCCATAACAGTGTCCGTCATCCACAGATCCCCCCATAACAGTGTCCGTCATCCACAGATCCCCCCATAAGTGTCCGTCATCCACAGATCCCCCCCCATAACAGTGTCCGTCATCCACAGATCCCCCCCATAACAGTGTCCATCATCCACAGATCCCCCCATAACAGTGTCCTTCACAGATCCCCAGTAATAGTGCCACCCACAGACCACCATTAGTTCCAAACCCACCAAAAGCACACCTTTTGGTTAAATTTTTTTTTCTTATTTTCCTCCCCAAAAACCTAGGTGCGTCTTATGGGCCGGTGCGTCTTATAGGGCGAAAAATACATTAGTGTTAAATGACATATAAACGGATCGCCTACACAGTTCCCCCAGTCTTCACGTGACCATTCATGACAATACAGTCGAAAAAAGTTGTCCAAAAAAAGATGATTGATTGGAGCTAAGGAGAAGGATATATTATTGATGATAATATTTTTGCCTTTTTATACTGCGATAATTCGGTTACACCTATCCTATACACTTTGCCTAAGCTACACTAAGATACACTGACTTCACCTCCGGGATGCCCCATTGTCTTGGGGACGGACTAATTGTTTTGTAAACCAGCCATCATTTTAGAAAGGATTTTGCGTCCCTTTGCCCTGTCAGACAGATCCTACATTAGAGATACCAATGATTTTTTTACTAAGATTGATGGTTTATGTATCCCTAAGGGGTCGCTGTTGGTTTCCTTTGATGTGGTAAGTTTGTATACTTTCATAGAACATGAATTAGGTATATGAGTCATTGAGCAGGTTTTACAGAAGACACAGTATAGCACTGATTGTCAGCAATTTCTGAGTGCTTTGTTGAGGTTTATCCTCACTCGCAATTATTTTCTGTTCCAGGATGATTTTTTCCTACAATTACGTGGGACCACGATGGGGTCCAATGTGGTGCCGACCTATGCAAATCTTTACATGTCACATCTTGAGGAGTCTGTCGTCTATGTGAGCCACCACTTCAGCCGTGTGCTGGGGTGGTGACGATACATCGACGACATTTTCCTGATTTGGGTCGGCGCCGCAGAGGACCTCATGGCCTTCCATCTTTTTTGGAATACCATTGACCCTAGCGTCAAATTCACGTTGATGCATTCTGAGAAAACCATACAGTTTTTGGACACTCAGGTTAGCATTTATAATGATAGGCTAGTCACTGATTTATATGTGAAGCCCACAGATAAGAATACTTTACTACGTTTTGAGAGCCACCACCCAAAACCTATGACTACTGAGTTAAGAAAATTGTGCAAGATCCCATTGCAGTAGACAATAGATTGCAAGAAATGGGGTCCAGATTTCGGACACATGGATATCCCAAAAAACTTATCCAAGAACACTTACGCAGAATCAAACCCCTTACTAAAGAGACCATTAGGGAGGGAATAGGTTATATTAAACGTTCCCAAGCCCGTATCCCTTTTGTGTCTGAGTTCAGTACCAATAGTGATAATATCGCAGCTATCCTAAAAAAACATTGGAGAATATTAACCAGTAACTTTGAGAAAGTTCAGGAATTTAAATCCTTACCCTTATGTTCATACCGGCGAAGTCGCAATCTAGGTGACGATTGGTCAAGTCCGATATTGACTCGTCTAGGGAAACTTGTGAGACAAATTTGGGATCCACCCGGAAGGGTTGTTTTCCATGTTATAACTGTGTAAACTGTAATTTGATGTTGAGGGGTGACTCATTTGTTCACCCGGTCTCTGGACAAAGGGTCAATATCAAGCAAAATTTAACATGCGATTCGTCCTATGTTATTTATTTATTGATGTGTTCCTGCCACCTTTTATACATAGGTGAGACTACTTGGGATGTTAAAACCAGTCTCAATCAACATCGATATTCCATTAGAAAACAAAAAATGGATCTCCCTGTATTAAAGCACTTTACTGAGGCTAAAGATACAGAAAGGGATTTACGTTTTAGAATTCTGAAACAAATACCCCCCTTGAGACGAGGTAGTAATAGAACCAAATTATTGAAGAGAGCTCTATTGGATTTATACACTGGGTACTTAAATTTGCCAGGGCTTAAATGTAGAATTTAGGGTTGTCTAGTCACCGATTATGTACAGTGCTGCCCATAATTATTCATACCCCTGGCAAATTTTGACTTAAAGTTACTTTTATTCAACCAGCAAGTAATTTTTTGACGGGAAATCATTAGTCAGACCACACATGGAGTACTGACTACAGTTCTGGGCTCCAGTGAACAAGGCAGACATAGCAGAGCTGGAGAGGGTCCAGAGAAGAGCATAACTGGACCCTCTGAAGTAATAACTGGAATGGGGCAACTACAGTACCCTGAAAGATTATCAAAATTAGGGTTATTCACTTTAGAAAAAAGACGACTGAGGGGAGATCTAATTACTATGTATAAATATATCAGGGGTCAGTACAGAGATCTATCCCATCATCTGTTTATCCCCAGGACTGTGACTGTGACGAGGGGACATCCTCTGCTGTCGGAATATTTATGCTGTCTCCGATTGACAGTCTATATTATTTATTTAAAATCTGTAATGAAGGAGATTCTAATTTATTATCATAAATATCAAGCTAAAACAAGCTCGTCATCTGCGTTGAATTGACCCCATTTTCATAGGAATCAGAACAATTCGAATTCCGCGTTCAGTCCACCAGGAACCAGTGTATTCAATTCATATATTCTTTGGGTCTCCAACCTTGACATTTTGCCTATGTGGCCCCCCCCCCCTCCATTCTTTATTCACTTTATCAATTGCTGCAAACATCATACCAGATAGATTTTTATCATGTATTAACTTAGTGTTTAGAAAGTGCATGTGTGTCTTGACCTTTTTTGATGTTCGTCACGTGTTCAGAAATGCGCTTTTTCAAAGTCCTCTTCATCCTCCCTACATATTGCTTCCCGCATGGGCACTCTATTACATATATAACATTTTCTGAATTACATGACAAGAAATCCTTAATCCTATGTTTATTTGTTCTTGATGTGATTTCTGCTGTCTTACGCGGAAACGTGGTAATCTTGCAATTCCCACACTGCCCACATCTGTAAAATCCCTCCATATTAATCCAATTCTGTATAGAGTATATCTCTTTTTTCTTTCTTTTAATTGTTGGGGCCACCATGGTTCCCAAGTTAGGTGCTTTGGTGAAGGTAATACGGAGCATTGTCGGGATCAGAGGTCCTATTATTTTATCTTTTTTTAAAAGGTGCCAATGACTGCGTATTATTTTTTGGATCTTCCTATATGAGATGGACAGGGGGAGGCTCATCCCCGAACCCTGTCTGTTCAACTTTTAGAAATAAATACCCACCATATAGAAATATCGAAAAATGTATAAATATGAAAGAAAAATTATTTTGCGGAAGAGTAATATAAAAATATTAGTAATAATGAAATGTCATTAGAGCCTTATATTTACACTAAAATAAAGACACTTGAAAATGAAGAAAAAACACATTCATTTGCAAGCAAAGAACTGATTATGTATTATGGGGAAAGTATGAGAATGACTTATGTATGGGTATACTTAGAATAGAAATTAGAGGGTTAATGAGGATTTATTGTGGGGTAGCAGGTCCTATAATATATTTGAGATATATTTGAGACCGAATGTAAGGCAGAGAAATTAGTTTCACCTTGGATGGCAGTAATGAAAAAAAATTGAGAAAAAAATCGCATCGATACCGCAGAGCGATTATATGCGGTTTATTGCCTTCTGAAGGTGAAAATGAATGAATTACTGTATATTCCTGCGTATAAGACTACTTTTTAACACATGAAAATCTTCTCAAAAGTCGGGGGTCGTCTTATACGCCGGGTGTCGTCTCATATGCCGGTATACAGCGTGCTGAAACTTACTTCCTAGCAAGACTGGAGAAGCTGTCCTTCTCCAGCTTCAGGGAGAGGCGCCCTCTAGCTGAGCCACCGTGTGCTGCATCCCGGCCAGCTGCTCCTGAAGCAGCCCCCCTTCCTGCTCTCAGTGGATTTCTCATGCCGGCAGTATCACATTGCGTACTACCGCTCATAAAATACGGTACATCGCTTGCTGTGATTGGCTGGTTGTTGTATACTGGGTTGGATTGGCGATTGAGGGAAGGCGGGGGGGGGGGGGAGCAGGAGCATCTGCACTTCAGCCAATTCTAATGTTGGCGGATCTCTAATGAAGTTTGGTGTGCATCTTATCTGTGGTGAAAAAACTGAGTCTATCTGGGGAGCAGATACATGTGGTGGTAAATACAGTACAACACCAGTATCTGTACCTGTACATACAGTACAGCACCAGTATCTGCATCGGTTCATACAGTATAGCACCAGTACATACAGTACAGTATACAAATGGCTAACAGTCAAGACCCCATCATGGCTCTACCAGCAAGAAGAAAGAAATATGAAGCCAGTTTCAAATTTAAAGTTGTAAACTTTGCCATGGAACATAATAACTGCGCTGCTGCAAGACAATATGGAGTAACAGAAAAGATGGTTTGCGACTGGAAAGCAAATTAAAAGCATTAAAGAGTATGCCAAGGGGTAAGTGTGCATTAAGGAGAGGCACCCTACATTGGCCAGAACTCGAAAAACATGTAGCAGACATGGTGAATGAGCATCGCCAAAACGGTTATGTAGTGACACAAAATAAAATACGTTTGTTTGCACTTCAGTGAGCCAAATCTAACCCAGATCACAGCAACAGATTTAAGTCCACTGCATCCTGGTGTACTAGATTCTTGGAAAGGCATAGTATGGTACTGAGGCAAAAGACGAAAATTGCACAACAATTACCTGCAGATCTTGATGCCAAAGTAAATGTTGTTGGAGGGGTAGTCTTATACGGCGAGTATAGCCCAAACCCTATATTTCAACTGGAAAAGTTGGGGGTCGTATTATACGCCCAGTCGTCTTATACGCCGGAATATACAGTATATGTAACATTTTGATTAAGAATATATAACTTAGAAATTAAATAACATGGAGTTAAACTTGTTGATTAAAATGTATGAAGTCCACCACAAGCAGAGAATACCTCATTTCGCTATACCAGCCACTCAGGAATTCCATACCGTGTTTTGTGGGAAAAATAATAGTCCACACCTGACTCAGGGATTTGGAGTTGGAACTGCTATATAAAGGGGGAACTTATGGGGGATTGAGTACCACTGAAGAAGGGGCGATATTAAGCCCCGAAACGCGTCTGGCTTGGCTCAAGACCCCCGTATGGATTGCTAGCACATCTGTTGGAAGACTCTGATGTCGATTTTTCCCGAATATTAAGGACCCGACACGCCGATTACAACAAACACAGCACGAGCACAGCAAAGATTACACAGGTGCAGAGCTGTACAGGTGTGGGAGAAGGTACATAGAGGCTCGCAGGATACCGGCTCTTATCTATAGCGGAGCGGTGTCCAGAGCGACTGAAGAGGTCGGCAGAGTCTCTTTTTTTCTTCTATTTGCGGCAATACTACACTGAACCGGAATAGCGGCCGAAGGAAAGCCCTATCATTCAAGAACTCAGCGGGACGCCGCTGAAGTAGTGAGTATAGCGGGACGCCACTTAAACGCTCACATTAATTAATATTGCTTGAGACTGTCCATTCCTGCATCCTAGGAAATTTAGGATCCACTAAGGATATTTAAAGAGTAATAGATACATGGACTGATGATTCAACGGGTTTATTCTTGAGATATATTATGTGATTTTTAGTACTTTAATATCTCTGCACTGTATAGTATGTATTAGAATCAATTTCCTTTTTAACCCCTTCACGACCGCAATCTGTATATATACGTGATAGCTGCACATACCCCGTGCAGCTACCACGTATATAAACGTCAAACAAGCTCTTTAATCCAAGCGCTGCAAAGCGCTTGGATTAAAGCTTCTGCCCCTGCACTGTATGCTGTCACGGACAGCATACAGTGCAGTAATGCCGGCAAGGGACCAATCAGAGTGGCCCCTTGCCGGCAATCGATCCGATTGGTTAGTCTGTGCAGACTAACCAATCGGATCGCGGCAGTGTTAAAATGCCGGTTTCAGGCTCTGATCTGCGCTCTGCAGATCAGAGCCTGAAAGCCGATAGTGTTCCTCATGCACCCCCCCCCCCCGATCTGTGCCGCTCTAAGACCATGATGCCCCACTGTGCCTTGCCGATCTGGCCCTCATCTCCTTCCTGCCATGCGATCCGCCCCTCCCCGCCCCCTGCATTAATTTTCTGTCCGCCCCTCCTGTAGTTTGTACCTCCGATTTATCCCCCCCTCCCTTCCAGCGCTGCCCCCAATTCCCCATTCTGTGTGTGATGGCGGCGGCTCCATTCCCGAGCCGCCGCCATCAGCAGAGTGTCAGCTCTATGCTGACACTCTCCTGTAACCCCATAGATGCCGCGGTTGCGGCATCCATGAGGTTAACAGAGGGAGGGAGCTCCCTCTCTCCACCATCGGGGCTGCAGCGCTGTGATTGCAGCACCCGATGGTTGCCATGGCAACCGGACGCTTTGCAAAAGCGTCCGGTTGCCATGGCAAAGGTGTCCAGTGCTGCCACCTACAGGCAATCTGGAAGTACTATACTTTGGAATGCAAGAGCATTGCAAAGTATAGTACAACTATCAGCCCCACTGGATCTTCAAGATCCAAGAGGGAACTGATAAAAAAAAAGTGAAAATAATAAAAGTAAAAATAAATCAATAAATAAAAAAATGTAAATAAAAAAAGACATTGCCTTTTCCTATAAAAAAATGAAAAAATAAAATAAAATACACATATTAGGTGTCACCGCGTCCGTAACGACCGTCTCTATAAATATATCACATGATGGACCCCGTCCGATAAACACCATAAAAATAAAATTAAAAAAACAGTGCCAAAAAAGCTATTTTTGTCACCTTACATCCCAAAAAGTGCAACAGCAAGCGATCAAAAAGGCTTATGACCCCCAAAATAGTACCAATCAAACCGTCACCTCGTCCCGCAAAAAATGATTCCCTATTTAAGACAATCGCCCAAAAAATAAAAAAGATATGGCTCTCAGACTATAGAGACACTAAAACATCATTTTTTGGGTTTCAGAAATGCTATTATTGTGTAAAACTTAAATAAATAAGAAAACGTATACATATTAGGTATTGCCACGTCCGTAACGATCTTCTCTATAAAACTATCACATGACCTAACTCCTCAGATGAACGCTGTAAAAATAAATAAATGAAAACTGTTCCAAAACAGCCAATTTTTGGGTCACCTTGCCCCATAAAGTGTAATAATGAATGATCAAAAAATCCTATGTACCCAAAAATGGTACCAATAAAAACCTCAACACTTTCTGCAAAAAACGAGCTCCTGCACAAGACAATCGGCAGAAAAACAAAAAACATATGGCGTTCAGAAAACCAATCCAGCACAATCTACCTTCCAAAAACCATATGGCATTCCTTTCCTTCTGCGCCCTGCCGTGTGCCCGTACAGCAGTTTACGATCATATGTGGGGTGTTTCTGTAAACCGCGGAATCAGGGTAATAAATATTGAGTTTTGTTTAGCTGTTAACCCTCAATGTGTTAAAGAAAAAAAATATATAAAATGGAAAACCTGCCAAAAAAGTGAAATTTTTAAATTTCATCTCCATTTTCCTTTAATTCTTGTGGAACGCCTAAAGGGTTAACAAAGTTTGTAAAATCAGTTTTGAGTAACTTGAGGGGTGCAGCTTCTATATTGGTGTCATTTATGGGGGTTTCCACTATGTAAGCCCCACAAAGGGACTTCAGACCTGAACTGGTCCTTTAAAAGTGGGTTTTGGAAATTTTTCTTTAAAATTGTAAGAATTGCTTCTAAACTTCTAAGCCTTCTAACGTCCTAAAAAAATAAAATGACATTTCCAAAATGATGCCAACATAAAGTAGACATATGGGGAATGTTAAGTAATAAATATTTTATTAGGTATTACTTTCTGTTTTAGAAGCAGAGAAATAGAAATTTGGAAAATTGTGAATTTTTCAATTTTTTTTGTAAATTTGGGATCTTTTCATAAATAAAGGTGAAATATATTGAGTCAAATATATGACTATCATGAAGTACAATGTGTCACGAGAAAACAATCTTAGAATGGCTTGGATAAATAAAAGTGTTCCAAAGCTATTACCACATAAAACGACACATGTCAGATTTGTAAATTTTGACCTGGACACTGGGGCATCAATGACCCTTGGTCATGAAAGGGTTAATATTATAGTACGGTCATTTATGCTACATTTATTTAGTATGTATTAGTATCATTACCCTTTTTAATATTGAAGAACGGTCATTTATACTATATATATTGATTCTGATATTTGATGCTGCAGGTACACCCCAATCTTATTCCAAAACAGATGCTATACACAAGGTATGGTTAATTGAATATATATATATATATATATATATATATATATACAGTACAGACCAAAAGTTTGGACACACCTTCTCATTCAAAGAGTTTTCTTTATTTTCATGACTATGAAAATTGTAGATTCACACTGAAGGCATCAAAACTATGAATTAACACATGTGGAATTATATACATAACAACAAAGTGTGAAACAACTGACAATATGTCATATTCTAGGTTCTACAAAGTAGCCACCTTTTGCTTTGATTACTGCTTTGCACACTGTTGGCATTCTCTTGATGAGCTTCAAGAGGTAGTCACCCGAAATGGTCTTCCAACAGTCTTGAAGGAGTTCCCAGAGATGCTTTGCACTTGTTGGCCCTTTTGCCTTCACTCTTCGGTCCAGCTCACCCCAAACCATCTCGATTGGGTTCAGGTCCGGTGACTGTGGAGGCCAGGTCATCTGGCGCAGCACCCCATCACTCTCCATCATGGTGAAATAGCCCTTACACAGCCTGGAGGTGTGTTTGGGGTCATTGTCCTGTTGAAAAATAAATGATGGTCCAACTAAACGCAAACCGGATGGAATAGCATGCCACTGCAAGATGCTGTGGTAGCCATGCTGGTTCAGTATGCCTTCAATTTTGAATAAATCACCAACAGTGTCACCAGTAAAGCCCCCCACACCATCACACCTCCTCCTCCATGCTTCACGGTGGGAACCAGGCATGTAGAGTCCATCCGTTCACCTTTTCTGCGTCACACAAAGACACGGTGGTTGGAACCAAAGATCTCAAATTTGGACTCATCACACCAAAGCACAGATTTCCACTGGTCTAATGTCCATTCCTTGTGTTCTTTAGCCCAAACAAGTCTCTTCTGCTTGTTTCCTGTCCTTAGCAGTGGTTTCCTAGCAGATATTCCACCATGAAGGCCTGATTCACACAGTCTTTTCTTAACTGTTGTTCTAGAGATGTGTCTGCTGCAAGAACTCTGTGTGGCATTGACCTGGTCTCTAATCTGCGCTGCTGTTAACCTACGATTTCTGAGGCTGGTGACTCAGATGAACTTATCCTCCGCAGCAGAGGTGACTCTTGGTCTTCCTTTCCTGCGGCGGTCCGCATGTGAGCCAGTTTCTTTGTAGCACTTGATGGTTTTTGTGACTGCACTTGGGGACACTTTCCCAATTTTTCGGACTGACTGACCTTCATTTCTTAAAGTAATGATGGACACTCGTTTTTCTTTACTTAGCTGCTTTTTTCTTGCCATAATACAAATTCTAACAGTCTATTCAGTAGGACTATCAGCTGTGTATCCACCTGACTTCTCCACAACGCAACTGATGGTCCCAACCCCATTTATAAGGCAAGAAATCCCACTTATTAAACCTGACAGGGCACACCTGTGAAGTGAAAACCATTTCAGGTGACTACCTCTTGAAGCTCATCAAGAGAATGCCAAGAGTGTGCAAAGCAGTAATCAAGGCAAAAGGTGGCTACTTTGAAGAACCTAGAATATTACATATTTTCAGTTGTTTCACACTTTTTTGCTATGTAGATAATTCCACATGTGTTAATTCATAGTTTTGTTGCCTTCAGTGTGAATCTACAATTTTCATAGTCATGAAAATAAAGAAAACTCTTTGAATGTGAAGGTGTGTCCAAACTTTTGGTCTGTACTGCATATATATATATATATATATATATATATATATATATATATATATAGATATGTATTATATTAATGAATTATCCTATAAAATATAGGTAAGGTTATACTATACCAAAATGTCAGCTAGCAGAAATCAGTTTCAATGGTTCTAAGATGGTTGCCTCCAATGACTGAAAAAGGTGGTCAGGCCTGGATCTGGTCTTTTCCCTTGATGATCGTCCCTTGAGGATGGTCTTTCTGAAGATGGTCTTTTGAAGATGGTCAGAGAGAGCTAGAGAGATCCATTCTGTCAGCCCATATCATCTTTTTATCCTATCTTAGAAAGGGCTTGGCCAAGTTTTAACATTAAAGGGGTTGTCCGGGATTGGGGACATGGGTCTACATGTACAATGGTCCCCTAAATATTACATTCATGCCTGTCCTTCCCTTACCAGACATTTCTGATGGCCCTTTTTCACTTGACAAATTTTCAGCCGGAAGTGCAGTTTCTATCACAGTCAGTGACGTACCGGGTCCCTTTCTGCATAGTGAAGCCTCTCCTTCGGCTTCACAAGGAGCCCGGTGACGTCACCGTCAGCCTCTAATTATTCCAAACGCATGGAGGGGCAGTCACTATGCGGCAACAGAAGCGCTAAGCCACGCCCCCTCACGCCGCTAAGCCACGCCCCTCGCCGAGCAGGGCGCATTCTTAGTAAGGAAGGAGGCGTTTAGCTGCGCTGGGAGCCAGAAAGCATTGAGGCAGGAAGTTGCCGCACATAAACAGAAAGGTAAACAATCAGTGGGGGACTGTAGGAGCCCTGCTGAAGTGTAAAAATACCTAAAAACATCTGGGGGGACCTTCAAACCGCTATTAATAGTGATTTAACTGGTTTTTTAAAAAAATCTTGATCCCGGACAACCCCTTTAACTAGTGACCTCACTTTATAATTAATAGAACCTCCCTCTAGGGAAAATAAACCCTAAACCTTTATATTGCCCTAACACTAGATGGCACTAGTACTCCATAAAAAAAATCGAGGCACTCACTTATTTCTCTTATTCATTTACTAGCGATAAATTTTAACTAAGGTTTCTGAAAAAACCTTGAGGAGATCTTGAATAGACAATGACTTTTGTATTTAGTCAAACACCTTGTTCATCCCGAATTACTTGACCAGACCTAATTAAATCAAGATACATATGACCATACTCAAGTCATTGTTCTGGGGAAAAGACAGGGTTTGTTTATGATCACCTGTGTCCACATTTCTCCATTCAAGAAATCTTCAGCAAAGAAATCATTAACTTGCTTCTGGGAGAGATTCTAAAAATGACATAAGAATTTGTAACTCATTTCTAACCTAAAAACTGAATATATCTATAAAGACCACACTCTTATATATACTATATATACAGCACATGTATTTAAATTGATTATATAAAAATCAATCTACTCATACATTGCTGAATATAAAAATCCCAAAGAAAGATTAGAGTCTTTCTATTCACTGAAAATCATCAAAACTCAGCACATTTCTAATACATTGTCTTATCTAGGCAATTACTTTTCATTAGACCTTGGGACATCTCCTTCTCACAAAAACATACTTGGGTAAACACTTTGGTACATATCGTAAATCTTAGGTTAGTAATTGCATGATTTTCCTATTTTATGATGTAAAGTCATGATTTTATTAAAGGCACGGAGGCGAGTATTGCATCACTCTTTCTTTACTTAAATTCCACAGCAGCAAAGAATTAACATAAAAAATCAAGGGCAAACCCCCAAATAACCCCTCCCATAAACCAGTCCATAAATAGGTCCTCTTCAGTCATCTCTTCCTCTTTCTTTGATGCGACTAGCCGATCCATACTTGAAACCGAACCAAAAACTCTTCCAACTGAATTCCAACCGGGATCCATGGAACTAGAACCTGAACACTAGAACTCAACTGGAACAGCGGTCAACAGGAACGAATAATTCTTGGCACCATCACGGGTGAATATAAGAATCAACCTATGGAGACAAACAGAATAGGACGAGGTAATATATAGAATCTGAAATCTTAACCAATCATGTGGAGATAAAACGTCAAATAAAATATAATAAATATAATACAGTCATCTGAACAGCAGAAATCCAAAACATAAAATAATACCGTAATCTGAACATCAGAATATAAAAACATAAAGGGGAGGGAAAAGGCAGGGTGGGCAATACTCGCCTCCGTGCTTTTAATAGAATCATGACTTTACGTCATAAAATAGGAAAATCATGCAATTTTATAACAAGACACGGAGGCTCGTATTGCAAGTTTAAAGTGACGACATTATAGTAGAAAAAGCATGAGGAGGTGGTCTGAAGTAAAACTCCCTAAACGTCGAAGCCCTAGACCAATCCGCTAAACGGGCTCCTGCAACTGTCATGGAGGTAGCAGAGGCGCCTCTAATTGAATGAGCCGTGAAAATAGATGTATCAACCCCGGCCTGAGATAAAATCCACCTAACCCAACGGGAGAGGGTGATACCAGTGACCGGAAGAAAAGGTCTGCGGAAATAAATGAATAGTTGCGGGGAAGTAGGATCACGCAAGGAAGCCGTGCGGTCTAATTACTCCTTTAAACATTTCATCGGGCAAAGAGAAGCGTTATCCGGAAAGGTAGGATACTGACCGAATATTAGTTTTGGTGCGGCGAGATATGTTAAAGGAAACCCTGCTAGGAGTTAAAGATAAAGCATCAGAATCCAGTGCCCGCACGTCAGAAACCCTTTTGCAGGAAATCAAACAAAGCAGGGTGACCAGCTTCGCCGAAATTTGGTGGAGGGATAAAGCTGAATTGAGGGGCCGGGCCGAGAAAAAACGAAGGACCAGCATAACATCCCAGGAACTAGTGAAAGGGCGTCTGGGTGGACGTGACAACCGAGATCCTTTAAGAAGGCGGCACACGAAGGGATGTTGACCCACCGGGCAGCCCGCAAACCCTTGGTGGCGAGAAGAAATGGCTGAACGGAAGAGGTCAATGGATCTATAAGCTTTACCTTCGTCAAAAAGAGACGACAAAAACTCGAGTATAACCATCACAGGTGCCATAACGGGATACAGACTCCGCCCCACGCACCAATCAGACCAGCGCCACCAGGCTGACTGATGAGCACGTCGGGTGCCAGGAGCCCATGCGCTCTCCAAAAGGATACGAGTCGTCCTCGATAATCCCGCGACATTCCACTGCTCCCCGAAACTCTGCACGCGATGAGACTGAGAGAGCTGTCTGTCACTAGAGGATGACGTTGGTCCAGGGGTCCACGAAGGAGATCCGGAAACGATGGAAGAAGCAGGGGATCTTCCATTAGAAGTTCCAGGAGTTGAGGAAACCACGACTGGGCTTGCCAAAAGGAAACCACCAGCATCAAGTCTGCTAGTTGTCGACGGACCTGCAACAGCACGCGAGGGATGAGAGTGAACGGAGGGAAGGCATAAGCCCGATGACCCGACCAATCTTGTAGTAGGGCGTCCACAGCTTCCGACAGGGGGTCTGGTCTCCAACTGTAGAAGCGCGGCAGCTGAGCGTTCCACCGCGAGGCAAAAAGGTCTATAGAGAGAGGTCCCCAAATCGACATGATGGAGGAGAACACCACTGAATCTAATCTCCAATCGCTGAAGTCCGATGAGTGGCGAGAGCTCCAGTCCGCAAAGGTATTGCGAAGCCCTGGGATATATTCTGCAATTACTGTGAAGCCTTTGTCGAGGCAAAAGGCCCAAAACTCCTTCGCTAGGTGGGTCAGGATCGATGAATGGGTGCCCCCCATGGCATTGACATAACGCACCGCTGACACATTGTCCATTCTGAGTCTGATGCACGCTGATATCCTATCATTGGTGAAGCTGCGTATGACAAAGGATCCTGCCAATAGTTCCAGAGCGTTTATGTGAAGGTGAGTTTTGTTGCCGGACCAGGGACCTCCGGTGGAGACCCCATTGCAGTATGCACCCCAGCCGAGGAGACTGGCATCTGATTCCACAATCAGATCGGGGTGAGGTCCCACGATGGCCTTGCCATTCCATGCGTCAAGGTTGGATATCCACCACGCCAGTTCGTCCCTCGTCTCGCGATCCAGAGACACCAGTTCGGCATAGGACGCTCCCGCTTGCAGGTGGGCGATCTTGAGCCGTTGCAACGCTCGATAGTGGAGAGGAGCCGGGAAAATCGCCTGGATCGAGGAGGAGAGAAGGCCGATAATGCACGCCAGGTGACGAAGCAGCAACTGAGGGAGTCTCAAAGCGTGACTTAGCTCCTTGCGTATGGACCTGACCTTGGTTCTTGGAAGGTATAGGGATAGTTTGCTGGAGTTTACCACAAAACCCAGAAATGACCTGGCAGGTTGTAGACAGGATTTCTCGGTGTTGATGACGAACCCAAGACCTGTAATACGAGACATCGCAGAGTGCAGGTGAGTTAGGAGCTCCGATGGGGACTGAGCCATGAAGAGGATATCGTCCAGATATATCACAAGACGAATACCCTGACTGTGGAGCCAAGCCACCACTGGTCTCATTAACTTGGTAAAGCACCAAGGGGCTGACGAGAGGCCAAATGGTAGGCATGTGAACTGCCAGAGGAGGTCGTGCCAACGAAACTGGAGAAGCGATCCGGACTGGGGGGAGACAGGCACCGTCAGGTAGGCATCCTTCAGATCTAATTTCACCATCCAGTCCCCTGGAAGTAGAAGGTCCCTGAGTAGATGAATTCCCTCCATTTTGAAATGGCGGTAGCATACAAACCTGTTTAGGTTCCATAAATTTATTACGGGTCGGAATTGGCCTCCCTTCTTTTGTACCAAAAAGACACTGCTGATTATCCCAACAGCCTGGGGGGGGGGAGCTCTCTCTATCGCTCCTTTGTCCAGAAGGGAATGGAGCTCTAGGTCCATGTGAGACCGGGCTGGTTCTGCCAAAACTAGCGGATGAGACTCCGGAAGTGACAACTGAGAGACTACCAGATCTATCTGGAACCCTTGGACCGTGGCCAGTACCCACGGATCGGAGGTGACACAACTCCAAGCGGGTAAAAAATGTTGGAGTCTGCCCCCGATACAATGGCTGGAAGAAAACCATAGGTTTTGAGGACTTACCGAGTGGACGTCTTGAACCAGAAGAGCCTCTGAATCCTCTGGGACGGTATGACTGACCCCTGGAAGGGAAGAAGGAGGACTGCTGTCTCTGGTCCTGGAACGAGGGACGTTGATTATAGGGACCACGCGTCTGGAACTGGACACGGCCGGACAGTCGGCCCCTGAAGCTGCCGGCCCTACCAGAGACACGCCTTTGGAACACTTTGCTCATGGAGCTTTGCGCCTTATCAAGAGCAGTAAATGCTCCCACAAATTTGCCTAGATCTTTGATAAAGCTATCACCAAAGAGGAGCCCCTGAGCCTCCTTACCCGTCTCAGATAGCGCCATATTGGACAATTTTGGCTCAATCTTCATAAGAGCCTTTCTTCGCTCAATGGAGAGTGAGGAATTTACATTTCCTATTAAACAAATGGCGCGCTGCGCCCAGCCACTTAGTTTTTCTGGGTCTATGGCCGAACCCTCAGATCTGGCAGTTTCAGCCATTTCAAAAAAAATTGTCAGGGGCCCTAGACTGTCCAGGAGCTCGTCCTGACAAGCCCGAAGGGCGGAGTCTAGGCCCTTGCAGGGATTAAATCCCGATTTGGAAAGGAATTGGATCATTTTTGGATCCACGTTAGGTGTCTCGCACACTTTATTTGGAATTAAGGGTCGGGGGCATTCAGCCTTTAACTTATTACGGGTCTCCAAATAGTGGGCCAAATGAGGGATGGGTAACCATTCTGCCGACCTAGGATGGTAAAGGCTGTCCAGGCTGAACAGGGGTACTCCCTGCGGGTCAATAAGGGAGTCAGGTCCTGGGGTACTAGTTTATGGACCTGCGCCAGACGGGGGGGGGGGGGGATGTGGAGGAGAGAATCCTATCAACTCGTCATCCACTCGGACCCCTTCAAGGTCTATCTCAGAGGATTAATGATCCTCACTCAAAACCTCCTCATCATACTCGATATCCGAGTCAGACCTGGATTCAGGACGAGCCCGAGCGGACTTCCAGGGGCGAGCTCTTTCCGCCTGGCGCGGGCAGGCTCTCTTACATGACCTAGGCACGTCATCTTTTGATGGAACTAAGCCATCTTCACAATCAATTCTGGAGCTAACAGGAGTAGGGGTAACAGTGGGGGTGGTGACCGGGTTCTGTGTTCTAAGAGCTTGTGAGATAGTTTGGGAAATCATAGAGGACACATTTCCTGTGGCATTAGCAATAGCTGCAGAAATGGATTGCTGCAAATCCATCACATGGGACTCAGCAGGGGGCGTAATGGAGCTGGTGGTAGGGTCCACTAGGGATGAGGGGATATCGCTGGGCAAGGACATGATGAGGAGTTAGTCACTCCTGATGAGAACAAGGACAAGTACTAGCAAGAGCGCTAACCGAGCAGGCAGCAGGTACCGGTGCAGATGTGCAGAGGACGGCGTCACCGGAAACAGGATAGAGGGTGGAGGGGGAAGATAAGAAACGCCCCCTACACCCAAGGAGCAACAAGATGGTGGCCGCGATACAATCCTAGGCGCCGGCTGTAATAAGAAGCCAGAAGGATGGTAAGTAAGATGGCGCCCGAGAATCTCGGGCCCGGCGCGCCCCGCCCCCTGAATGCGAGTACCGCCGAAGTCTCGCAAATCGCGAGACTTCGGACGGCAAGAAGCGTGAAATGCTTCCCTGATAGAGGAGCAATGGCGCCGGGAACACAAGAAGAGGTGAAAGAGATGAGGTACAAGTGAACTATAATAGGAACAGCGAAATCGATCCAACCACTAAGAAAGGGGGGCAAACTGAACCAAGCACAGTGTTATATCACCGAATATTAAGGCCAAAGCATTAATCTATAAGGCAAAAGAATATAAGGCTAAGAAATAAAACCTTCCGATATTAATACAGGGAGTGCAGAATTATTAGGCAAGTTGTATTTTTGAGGATTAATTTTATTGTTGAACAACAACCATGTTCTCAATGAACCCAAAAAACTCATTAATATCAAAGCTGAATATTTTTGGAAGTAGTTTTTAGTTTGTTTTTAGTTTTAGCTATTTTAGGGGGATATCTGTCTGTGCAGGTGACAATTACTGTGCATAATTATTAGGCAACTTAACAAAAAACAAATATATACCCATTTCAATTATTTATTTTTACCAGTGAAACCAATATAACATCTCAACATTCACAAATATACATTTCTGACATTCAAAAACAAAACAAAAAACAAATCAGTGACCAATATAGCCACCTTTCTTTGCAAGGACACTCAAAAGCCTGCCATCCATGGATTCTGTCAGTGTTTTGATCTGTTCACCATCAACATTGCGTGCAGCAGCAACCACAGCCTCCCAGACACTGTTCAGAGAGGTGTACTGTTTTCCCTCCTTGTAAATCTCACATTTGATGATGGACCACAGGTTCTCAATGGGGTTCAGATCAGGTGAACAAGGAGGCCATGTCATTAGATTTTCTTCTTTTATACCCTTTCTTGCCAGCCACGCTGTGGAGTACTTGGACGCGTGTGATGGAGCATTGTCCTGCATGAAAATCATGTTTTTCTTACCTTGCAGACTTCTTCCTGTACCACTGCTTGAAGAAGGTGTCTTCCAGAAACTGGCAGTAGGACTGGGAGTTGAGCTTGACTCCATCCTCAACCCGAAAAGGCCCCACAAGCTCATCTTTGATGATACCAGCCCAAACCAGTACTCCACCTCCACCTTGCTGGCGTCTGAGTCGGACTGGAGCTCTCTTTACTTTACCAATCCAGCCACAGGCCCATCCATCTGGCCCATCAAGACTCACTCTCATTTCATCAGTCCATAAAACCTTAGAAAAATCAGTCTTGAGATATTTCTTGGCCCAGTCTTGACGTTTCAGCTTGTGTGTCTTGTTCAGTGGTGGTCGTCTTTCAGCCTTTCTTACCTTGGCCATGTCTCTGAGTATTGCACACCTTGTGCTTTTGGGCACTCCAGTGATGTTGCAGCTCTGAAATATGGCCAAACTGGTGGCAAGTGGCATCTTGGCAGCTGCACGCTTGACTTTTCTCAGTTCATGGGCAGTTATTTTGCGCCTTGGTTTTTCCACACGCTTCTTGCGACCCTGTTGACTATTTTGAATGAAACGCTTGATTGTTCGATAATCACGCTTCAGAAGCTTTGAAATTTTAAGAGTGCTGCATCCCTCTGCAAGATATCTCACTATTTTTGACTTTTCTGAGCCTGTCAAGTCCTTCTTTTGACCCATTTTGCCAAAGGAAAGGAAGTTGCCTAATAATTATGCACACCTGATATAGGGTGTTGATGTCATTAGACCACACCCCTTCTCATTACAGAGATGCACATCACCTAATATGCTTAATTGGTAGTAGGCTTTCGAGCCTATACAGCTTGGAGTAATACAACATGCATAAAGAGGATGATGTGGTCAAAATACTCATTTGCCTAATAATTCTGCACTCCCTGTATAGTAATAAGGAAATATAGATATCAATGCAGTATTGACGCCATAAGAGCAAATAATTTCATTAGACAAAATTAAGAGACAAAATCAAGAGGCACTTATCTGCTGTGGGCAGCAGCAAAGAAAGAGGTAAAGATGACTGAAGAGGACCTATTTATGGACTGGTTTATGGGAGGGGTTATTTGGGGGTTTGCCCTTGATTTTTTTATGTTAATTCTTTGCTGCTGTGGAATTTAAGTAAAGAAAGAGTGATGCAATATGAGCCTCCGTGTCTTGTTATAAAATTCAGAGTTAAATTCCTGAACTCACCCTGCACTTTTAAAATAAGACAAAATGGTTGTCCTTTAGGCTCATGTCCATACATCTTATATAGGCCTTATACTTATGAACTTTATTTATACCCGATAGTTCTCACAAATCCCCCCCCCCCCCCTTCTTCCCACGTTAGTCAAGGATCCCCTTAAGACCTAACTGGGAGAAGGTCGGAAGAATTTTCATGGTTATCAATATTTCATCCGAGTCTTTTGTCGCATCATAAAGTCAATCCTGGAAAAGTATATTATCACAGAGATCCTGTGTCCAATGGTTTTAGCATGTAGGAAAATGCTAAATTTGGCACCAATCATGCCATTATTGCTGTGACTTTGTTCCCATGCATAATGTACCAATTCGGTTCCTTTCCCAAGCTAAAATGGTGATATCCGATATCTTCATCCAATGAATGTCCTTGGATCCAATTTCGCAAAGATTCTTGAAGAAAAATCTTCTTAGCCATCATTCATAATCCTGGGACATCTGAAACACGGCTGTAGATTCGGGTTGATGATTAGTTCCGTCTTCAATTGGACCTCTCGGATCAACACCATCCGCACAATATCTGTATCTTTTGTTGTCATCATCATCGCCAGGAATCACGTCTGGTTCCGCCTGTCCTTTTTCAAAAGAAAATGAAAGTATGAATACATATTCTTTAATCTTTTGAGATATACAGTTTCCCTAGCGTCGGCATGTAAAATGCTTTGTATGGAAACACCAAAATTGGAACATCTGTGAACTGAGAGAAATCAGATTAACGCAATCCTTATTCATTCTCTTATTCAGCATCATCTTCTATGATTCTCAGTTGTGATCTTGGATGACATACTCGTAATTGATTTACATGGACCCATTTCTCGATGAAACCATCTTTGGTATTAATTTTCACCTTATAAACTAAAGGTAATATTTTATCAATTACATCATACGGACCTTTCCATAATGGGAGAAATTTTCTTTCTTTTACCCAATCCCGGGCAAAGTTATAGAGATACACTCTATCTCCTACCTCATATTCCTTTTTGGTAGTTTTCAAGTCATAATAATGTCACCACCAGACATCTGAGAAGCTCTGACAGATGTTCTTCAGAACCTCCTGCTTGAGGTTCCTTTTGTTTTGCTTTCGTTTTCTCATCTCGTTAGCCTCTCTCAGCTGTCATGTAGTTGCACTGATTGCATCCCTTTAAATCCCTTCCCATACTGCATCACTTTGCGGTTTATACAACTTCCTGGAGTGTGCTGATGCTAGAAGCTGTTACTCCTGCATCCACAAGATAAGTCTGTTTTCTTTATTTCTGTTTGCCTGTGGGCTTGATCCTAGGTGACCCTGACTCCCTCCGTATTAAGTGTAGGGAGCCAGTGGTCGTGTCCCCTCACTATTATAGGGTGTTCAGGTGCATACAGTCGAGGAACGAGGATATGCAATTTTCTACCATTGAGATTTTTGCATAGGCTGAGCAGCCAGGGAGAGAGCTATGGCTCTTACAGGGCTTACCCTCCTGTTCCTTAGTTTTGGATCAAGTCAGTCGGATCTTCATTTGTGTCTTCTAGTTTTCTGTAACACCATCCGTGACATTATAAACCGCCAAAACCGTCTCAAGCATGGATCCGGTTTGACTTTTGACTGAACACATGCAGGGTCTTTCATTGGAGGTAGCAGATGTCCGTAAAACGGTTTCTCAGTTTCAGATGACCGTTTCAGCTTGCGTTCATGGAGTTTGTTCTGAGCCTAAGATCTCGCTCTCGCATACGTTCTCCGGGGGTAGTGAGAATTTTGTTAGTTTTAGAGAGGCTTGCAAACTCCATTTTCGCCTACTTCCCCATTCCTCTGGTGATGAGGAGCAGAGGGTGGGGATCATCATCTCGCTGCTCAGGGATAACACTCAGTCCTGGGCCTTTTCTCTGCCGGTGGGGGCGCGGCCCCTCTGTTCAGTGGATGATTTTTTTTTAGCCCTGGGTGAGATATATGATGATCCGGATCGTATTGCTCTGGCTGTGTCTAGACTACGTATTTTATGCCAGGGTAAACAGTCCGCAGAGATATACTGTTCAGAATTTCGGAGATGGGCAGCTGATACTGGTTGGAATGATGCTGCACTCCAAAGTCAATTTTGCCATGGTCTTTCAGAGGGATTGAAAGATGCATTTGCCTTTCATGAGAGACCTACCTCCTTGGACTCTGCCATGTCTCGGGCCGTTCGTATTGACAGGCGTCTTAGAGAGAGAGGAGAGATCACTCCTTCCTGTCATACTCAGTCCAGTAGACAGCTGCTAATTTGGCTACCTGGCTACTCTTAGCACCAATACTGTAACCTATTGAAATACTCGGGCATTCATCTATCAAAGTAATGCCAATTCCTGCTACTAGTTTTCTTTCGTCCCCTACAGTGGTGTGGTAAGCACAACCATCTATGTACGCACAAGGGAGTAGAGAGCAATAGTCGTCATACACTTTGTAAGGGGAAGATTTTTGTTCCTCTAGAAAATCATCTACCAGCTCATCTGTATGAGAATGAGCGGTGCAATCATGCAGTTCACCAAGTCCTTGGGCTACTGGACACTTTTTTTATTTTGCTTATACCGAACCTCCAACGGTCATCCTTGTAAAGACAGGGTCCAAGCAGGGATCCTGCTTTTAGACAAGTTACCATCCCTAATTTTATCACTCTGTAAATATTGTAGGGGTTGATGGGCCGTTTCAACAATGATTTTCTCACCCTGTACAAAACTTCTAACGTTTTGAAGTGCCCAGACTGTGGCTAGTAAAGCTTTTTCACAGTCGCTAAACTTTATCTCTACTGGTGTCAGGAATTTACTTGCATAAGCTATAACTTTATGCAATTTATCCTGTTTTTGGCATAGGACAGCACTAATACAAGATTCGTAAAACCAGTTTCCAGATAAAAGGGTTTGCCTCCCTCTGGATAAGCTAGACATGGGGCTTGGGTGAGTCTCCTTTTAAGCTTAGACATAGCTTGTCCCTGATCCTCCCCCCCATGTCCAGGGTACACCTTTCTTTAACAATGTCAGCAATGATTTACTGACCTCTGCATAGTTATCAATGAATTTACGGGAGTAATTTATCATACCCAGAAATGACCTTAGTTCACTGACATTGGTGGGCGTTTTAGATTTCATCACAGCCTCCACCTTTTTCTTCTGGGGATTCAGGCCTTCACAGGTAAACTCATGTCCAAGGAAATTTACCTTGGTTCGACACCACTGGGCTTTCTGTAAATAAATTTTCACACCTGCCTCTCTCAACTGATTCAGCACATGCCTAATTTCTTGGATATGCTGGTCAAATTAAGTACTTTTCATCAAAATGTCATCTACATAAGTTAAATTTCCTCTTTCTGTGCTATCAGGCATAGCCTTATGTAAAAACACCGCAAATTCATGACCTGAATTTATGTACCCAAACGGTAGTCTAGTCCAGGCAAACTGTCCTTTACTAAAAGTAAAGGCCAATTTGTATTGGTCTTCAGGACTTGCTTTGATGGTCCAATATCTCTGAGCACAATCTAAAGTGGTAAAGATCCTAGCGCCTTGCATTTGTACCAAGCATTGATCTATATAGCCGGACATATATACACGTTTATTTAGCTGACAAAGATCAGCACATAAACGCCATTGACCATTCGGTTTAAGAATTCCAAGAATAGGATTATTATAAGAACTGTGCACTGGTCTTATAATACCTCTCTCTTTGAGATTACGAATTATTTCTGCTAGCGAGTCGTAACAAGCTAGTGGAAGACGATATTGCTTGATATAAACGGGAGGTGCCTCAGGATCAGTCTGAATCCTGGCAATGTGTATGTCAGTCAGACCACAATCAAAGGAATCTTTAGCAAAAATATCCTTGAATTCTAAGAGAACGTCCTTTAGTTGTTGTCGCTCTGGGTCATTGGAGCATCCATCAGCTAATGAGATTTGTTGCTGGACCATTTCCATAAACCCTGAGAAAGCTTCTGGTTGACCTATTTCATAGGTTTCCTCCAACCTGTCAGTGAGGTCATGATTTGATTTACCTGCTGTTTCAGCAAACTCATGATATTCCTGGGCTTCCTGCTCATTGATTGTATGATCAAAGGTAAGGGAGGATTCCTCTACCTTACAGGTACCTTCTTCAAGATTAAAAGGATATACTGAACTAATGGTGAACAATCCTTCAGGAGAAGAATAAAATGTTTGTTCAACCAATTGTTCTTCTGTTATATACGATTCAGGTATTAGGCCAATAATCACATTCTGAAACCCAAACGTATAATAATCTGAATCTAATGCCATACCAATGATTGGACTTCATTTGGCATACTATTATTCACAATTATTTGGGTTTTAAAAGTTTGTAAATTCACCATAGGGGTATGATTTACTGAAATACCTACCGTATTTTTCGCCGTATAAGACGCACTTTTTCTTCCCCAAAACTGGGGGGGGGGGGAAAGTTGGTGCGTCTTATACGGCGAATACACATTTTACCTGCATTAAAACTGTCCCTAACTTTGTGTGGTGCTTGCTCGCAGTCCTCTTTTTATGCTGTGTGTGCTGCAGGCTGGATTTGTGGCATGTACTGCGGGCTGTGGAGACTTCTCTGACCCTCCCTGCACGGCCAGGCTGTGTGTGTTCGGGCTTCCCTCTTCCTCCTAAAGCGCGCCTTGTCCCCCCCCTCCCGACAGTCTAACCATGTGCTGCCCGGGCACCATGTCAACGCTCTGCTGAGCTGCTTACCTTTCCCTCCATCAGTGCGGGCTGTGCCTCCTTATATCTCCCCGGGCAGTCTCACTCCTTGCTGGGCAGTGTGGGCAGAATCCGCTTCTGGGCATATCTCCCGGGCACTGGGCATATCTCCCGCTGCCCTGAAATGTCTTCACGTCTGCCCCTTCTGTTCCATAAGTTCCGCCTCCTCCGGCCAAGATTACTGTGTGCTGTCCGTGCTCTGCTCCGCCCCGCTCCTCCTTGATTTGATGCCCATGATTGATTGATCCGCCAAAGCTCCGCCCCCCGAATCCCGGGGAGAAGACACCGCCCTCCCTACCTCATACTGCTGCTCCTGCTCCGCCCCCACTTCGCCTACTACTGTACTCTATTGGATGCCCATGATTGATGGGCAGAAGAATGGCTCCACAAGCTCTGCCCCCGAATCACGGGGAGAAGACACACCCCCCTCCCTACCCTACGTCATACTGTTGCCAGGCAGCGTGTATGGTGTATGGAGAGAAAGTGTTCAGGCGGACCAACTACAGGGTAAATGAAATGTAAAATGTGCATACACGCCCACACACAGAGCTTAGAGCATAATGAACATTTAAAGCCAAGTATTGGCTGATTTTACTGATTACAAAAGTTGCAGTATAGCTGTTCCTGTGCCCCCATATGATGATAAAGTATCCCCATATGTTGTCAGTGTGATGAATAGCTGTTCCCATGACTCCTGCATGGTCAGTGTAACAGTCTGTAAACCAAGGCTGCAGACTATCCCACAACATTCTCTCCAGCAGCATTCACTCAAACTACTGTAGATGGCATATGAGGGGGTATGAGACCACCAGATGCAATATGGCGGGTTAGTGAGCACCAGATGAAATATGAGTGGGTGCAAGACCACCAGATGAAATATGGGGGGTAGGAGACCACCAGATGAAATATGGGGGGTAGGAGACCACCAGATGAAATATGGGGGGTAGGAGACCACCAGATGAAATATGGCTGGATAAGAAAGCACCAGATGATATATAAGGGGGAGGGGAAATGAAGAACATATTGGTAATTTCTGGATTTCTTGTAGAAAATTACGGTACCGTTATCCTTTTCAAGATGTCTAAGCAGAAGAGACTGGCATATAAAGTTGCTTTCAAGCTGGAAGTAATCAAATTTGCTAAGGAGCATGGAAACAGAGCAGCGGAGAGACACTTCGGGCCACCTCCAACTGAGAAAATGATAAGAGAGTGGAGGAAACAGGAGGATCAGCTCCAAAAGTTGGATAAAAGCAAGCACACCTTACGTGGACCAACTGCAAAGTGGCCAGAGTTAGAGGTAGAAGTTAAGGAGTGGATCACCCGTCCCCGGCAAAATGGACTTTCTGTCTCAACAAAAATGATAATCTATGAGGCCAAACGCATTGCTGTGGAGAAAGGCATTCAGGATTTCGCGGATCACCATCGTGGTGCTTTAGATTTATGAAGAGATCTGGCCTTTCTATGCGCACCAAAACCAGGATTGCACAAAAAATGCCAAAGGAATATGAATCAAAGATTCTGTCTTTTCATAAGTTTGTTATTGATGCGAGGAAGAAGAATAACTTTGAAATTAGCCAGATTGGCAACATGGATGAAGTCCCGCTAACGTTTGATGTGCCATCTAACAGAACCGTAGATAACAAAGGAGCCAAAACCATAACCGTAAAAACCTCAGGGCATGAGAAAACCCACTACACAGTTGTGCTGTCCTGCTGTGCAGATGGTACCAAACTGCCTCCGATGTTGATCTTTAAAAGGAAAACATTACCAAAAGAAATTCCACGGGGAGTCGTCGTGCACGTTTATGATAAAGGGTGGATGGACGAAAATGGCATGAGGCTGTGGATTGACAAAGTGTGGTCCAAACGTCCTGGCGGGCTTATGAAGAAATCTTCCTTGTTGGTGCTTGACCAGTTCAGAGCGCACATTACAGAAACTATTAAAAAGAACTTTAAGGAAGTTAAGACCCAAATAGCTGTGATTCCTGGTGGTCTTACCAGCCAGCTGCAACCTCTGGACGTTTCCGTTAACAAACCGTTCAAAGTTCTGATGCGAGAGGAGTGGAACACCTGGATGTCAGCTGGGAACCATGATCTGACGCCTACTGGGCGGATGAAGAGGCCCACTATCACACAAGTGTGTGAATGGGTTAAAAAGTCATGGGAATCCGTCAAGGAGGACATTGTTGTAAAATCCTTCAAGAAGTGTGGCATTAGTAATGCCTTGGATGGAATAGAAGACGACGTCTCATTTGACATCAGTGAGGAAGAAAGTGATGACAATAACTGCGTGGATCTGTCCTTCCACATTTCTGATAGCAGCGAAGAAGAGGAATTCTTGGGGTTCGAATAAAAACATTACAGCCTTATTTTTGTTACTTTCACTGTTTACTGACTTTTCTGACTGTTAATGAGAGTAAAGATAGTTCTTAATATGTTACATGGTTGACATAAAATTGTTCTTAAACTGCTGTTAACTTTATACAGTTGATATAAAATATTTTACTGCAGTATTTGGTTCAGAATCTTTTTTTTCTAGATTTTCCTCCTTTAAAATTGGGTGCGTCTTATATGCCGGTGCGTCTTATACGGCGAAAAATACGGTAATTGTTGTATTGTGTTTGATAGGCATATCAATGCATCACAATTCTTTAATTTTTGGCCTTTTGATACCTTAATGGGTAACAGGAAATTACTAGTACCTGGAGGGATTATTATATCTCGTGGCACTAATGCACTGATTACATAAGGCAGTATCTGGGATGACTTGAGGGCTTCATGTTCATCCATAAAACCATCAGGATTCCCTTTTAATCTGGTCCACAATGTGGAATTTACTATATCCACATAGATGGCAAAACAATGTAAAATATCATTGCCAATGTACATGGGATATCTGGGTTCATCAAGCACCAGGAATAAATGAGTAGCCGATTTTCCTGCAATAGAAATGGTTAATATACATTTTGCAATTATATTATGATCATCAGAATCATTATCCAAGTCATGTATCCAATTATCCTGTGGATTTGGATATCGAATCACTTTAAAATTGGCCACTTGATTTAGTAGATCCCTACTAATATAACTATTTTCATGGCGCAAATCCAATTTAGCCCTCTTAGTTCTTCCTAAGTCATTCACCTGTACTGGGAAGAATATCTCATCATCCACCTTGTACATTCCCACTAGGAATTGTTCGTGACCATTAAACCCAGTAGGGTCAGTAGTTTCTGGGTGTAGGTGGATTGTAAGAACATCCCCTTCCAAACAGACATCTTTTACTCGTTCAGGAGACACACATATGGTGTTATCTTCCTGTTCACCTATAGTGGAATTTGGAGTGGTTTGCAGGAAAGAGACATCAGGTACTTGGCTATTTTGGAAATGTACCTCAATGGAATCCGGCCTTTCCTCTATCACATGGCAGTTACGCCTATTGTGATAGGATTGTGTTCATAATTAATGGGCATCCTCACTTGAGACCATATAACCTTATTAACAAAATCAATAACTGGGCTTAATCTTTTCAGGAAATCAATGCCAATAATTAATCTATCAATGGGCATATCCACGATCAATTTAGGATGGCTAATTACTTTGTTTTCTACTTAAAATTCCAGCCAAGCTTTACCTAAAACCTTGAGGGCATTGCCTGAGACACTTACCAGGTTAGCATTAAAACTTTTTAACTTATACCTGTTAGAAGATACATCCTGCAATTGTTGGAAGTACTTTAAAAATAATAAAGTTGCTTGGCTACCTATACCTATCAAGGCTATTATTGGTGGGAAATTATCTAATAATTCAACTTTCATATAATATCTATTTTCTATTTCCTGTATGGAACAAACATATTTGGAATGATTATTGAAATTGTTTTCCTGCTTGGCAATTATACTTGTTCTCGCTTCCTCCTCCTTCCTTTTATTAGCAGGATTGTATACCTTCTTCTGTGCAGCTAAAGACTTTGTGTGCTGTAAGACAGAACAAACAGGTTTCCCCTCCCCCTTGCCATGTGGTTTGTAAGGGAAAGACAATTATGTTAGATTGCTCCACTTTACATACATTTAAGTCATCAACCGCTGCAACATTTGGCATACTTACCTGCTTCTCCCCCCTTTATATTTGGGGAGGACTCTTTACAGGAGGGGTTACCCCTAAAAAAGGATTTTTAGGGTTAGCAGTGATGGTTTTAGACAATTCCTCCATCCGTTGCATCAACATACCAAACTGATTTTGGATTTGATCCATCCGATCATATAGGTTACTTCTCTTTCTCCCATAATCTTTGGGAAATTGATTTTGGGACCGATATGATTGTGATCTCCCAGAACCGTCTGACCCTTTCTGGCCTACGTTGATATCCCCTAAATAATTACTTTGATATCTTTGAAAAGGAGGGAACCGTCTATTTTTAAACTCCTCCTGGTGGTTTGGATTCTTTTCAGCAACATTTGGACCCTTATTCCCATCTGGCCTAGGCTGAATTTTATTTGGCTGGGAAGGTCTAGGAGTTTTCAACATGATCTCCCTGATCTCTTTTTATGTGAGTTTCTGCTATTTCCTCACTCGCTCTTTTAAATTTTCTATCAGGAGACTCCTCACAATTTTGTATTGCAGCATACAGAGTTTGTACTTTCGGGATGGTAATCCCTGGCCAAAATAAATTTTATTTTATTGGGCAAAGCGTCATAAAATAACTGGATGAATTCACAACTTCCAAAATTGGGATCTTTTTCGGACAAACTATAGGCATTTTTGAGGACTGACAAAAATTCCCTGGGACTTTGATTAGGTCTACATTTCAGGGTAAATAAGGCCCTCCTTGCAGCAGTAGCGGACTTATAGGGACCAAATTCAGTTTTTATTTCTGTGACCACATCTGACCAAGAATCCCTACCTAAGGGAATTAAAGAAATACCGGTGTTTTGGTTCGAATACCCAGGTAATAAAGTTTCTGTATGTCCTGTTCTAAATGTAAAGTTTTCATGGCCTCCTCATATATTTCCAAATGACTTATTATGAAGGGTGATCCCTTTTTAGCAAATTGACCCACAGTTTCCTTGAGAAACTTGATCACTTTAGTAGTGTCTATCATGGGTTGAGAAGATCTCTGTACTAAATTTTTAGAGGACCTAGGAGGTGAAATCGGTTTTAATTTAGGAAGAGAATGTTCTCTCAGAGACATTAGCTCTTCTCCATTAAAGGGGTTGTCATATTTACTTTCTGCATCTGATTCCCCCCTGGAATATTTTACCTTCACTCTATTACAATCCTTAGGTTGTCTGAATTGGAAAGGGTCAAGATCCCTGTTATCTAACTCTGTGTGGCGGAACCCGTCTCGCCACTGGGCATTGGAGAGGACTGGCTACCCGCCTCCTACCTGCTGACTATGGCCCCTGGTAAATTTGCACGTTTGAATGCAATTTGGGCATATGGTATTTTATATTGCTGCTACTGGCCCTTTAAGGACCATCCGTGGACATGTGACTTTTGGGAACAATGGCCTTTGAGACTGTGTAGCAGATTGCATTCGGGCTGTCTTGAATATTGTGTATGTTGTTATGGGTTCGGTAGGATTGTATTGCGATGTATTGTGGGCTGTGTGTATCTTGCTCTTGCTGTGATGTTAAAGGCATTGCTGTTCTGTGCCTCTTCTCCTCCCCCTTTTCCTGTCCCCTCTCAAATCTCCCATCAGCCCTTGCTATTGTCGGGCCCCACCCTTTCTTGTACCATAGCCCTCCATGTGCCCTATTGTATGCAAATGAGTTCCTGTTTTTACCCTCAAGGTGAAGTGCCGTCTCATTCTTGGGGGAGTATTTATGGTATGCTGTCCCAGTTTGACTGCTAGGAGTGTAAACCTATTTGTATGGTTTCCTATTCAACGGTCTACAGCATTCATATGCTTGAAGAGGATTTATCTGCTTCTTCGGTTCGGTGATGGTGGTGTCTGCCAGAGTGCTTGGAGACCTCAGGAAACGCTAGGAGCATCCAGCAACGGAGGTACTCAGTCGGGGTGCCAGGTGATCCGTTATACTCTGTTTGTAAATTTCTATTGTCCTTATACAACTTTTTACATTCCTCATCTAGATCTGCCATAGACAATTGACATTTAGACAGTTCATTAGTAGCTTGACCTAATTTCCATTCCAGAGTTCTTATTACCTCTTGCTGTTGATTGTCTGTCATTATATTCTGATAATTTAGCAGACCATTGTGCTAATTCACCAGAAACCGTAGCCGCCTTAATTTCCATTTCAGATAGGTCATTTTGAAATTTATCAATTTCATATGCCTGTTCAATATTTTTATATTTTGCTTTTTCTAATTGCTTTGCTATTTTAACAACTAAATATACAAATTCACGCCAAGATTGAAGGATTAATGAATCCTTATCTTTCTTATGTTTAGCTTGGGAAATGTAGAGAAAAAGGTTTCTGATCAGGCGCAAAACACATAGGATCCAATCCGTCTCTTATAGGTGAAACTTCTTTAATTGCATAGGAAATGTAAAACAACGCGTTTCGGGGCTCAGAGTGTCCCCTTCATCAGGTTAACAATAGTCACAGTAGATAATGTAAATACAGGTATATAAAGGTCCAAAAAAACCGCCAAAAAACGGATTACCTGAGAGCTGCCCACAGATGGGAGGGGCTAGGCTGCAGGTAGTGTGTCATAGATGAACATATAATTAGTCAAACTATACATATAATCACAGAATATAGTTGCAGCCCATCATTGGTGATAATACAGGGGGGTATATTCCAAATAATCTGTGGTTATCCCTTGGTTTTAGTTTAATTAGAAGCGTAGTGTCAGAGTCACATGACCGCAGTGATGCGGTCATGTGATCGGAGCAGAGCGACTCCTGTGTACGGCGCTCGGCCCATCTATCTTACTCGTCTGCATCCACGAATCCGGAAAGTCTCTCATTTACTTACATACCTACAATAGAGTTGTGTCTATTATTGCACAACCTAAAAAGGTGAGCACCTTAAAACTTGTATAACAATTAAGTTTTCATTGAACCTATTACCCTATTGTGCGCCCCCCATACCCCTTCTTTTGTCTTTTTGTTCCCCTCGTGACCGAGGGGTACTCTAGACTCGCCTGTGGTTATCAAGACTAGCTTGGGAAATGTGACAGAGATAATCAGCAAACCGGGATTTATCAGACCAGACATCATCTGCATATTCTACAGCTCTCTTTTCCAATTCAACCCTCCAATCCTTTAACTCTCTCTTAATATCCAACCTGTCATGCATCACAATATGCTCAACTATCCAACACATCACAATATGTTCAATTAATTCTTGAGTCTTTCTATCATGCAGATCAGTCTTTACCACTGCAGCAGCAGCCTGTATGCCTTGGCTAGCCTCGCTAATGTTCTCAGACATATTTTTACTTGTTGCACTACAAGTACCACAATAACTTTATCAAATATATATTTTGCACAACAAAATTTTGTTTCTATTACAAGCAGATCTCGGTGGAACCTCCAGATTATGTCGGAATTTTTATGCTGTCTCCGATTGACAGTCTATATTATTTATGTGAATAAATTAAAATCTGTAATAAAGGAGATTCTAATTTATTATCATATATATCAAGCTAAAACAAGCTTGTGATCTGCGTTGAATTAAAGACAAAACCTAGTTACAGACAAAATATATATGTAATTTATTAATACAATTTTTATAGTGCAAAATAATATATAATAAAATTGGTGATAATAAAATTCAATCAATGATATGCAAAAAAGTGAGAAAGTCAAAAATAATTGAGAATATATATATATATATATATATACACACAATTATGCCTTCTTATAATGATACCCCTCAATTACATTTAAAATCAATTTAATACTTGATTTCTCTCAGCCGACAAATGTCCGATTAAACCCAAATCTGGTTTATCTTTTATCTATACAGATATATATTTTTATATATATATATATATATATATATATATATATAATTTGAAGAAGTGAGGAGGCAGCACACTGTATAAGCAGGGGCTGCACGTCCGGCCAGTGTGGACCAGCACCTAGGTCCAATGTACTAGAAGTGAAAAATAGCCAGCAGCACTCCAAATCAATTCAAGTGTTGAAGATTTATTGGACCCAAAATCAGGCGACGTTTCAACAGCTTGTTGCTGTCTTTATCAAGCACAGTGCACATGTGTTACAGACACACTTTAAATAAGAGCATCAATCAAAAATTTAACATCAATTGAACATCATACAGTGAATGTACAGTGATCGAACAATACATGTGATCATGAAAAATACATATATCAGATTGGCCGCATTTGGCAAAAACAGTGCATCGGACTAAAACAACATTAATTCCACATATCGTGATTTATATGAAATATATCATAATGAGTGTCAGTGATTACCCTAATGAGGTGAATTAAAAAACTCACTGTCAGGTGGGCAGCTGCATGTTTGGCGTTGATCGTGCTCCTTGGCGTCCCCATACACGATTTGCGCATGCGCGAAAATACTATACGTAATTAGCGCATGCGCGAAAATATCAAATCTCGCGATATCTCCGTCCTCGAGCGGCTGACTAGCACCCACAGCTAAGATGGGCGAAACTGGATCAAATGCACTGTGCGCATGTCAGAACGGTACTGGGTGCCTCCCAACAGATACCACATGATCAAAGTCATCTGAATAGGACTACTAGTCCATGGAATCCGATATTATAAAAAAATTGGGTCCTAGGGCAATGTCGCACGGCCATCCACATGTCACAGCACGTATGATAGCCGGGCACAGTGTCCCATAAATCCAAAATCTAAACTATGAAAAAAAAAATTCTTGATATATACGAATGTCACCTGATAGTTGACAATTCATAATAATAGGATATCGGCGTAAAAAATGGGAGAAAAAACCTTCGTCGCAAGGGGATCCCCACGGAACGCCACAAATCTCTCATAAAATAACGACATTGATACCTATAGATAAATATAAGCATTCAATTCAGAAAAAAAGGGGAAATAACCATGATAATGCAGGTACCACGGACAAATAGATGAAAAAATCCATATATGAACTGTATGAGTGGGCATCCAGCACAATATACAACAAATCCCGCACAAGTAATAAAGCAATGATCCAGACATATATTAATTGGATAAAGTAAATAAACATTGGGGAGCCAACCGGAACCAGGATGAACGTCACATCATGCAGCGCCTCCACCAAGGCAGTGAGATCAAAATGAATCTAAAAACAAAGAGAGAAAACTTTAGCAATTCTCATAAGAATAAATACTTGATTCGAAATAATAATTCAAATGCAGATACACACATGTGCATTTGACCTGCAGCAAGGGATACGGATCCAGCAGAGTGGAGAAGGCATAGGATATGGGCAGTGCCAGGGCCAAACTACACTAATCCACCCTAAAGTCCACGTTTAACCCATTAGGTCTTAACGTCTTAAGCGTATAAATCCAGTATAACTTGCGTTTTTTAAGGATAGCCTATCTCCACCACGCCTCCCAAATTCTACCTGTTCCAAAATTCGAAATCTCAAATCACTCTGTGTGTGCCCTGCCTCTTTGAAATGTTTGGACACCGGTAAATCCATCTTTTCTTTCCTGATGGAATAGCGATGTTGATTCAATCGTGTCTTTACATCCCACGTGGTCTCACCAACATACCACTTCCCGCACAGGCAGGTCAGTTGGTAGATCACGTAGGATGAGTCACAAGTCAAGAATTGAGTGATTTTCATCATCCCACCAGTGGCCGGATTTAAAAATGTATCTCCTTTGATCATAAGTTTGCAATTTATGCAATGATAGCAAGGGTAGCAGCCAGTGCAAGTGGAACCACACATTGTCCTCACATTGATCCTGGCACTGCCCACATCCGCCTTCACCAATCTATCACCCACATTCCATCCTCTCCGATAGGAGAAAAGAGGGGGTGATTTAAATTCCGCAACTTGGGGAAAACTATTCCCTATCAACCTCCAATGTCTCCGAATGACACTCGCAATTTGCGGGCTGTCAGTCGAGAAATGGGAGATGAAGGGAATACGTGGACATTGGGCATCAGTCTGAACAATGGTATCAGTGGGTTGATTCCCCAATCTATCAATGGTATTTGTGATCAACTTTTTCGGATATCCATGTATGGCAAATTTCTGACTCATTTCTTGAAATCTAGTATGTCTCACTTGTCTATTCTTAACTATCCGTTGTACTCGTAGGAACTGGCTGTAGGGTAGAGATTGGATCATGGAACGAGGATGGTGGCTGTCATATCGTAGCAGAGTATTCTTGTCAGTGGGTTTGACAAATAAATCAGTACTCAAACCTCGTCCCATGATCCGAACCTCTGTATCCAGGAACTGTAGTTTATCCATGGACTGCACCATAGTGAATTTCACAGTGGGGTCGATTTCGTTGAGAAAAGTATGGAACGCAAGGAGGTCCAACGTGTCGCACGTCCACACCAAGAAGATATCGTCGATATAGCGCCACCACCCCAGAACATGTCTGAAGTGGTGGCTGCCATAGATCGACGACTCCTCAAGGTGGGCCATGTAGATGTTTGCATAAGTAGGCGCCATACGGAAGGACCTCAATGAATTAAAAAGGTTTTCTGAGTACAATGATCTCAGATTTGCTAATATCACCGCTGATGAGATGACTGCGATGTGCTCTCTGGCCTCCGACCACAGCCTCACCATCAAGTCCGTGGACAAGGGTGGTGGGGTTGTGGTAATGGACACCAGTGAGTACATCCGGGAGATCCATGGCCAACTTAACGACCCACAGGTGTATAAACGGGTCGCACAGGATCCGAAATTTGGCTTGCTAAGGGAGCTAAGAGATATTTTAAATGAAGCCCGTGAGGCGGAAATCATTGATGACAAGTTGTTCAGCTACTTGTATCGGGACAAGCCCTGTACACCTCTGTTATACACCCTGCCAAAAGTACACAAGGGGGTTTCGCCCCCACCTGGCCGCCCAATTGTATCTGGGAGGGAGTCCCTTTTTTACAATGTGGCGATTTTGCTTGATAAAATGTTGCGCCGTTTTGCTATCTCCACTAGATCATTCATCAGAGATACTGGCGATTTTTTGTCTAAAATTAATAAACTTGAGGTCCCGGCAGGCTCGGCTCTGTCATTCGACGTGTGTAGTTTATACACGTCGATTGACCATGAGCTTGGCCTGCAGGCTGTCAAGGCGTGTCTTAGAAGTTCTGATTATTCCGAAATTTGCCAAGATTTTTTACTTTCATTATTAAGATTTGTTCTGACGAAAAATTATTTTCTTTTTCAGGACGATTTCTTTGTTCAGTTGCGTGGAACCGCGATGGGGTCCAACGTGGCGCCCACTTATGCAAACATCTACATGGCCCACCTTGAGGAGTCGTCGATCTATGGCAGCCACCACTTCAGACATGTTCTGGGGTGGTGGCGCTATATCGACGATATCTTCTTGGTGTGGACGGGCGACACGTTGGACCTCCTTGCGTTCCATGCTTTTCTCAACGAAATCGACCCCACTGTGAAATTCACTATGGTGCAGTCCATGGATAAACTACAGTTCCTGGATACAGAGGTTCGGATCAAGGGACGAGGTTTGAGTACTGATTTATTTGTCAAACCCACTGACAAGAATACTCTGTTACGATATGACAGCCACCATCTTCGTTCCATGATCCGATCTCTACCCTACAGCCAGTTCCTACGAGTACAACGGATAGTTAAGAATAGACAAGTGAGACATACTAGATTTCAAGAAATGAGTCAGAAATTTGCCATACGTGGATATCCGAAAAAGTTGATCACAAATACCATTGATAGATTGGGGAATCAACCCACTGATACCATTGTTCAGACTGATGCCCAATGTCCACGTATTCCCTTCATCTCCCATTTCTCGACTGACAGCCCGCAAATTGCGAGTGTCATTCGGAGACATTGGAGGTTGATAGGGAATAGTTTTCCCCAAGTTGCGGAATTTAAATCACCCCCTCTTTTCTCCTATCGGAGAGGACGGAATGTGGGTGATAGATTGGTGAAGGCGGATGTGGGCAGTGCCATATCAATGTGAGGACAATGTGTGGTTCCACTCGCACTGGCTGCTACCCTTGCTATCATTGCATAAATTGCAAACTTATGATCAAAAGAGATACATTTTTAAATCCGGCCACTGGTGGGATGATGAAAATCACTCAATTCTTGACTTGTGACTCATCCTACGTGATCTACCAACTGACCTGCCCGTGCGGGAAGTGGTATGTTGGTGAGACCACGTGGGATGTAAAGACACGATTGAATCAACATCGCTATTCCATCAGGAAAGAAAAGATGGATTTACCGGTGTCCAAACATTTCAAAGAGGCAGGGCACACACAGAGTGATTTGAGATTTCGAATTTTGGAACAGGTAGAATTGGGGAGGCGTGGGTGGAGATAAACAGGCTATCCTTAAAAAACGCAAGTTATACTGGTTTTATACGCTAAAGATGTTAAGACCTAATGGGTTAAACGTGGACTTTAGGGTGGATTAGTGTAGTTTGGCCCTGGCACTGCCCATATCCTATGCCTTCTCCACTCTGCTGGATCCGTATCCCTTGCTGCAGGTCAAATGCACATGTGTGTATCTGCATTTGAATTATTATTTTGAATCAAGTATTTATTCTTATGAGAATTGCTAAAGTTTTCTCTCTTTGTTTTTAGATTCATTTTGAGCTCACTGCCTTGGTGGAGGCGCTGCATGATGTGACGTTCATCCTGGTTCCGGTTGGCTCCCCAATGTTTATTTACTTTATCCAATTAATATATGTCTGGATCATTGCTTTATTACTTGTGCGGGATTTGTTGTATATTGTGCTGGATGCCCACTCATACAGTTCATATATGGATTTTTTCATCTATTTGTCCGTGGTACCTGCATTATCATGGTTATTTCCCCTTTTTTTCTGAATTGAATGCTTATATTTATCTATAGGTATCAATGTCGTTATTTTATGAGAGATTTGTGGCGTTCCGTGGGAATCCCCTTGCGACAAAGGTTTTTTCTCCCATTTTTTACGCCGATATCCTATTATTATGAATTGTCAACTATCAGGTGACATTTGTATATATCAAGAAAAACATTTTTCATAGTATAGATTTTGGATTTATGGGACACTGTGCCCGGCTATCATACGTGCTGTGACATGTGGATGGCCGTGCGACATTGCCCTAGGACCCAATTTTTTTATAATATCGGGTTCCATGGACTAGTAGTCCTATTCAGATGACTTTGATCATGTGGTATCTGTTGGGAGGCACCCAGTACCGTTCTGACATGCGCACAGTGCATTTGATCCAGTTTCGCCCATCTTAGCTGTGGGTGCTAGTCAGCCGCTCGAGGACGGAGATACCGCGAGATTTGATTTTTTTCGCGCATGCGCTAATTACGTATAGTATTTTCGCGCATGCGCAAATCGTGTATGGGGACGCCAAGGAGCACGATCAACACCAAACATGCAGCTGCCCACCTGACAGTGAGTTTTTTAATTCACCTCATTAGGGTAATCACTGACACTCATTATGATATATTTCATATAAATCACGATATGTGGAATTAATGTTGTTTTAGTCCGATGCACTGTTTTTGCCAAATGCGGCCAATCTGATATATGTATTTTCCATGATCACATGTATTGTTCGATCACTGTACATTCACTGTATGATGTTCAATTGATGTTAATCTATTTTTGATTGATGCTCTTATTTAAAGTGTGTCTGTAACACATGTGCACTGTGCTTGATAAAGACAGCAACAAGCTGTTGAAACGTCGCCAGATTTTGGGTCCAATAAATCTTCAACATTTGAATTGATTTGGAGTGCTGCTGGCTATTTTTCACTTCTATATATATATATATATATATATATATATATATATATATATATTCATATATTCAACTGTACCGGTCTAGAACTGAATTCAATTCCTTGGAGATAATACCGTGGTTTCACCAGTATATTTTCAATCTCCCTGTATTGGATTAATATTCGGGATGATGCTGAAGGTACACCCCAATCTTATTCCAGAACAGATACTATACACAAGATATGGTTAAGTGAATATATATATATATATATATATATATATATTAATTAATTATCCTATAAAATATAGGTAAGGTTATACAAACCGGATTCCCAAAAAGTTGGGACACTAAACAAATTGTGAATAAAAACTGAATGCAATGATGTGGAGATGGCAAATGTCAATATTTTATTTGTAATAGAATGCAGATGACAGATCAAACGTTTAATCCGAGTAAATGTATCATTTTTAAGGAAAAATACGTTGATTCAAATTTTCACGGTGTCAACAAATCCCCCAAAAGTTGGGACAAGTAGCAATAAGAGGCTGGAAAAAGTAAATTTGAGCATAACGAAGAGCTGGAAGACCAATTAGGTTAAGTGGCAACATGATTGGGTATAAAAAGAGCTTCTCAGAGTGGCAGTGTCTCTCAGAAGCCAAGATGGGTCGAGGATCACAAATTCCCACAATGTTGCGCAGAAAGATAGTGGAGCAATATCAGAAAGGTGTTACCCAGCGAAAAAATTGCAAAGACTTTGCATCTATCATCATCAACTGTGCATAACATCATCCAAAGATTCAGAGAATCTGGAACAATCTCTGTGCGTAAGGGTCAAGGCCGTAAAACCATACTGGATGCCCGTGATCTCCGGGCCCTTAAACGACACTGCACCACAAACAGGAATGCTACTGTAAAGGAAATCACAGAATGGGCTCAGGAATACTTCCAGAAACCATTGTCAGTGAACACAATCCACCGTGCCATCCGCCGTTGCCAGCTGAAACTCTACAGTGCAAAGAAGAAGCCATTTCTAAGCAAGATCCAGAAGCTCAGGCGTTTTCACTGGGCCAGGGATCATTTAACATGGAGTGTGGCAAAATGGAAGACTGTTCTGTGTTCAGACGAGTCACGATTCGAAGTTCTTTTTGGAAATCTGGGACGCCATGTCATCCGGACCAAAGAAGACAAGGACAACCCAAGTTGTTATCAACGCTCAGTTCAGAAGCCTGCATCTCTGATGGTATGGGGTTGCATGAGTGCATGTGGCATGGGCAGCTTGCATGTCTGGAAAGGCACCATCAATGCAGAAAAATATATTCAGGTTCTAGAACAACATATGCTCCCATCCAGACGTCATCTCTTTCAGGGAAGACCCTGAATTTTTCAACAAGATAATGCAAGACCATATTCCGCATCAATCACAACATCATGGCTGCTTAGGAGAAGGATCCGGGTGCTGAAATGGCCAGTCTGCAGTCCAGATCTTTCACCTATAGAGAACATTTGGCGCATCATAAAGAGGAAGGTGCAACAAAGAAGGCCCAAGACGATTGAACAGTTAGAAGCCTGTATTAGACAAGAATGGGAGAGCATTCCTATTTCTAAACTTGAGAAACTGGTCTCCTCGGTCCCCAGACGTCTGTTGAGTGTTGTAAGAAGAAGGGGAGATGCCACACAGTGGTGAAAATGGCCTTGTCCCAACTTTTTGGGGATTTGTTGACACCATGAAATTCTGATTCAGCATATTTTTCACTTAAAATGGTACATTTTCTCAGTTTAAACTTTTGTTCCGTGATTTATGTTCTATTCGGAATAAAATATTAGAAGTTGGCACCTCCACATCATTGCATTCAGTTTTTTATCACGATTTGTATAGTGTCCCAACTTTTTGGGAATCCGGTTTGTACTATACCAAAATGTCAGCTAGCAGAAATCAGTTTCAATGGTTCTAAGATGGTTGCCTCCAATGACTGAAAAGGTGGTCAGGGCTGGATCTGGTCTTTTCCCTTGATGATCGTCCCTTAGGATGGTCTTTTTGAAGATGGTCTTTTGAAGATGGTCAGAGAGAGCTAGAGAGATCCTATCTTAGAAAGGGCTTGGCCAAGTTTTATCATTTAAAATAGTATATTGATGAGCAGGCATTTTTCAAGCAATGTGTAGAAATATATAGAAGACTCCAAAGAGTGTAGTTTTATGGAGGACCCCATATTCTTCTATATATTTCTACACATTGCTTGAAAAATGGATTTTTTTAAAAATATCCCTATTTTTATAAGTCTGCAATTGAAAATGATTGGAACCATAGGTTCATATTCCTCTAATGTTTTATATATGCATTTTTACATTTTATCACAAATGAATGTATATATATATATATATATATATATATATATATATATATATAATTCACAAATAATTATTTGCAAATATTGGAAAGAAAAGAAATTTCATGAATAGCAACATAGAAAAGGATTGAGATATCTTTACAGCAAAAAACAGAATTTCATCTAATGGACTTTATATGGATACCATTCCGGATCAGATTCCGGCTTTTTTGACAGACCGACACAGGATAAAAAGGGAACAGATCGTTAATATGCTTGACCACTGAGGAAGGAGCAAGTCTGAGCTCCGAAACATGTTTGGGTGAACAAGCATATGAAGATTATAACTATACCACTGGAGCGCTCTAAGAGAAACTGAATCTAAAAAACCTCACAAGATTAGACCTAACATCTACAAAGTGGAACCCCGACAGCTGGATAACGAAACCAAGTGGCATCCTGAATAGTGGAGGGGCGGAACTGATAAACAGAGACGCCGCCATTACACGTGGAACGCCGACTTCTCAAAGAAGCTGTGACCGGAGGATCCATACAATAAAGGTCAGCCTGTTCTCACAGCAGGAGCGGGACGCCGCACCAGAGAGCAGCGCAACTGTGAGTAAATCTAAATATCTGATGTGTACAACTGAAGATTCACTATCTCCACATTAAAAAGTGGGACTGTGTCTACACTATATAAAGAAAGAAGACCCCTAGCGATCCACTGTAGGCAAGTAAATAGTGGAACTTTCAAAACGGCAACATTCATGTCAGAGTGTTACAAATAGGAATAGTGCTGCTACGTTGTTGCTATATCATATAGCGATTCAACCTCTAAACAGACAGTGGAATACATCACATGGGGATTAATACATGGAACTATCACCACTAATCCAATTTTAAGAAAAGTTTCCAATTTTAGAAAAAGTTTTCTGCTTTTATTTATTTATATGCACATCGATTGCTGTCCATACTAATATCATCCTCCAATTACTATTGACACTGTTGCATAATATCTATTAGTGACTGTTTGCTGTCTTATTGCTATTGCTGCTAAAATTATTTAGATTATTTACATCTTGATACTGCTACTGTTGTTAATATTTTTGTATTTTACGGTTTTATGTCTCTATATTTTAATATTTAATAAAATTGTCTTCCATGTACCCATAATTAGAGTGCCTGCTCATCAATATACTATTTTACATTTTAACTGACGAGGGTGAGTCAAACTGAGCAAGAGCACCTGTTTTCCAAAAAACCTGTGGAGAGCCGCCTTTCTTTGTTATATAAGTTTTATCATTAACTAGTGACCTCACTTTATAATTAATAGAACCTCCCTCTAGGGAAAATAAACCCTAAACCTTTATGTTGCCCTAACACTAGATGGCACTAGTACTTCATAAAAAAAATCGAGGCACTTACTTATTTATCTTATTCATTTACTAGCGATAAATTTTAACTAAGGTTTCAGACAAAACCTTGAGGAGATCTTGAATAGACAATGACTTTTGTATTTAGTCAAACACCTTGTTCATCCCGAATTATTTGACCAGACCTAATTAAATCAAGATACACATGACCATACTCAAGTCATTGTTCTGGGGAAAAGACAGGGTTTGTTTATGATCACCTGTGTCCACATTTCTCCATTCAAGAAATCTTCAGCAAAGAAATCATTAACTTGCTTCTGGGAGAGATTCTAAAAATGACATAAGAATTTGTAACTCATTTCTAACCTTAAAACTGAATATATCTATAAGGACCACACTCTTATATATACTATATATACAGCACACATATTTAAATTAATGATATAAAAATCAATCTACTCATACTACTATACTTAATATAAAAATCCCAAAGAAAGATTAGAGTCTTTCTATTCACTGAAAATCATCAAAACTCAGCACATTTCTAATACATTGTCTTATCTAGGCAATTACTTTTCATTAGACCTTGGGACATCTCCTTCTCACAAAAACAGACTTGGGTAAACACTTTGGTACATATCATAAATCTTAGGTTAGTAATTCATAGTTAAAATCCTGAGCTCACCCTGCACTTTTAAAATAAGACAAAATGGTTGTCCTTTAGGCTCATGTCCATACATCTTATATAGGCCTTATACTTATGGACTTTATTCATACCCAATAGTTCTGACACTGCATCTAGAGGAAAGAAGGTTTGTACACAAACATAGAAGAGGATTCTTTATGGTAAGAGCAGTGAGACTATGGAACTCTCTGCCTGAGGAGGTGGTGATGGTGAGTATAACAAAGGAATTCAAGAGGGGCCTGGATGTATTTCTGGAGTGTAATAATATTACAGGATATAGCTGCTAGAGAGAGATCGTTGATCCAGGGAGTTATTCTGATTGGAGTCGGGAAGGAATTTTTTATTCCCCTAAAGTGAGGAAAATTGGCTTCTACCCAGTGGAGTAGGGATCGCCATAGCAACCATAGCAGTGGCTATGGGGCCCTACGCCACTGGGGGCCCGTCCGGACCGCATAATATATATATATATTTTTAATTAATACACAACACACACAGGCAGGCAGCCAGCCAGGCCCGACCGCCCGCCCGCCCACCCGTGTAGTGGGCGGGGATCGGGGGGTCCGCGGCTCGGGCCTGGCTGGGGGGAAGGAAGCCAAAAAGAAGGAGGAGCTGTAGTAGGAGCAGGCGGGCCCGGGCCGGGGCGCACTGTCTGCCGCACGCACAAGGAAGGAGAACATGAGGTAGGCGGTGGAGGGGGCCGTAACGGGGGCGTAGCGGAAGCAGAGCCAGGCTGGCACCAGTGCCGCAGTGCATGCAGGAAAGATTTCCTCCAGCTCCGCCTCCTAGGGTCCTAGTAACTAGAGGGAGGATTCAGGAGGCGGACTCAGGTGGTGGAGGGGGCGGGGCCGGGCCGAGTCAGATTCGAATCGGTGCTATGCGGCTGGCGGCTGCTATGCTAATCTGACTGCCCGAAACCAGTCTGGCTGAGCAGAGCAGGCGGCGGCGCAGCTCAGACTCAGAGAAAGTGAGAGAGAGGAACCCACCTCACAGTCACTCCAGTCCTCAGTGAAGTCAGTGCCTACCTGGTCTCCAGTCTCCAGTAACAGACTCAGTCCTGCCGTCGGTCGTGCCACTCCAGTCTGTGCCTGGCTGGCACCTGCTGTCTGTGTGACTACAGGGTGACTCTAAAAGTAAGTGATGTGAATATGTGATTCATTTGAATTTAAGGAAGTGAGATTATTGAGAATTTATGATTTCTGAGATAATCTAAATTCTTAAGGCTACTTTCACACTTGCGGCAGGACGGATCCGACAGGCTGTTCACCATGTCGGATCCGTCCTGCGGCTATTTCGCCGTGCCCGCGGACCGCCGCTCCGTCTCCATTGACTATAATGGGGACGGGGCGGAGTTCCGGCGCAGCACGGTGGTGCACGGAGAAAGCCGCCGGACTAAAAAGCCTGACATGCAGTAATTTTAGTCCGGTGGCCTTTCTCCGTGCACCGCCGTGCTGCGCCGTAGCTCCGCCCCGTCCCCATTATAGTCAATGGGGACGGAGTGGCGGTCCGCAGGCACGGCGTAATAGCCGCAGGATGGATCCGAAATGGTGAACAGCCTGTCGGATCCGTCCTGCCGCAAGTGTGAAAGTAGCCTTAGTTAAAAAGAGCTGCCTGCAGACTCAGAGTGGGGCCCCCAAGTCCTCAGGATTCTCTTGGGGCCCAAGAGAAGCAAGTGGCGCCCTCCTTATCCTTGCAGGTCTGCAGGCAGCTCTTTTTAACTTAAGAATTCAGATCATCAGACTCTCACTAATTACTAATTACAGCACACACCCTGCACCCTGGCCTGTAGTGTCAGACAGGGGAGGGAAGAAACCCCAGAAATAGAGTGTGGCCCCCAACACATTGGGGGGCACACTGACATTCTATTTCTGGGGTTTCTTTTCTTCCCTCCCCTGTCTGATGGTGGACACTTCAGGGGTGTGTGCTGTAATTAGTGAGAGTCTGATCATCAGAAGTTAAAAAGAGATGCCAGTAGTGATAAGGAGGGCGCCCCTTCCTTCTTTTGGGGGGCACACTCTTATATGACAGACATAAAGGTACTTTTACACTTGCGGCAGGACGGATCCGGCAGGCTATTCACCCTGTCTGATCCGTCCTGCCGCTATTTTGTTGGACCACTGCTCCGACCCCATTAACTGCACGGTGAGAGGCCACCGGGCGAAAAAGTCGGACTTGCAGTACTTTTCGGCCGCCAGCCTTTCACCGCACACTGCAGCGCTGCATCGGAGCTCCATCCCCGTTCCCATTATAGTCAATAGGGATGGAGTGGCGGCAAGTGAACAGCCTGTCGTGCGTCCTGCCGCAAGTGTGAAACTACCCTAAGTTATTTCTGCTCCTTATTGAAGGTTGCTGTACTCGCAGTAGATTGTTCCACTGCGGGTGGGCTCAGAGCTGGTGGTCTGGTGGTGGCAGAGGCACTACTGTGGCAGGCACCAGGCTAGTCTGGACTGGCAGTCTGATTTGACTTGTAAAAGTTAGATGAAAGAGAAAAGTCTGAGGACCCATGGTAAGGCCCCATTCACACATCCGTAAGTGTTTTGTGGATCCACGGGCCTGTAGATCCGCAAAACACTGACATTGGTAATGTGCGATCCGTAATTTGCAGTTGCGGACAAGAGTAGGACATGTTCTATTTTTTTCGGGAACGGAATTGCATACCCGGAAGTGCGGGTCTGCAACTCTGTGTCCAGGCTGCAGCCCCATAGAAATGAATGGGTCCGCAATTCCGTTCCGCAAAATGCAGAACAGAATTGCGGACGTGTGAATTGGGCCTTATTGGTAGGTTCCAGACCAGATGTGACAACTCCAGACCCCAGAATCTGCTCTGCACCCCTATAGTATATGAAGTGGCACTGCCTTGGGGTGCCTCATTACAGGACCAATGATCCAGCTTCCAGCCCGTTACTCTCCTGGGGCAGAGGGCTGGTCTGGTGGTGGCAGGCAGTACTGTGGGACTTGTAAAAGTTACTCTGGAGTCCGGATTAATTGGGTCCTGGATCATGGTCCTGTAATGGGGCACTCCACCTACCATGTCGTCTTATGCAACTGCGGCATATGGCGGTTGATATGAGTGGTTCTGCAGATTGTGTGCAGACCAAAAATACAAATGTTTGAATGAGGGAGGCCTTACAAATAGAAACTCCACATGAATTTCTGTGTTTTCTGCACTAATTCCACGTGTTACTTTCAGTTTTTTGTTGCAGATTTTCGCGGATCTCAGCCACACATTGAAAAGGGTGAAAACAGCACAAAGAATTGGCTGCAGATTTCACAATCCAGGTAAGTTACAGCTCAGGTTACTTTCACACTAGCGTTCATAGGTCCGTTCGTGAGCTCCGTTTGAAGGAGCTCACGAGCGGACCTGAACGCCTCCGTCCAGCCCTGATGCAGTCTGAATGGAGCAGATCCGCTCAGACTGCATCAGTCTGGCGGCGTTCAGCCTCCGCTCCGCTCGCCTCCGCACGGACAGGCGGACAGCTGAACGCTGCTTGCAGCGTTCAGCTGTCCGCCTGGCCGTGCGGAGGTGAGCGGATCCGTTCAGACTTACAATGTAAGTCAATGGGAGCGGATCCGCTTGAAGATGTCACCATATGGCTCAATCTTCAAGCGGATCCGTCCCCTATTGACTTTACATTGAAAGTCTGAACGGATCCGCTCAGGCTACTTTCACACTTAGAATTTTTTCTAAGTTATTAATGAAGACGGATCCGTACTGAACGGAGCCTCCGTCTGCATTAATATGATCGGATCCGTTCAGAACGGATCCGATCGAACGCTAGTGTGAAAGTAGCCTCAGAAATAAAAAGAAAATTGTACAATCAGTTTGGAAAATATTATTTACTTTGCAAGTACTCTATAAATGGACAGATCCGTTCAGATAATACAACAGTCTGCATTTGTTTAGAATGGATCCGGTTGTATTATATTTAACGTTGCCAGCCAAGACGGATCCATCATAAACACCACTGAAAGTCAATGGGGGGCTGTTTTCTATTGTGCCAGATTGTGTCAGAGAAAATGGACCCATCCCTATTGACTTACATTGTGTGTCAGGTTGGATCCGTTTGGCTCCGTTTCATCATGCGGACACCAAAACCCTGCAGGCAGCCTCCAGAGCGGAATGGAGATGGAACAGAGGCAAACTGATGCATTGTGAGTGGATCCTTTTCCATTCAGAATGCACTAAAGCAATAGGCAAAACTGATCTGTTTTGGAGAGCTTGTGAGAACCCTGAATGGATCTTAAAAAGCATAAACCAAAATGCCAGTGTGAAATTAACCATATTAAGTTGATGCATACTTTAGGAACTTTTCAGAAATAAACCAGAGTTTAAGGCCCCATTCACACGTCCGCAATTCTGTTCTTCATTTTGCGGAACGGAATTGCGGACCCGGTCATTTCCATGGGGCAAGACGATGTGCAGCCCTGACACAGAGTTGTGGACCCGCACTTACGGGTCCGCAATTCCGTTAACCGAATAAAAAAATAGAACATGTCCTACTTTTGTCCGCAACTGCGACAGGAGTAGGCATATTCTATGCAGTGTCGGCAATGTGTGGTCCACAAGTTGCAGATCGCACATTGCCGATGTCAGTGTTTTGCAGATCCACGGACCCGTGGATCTGCAAAACACTTACGGACGTGTGAATGGGGCCTAATATGGCTTTTCATACTGTGTGACAATTAAGGGTCTTTCTTTGCGCTGTTTTTCTAGAGATTGTAATATGTCTTCCTATACCCATCAAAGTGGTGCTCAAAAACGCAAAAAGAAGAGGGAAGAAAGCCAGAAAACACAAAAAATTCCCCAAATTACCAGCTTTTTTACTTCTTCCAATGCATTTCAGGATTCCTCAGGTGAAACAAGTGCTGAATTGCCTACTGAGGTTGAACCAAGCCGGGCATATGATGCTGAACAAGCTGGAGGTCACACTCTTGATCTGCATAGCATTGCATCCGAAAAAAATGTCACAGACAGGGCACACTTTCCCATAACCATTTTAGATCCACAAGTGAAACGCTTTATTCTTTCTCATGGTCCTTGTAGGCCTTCAGTGCCTTTTCCTATGAAGACAATGATGCAGATAAAAGATGCTTTTCAGAAAAATACTATGAGAAAATCACCAAAACAGGATTTAAACTCCCAGTGACCTGGCTGTGCTACTCCCCTAAATTGAATTTGGTCTATTGTGAACCTTGTTGGCTTTTTGGGGATCGAAAAAAACTAGGCTTTGAACCTGCTGTGGCCAAAGGCATCCAAAAATGGAAAGGCCTGTCAACTAAAATTCAGTCCCACAAAAACGCACAGGCTCACTCGCCTGTGTGGTTTATGACCAGTGGAGGAGGCAGGGCATTATAGATGAGGAACAATAAAAACAAATCCAAATAGAGAAAAACTTCTGGAGGGAAGTTTTAAAAAGAATAGTCAATGTTACATTGACAATGGCAATAAGCAACATGGCTTTTCGAGGACACAGGGAAAAAGTTGGCAAAATAAATAGCGGTAACTTCCTGGCCATAATTGAGCTCTTAGCAGAATATGATCCTGTACTTAAGCAGCTGTTGCAGCAACCTCATGGGAAAGTAAAATATTTAAGCCCTACAATTCAAAATGAGCTTATTGATATTTTGTCCAATCATCTCCTCAATGATATCCTGTTAGAAGTCCAACAAGCAAATTTTTACTCATTGATCATCGATACAACACAGGATATTTCACAAACTGATCAAATGAGCTTAGATGTCCGATATATTACTGTGGACAGAGATTTAAATATGAGGGTAACAAAAATTAATATACATGAGTCTTTTCTCAGTTTTCATCCCATTACAGATCAAAGTGCCGCTGGGATAGAAAACCAAATATTGGCAAGCCTTGAAAAAAAGGGACTTCCTTTAGACAAATGTAGAGGTCAGGGTTACGATGGAGCAGCCACCATGAGTGGCGTATATTCTGGTGTGCAGGCAAGAATTTTAAAGAAACAGGAAAATGCACTTTATGTGCACTATGCGGCCCATAACCTAAATCTGGTTCTTCAGGGTGCTGTTTCAGACATCACTGAAATATCCAGTTTTATGACCACATTACAAAGCCTTTATTCGTTTTTCGGAGACAGCGGGAAGCGATGGGGCATTCTATCATCATTCACAAGTGAATCCTCTGTCACACTGAAAAAACTGTGCCCCACGCGGTGGTCTTCTCGCTATGACTCACTGTTGGCCCTGCGTTTCTGCTATCCAGATATTTTGAGGGCTTTGTCAAAAATTGTTCTGCTGTCATCAAAAAAAAGTGAAAGAGAGGAGGCTATGGTATTTAAGAAAAAATTTGAGTCATTTCACTTCATGTTTTTAATTGTTCAGCTATCAAAAATATTAAGCAGTGTAAACTCCTTGTCCAAAATTCTACAGTCTAAAAATATGGACTTGGCTAGAGCTTCTCAATTTATAAAAACTGCCATGGAAGGCCTTTCAGCATTCCGTAACAATTTTGAGAATACCAAATCAGATGCCATTACCCTTGCAGAACAGTGGAATATAGCTCCAAAATTCGAAAGTAAGCGAATTTGCACAGTAAAAAAGCATTACGACGAACTGTGTGTCGATGAGAGACCGCAAGACCCCGAGGAACGGTTCAAAGTCATAGTTTTTTACCAGTGTCTGGACATCATAGTAAACCAGCTTGCCAACAGATTCCAAGGACTGAATAACGTTGTTGAACGTTTTAATATTCTTCAGCCTGCAGTTTTATCATCTGTCTCAGATGATAATTTGTTTACAGCTGCATCAAAGCTGCAGGAAAAATACGATAGTGACCTACCCCCATCTTTCCCAGGGCAGCTACTCAGCTTTAGAGCAGCACTAAAAGATGAAATCCAGAAGGCAACTACTGTAAAAGATCTTGCACACTTGCTCCTGGTTGAGAACAATGCACTTGCATCAAATATACCAGATGTGTGCATATCCTTTCTGTTGTTTCTATCACTTCCTGTGACAGTGGCCTCTGCGGAGCGGTCCTTCTCAAAATTAAAACTAATCAAGAGCTATTTGAGAAGTTCTATGTCAGACCAAAGGCTTTCTGGGCTTGCAATCCTCAGCATTGAAAATGTAAGAGCTAAAGCCTTGCATCTAGACAGCATTGTGGACACTTTTGCAGAAGTAAAAGCACGTAAACGTGTTTTCTAATGTAGTCTTCTGAGTGAGTATACTGGTTCAAATGGTTTCAAAACTTCTGTTTTTTCTTTCTTCCGTTGAAGAAAGTCAGTTCATGCTAGTTACACCACCTGTTGTGGTAAAAAAGAAGCAGGATTCCAGCCAAATGTTTCATCCTAGCCAAATTTTATAATAATTCAAATATTTTCAATTTAAAAACAAATCTGTCAGTTGTCTCCTCTTCAGATCTCCCCCTGCACAGCAGAATAACAAAAAAAAGGAAGCCTGGTAGAAGGCTTAGAAGTTTGCAGAAATTTGATAAGAAAAATTGCATTTAGCTATAAGATGGAAACAGTAAAAGCTAATGGAGGGAAGTGAATGGAATTGCTCTGGAATATGCAGTCGGAGTGCTCATAAAGCTGCTGACGTGACAGAGCAACCATAGGTAATGGGGTCACTTATCTGCCTTTAAAATGTAGCAGGGGAGTGTGAATCACAAGCATGCAGATCAGGTGCTCTGACTGAAGTCTGACTGGATTATCTGCATGCTTGTTTCAGCCAGGTGTGTGATGCATACACTACTGGTGCCAGAGAGATCAGGAGGACGGCCAGGCAACTGGTTTTGTTTAATAAGACACTTTAGGTACCCTTTCAGTTCAACGTTGACCATTAAAGATAACTCTTCTTGTCTCACTGTTTACAGCTGCGTTGCACTCATTTTCACGATTCGTAAAGCTTTTTACAACTACATAGTATAATTGAATAATCCACCAGCTCTTACAGGCTTACAAATACTCTGTCTTAATCACTTGCAGTGTCCAGCTCTTGGCTGGGGGATAGGAGACCCCAAAGAGTTTAGACATGCACTAAATGGAAATTCTCTTTATATGGCAGCTGTACACAGAGATGGCAAAATAAGTGAACATGCGTACAAGGAATGTAGTAATATTGTTTATTTTTTATTCTTTTTTTGTAAATGTAGGTTACATATTCAACATGTTCGTTTGTTTGGTGTTCAACGTTTTAAGTGTTTTGTTGTTTATCGCGTTTAAAAAACAATTTCACGGAGGAAGAGATAATAACAAGTACAGTTTGAAGTAAGTATAAAAGAATGGATGGGTAGTATTGTGTGTTTAGATCCAATCTTAAAGCTTTCCCCTTTCCCTTCTCCTTTACAGGTAACATTTAATGATGACACATCAAGAAGATGAAAAAAAAAAAAGACTACGAAGAGGACACTTCACAACTAGTGAACATACAGGTCTTACAAGTAAGTCTAATATCCCCCAGCCCCAGCCCCCCACCACACACACACTTTACGCTTAAAAACAATTACTAATTATAATTTTTTTCCAATTCTTCATGTTTCAGATTGGCCACTTTATCAGTTACTGAATGGTTTTCAATTTTGAATTAAAAGGTTCATATATTTGTTTTTCCTCTGACTTTTCTATGCTCATGGCGGTGGGAGATCTAGGATGGGTGTTTGCGTGGGAGCTCTGGAAGGGGTGGTGGGAGGCCCGATAATTTTTTTTGCTATGGGGCCCATGCATTTCTAGCTACGCCCCTGCTTCTACCTCACAGTTTTTTTTTGCCTTCTTCTGGATCAACTTGCAGGATGACAGGCCAAACTGGATGGACAAATGTCTTTTTTCGGCCTTATGTACTATGTTACTATGTTAAATGACATGGGTGTCTTCCAAAAGATAATAAGACAATGTACAAGAGGCATTATTGTGGAAAAAAAAACATTTCTCAGCTTTTATTTACATTTGAGCAAATAGTGTTCAGTCCAAAATTATTTATGCCCTTCTCAATAATCAATAGAAAAGCCTTTATTGGCTATTACAGCAATCAAACGCTTCCTATAATTGCAGACCAGCTTTTTGCATTTCTCCACAGGTATTTTTGCTCATTTATCTTTAGCAATTAGGTCAAAAATCTTTCAGGTTGGAGGGTCTTCTTGCCATCACCCTGATCTTTAGCCCCTTCCACAGATTCTCAATTGGATTCAAGTCTTGAGTCTGGCTGGGCCACTCCAAAACGTTAATGTTGTTGCATGCTAACCATTTCTTCACCACTTTTGCTGTGTGTTTTGGGTCATTGTCATGCTGAAATGTCTACTGGTGCCCAAGGCCAAGTTTCTCTAGAGACTGCCTGATGTTGTCGTTGAGAATCCTCATGTATTGCTCTTTTTTCATTGTGCTGTTTACTGTGATTAGGTTCCCTGGTCCATTGGCTGAAAAACACCTCAAAGCATTAGGTTCTCACCACCACGTTTGACAGTGGGGATGGTGTTCTTTGGGTTGAAGGCTTCTCCCTTTTTACGCCAAATCAAGGAAACCTCATTGTGACCAAACAATTAAAAAAAAATTTCATCTAACCATAACACAGAAGACCAGAAGTCTTCTTCTTTGTCCAGATGAGCTTTAGCAAAGGCCAAGCAAGCTTTTGTGTGCCTTATCTGGAGAAGTGGCGTCCTCCTTGATCTGCATTGTGCAGTGTCCGTTGGATTGTCTGCCTTGAGACATTGCCACCAGCAGAGCCCAGATTCACCAGGATGGCCTTGGTGATGATCCTTGGATTCTTTTTCACCTCTCTAACTAGCCTCCTGGCCAGCAGAGGTGTCACTTTTGGATTCCGACCACGTCCAATGAGATTTTCCACAGTGCGGAACATCTTGTATTTTTTGTTCAAATGTAAATAGAATCTGAGAAATGTTTTTCTTCCACAAAAATGCCTCTTGTACACAAAAATGCCTCTTGTAGTCTTATTATTTTTTGGGAGAGACCTATGTCATTTCCCGTCAAAAAATTACTTGCTGGTTGAATAAAAGTAACTTTAAGTCAAAATTTGCCAGGGGTATGAATAATTATGGCAGCACTGTATGTGCTCTCGATTCTGATTCTTTGCATGGAAAACATGTGCAAATAGCAAATGCTAAACTGTGTTCTCTTTTTTTGTAGGACAAATTTTTTTGACTGTATTGTCACGTACGGTAAACTGTGTAGGCGATCCGTTTATATGTCATTTAAGAGTTAATCATGTTGGGATGCCATGTTGGGATACCACTTTAATTTTTAGTGACAGCTCCTGTCCGTGTTTTGGTGCCACTCCAGCCCCAATTGGGACTCGGGTGACACTGTCTACTGACTGGTGGTTCTGTCGATTTGCTACATTTAAATACATAGTATTATTTGTATTGCCCCGATGCAGTGTATCCGTGATTCCCCCACTGATAGGAGAAGTGGGCTCACATTTTCCTGGACCTCTATTCTCAATGTGGTGGGTTTTTGTCACGGAGCGGATATGCTGTTAGGTCTGGACAGTGGGGTGTTTGCGGTTTGATGACCGCGCCGCCCCTCTGATACAGACTTTCCATTTGGAGACCGGCGCTCACCCGTCGGTCTTCTGTATGTGGATCAGCCCCTGCCGGCCTGTATGGGCATGAGCATGCGCCCTGGCGTGATGTTTGATAGCAGCCATTTTTTATTTGGTCCCCATACTCCCTGCAATTACCATGTGTCTCGCGAGAATAGATGGAGTAGCACATGGGTCGACTGCTTTTCCGGACGCAAACAGTTCCCACCAGGTCTCTTTGGTTCAACGTGATCCATTCAAAGGTTTTTAATGTTTTAATTGATTTGTTATTGCGATACACTGTGTACACTTTATCACACTTGATTGGTAATCATGTATATTCTTTGATTTTTCACTGTATCGATCATGCTATATACTTTATGTGATCATGTTCACAGTCATGTGGGATTGAACTATGGTGATAGATGAATTATATTTTCAACATGGCTAGATCTTTTATGCACTTGCACTTTACTGTTCTATCATCAATTTGGAATTTTGATAATTATTTGCACTATTTATGTATGCTGATTTGCACATGTTACTCAGCTGGACAAAGGCTCCAAAGAGAGAGCTGAAACGTTGCTGCTAGATGGGTGAAACAACCGTCCACTTTTTTTCATCACCACCTGGAGTGCTGCCTTTTTTCTTTTCTATGTACGCTTGGGATCTTGGTCTCAGGTTCTCAGGAGGATTTGCACCCGTTCTTATTGTGTGCTGCTTTTTTCTTTATATATATATATATATATATATATATATATATACATACAGTACAGACCAAAAGTTTAGACACACCTTCTCACACCGCCGGGCAGGCAAGCACCTCCAAGGCATAAAAGGCTAGCTCTGGCCACTTGGACAATTTAGAGACCCAGAAGTTGAATGGGGCCGAACCATCAGTCAGCACGTGGAGGGGTGTGCACACGTACTGTTCCACCATGTTAGTGAAATGTTGCCTCCTGCTAACACAGAGTTTTCTTTATTTTCATGACTATGAAAATTGTAGATTCACACTGAAGGCATCAAAACTATGAATTAACACATGTGGAATTATATACATAACAAAAAAGTGTGAAACAACTATAAATATGTCATATTCTAGGTTCTTCAAAGTAGCCACCTTTTGCTTTGATTTACTGCTTTGCACGCTCTTGGCATTCTCTTGATGAGCTTCAAGAGGTAGTCACCTGAAATGGTCTTCCAACAGTATTGAGGGAGTTCCCAGAGATGCTTAGCACTTGTTGGCCCTTTCACCTTCACTCTGCGGTCCAGCTCACCCCAAACCATCTCGATTGGGTTCAGGTCCGGTGACTGTGGAGGCCAGGTCATCTGGCACAGCACCCCATCACTCTCCTTCATGGTCAAATAGCCCTTACACAGCCTGGGGTCATTGTCCTGTTGAAAAATAAATGATGGTCCAACTAAACGCAAACCGGATGGAATTGCATGCCACTTCAAGATGCTGTGGTAGCCATGCTGGTTCAGTATGCCTTCAATTTTTAATAAATCCCCAACAGTGTCACCAGCAAAGCACCCCCACACCATCACTCCTCCATGCTTCACGGTGGGAACCAGGCATGTAGAGTCCATCCGTTCACCTTTTCTGCGTCGCACAAAGACACGGTGGTTGGAACCAAAGATCTCAAATTTGGACTCATCAGACCAAAGCACAGATTTCCACTGGTCTAATGTCCATTCCTTGTGTTCTTTAGCCCAAACAAGTCTCTTCTGCTTATTGCCTGTCCTTAGCAGTGGTTTCCTAGCAGATATTCTACCATGAAGGCCTGATTCACACAGTCTCCTCTTAACTGTTGTTCTAGAGATGTGTCTGCTGCTAGAACTCTGTGTGCCATTGACCTGGTCTCTAATCTGAGCTGCTGTTAACCTGAGGCTGATGACTCGGATGAACTTATCCTCTGCAGCAGAGGTGACTCTTGGTCTTCCTTTCCTGGGGCAGTCCGCATGTGAGCCAGTTTCTTTGTAGCGCTTGATGCTTTTTGTGACTGCACTTGGGGACACTTTCAAAGTTTTCCCAATTTTTCGGACTGAATGACCTTCATTTCTTAAAGTAATGATGGCCACTCGTTTTTCTTTACTTAGCTGCTTTTTCTAGCCATAATACAAATTCTAACAGTCTATTCAGTAGGACTATCAGCTGTGTATCCATCCACCTGACTTCTCCACAACCCAACTGATGGTCCCAACCCCATTTATCAGGCAAGAAATCCCACTTATTAAACCTGACAGGGCACACCTGTGAAGTGAAAACCATTTCAGGTGACTGCCTCTTGAAGCTCATCAAGAGAATGGCAAGAGTGTGCAAAGCAGTAATCAAAGAAAAAGGGTGGCTGCTTTGAGGAACCTAGAATATGACATATTTTCAGTTGTTTCACACTTTTTTGTTATGTATATAATTCCACATGTGTTAATTCATAGTTTTGATGCTTTCAGTGTGAATCTACAATTTTCATGGTCATGAAAATAAAGAAAACTCTTTGAATGAGAAGGTGTGTCCAAACTTTTGGTCTGTACTGTATATATGTGTATATGTGTGTGTGTGTGTGTGTGTGTGTATATATACACATATATGTTAGTAAGGCTGATTAGTCAGCCTGCATTTGTGGGAGGGGCAGAGGCTCTATATATACATGCCACACCCTCACTCACAGGTGTGTGTTTTCAGGTGTACAGCTGCCGCTGGGTGTCATTAGCAAACTGGCTTCTCTGGTGGTAGGATTCTTTCTTTGCAGAATGGAGCTTGTAAGTAGGTTGGGCCGGGGCCATCTCTCCTGGCCAGTCGGATCCGACTTTGCTAGCGAACAGGAGGCTTTGCCTCAGAATCTGCTACCTTAGGTTTGCTCGTTGGGCCTAAATACTTCCATTCTCTTTTCAATTTTGTTTGTTGGTAATAGGAGTTAGTTCCTATAAATCTTACAAGTTTAACTTTGCTTTGTTCGTCTTGTATGAAAAGTTACTTCAGCCGGTTTGCTGTCAAAGAAAGAGTTACCTGGGCTGCATGTGACATCATGTTTGGAGATCGGACGCAGTGTTTATTGTTTAGCCCTCTTGCTGTAGCTGTTCCTTGCCATGTGTCTCCCACCCTCCCCCTCCCCGCTACCACCATCTTTAGACTTCATGTATTTCACTTTTATAAGCCGTGTACCGGGGTGGGCTCCCCAGGATACAGCAAAGTCACAGACAAGGAAAGCCACACTGACACCAGCTTTATATGCAAGAATATAAACTTTACTTTGGAAACAGTATTAACACAAGTACAAACAGTATAAGTAATACCCCAGGCCCACAGTCACCGTCCCTGTCCGAGGGACAGACCTAGCCCGTTGGCCTACACAACAGAGCCTACAAGTCATACTGTGCCGCTATAGAGGACACACCTAACCGGTGGCAGACACAGCAGAGCATGCAAGTCAATAACTGCGCTGCAGTCCAGTACAGTAAGGCCTAACAAAGCTATAACCCTATCTAACTAGCTAATACAAGGCCTAGGCTAGTCTCTGTTACTTTAGGCGCCAAACAGTATAGTACAATTGGTAATCAGGGGTACTGACCTGCGTCTGTTCTGGGCCCTAGGATGCCACTTACCCAGGATGGCCACCAAGTAGAGTTGAGCGAACACCTGGATGTTCGGGTTTGAGAAGTTCGGCCGAACTTCCCGGAAATGTTCGGGTTCGGGATCTGAACCCAAACCCCATTGAAGTCAATGGGGACCCGAACTTTTCAGCACTAAAAAGGCTGTACAACAGCCCAGGAAAGGGCTAGAGGGCTGCAAAAGGCAGCAAAATGTAGGTACATCCCCTGCAAACACATGTGGATAGGGAAATAATTTTAAATAAAAATAAAATAAAAATGAACCAATATCAATTGGAGAGAGGTCCCATAGCAGAGAATCTGGCTTCACGTCACCCACCCCTGTAACAGTCCATTGTCATATATTTAGGCCCCGGCACCCAAGCAGAGGAGAGAGGTCCCATAACAGAGAATCTGGCTTCATGTCAGCAGAGAATCAGTCTTCATCTCATAGCAGAGAATCATGCTTCACGTCACCCAACACTGGAACAGTCCATTGTCAGATATTTAGGCCCCAGCATCCAGGCAGAGGAGAGAGGTCCCGTAAAAGAGAATCTGGCTTCATGTCAGCAGAGAATCAGTCTTCATGTCATAGCAGAGAATCATGCTTTACGTCACCCAACACTGGAACAGTCCATTGTCAGATATTTAGGCCCAGGCACCCAGGCAGAGGAGAGAGGTCCCGTAACAGAGAATCAGTCTTCATGTCAGCAGAGAATCAGTCTTCATGTCATAGCAGAGAATCAGGCTTCACGTCACCCACCACTGTAAGAGTCCATTTTCATAAATTTCCCAGAAAAACAATGGAAGTACAATCTAGACAAAATAATGAAGAAATTAATGACCTACTTACCTGTAATTCAGAGAACGTACTATATCTGATCCTGTGCCCTTGTGGCAAACATATCGGAAATATAAAAAAGGGATATGAAAAACATGCCCTTTTCACTCTCTGACAAGGGAGGGAGGGGGGAGAAAGAGAGAGTGACAAGGGAGGGGGGATAAAGAGAGAGTGACAAGGGAGGGGGGAGAAAGAGAGTGACAAGGGAGGGAGGGGGGGAGAAAGAGAGTGAAAAGGGAGGGGTGGAGAAAGAGAGTGAAAAGGGAGGGGGGGGGGGAGAAAGAGAGTGACAAGGGAGGGAGGGGGGAGAAAGAGTGAGTGACAAGGGAGGGGGGGAGAAAGAGAGCGTTGACAAGGGAGGGGGGAGAAAGAGAGAGTGACAAAGGAGGGGGGAGAAAGAGAGAGTGACAAGGGAGGGTGGGAAGAAAGAGAGAGAGTGGCAAGCGAGGAAAGGGGGAGAAAGAAAGAGTGACAAGGGAGGAAGGGGGGAAGGGGGAGAAAGAGAGTGACAAGGGAGGGGGGAGAAAGAGAGAGGGACAAGGGGGGGAGAAAGAGAGTGACAAGGGAGGGAGAGGGGAGAAAGAGAGTGACAAGGGAGGGAGGGGGGAGAAAGAGTGACAACGGAGGGAGGGGGAGAAAGAGAGTGACAAGGGAGGGAGGGGGAGAAAGAGAGTGACAAAGGATGGCAGAGATCTCTGTACTCACCCTGATATATTTATACATATTAATTAGATCTCCCCTCAGTCGTCTTTTTTCTAAAGTGAATAACCCTAATTTTGATAATCTTTCAGGGTACTGTAGTTGCCCCATTCCAGTTATTACTTTAGTTGCTCTCCTCTGGACCCTCTGTTTACAGGAGCCCAGAACTGTACACAGTACTCCATGTGTGGTCTGACTAGCGATTTGTAAAGTGGTAGGACTATGTTCTTATCACGGGCCTCTATGTCCCTTTTGATGCAACCCATTATCCTATTGGCCTTGGCAGCAGCTGCCTGACACTAGTTTTTACAGCTTAGTTTCCTAGATCCTTTTCCACGTCAGTGTTAGGCTAGTTTCACACTAGCGTTCGGCTGTCCGCTCGTGAGCTCCGTTTGAAGGGGCTCACAAGCGGACCCGAATGCTTCCGTCCAGCCCTGATGCAGTCTGAATGGATGCAGATCCGCTCAGACTGCATCAGTCTGGCGGCGTTCAGCCTCCGCTCCGCACATCAGGCGGACACCTGAACGCTGCTTGCAGCGTTCGGGTGTCCGCCTGGCCGTGCGTAGGCATGCGGACCCGTCCAGACTTACAATGTAAGTCAATGGGGACGGATCCGTTTGAAGATGCCACAATATGGCTCAATCTTCAAACGGATCCGTCCCCCATTGACTTTCAATGTAAAAGTCTGGACGGATCCGCTCAGGCTAATTTCACACTTAGCTATTTTTTGCCAATATAATGCAGACGGATCCGTTCTGAACGGAGCCACCGTCTGCATTAATATGAGCGGATCCGTTCAGAACGGATGCGATCGAACGCTAGTGTGAAAGTAGCCTAACCGAGTGTTTTACCATTTAGTATGTACAGGTTACTTGCATTATTCCTTCCCATGTGCATAACTTTACATTTGTCAGTGTTAAACCTCATCTGCCACTTATCTGCCCAAGCCTCCAATCTATTCAGATCCCTCTGTAATAGTATACTGTCCTCTTCAGTGTTAATTACTTTACACAGTTTAGTGTCATCTGCGAAAATTGATATTTTACTATGCAAGCCTTCTACAAGATCATTAATAAATATATTGAAGAGAATAGGGCCCAATACTGACCCCTGAGGTACCCCACAAGTGACAGTGACCCAATCTGAGTGTGTACAGTTAATAACCACCCTCTGGTCAGCAATACCATAGTGAAAGATACCACATACCACAGTGCCACTCAATATATTGCCCCAAAAGCTTTCCCTTTGAGTTGGCCATCAATAGAGGCAATTTTCTCTAGTCCTCTTCCAGTTGTCTCTGATTAAGATATGGTGCAGGGTGCTTAGAAGGTGAGGTACATAGTTGAATTCAGGAGGGCATGTCGCTGGCCGGGTACATGGGTACCTGATTCTCACAGAGTTAATTACCACTGATAGCTTATTATGGACCCATCCAGCTGCAGAGACGGGGGCTTGGGTGGCCTTCTGGGCAATGGCCAGTGTATGGTGCAAGAATTGGTAACCACGCTAGATGTAGCAGAATAAACGTATCTCTTTACTGAAGTGCAAAATAGGAGTTGTAGCACAGTATATTCCCACAATATACAGTACAAATCTACTCTGGTTGGTCACTTTCTGCAGAATCTACAACTGGCAATATCACGTTTGCAGTCGTACCATAATTTTTAAAGATACAACTGGCTTAGTTATGTCCAAGTCTGAAGAGTGTCTTAACAGTATTCTCCTCACTGCAGTAAAGTCTAAATAGTTTAGTCAGCAGGATACCTTATTGACTCCAATGCTCAGCCATACCCAGGGGCGTAGGTAAAAGCTCATGGGCCCTGGTGCAAGAGTTCAGCTTGGGCCCCCGTCCCTCAGTGCTTGTTGGCAAGGGGCAGGAGAGCACATATCCTTCCTGCTGCCTGAGGCAAACATTGAAAGGGGATCCCCTCATGCCAAATTCTTAACCTAACTCCTTCCCCCCAGCTAGAGGTGTAAATTGACCAGTATGCACTTTCTATAATGCCAGTGTCTTATGTGGCACAATGGTATGGTCTTTGGGCCCCCTCAGGCTCCTGGGCCCGGTAGCGACTGCTACCTCTGCACCCCCTATAGCTACGCCCCTGGCCATACCGATTTCTGAACCCTAATGTTTCAATCTTTCATTCAGTCTAGTTTTGTGAGAAATTGAGTTGCTTCCTCACTCTTCCTCTATGAGCTAACTCCAGGCTAGAATTCTCTAGACTCAGCTGGGGGTGGATCCGGGATCTACACCCAAGCTTCCTTTAGACGATGTACCACAGTTGATTAACTCTGTCACTTCTATCCATAACCATACTGGGTATACAGGGTAAATTACATTAAATAAAAATGCAAGTATTAAATAGCAAAGAATTCAGCAAAACACCTGTTTAGCAAGTTTATTTTATTGTGATAAAATCTTGGAATATTTTAGCATAATTCAGCGTAGATCCACTCATCCATCATATTTCTCACCTTCCTAAAACTATTAAAGACATATCAATGTTTGAATCCCACGGTGCACAAGTAAGCTTGCTATTTGATATTTGGACGCAGAGGCAGTCACATGTTGCTTCATGCACCATTCACTGATATATTTTAGTATGTTTGTGGCTGCAGATTCTCATGTGTCTGAAAATGTTACTTCTCTAATATTCTTATAAACATAGAGCTTACTTCTTCAATATCCTTATAAGCATAGATGAATAGAAAAATCTTGCACCAGCAGTATATTTAGCATACTGCTTTATGGCAGTACTACACCATGGAGGTTAAAGGGGTTATCCAAGATCTATAATCCCCCACATATGCCTGTGCCCCTAACAGAGGTTGTACTTTCCTCGCTCCCCGGCATGCGTGTAGCTTCTGATGCCAGCACAGCCATTGCTGCATTTCACAGACACTACTGCATCACCCGTAATGCTAAGGAGGCTCGTTCCCATCGCGGCCTGCTATTGGCTGCCCCCCCCCATCCCGAATGTTTTCATCTGCGTGACAAGGAGATGCAGCGACAGCATCAAAAGCGACGCAGGTGCAGGGAGCAAAGTAAGTACAATGTCTTTGAGGTGCCCGGGCATTTGGGAGGTAATTATAGGTCTTGGATAACCCCTTTAAAGAAAACAAAGGGTATATTCAAGAAGAGTGCAAACATTCTGCATAGCAAGCAAACAATGTACTTTATCACCCTATTTACATGTAATGGGAAAAAAACTAATGTCTAATAATGTCTGCACTGCAGATTTTACTTTTAAACATTTCCAGCATCCTGAATATTGCACTGATTCCACACAGGATAGCTGTAAATTAATCCCATTACTAGGTCCAAACTAGGTCCATTAAAGGGGTATTCCCATCTTAATGATCACTGTTAAATCTGTTAATGATTTAACAGTGATCATTTTTGTAAATATATTTAATTAACTAATTCCCACCCCTTAGAAGAAAATGAACATATACTTACCTGACTGTTGTCTTCCATCTCCTCTGGTTACGGCCACCGCTCTTCTCCGGAATCGCGGTGGCCGCACTTGCAAAGACGACTTCTTCTTTTCTTCCGTCCGGCCGCGCGCAGTCCCGAAAGCGCAGGCCAAGGCTGCGCATGCGCTATGGTGATTTCTTCCTGGCCAGTATAGTATACTTGCCAGGAAGAAGTCACCGGGGTGCATGCGTGGCGCCGTGCGCATTCAGTCCAGCTCGCAGTCCGGCTGGGAGAAGACTTCAATCAAGATGGAGCCCGCCCCCTGCCAAAACCAGGAAGTGGACAGCGCGCCAGGAGCAGGTAAGTATGAAACGGCGTGATGAGAATACCCCTTTAAATTCAAGGAATACAAGCTCTACATGCATGCTGAGCCCACACTTTTATACCTCTTTTGGTGCCACAATGGCATGTAGAACCTGCATTCCCTGAATTTAATGGAGGCCATTGTGGCACCAAAAGAGTTATAATACAGTGTGGGCTCAACATGCATGTGGAACCTGCATTCTCTGAATTTAATGGAGGCCAGTATGGCACCAGAGGACGTAGTATTTAGTGTAGGTTCCTGTCCTAAAGAGATCGCCTTGTCGTTGGCGGATAGGCACAAATTATTTTGTACACCATTTATTTGCTAAGAATCTCAAGTTTATAATGTGTCATTAGCATTAGTACATTTAGTATGGCACTATTGTATTTACTTTATTATTTGTGCTTGCTGAGTGCTGTTGCATTGTTTGTTTTTGCTATGTTACATCCGCGGATATTTTATTCAATACACAGAAGAGCCCTGTGCACAAGGCCTATACAAAAGTGCATGAAGCCTGTTTTGCCTCTATATATTTGCAATCACAATCTTTAATCACCACAGACACATAGGGTCCCATTTATCAAAACTAACAGGAAAAAAAAATCTTAGTTGCCCATAGCAACCAATCAGAGCTCACCTTTTATTTATTAAAGTGTTCTGAAAGAATGAAAGATGAGCTCTGATTGGTTGCTATGGCCAACTAAAACAGTTTTCTTGTTAGAAATTAGGCCAATAATAATCTGCAACTTAAATAGTCAAGATCCCCAGACGGAAATTTCTTGATAGATAGATAGATAGCTATAGACATATGGGATGGATATATAGATAGATACAGACGTGGACAAAATTGTTGGTACCCTTTGGTCAATGAAAGAAAAAGTCACAATGGTCACAGAAATAACTTTAATCTGACAAAAGTAATAATAAATTAAAATTCTATAAATGTTAACCAATGAAAGTCAGACATTGTTTTTCAACCATGCTTCAACAGAATTATGTAAAAAAATAAACTCATGAAACAGGCATGGACAAAAATGATGGTACCCCTAACTTAATATTTTGTTGCGCAACCTTTTGAGGCAATCACTGCAATCAAACGCTTCCTGTAACTGTCAATGAGACATCTGCACCTCTCAGCAGGTATTTTGGCCCACTCCTCATGAGCAAACTGCTCCAGTTGTGTCCGGTTTGAAGGGTGCCTTTTCCAGACTGCATGTTTCAGCTCCTTCCAAAGATGCTCAATAGGATTGAGGTCAGGGCTCATAGAAGGCCACTTTAGAATAGTCCAATTTTTTCCTCTTAGCCATTCTTGGGTGTTTTTAGCGGTGTGTTTTGGGTCATTGTCCTGTTGCAAGACCCATGACCTGCGACTGAGACCAAGCTTTCTGACACTGGCTAGTACATTTCTCTCTAGAATTCCTTGATAGTCTTGAGATTTCATTGTACCCTGCACAGATTCAAGACACCCTGTGCCAGACGCAGCAAAGCAGCCCCAGAACATAACAGAGCCTCCTCCATGTTTCACAGTAGGGACAGTGTTCTTTTCTTGATATGCTTCATTTTTTCGTCTGTGAACATACAGCTGATGTGCCTTGGCAAAAACTTCGATTTTTGTCTCATCTGTCCACAGGACATTCTCCCAGAAGCTTTGTGGCTTGTCAACATGTAGTTTGGCATATTCCAGTCTTGCTTTTTTATGATTCGTTTTCAACAATGGTGTCCTCCTTGGTCGTCTCCCATGTAGTCCACTTTGGCTCAAACAACGACGGATGGTGCGATCTGACACTGATGTTCCTTGAGCATGAAGTTCACCTTGAATCTCTTTAGAAGTCTTTCTAGGCTCTTTTGTTACCATTCGGATTATCCGTCTCTTAGATTTGTCATCAATTTTCCTCCTGCGGCCACGTCCAGGGAGGTTGGCTACAGTCCCATGGATCTTAAACTTATGAATAATATGTGCAACTGTACTCACAGGAACATCTAGTTGCTTGGAGATGGTCTTATAGCCTTTACCTTTAACATGCTTGTCTATAATTTTCTTTCTGATCTCTTGAGACAGCTCTTTCCTTTGCTTCCTCTGGTCCATGTCGAGTGTGGTACACACCATATCACCAAACAACACAGTGATTACCTGGAGCCATATATATAGGCCCAATGGCTGATTACAAGGTTGTAGACACCTGTGATGCTAATTAGTGGACACACCTTGAATTAACATGTCCCTTTGGTCACATTATGTTCTGTGTTTTCTAGGGGTACCATCATTTTTGTCCATGCCTGTTTCATGAGTTTATTTTTTTACATAATTCTGTTGAAGCATGGTTGAAAAACAATGTCTGACTTTCATTGGTTAACATTTATAGAATTTTAATTTATTATTACTTTTGTCAGATTAAAGTTATTTCTGTGACCATTGTGACTTTTTCTTTCATTGACCAAAGGGTACCAACAATTTTGTCCACGTCTGTACATACAGTATTCACCCCCTTGACTCGTATTTTGTTAAATTACAGCCTTAAGTTCAATGTTTTGTTTATCAGAATTTTATGTGACGGATCAGAACACAATAGTCTAAGTTGAAGTGAAATGAGAAAAGTATATTAAATAAAACAATTGTTTAGAAATAGAAAACAGAAAATTGTCATGTGCCTATGTATTCACCCTCTTTGTTAGGAAGCCCATAAAAGGCTCTGGTGCAACCAATTACCTTCAGAAGTCATATACTTAGTGAAATGATGTCTACGTGTGTGCAATCTAAGTGTCACATGATCTGTCATTACATATACACACCTTTTTTGAAAGGGCACAGAGGCTGCAACACCTAAGCAAGATGCATCACCAATAGAGTTGAGCGGACACCTGGATGTTCAGGTTCGACGGGTTCGGGACCCGAACTTGACCCGAACTTGAACATTGAAGTCAACAGGGACCCAAACTTTGGAGCACTAAAATGGCTATAAAAATGTCATGGAAAGGGCTAGAGGGATGCAAATGGCATCAAAATGTGGTAAAGAGCATGGCAAGCGCTCTGCAAACAAATGTGGATAGGGAAATGACTTTAAATAACATAAAATACGTAAAAATTATAATCTTGATCTAGGAGAACGAGGTCCATATGAAGTAGCAGGTTGAGGAGGCGGTGATGTGGCGGTGTAGGTGGAAGCAGGGGTGGAGGAGGAGGAGGAGGAGGTAGCCTACACTGCTTTTTGTTTTTAAATTTTTATTTTTTTTAAATGAGGTACACCCCAAAACATTGGGAAATATAACCTTCGATAACCCCCTGCAGTCGTGCTAAACACACGTTCAGACAATACACTGGCTGCAGGGCAGGCCAGCACCTCCAAGGGGTAAAGGGCACGCTCAGGCCATGTGCCCAATTTGGAGACCCAGAAGTTGCAGGGGCTGACCCCTGTCAGTCAGTTCGTGTAGGCGTGTGCACACTTACTGCCCCACCATGTTGCACGTCCCCGTGATGTTCACGATCCAATTTAATATCTGCTCTATCAACTTTCGATGTTCTTTTCTGCGCCTACCATGGTGATCAGGGTTCCACGCCGGAGAGGGAGTGTTAGAAAGAGAGACCACAAATTTTTCTAATTTAAAATTAGAGAGTGGAATTATGGGACAAATTATTAAAGCGTAAAAGTGGGACAACTTTTTAAAGTTGAAGAATTGAATGAAAGGATGTGCCGCGCATTAATTAAAGAGGACCTTTCACCGATGATGACACTGTGAACTAAGAATACAGACATGGAGAGCGGTGCCCGGGGATCTTACTGCACTTACTATTATCCCTGGGCGCCGCTCCGTTCTCCTGCTATGCCCTCCGGTATCTCCGGTCACAAAGTTATGGTAGGCGGAGTCTGCCCTTATTCTTCTGTAGCGCTGGCCAATCGCAGCGCAGAGCTCACAGCCTGGGAGAAAATAACCTCCCAGGCTGTGACCGCTGCGCTGCGATTGGCCAGCGCTAGAGCAGAACAAGGGCAGACTCCGCCTACCATAACTTAGTGACTGAAATCTCCACCTACTATAACTTAGTGGCCGGAGATACCGGAGGGCATAGCGGGAGAACGTAGCGGCGCCCAGGGATAATAGTAAGTGCAGTGAGATCCCCGGGCGTCGCTCTCCATGTCTGTATTCTTAGTTCACAGTGTCGTAATCGGTGAAAGGTCCTCTTTAATGAAGAATTTTATTCCCTGTCAACTATGCAGAGCAGGTGTTTCTATCCGGCAAAATTTGAAAAATGCCACCTAACAATGTAATTGATTATTATTATTTTTTTATTTATGTTCCTGTCCCCTATTAAAGGTGCACCAGTGACGTCCACCATCCATTTTGATATCTTCTCTATCAACTTTCGATGTTCTTTTCTGAGCCTACCATGTTGATCACGGTTATCGGCGAATCAGGGTTCCACGCCAGAGAGGGAGCGTGAGAAAATGAGACCAAATTTAAGGGAGATAACTTTATTAAAAAAAATATTTGGAATAGAGCGCAAATGTAGGGAAAGCTGTTAAATCGCAAATGTGGGACAAATTACAGAAGCCCAAATGTGAGCCAAAAGAGTAAAGCGGAATTATGGGAAAAATTATTGAGGCGCAAATGTGGGACAAATTACAGAAGCCCAAATGTGGGCCAAAAGAGTAAAGCGGAAATGTGGGACAAAGTATGGAAGCACAAATGTTGGCTAAAAGAGTAAAGCGGGGGAGGGGTTCTCACAGATTGAACCATATAAGTCCTGTTCACGGGCTTATAGTAGAATATGGTCAATTAGAGTAAACTTCACAGCAAAACCATAAATTCTAAAACATAACTTTTAATAAATCACTAATAAAAGTCAATGAACCCTTATAGTACAAAAATAAAATATAAATCATGAAATAAATTTAAAAAAAAATAGATGTGGAAATGATATTCCACTCGCCTACGTTTGCAGGGTGGCAGACAAATATTGCATAGGCTCCTGGGGCAATATCCCTGTTTCTGGCCCTATTAATGTCTCCCTGCCTGCAAACGGAATAGCCGCCCTGATAAGGGCGATCCCGTGCCTCGTGCCTCCTGGTGACCCCTGGATGACCCTGACACGGGGAACAATGTGAAATGCTGGTCCTATGATGAGACCTAGACTAAATACCCTAAATTAATAAACAAAGTACATTTATAGAGCCCCCGGTGGAGTGACGAGAAAGCCACCCAATAACAACTATTATACAAGTCAGGTGTCAATCAGACACTTGTATTCGTCCCTACGCGTTTCGCCTAGTTGGTTACAAGCTCCTCAGGGAACATAACATTTATACCAAGACAGAAGGGTGTCCGTCACCAGAAATTTAACACCAGAGTAGAGAGAGGCCCGGGTATAGCTTCTTCCATAGGTCAGTGGTCATTATTATGAAACTACCACAACTATATAGATTGTTAGATAGCTTCTTAAATAAATAGGTTAAGAATGTTGTGAACACAACATTCTTGAACACATTGGGGACATCCGCAATAGATGGGATAAACCCATTTCCTGACATGTATGGACCAGCCACGCTGGGATTACGAAAGTCATACAGTTCTCTATGATTGAAGTATTGAAATCAACAAATGGGGGGGGGGGGGGATTTAGATGAATTCCTCAGACAAAAGGACCTGCTAGATTAAACAAATATATTTTGCGTGATTCTTATGAAATGGTCTCCCACATCTGCCTGGATTTGGGGATTCAAACATTATCAACATCATATGCATATAATTAGTGGGAGGAGGATTCTCTGACACTCATCACCATATCCCTTAGAGCCAATAATTCCCTTACCAAGACAATTTTTCACATTCATAGAATAATTGAAAAATGTTTTCTTCTGTTTAAATACCAATAAACTACAATATGAATAAATATCTGCTATATCTAGTATTGGGCGATTGACAATAGGCCACCATTTATGGCCATTCTGTCACTAATTGGATTGTCTGGGATAAATAACACAAATATATATATATATATTCAAATGGCCCATTACAGAGGTCACCTTATGTATACTTCCTGGCCAAGAATTTCCTGGCCTTTGTGATCTTCATCATATTTGAGCCAAGCCTGATGATCGGCGCACTGAATGGGAAGGCGAGGTCACGTGACCGGGACTTAGAGACGTGATCAATTATGTCTGCCGCCTGTGCGATCACGTGATCGGGAGTGTGGTCAGGTGCGCACACGTCATACCCAGAAGGGGCATTTAAATAGTGTGAGCATGATTTACTTAGTGCTGCCTCCATCTGCTGCACATCTTGGAGACTCTGGGCCGCCCAGCATGTATCTACATTTAACCACTGCCTGTCACTCCTCCCCCATGGACATCTAATAGGCTGCCATGTACATCTCATGGACACGCAAGTACTGCTGGTTTCATCAGATGATATATATCAGGGGGATATTGATGACTCAATATGTTATGGCATCTGTGTTTATCATCTTCATTTTAAATCCTAATTGACAACCATTAGCCCATACATGTTTTTTCTTTTTTCTTAAAGTCAGACATTACCCGTATTTTTCGCCCTATAAGACACACCTGCCCATAAGACGCACCTAGGTTTTTGAGGAGGAAAATAAGAAAAAAATTATTTTTAACCAAAAGGTGTGCTTTTGGTGGGTTTGGAACTAATGGTGGTCTGTAGATGGCACTATTACTGGGGACCTGTGAAGGACACTGTTATGGGGGGGATCTGTGGATGACGGACACTGTTATGGGGGGATCTGTGGATGACAGACACTGTTAGGGGGAATCTGTGGATGACGGACACTATTATGGGGGATCTGTGGATGATTGACACTGTTATGGGGGGGATCTGTGACGGACAGTTATGGGGGGATCTGTGCCTTGCACTGTTATGGGGGGATTTGTGGCTGGTACTGTTACAGGGGGATTTGTGGCTGGTACTGTTACAGGGGGATTTGTGGCTGGCACTGTTACAGGGGGGATCTGTGGATGGCACTGTTAGAGGGGGGATCTGTGGGTGGCACTGTTAGGGGGGATCTTTGGGTGGCCGCTCCAGTATACAAATATAAAATGTCTTATTCAATTAAAAGTGATTACACATGCCCCCCCACTCCTAATAGTACCGTACATCCTAACAGCTTCTGTACAATGCAGGCAGGCAGGCCGGGCGGCCGGCGCGTCACTCACTGACGTAATTTGCCTGCGCCGCCTGCTTCATTTATAAAGTAGGCAGCGCAGGCACGTGACATCAGGGAGTTACGCTGCCGCCTGCCCGGCCTGCCTGCATTCTACTGAAGCTGTTAGGATGTATGGTAATAATAGGAGTGAGGGGGCATGTGTAATCACTTTTAATTGAATAAGACATTTTATATTTGAATAGTGCAGCACTGGAGCGGTGGGGCTATAGTACAGTGACTGCACCGCCCCGTCGCTATTGCTGGCCCCCAGCTCCTCCTACCAGTCCCTCCCCGCTCGCTCGTACATCGCAGCCAGCGATGTAAAACTGTCAGCATTCGCCCCACAAGATGCAGGGGCATTTTCCTCCCATTTTGGGGGTACAAAAAGTGCGTCTTTTGGGGCGGAAAATACGGTATACATGCTGTTATAAAGGAATCCCTCTTCTTTTCTTTTATCTAGCTATTGTGCCCTTAAAACATAAGAAAGGTATAAGCATGGTTCACTATGAGTTTTCTAACTTGTCTATTGTTCTATGTGATGAAACAGTTTTTTCCTTGGTTTCAGTATCAACAGTACTGAGTGATATAGCGGGGGCTCTTTATAATAATGACGACTCGGCTATTATGGTCTACCTAGGTCTTGAACATGTTTACTCAAGAAGTTATCTAACAATTTGTATACAAGCAATACCTTGGCTTTTCTCACTCAGGTCCTTAACCTATTTATTTAAGAAGCATCTAACAATCTACATAGTGGTAGTTTCATAATAAAGACCACTGACCTATGGGAGAAGCTATACCCGGGCCTCTCTCTACTCTGGTGTTAAATTTCTGGTAATGGACACCCTTCTGTAAGTTACTCCATTCTCCGGATCTCCTCCACTTTTTGGATCCAGCAACTAATCGTAGGAGGCGCAGAGAGCTTCCACCTCGCAGGGATACACTACCTAGCCGCTATCACCAGAGAGCACAGACATGACTTACGAAACACACTCATTGGCAGATCCAAGAGAAATAATAAGAAGAAACCAGGGGTGTGTGGTATCGTAAATCAGAAAATTGAGGACAAGGTATTATGGACCAACTGCCAAAAATGACCAATTTTTGGGCAATCCCAGAAATGTGCATCATTGAGCCCATATAGGAGACGCGGATGGGAACATTTTCTGCAATCTGGTTGGAACATAGTACCATCTGGACATTATCTTATAACCCGCCTCATGGAACCTACTCGCTATGGATGACCTGTAGAGCAGACTCAAGAGTTTTGACCAGTGATCGGGGGGGAAGTTCACTCCCAAGTCTTGGGACCATTTAGCCACAAATGGTGGAAGATAGTCCTGTCGAGGGGCTACCATGGACTGATAACATTCGAAAAGGGAATGTCTGTAAGTTCTTATCCCAACACAAATTTTCTCGAACAAAGTAAGAGCCCTGTCAAACCCCGTGGAGGTCAGAATAGAGGATAGAAAATGCGTCAGTTGCCTGGATCTCCAGAAACCCAGAGGGCAGGGATCTGTTAAGCTCAAAATCTCGCCTATGCAATATTTGTCTGCCACCCTGCAAACGTAGGCGAGTGGAATATCAGTTCCACATTAGTTTTTTTAAATTTATTTCATGATTTATATTTTATTTTTGTACCATAAGGGTTCATTGGCTTTTATTAGTGATTTATTTTAAGTTATGTTTTAGAATTTATGGTATTGCTGTGAAGTTTACTCTAATTGACCATATTCTACTATAAGCCTGTGAACAGGGTTATGTTCAATCTGTGAGACTCCTATTGATGATAATTAAAAAATAAAAAATATTCAGTATCAGTCATTGCTATCTTTTGGGATGGCTGGCTTTCTTAGCACGCAAACTAATGAAGACAGATGGCTACTAGAAGCCACTGAAATGTTCTTGGATAAGGAACTTACCCTATCATCCATAACGAGTCCCTCAATTAAGACTATATTTAAGGACTTATATGAGATACATAAAGAATACATCAAAGCATAGTGGGAAATTCAATCCCTAGAGAATTACATAAAAAATTCAATCGTACCGAGTGGTCTACGGATCTATATACGTCCAGCAGCACGCATAAGTAACACTGAACTACTGTCAAAATGGGAGGCTGAGGCCACTGCAAGCTCTATAAGGTTTATGCGACTTTTATTAGATCAGGAGACAATTAATATTGAGCAACTAGAGAAACGAAAACTAGCTCTGACAGAGACGGCCTTAAAATTTATAGACCATACTGAATTCCCTAAAAAGGAACTTGAGTTACAAAATTACATTGAGAAGTTTAGAACAACATTGGTTGAGAGGAAACATAGACAATTTACCAAAGATCTAACGGAGTTTAGAAACAACACTGCCTATACGAACACTAAAGCAGATCATAGGGGGTCCATTACAGAAATATCAGCCTCAGAAGCAGAAAGGTCAGACCCAGAATCCACCTCATATCAACCACTATACCCATATCCAAGAACACATTGGAGGGGGAGGGGCAGTACGAGGGGACGTAACGGATATCTGGGGCATAGATCTACCTGGAGAGGTGAACAAAATACAGGTGTACATTATTCCAAACAATGGGGCCCACAAAATACGAGAGGGATGGGAGACAGGACAAGGAATGAAAGAACTCAGGAACAATTGGAGCAGGATGGATGTACATCTGGATCCTCTGCCTCCTGTGGAACACCAGTACCGAACCCTCAAACCTTTTTAGCCCAACCTCAATTAAACACCTATGCCTAAGGGCCCGACAACAACCCCAACAACACAACTAGAAATAAATACATCTTCCTCTGACACCCTGATTATCAATTTGTCGGGGGTTATCTTGTCTAAAGATGAAATGTCCATCTTGAGAAAAGGACTCACTTTTGTTCCAACTACACGCTTTAACTGCTTTGATTGGATCAAAGATATGCATCTTTTTACCAGAAAATTCCGGTGGCACAAGATTTTTGCGACATCGGACAAAAAGAGGTGCTCTGAGTTAGGCCTAGATAGAGAAGACTTAGAGAGTCTAGACAACTTGACACATCTACTAGATGAGAATGAACAACCAGGCCCCTTTACTTCCCTGAGAAACAAAAGTGTGAAAATGCCACCAAAAACACTGAACGAAGCCAACATTGATATTTTTCTCAGGTCAGTCACACGTGATCTGGAGAAAATTGGACACAATCACCCTAATAAAAATTATACTAGAACAGAGATGATGGCACTACAAAATCTGAGTACGGACAAAAAGATTATAGTAAAGCCATCTGATAAAGGGGGAAATACTGTGATTCCCTCCCTTCAACAGTATAGAAGTATGTGTCTTTCTCTACTATCAGACAAAAATAGCTATGAAGTACTAAAGGGGACCCTACCAGTCTATATTCGGCTAAGCTATCTCAAATTGTACATGGGGGTCTGGTAGACAAATGTATAGACCGCAAAGAACTTGAATTCCTGTTACCCACCACTCCAAAAATAGCAACATTTTATGGACTCCCTAAAATTCAAGGGAACCGTCCCCTTAAAAGGACGCCCTATAGTGTCAGTAATTGACAGTCTCACTCAACATGCGGGGACTTATATTGATCATGTATTACACCCATTTGTGTCATCTCTACCGTCTTATCTTCGTGACACAACAGACCTATTAAAACAAGTGGAGGGTATAACCATGGAACCAGATAGTTGGTTTGCCTCTATTGACGTCAATTCCCCCATGAAAAAGGCCTCACAGCAGCCAAATATTTCTTAGACTCCAGATCTAAAGATATGTACCATCATAACCTATTTGTCTTGCAAGTTCTCAACTTTATTTTAACACACAATTACTTTATGTTCGAGGACCGTTTCTACCACCAGCTCAGGGGCACCGCGATGGGTAGCCCATGTGCACCGACATACGCTAACTTGCTCCTGGGTTGGTGGGAGGACACAGAGGTCTTCTCGAAATCTATGACAGAATAGACCAGACATATATCTCTCTGGTCCAGATTCATAGATGATGTTCTACTTCTCTGGTCAGGAACTGAAAGGGAGTTCCAACAGTTCATGAATAAATTGAACTCCAACCATATAGGCCTATTCTTGACCTCAGAAATTCACCGGAATACGATCACCTTTCTAGATGTTGTTTTAGAGAGAGATGATAATAAGTACAGACGAAAGGTAGACACATCTCTAGAACAACTGTTAAGAGGAGACTGTATGAATCAGGCCTTCATGGTAGAATATCTGCTAGGAAGCCACTGCTAAGGACAGGCAACAAGCAGAAGACAATTGTTTGGGCTAAAGAACACAAGGAATGGACATTAGACCAGTGGAAAACTGTGCTTTGGTCGGATAAGTCCAAATTTGAGATCTTTGTTTCCAACCACTGTGTCTTTGTGCAACGCAGAAAAGGTGAACGGATGGACTCTACATGCCTGGTTCCCACCGTGAAGCATGAAGGAGGAGGTGTGATGGTGTGGGGGTGCTTTGCTGGTGACACTGTTGGGGATTTATTCAAAATTGAAGGCATACTGAACCAGCATGGCTACCACAGCATCTTGCAGCGGCATGCTATTCCATTTGGTTTGCGTTTAGTTGGACCATCATTTCTTTTTAAACAGGACAATTACCCCAAACACACCTCCAGACTGTGTAAGGGCTATTTGACCATGAAGGAGTGTGATGGGGTGCTGCGCCAGATGACCTGGCCTCCACAGTCACCGGACCTAGACCCAATCGAGATGGTTTGGGGTGAGCTGGACAGCAGAGTGAAGGCAAAAGGGCCAACAAGTGCTAAGCATCTCTGGGAACTCCTTCAAGACTGTTGAAAGACCATTGCAGGTGACTACCTCTTGAAGCTCATCAAGAGAATGCCAAGAGTGTGCAAAGCAGTAATCAAAGCAAAAGCTGGCTACTTTGAAGAACCTAGAATATTTTCAGTTGTTATGTATATAATTCCACTTTTTTGTTATGTATATAATTCCACATGTGTTAATTCATAGTTTTAATTCCACATGTGTTAATTCAGGAACTTTTTTGTTATGTATATAATTCCACATGTGTTAATTCATAGTTTTGATGCCTTCAGTGTGAATCTACAATTTTTATAGTCGTGAAAATAAAGAAAACTCTTTGAATGAGAAGGTGTGTCCAAACTTTTGGTCTGTGCTGTATATTAAAATGACGTTATCTCGAAAAAAGACCTCAACCAACAGCCTCCTACGATTGGATAGTTTCTACCCTAAGCCCTTAACCACTTCAGCCCCCCTAGCTGAAACACCCTTAATGACCAGGCCACTTTTTACACTTCTGCACTACACTAATTTCACCGTTTATTGCTCGGTCATGCAACTTACCACCCAAATGAATTTTGCCTCCTTTTCTTCTCACTAATAGAGCTTTCATTTGGTGGTATTTCATTGCTGCTGACATTTTAACTTTTTTTGTTAATCTAAATTTAACTAAATTTTTGCCCAAAAATGACATTTTTCACTTTCAGTTTATTTTTAAAAAACAACATCCATATATAAATTTTTCGCTAAATTTATTGTTCTACATGTCTTTGATAAAAAAAAAATGGTTTGGGTAAAAAAAAAAAAAAATGGTTTGGCTAAAAGTTATAGCATTTACAAACTATGGTACAAAAATGTGAATTTCCGCTTTTTGAAGCAGCTCTGACTTTCTGAGCACCTGTCATGTTTCCTGAGGTTCTACAATGCCCAGACAGTAGAAAACCCCCACAAATTACCCCATTTCGGAAAGTAGACACCCTAAGGTATTCGCTGATGGGCATAGTGAGTTCATAGAACTTTTTATTTTTTGTCACAAGTTAGCGGAAAATGATGATTTTTTTTCTTCCTTACAAAGTCTCATATTCCACTAACTTGTGACAAAAAATAAAAACTTCCATGAACTCACTATGCCCATCATGAAATACCTTGGGGTGTCTTCTTTCCAAAATGGGGTCACTTGTGGGTAGTTATACTGCCCTGGCATTTTAGGGGCCCATATGCGTGAGAAGTAGTTTGAAATTAAAATCTGTAAAAAATGCCCTGTGAAATCCGAAAGGTGCTCTTTGGAATGTGGGCCCATTTGCCCACCTAGGCTGCAAAAAAGTGTCACACATGTGGTATCGCCGTACTCAGGAGAAGTTGGGGAATGTGTTTTGGTGTGTCATTTTACAGATACCCATGCTGGTTGAGATAAATATCTCGGCAAAAGACAACTTTTCCCATTTTTTTATACAAAGGTGGCATTTTTATACAAAGGTGGCATATTTATCTCACCCAGCATGGGTATATGAAAAATGACACCCCAAAACACATTCCCCAACTTCTCCTGAGTACAGCGATACCACATGTGTGACACTTTTTTGCAGCCTAGATGCGCAAAGGTGCCCAAATTCTTTTTAGGAGGGCATTTTTAGACATTTGGATCCCAGACTTCTTCTCACGCTTTAGGGCCCCTAAAAAGCCAGGGCAGTAAAAATACCCTACATGTGACCCCATTTTGGAAGGAAGACACCCCAAGGTATTTAATGAGGGGCCTGGCAAGTTCATAGAATTTTTATTTTTTTTGCACAAGTTAGCGGAAATAGATTTTTCTTTTGTTTCTCACAAAGTCTCACATTCCGCTAACTTGGGACACAAATTTCGATCTTTCATGGACTCAATATGCCCCTCAGCGAATACCTTGGGGTGTCTTCTTTCCAAAATGGGGTCAGTTGTGGGGTGTTTGTACTGCCCTGGCATTTGAGGGTCTCCGCAATCATTACATGTATGGCCAGCATTAGGATTTTCTGCTATTCTCCTTATATTGAGCATACAGGTAATGAGATTTTTTTTTTCCGTTCAGCCTCTGGGCTGAAAGAAAAAAATGAATGGCACAGATTTCTTCATTCACATCGATCAATGTGGATGAAAAGATCTCTGCCCCCCCCAAAAAAAAGGAGGGGAAAGGCGTCTGCCAGGACAAAGGAGCTCCGCCCAACATCCATACCCACTTAGCTCGTATGCCCTCGCAAACCCGATTTCTCCATTCACATTAATCGATGTGGATGAATAAATCATTGCCGGGATTTTTTATTTTTATTTTTTTTATATACAAAGTGTTTTCCAAAGCATATGAACACCACCGCCTCCTCAGCTCATATGCCTCGGCAAATGTATCTTTTACTGCAGAGGAGAAATCTCGTCTTGCAGCGCCGCATACACCGACTTTTGTGTAATCTGACAGCAACGCAATGCTTCTGTCAGAATGCACATCAATGCTGCAGCTAGTCGATCGGTTGGTCTACCTGGAAGGTGACAAAAACAAAACAAAAAAGAAAAAACCAGGCCGCAACGCAATAAATTTTAATAACTTTATAATAACCTTTGAACAGAACATATAAACTTGTTTTTTTTTTTTGTAAATTCTTTATTTAAATTTTTCTATTTTCAATAGAGCAAAGCAAGACAAGCAATGAGACTGATGTTGAATACATCTCAGCATCAAAGCATAGGTAAAATAAATGACCTCAAAGCATGACAAGCAATGAGGCTGACGTTAAATACATCTCAGTAACAAAGCATAGGTAAAATAAATGACCTCAAAGCATGACAAGCAATGAGACTGATGTTAAATACATCTCAGTAACAAAGCATAGGTAAAATAAATGACAATCGTACAATTATAGAACCCTATTCGGGAAAACCACAACCGACTGTGGAACAGAAATATGCAAACTGAATACAAACATAATGTAGACACGGAGAGGGGGAGACAGGGGAGGAAAGAGGGAGAAAGGGGAGGAGGGGTAAAGGAAAGGGGGGACAGCATTCGCAAACCTTTACTCTCACTCAGGTGCCAGTAGCGCCATAAAAGATCAACCAGTGACTCCGCGTTTTGGAGAATCTTTTCTCAGTGTGTCTCAGTGACGAAGTGAGATCCTCCATTCTCATAATCTCCTGGACTCTACTGATCCACATTGATATGGAGGGAGCAAAAGACTGCCTCCATAGGCATGGGATGCAAGCTCTCGCCGCGTTTACCAAATGTCGCACCACAGATTTGTTGTAGGATGCCAGAGGAATCTCGCACTGATGGAGCAGGAAAACGGCCGGCGTCTTCGGGAGGGTGTATGTAGTAAACTTCGACGTGATCCCCCAGCACATGGGCGAGGCAGATGGAAAGATGGAATTGAGTCTAGTTGGGACCCTGTACCAACGGGACATGAGTTTGAAACCCGCCTCCTGAACATTGCTGGCCATAGATGATTTGTGAATGCATGTGAATAATCTCAACCGCTGTTCTGAAGAAAGAGTAATTTCTAAGTCAGTTTCCCATTGGGAGACAAAACTGGGGGGAGGTTGGTCCGGGGGGGGGATGTTAGCAAACTATATGTGCGGGAAAGGGTACGTCTAGTCACTCCAGACTGCTCACAGAGGGCCTCAAAATCTGTCTTGGCACGGACGTATGTAGTCTCCGGAGGAAGTGTAGACAGGAAGTGTGTGAGTTGTCTAGACTGCCAGGGGTTGAGGGTAGGCAGACCCACAGTCTCTGAGATCTGTTGTGGGGTGAGCCATTGATCCGAGGTAATCAGATGGTGGGCCCTGAATTTGTTGCAGTTCACTAGCTCTTTGAAAGGACCGCGCTCTAACCCAGGGGGGAATTGAGGGTTTCCCAAAATAGGGAACATAGGAGAGGGGGATGGAGAGATACCCGGGCGATTCTGAATGCAGGCTAAGGCTTTCAAGGAGGGGCCAATTGTTGGGTGTAGGCGAGCCTCCAATGGAACCTGGGTGGACAACCAAGGAATGGCTGACAATGGAGCAGACAGGAAGGACTGCTCAACTGGGACCCATTGTTTATATGCCTGGTGTCGACACCAATCGACTATCCTAAGAAAATGCGATGCCCTATGGTATGAGAGGAAGTCAGGGAGCCCTAGACCACCCTCCAGCTTGGGACGGAAAAGTACTGACCTGGCTATCCTGGACGGTTTGCCTGCCCATATGAAGTGGGTCAACATTTTCAAGAGAGTGTGGAAGAATATGTGATATATAAAAATATACAAGGATATAAAAAATCTATACAAGTGAAAAAATAAAAATAGAAGTAAAAAAATGTAAAAACATGATGATGTCAGGTAGTCCCAAAGACTTGTGAGTCGAATCAGTCCAGATGGTAAAATTGCGCCTAAGGTAGTGTAATATATAATCACTGTAGTAGATCTTATGATGTTATAGACGACTTATGTAATAATACATATCGATGAACAAAAAGGCCTAAGCAGGACGTATAAGTCCTCCTAGAGGATACTGGCTAAAGTTGATAGATTCCCAAATGGACAGCGTACTCAGTATATAAATTGATATGGTTGATTATAGTCAAAAGGTATCACTCAGTCTAATTGTTAACATTGTTTCTTATATTGGTATTATAAAAGGATGCTACAGCTTGATTTAGTCACAATTGTTGCAAATATATCTCTCGTTGTTGGTTTGCAATAGCTACACATTCAACTGGAATAATAGCAAGATAATGTTATTCATAATAGGTTTCTCTGTGATTCAGATACTCCTGCAATGGATATTATTTGATCAAACCTTTTAGTCAAACTTTGTATAATAGAAGTTAATGGTACTCACAGTTCAGTGTTCATTCGTGGCGTCCTGCATGTGATGGCTTAAAGGTAAGCTTACCAATGGCTGTATTTAACATAGGGATCCCTCGTTTAGATCATTCATACAGCAGGTACATTCCGCTATGTCTTTGAAGTGGTGTAATGTTTTATTGCAGTCCCGAAATCCAGGCTTACTGTTCTATCAGCTCCGTCTTTTAGGCGTCCCACGTGACTCTGGCTGTACAGCGCTCAGGTGCTGGGAATATGTTGGCTGAGTGTTTCTTCCTATAGAGAGCTGGCTACGGGCTACCACTATCAGTGGATGAATTTAGTGGAACGCTTCACTTAGTGGCGCATCGATCAATGTTTGCAGTCATAGCTCTGTCCATCTGATGACATACTTGGTCATTTGTCATAATAGCCAGAGATATGACTGCAAACACTGCATTTACCCAGTGTACTGTTATGGAGATATATAACGTCCCTGACCGTGCTTACTGGTCCACGTATCCATAGTGAGGTGCACCTTGCCACAGATGGCGTTGCGCAGTGCACACCTGATTTTGTCCCCTATTTGGTTGTGCAAGGAAGGGATGGCTCGTCTGGAAAAACAGTGGCGACTGGGCAAGACGTACTGTGGGACAGCCACCGCCATAAGAACTTTAAAACTATCCCTCTCCACCAGAAAGAATGACAGCATTTCAAAGGCCAGTCATTTAGAAATGCTGGCATTCAGGGCGAGTGATCGCGGGTGGGTAGGGGGGGTACTTCCTCTTCCTCTCCAGCTTTTGGGAGATGGAGAGCTGAACTCTTCCGTGGGACATTGTGGAGATACTTGGTGACCCAGGTGGTGGTGTTGCTGGCAGATCCTCTGTTTGCAAGGTGGCAGGTGGTACTGTCACTCTAGAGGTAGATGAAGATGCCGAGACTACAGCAGAAGAGGAAGCAGGAGGAGCCAGAGACCTTTCTTGGTTTTTGAGGTGTCTACTCCATTGCAGCTCGTGCTTTGCACTTAAATGCCTGGTAATTCAGGTTGTGCTCAGGTTGAGAATGTTTATGCCTCGCTTCAGGCTCTGATTGCACAGTGTGCAAACCACTTGTGTCTTGTCGTCAGCACATTCTCTGAAGAACTGACATGCCAGGGAACTCTTTGGAGCTGGCTTTGGTGTGCTCGGTCCCTGCTCCCTCTTCTGCGGTGCTGGTGGCTCTGTGCGACCACCGCCTCTTCCTCCGAACTACATAGGTCACTCGCATGACTTTGATTCTATGTGGGGTCGAGGACATCATCGTTCTCCACATCATCTTCCACCCAGTCTTCACCCCTGCCCTCCTTGTCGGTCTGCACACTTTCGAAAGCCCCAGCAGTTGGCACCTGTGTTTCGTCATCATCCGAGACGTGCTGCGATGGTCCTCCCATGTACTCATCTTGAAAGCTAAGTGGTTGGGCATCGGTGCATTCAATCTCTTCCACTTTTGGGGCAGGGCTAGGTGGATGGCCCTGGGAAACCCTGCTAACAGAGTCATCAAAAAACAGAAGAGACTGCTGTGGGACTTGGGGCTCAGACTGCTTGGCTGATTTGCAAGGAGGTGAGGTGAAAGACTGATGGACATTGGCTGCAGGTGCCAACTGTGGTCTTTCAGCATGAGACTGGGTGGGAGACAATATGAAGGAACTGGAGCCACTGTCAGCAACCCAATATACTATTGCCTGTACTTGGTCAGTCCTCACCATTTGTAGAGCCGCATTAGGCCTGACCAAATACCGCTGCAGGTTCTGTCGCCTACTCGCATATGAGGAAGGGGTTTCACTTGTGCCTGTAGCTGGCAGAGATTGACCACCTCCTCTCCCTGCAACAGGAGCTCCACCAGCAGCACCACGACCTAGGCCACATCCCTTATTTGACGCTCTCCTCATATTTCTCGAATTTAGGATCTTGCCCTAAATGGGTGTTTAATTAATAGTAGAATAGAACGACAGTATGTACAGGGTGTATCTCACATGCCCTGAACCAGACTAGGCCTCAATTAAATGTGTTTGCCAATAATGGCTGTATTTCAAATACCTGAATAGAAGCCCTGTATTTAAAGGGTGTATCTCACACGCCCTGAACCAGACTAGGCTTCAATTAAATTTTTTGCCAATAATGGCTGTATTTCAAATACCTGAAAAAAAAACTTGTATTTAAAGGGAATTTCAAACATCTTGATGATGTAAGGGTGCAACAATTGTGTATTTTGCCCCAAAAAGGGTGTTTTATTAATAAAATAATATAAGCACTGTATATACAGGGTGCAGCTCACACGCCCTGACCCACACTAGGCCGCAATTAAAGATTTGTGCACAAAATGGCTGTATTTCAAATACCAGAATAGAACCCCTGTATTTAAAGGGTGTATCTCACAATGATATCTGCCAAATTTATTTTATTTTTTGCCCAAACGGGTGTTAGTTTAATAACTGAATATAGCAGTAGTATATAAACCTGGAATTTCAAATGTCTTGATACTGCAAGGGCACAACAACTGTGTATTTTGCAAAAAAAAGGGTGTTTTATTAATAGAAGAATATAACCCCTGTATATAAAGGGTGTATCTCACACGCCCTGATCCAAAATAGGCCTCAATTAAAGATTTGTGCTCAAAATGGCTGTATTTCAAATACCTGAATAGAACCCCTGAATTTAAAGGGTGTATCTTACACGCCCTGACCCACACGAGGCCCCACCAAATGGCTGTATTTAAAATATCTGAATATAACCCAAATATATAAAGGGCGTATCTCACAATGACATCTGCAGCAAAGGCTGCCAAATAAACTTTTTGTTTAATAACTGAATGGTGTATTTTGGCCAAAAAGGGTGTTTTTAAAAACCAAGAAAATTATGGCTGTATTTCTAGCTTAAATTGCACACTGACTAATCCAGATGTTTTATATTGCCCAAAAAGTGTGTGTGTGGGGGTGGTTACTAACAAAATATGAAAGCTGTATATATTAAACTTGAATTTCACACTTGCTGTAAAAGTGTTTTTTTTTTGGGCAAAAAAAGTGTGTTTTTAAAAACCCAGAAAATTATGGCTTTTATTGAAATGTTCAGGTACAGTGTCCAAAAATCCTAAAGTTCAGTACAAACCCAAACTTTACAGTTCGGGTTCGCTCAACCCTAATCACCAACCAAACACTGCCATGAAGACCAAGGAATTCTCCAAACAAGTAAGGGACAATGTTGTTGAGAAGTACAAGTCATGGTTAGGTTATAAAAAAATATCCAAATCTTTGATAATCGCCAGGAGCACCATCAAATCTATCATAACCAAATGGAAAGAACATGGCACAACAGCAAGCCTGCCAAGAGACGGCCACCAAAACTCACGGACCGGTCAAAGACGGCATTAATCAGAGAGGCAGCACAGAGACCTAAGGTAACCCTGGAGGATCTGCAGAGTTCCACAGCAGAGACTGGAGTATCTGTACATAGGACGACAATAAGCCGTACACTAGAGTTGGGCTTTATGGCAGAGTGGCCAGTAGAAAGCAATTACTTTCAACAAAAAACAAAAAAGGATGTTGTGAGTTTGCGAAAAAGCATGTGGGAGAGGCCCAAAATGTAGGAAGGTGCTCTGGTCTGATGAGACTAAAATAGAACTTTTCGGCCATCATAGAAAACGCTATGTCTGGCGCAAACCCAACACATCACATCACTCAAAGAACACCATCCCCACAGTGAAACATGGTGGTTGCAGCAGTTGAGGGAAAGATGGATGGCGTTAAATACAGTGATATTCTTCCACAAAACCTGTACCACTGTGCGTGATTTGAGGATAGGACGGTGGTTTACCTTCCATCAGGACAATGACCCCAAATACACTGCTAAAGCAACACTTGAGTGGTTTAAGGAGAAACATGTAAATGTGTTGGAATGGCCTATTCAAAGCCCAGATCTCAATCCAATAGAAAATCTTGGTCAGTCTTAAAGATTGCTGTTCACAAGCGCAAACCATCCAACCTGAAGGAGCTCGAGCAGTTTTGCAAGAAGGAATGGGCATAAATCACAGTGGTAAGATGTGACAAGCTCATAGAGACTTATCCAAAGCAACTTGGAGCTGTGATTACCGCAAAAGGTGGCTCTACAAAGTATTGACTTTATGGGGTGAATAGTTATGCACATCGACTTTTTCTGTTATTTTGTCCTATTTGTTGTTTGCTTCACAATAAAAAAAAATGTAAAAAAATATTCAAAGTAATGGGCATGTTCCGTAAATTAAATTATGCAAAAGGAAACAAAAGGTTGTAGTTGTGCAGCACATTTACTTCAGGCTTGACATAGTTGACTATTAACCTACACAAAGGCTGTTCTGTCAACTCGACAGCTACAATTTCCACTTGTACAACATCCGGAATAGACCAAAACAAACAAGTGTAAGTAATGTATCAAAATATCATTTATTAATAAAATACAACATATGGGGAGACAACAGGATGGCATACAGTATACGGAGAAGCACATGTTCTGCTATCCTGGTTTTCAGGATTCTTTTAGTACGACCTATATATTGTTTGCCACAACTTCAGATGGACCTGCTCAATACTACAGAAAAGCATACTCTCTATCTCCACGTTGGGTCCCATGTGATCCAGGGCGCATAGCATCAGCGAGAACGATAAAATGAACAAGTGAAACTGTGAATGTGAAAAGTTGTGTGTGTATATGAAATAACTCCATTTGTATAGCTGTATATCAAATGGGGCAAAGGCCCGCCCACGTAGTGGGACATCCACTAAAAGAAAAGTGGTATATAAAGGAACCATAGTGAGTAAAATCAAGATGCTAAGCATAAATCATTAAAAAAAAATATATAAATAGTGCAAAAAGAAAAATGAATGATAAACATCCTAAGTGAATAGTGTAATTAATAATAAATATATGTACCGTCTATGATATGTATATAATCGATAAAATCCATGATCAAAAGGACATAATTAGAATGTAACAAGTGAGGTAGGGGGCGGCACCACTATCCCGGCCGCATACACACGGATCATATGCTCCTAACGGCTGGAGAGGACGACACACGATCGGTGGTGCTCAGCTGCACAGGTAGGATTCGGTGTGAGCGTGATGAGAGATAAATGAAAACAGCGGCACTCACCCGTGTGTTTCAAAAGACTTCGGCAGCTTTATTCATTCAAAGGTTACATCAGGCAGGGGGCGGATATACACAGGCACGTATCGATCAGCGGCGGCCGTTTCGCGCTAACTGCGCTTCTTCTGGCTGTGCGTCAATGCGTGCCTCCATACCACTCTTTTTAAAAGCCGGCGCAGCCCGTCATCACAGAAACTGACGAATCAGGCAACACCTGCATAAACAAGGTGATATACATACAGCACATAAAAAGACAAAGATCCATGCAATAATTAAAGTATGATTCAAGGGAAATGTCGCACCAAGATGAGAAGGGGATCCAAGAAGAGGTGCACCCACTAACAGACAGCACCCAGTCTGATAGAGATAAATAGATAAAAAAGTAGAAGTGGGGCACTCACTAAAAGTATAGGGATCTTGAATTTATTGAGGTAATAACATGGTAAAAGTACAATAACGTAATAAAATATCATGTATCAATATTGCATTGAAGTATCACAGTGACAATAAAAGTGGAGCAAATAAAATATGGTACTATCGACAATAAGCAATAAAATATACTATAATAAAATGCAGTGAATAAGGGTTAAATGCAGTACTATATAGATATATAAATTAATATGGATCCCGATAAATATGAATTAAAAGTAGTAAGTTCATATGTCAGCCATAGGGACATTCACTGATTAAATCCTGAGGAATAATTCCATGTAAGGTGATCCGTTCCAACAACCAGTCTTTAAATGGTTCTCTCAAGCAAGTAAGGTCAGAGTCCCGAGCGTATGCAGCTAAGGAAGTTTTTACTGAATGTCAGTTTGGCTGCTAATACGCACAGCGGCGTCCCGCTGTAATAATGCGATCGCTTATGAGTGGGGTATACAAGTGCTTACCCGAGGCTTCTGGATAACGATTCCTCGACACGGTGCGTTGGTGTATGGCTCCGGTCTCAAGGATGGATGTCCTGTTTCAAAATTAGCGCCAGTTGAAATGTTTGTTGCATGCGGTATGAGTTACCTGCGTAGTACAACACCGATAGTTCCGGTAATGGCTCTGGCGCACAGGTGATGACTTCCAGGCTTCTCGGACTTGTAGACCCACTTGTCCTGGTGGGGGGGAGATACCAGACGCGTTTCGGGGATTTACAAGGCAGACCCCTTCTTCAGTGGTTGACAACCCCCTGTTCCGTTTTTATAGAGCACGGGAGACAAGAAAGAGCTGGTTCGGAATCCGAATTTTAGGGATTAGGATCAATTGGAACTGACTGTCACTTTATGTTCAGCTTGTCATCAGACATATCATTCACATAATCAGGTAAGTGATGTTAATTCATCGTATAAATAGAGAATATCGAAATAAAGTAAAAATATCAATATAAATCCATATAGACATATGTACAATTACGGGATCTCCATCTATAAAGACCTACAAAGCTTGTTAAAATGCACACTATGGCAGTTTCTCTAAAGTCACATCAAATAAAATCAAATCAGATCAGTATCGTTCTTGCAAATAAATCCGTGCGGTTCTGTTGCGTCTTAATGTGCTACTATAGGTGTTCTATAGGAAAAAAGTGTGGTCCTTTCAGTATGTGTTAATTATTTAGATACATTCACTACTGATCTAGTTACAAAGGAAAGCGATATCTAAACATGACAGTCTCAGATTTCAAAGGTTACATTGTGGTTGCATATAGTCTTTATAATAATGAAATTCTCATTGAGAGCATATAGAAAAATCATCCCAAGGACCATGTGGGATATCTGTACAAAGACAACAGAATGATTATAGGCAGTTTCCATATATATACAGAGCTGTCATATAGGGTTCCAATATTACTTTTGCAATCTTATCGTATAAAAAGCGCACCGATAGTCGCACATGTTTTTATGCGTCTATGGTGCGTTTTTTAATATGGCATTTTTATTTTTTTATTTTTATTTCTTAGAAAAGATTTTTCAAGGTAAGTCCCTTGTTCTTCACTAATATGCCGTTACATTCAAAACTGTCTTCAAGACGGTTTATGATGGTGTAATGGATGGGGACCAACTGTAGAGGAGGAACAGCACGACTTCAAATATCGTGCTGTTGGTCATCGACAGATGGCACCCATAATATAGGAAACCAAACAATTCGAAATCAGCATTTAAGCCTGACGGTTGTAATGTGTTTAACTCAAAAATTTGTTTGGTTTCCAGACGTGACATTTTTTCCACGTGATTGCCTCCTCTCCAGTCTTTATGTACCTTATCAATCGCTGAAAAAGTCATGCAAGAGGGATCTTGATTGTGTGTTGTTTTAAAATGATATGACAGGGAATGGGTTTCAAAACCCTTCTTTATATTGCCGATATGTTCCGCAATGCGCTTTTTTAAAGTTCTTTTGGTTCTTCCTACGTATTGGAGCTTACAGGGGCATTCTATTACGTAAATTACATCCTCTGTGCTGCATGTAAGAAATTCATTTATTTTGTGGCAATGCTTGTTTGTCGTTGATCTAATTTCCGTTGTTTTTTTAGGAAACAAAGTTAATTTGCAATTGCCACATTTACCGCAGCGATAGAAGCCTTGAATATTCGCCCAAGATTGGATATTTGAGGTACTGTTTTTCTTATTCTGAATCGTTGGTGCAATTTTAATACTCAAATTGGGGGCCTTGGTAAAGACAATTTTGGGTTTTACTGGTATCACAGTGTTTAATGTCTTATCGTTTTTCAGTAGATGCCAATGTTTGTTAACAATATTCTGGATTTTCCTAAACTCTCCATTAAATGGTAAAATCAGGCGTAAGTTAAAATCCGTAGGTTCAACCTTTTTATTTATAACCTTCTTATCTATAAAAAATTCTTCCCTGTTCATTTCTTTGACTTTATTGAGTGCCACATTTAAGATCTCCATCGGGTAATCCTTAGCTAAAAATTGGTCTGTCATGATTTTAGCTTCCTTTTCAAATTCAGTATTCAATGTACAATTCCGTTTGGCTCTTCGCAGCTGTCCCTGCGGGATGTTAATCAGCCAATTAGGGAGTTAAGTTCCACTCATTAACGTTAATATCCTCTAACAATTTTTAGAGGATATTAACGTTAATGAGTGGAACTTAACTTTTACGGGTAATACCAGCCAGACCTCATTGGAATTTTTAGATCTACGAATTTTAAATCAAGAGGGTAAACTACAATGTACAACTTTCGCGAAGCCTACAGCATGTAACAGCTATATTCTTTTTAATAGCTGTCATCTCCCTAATTGGCTGATTAACATCCCGCAGGGACAGCTGCGAAGAGCCAAACGGAATTGTACATTGAATACTGAATTTGAAAATATTGAGAATATTGTTAACAATTTGAGTATTAAAATTTGATTTGAATTTGAGTATTAAAATTGCACCAACGATTCAGAATAAGAAAAAACGTACCTCAAATATCCAATCTTGGGCGAATATTCAAGGCTTCTATCGCTGCGGTAAATGTGGCAATTGCAAATTAACTTTGTTTCCTAAAAAAACAACGGAAATTAGATCAACGACAAACAAGCATTGCCACAAAATAAATGAATTTCTTACATGCAGCACAGAGGATGTAATTTACGTAATAGAATGCCCCTGTAAGCTCCAATACGTAGGAAGAACCAAAAGAACTTTAAAAAAGCGCATTGCGGAACATATCGGCAATATAAAGAAGGGTTTTGAAACCCATTCCCTGTCATATCATTTTAAAACAACACACAATCAAGATCCCTCTTGCATGACTTTTTCAGCGATTGATAAGGTACATAAAGACTGGAGAGGAGGCAATCACGTGGAAAAAATGTCACGTCTGGAAACCAAACAAATTTTTGAGTTAAACACATTACAACCGTCAGGCTTAAATGCTGATTTCGAATTGTTTGGTTTCCTATAGGATGGGTGCCATCTGTCGATGACCAACAGCACGATATTTGAAGTCGTGCTGTTCCTCCTCTACAGTTGGTCCCCATCCATTACACCATCATAAACCGTCTTGAAGACAGTTTTGAATGTAACGGCATATTAGTGAAGAACAAGGGACTTACCTTGAAAAATCTTTTCTAAGAAATAAAAATAAAAAAATAAAAATGCCATATTAAAAAACGCACCATAGACGCATAAAAACATGTGCGACTATCGGTGCGCTTTTTATACGATAAGATTGCAAAAGTAATATTGGAACCCTATATGACAGCTCTGTATATATATGGAAACTGCCTATAATCATTCTGTTGTCTTTGTACAGATATCCCACATGGTCCTTGGGACGATTTTTCTATATGCTCTCAATGAGAATTTCATTATTATAAAGACTATATGCAACCACAATGTAACCTTTGAAATCTGAGACTGTCATGTTTAGATATCGCTTTCCTTTGTAACTAGATCAGTAGTGAATGTATCTAAATAATTAACACATACTGAAAGGACCACACTTTTTTCCTATAGAACACCTATAGTAGCACATTAAGACGCAACAGAACCGCACGGATTTATTTGCAAGAACGATACTGATCTGATTTGATTTTATTTGATGTGACTTTAGAGAAACTGCCATGTCTGATGACAAGCTGAACATAAAGTGACAGTCAGTTCCAATTGATCCTAATCCCTAAAATTCGGATTCCGAACCAGCTCTTTCTTGTCTCCCATGCTCTATAAAAACGGAACATGAACAGGGGGTTGTCAACCACTGAAGAAGGGGTCTGCCTTGTAAATCCCCGAAACGCGTCTGGTATCTCCCCCCCACCAGGACAAGTGGGTCTACAAGTCCGAGAAGCCTGGAAGTCATCACCTGTGCGCCAGAGCCATTACCGGAACTATCGGTGTTGTACTACACAGGTAACTCATACTGCGTGCAACAAACATTTCAACTGGCGCTAATTTTGAAACAGGACATCCATCCTTGAGACCGGAGCCATACACCAACGCACCGTGTCGAGGAATCGTTATCCAGAAGCCTCGGGTAAGCACTTGTATACCCCACTCATAAGCGATCGCATTATTACAGCGGGACGCCGCTGTGCGTATTAGCAGCCAAACTGACATTCAGTAAAAACTTCCTTAGCTGCATACGCTCGGGACTCTGACCTTACTTGCTTGAGAGAACCATTTAAAGACTGGTTGTTGGAACGGATCACCTTACATGGAATTATTCCTCAGGATTTAATCAGTGAATGTCCCTATGGCTGACATATGAACTTACTACTTTTAATTCATATTTATCGGGATCCATATTAATTTATATATCTATATAGTACTGCATTTAACCCTTATTCACTGCATTTTATTATAGTATATTTTATTGCTTATTGTCGATAGTACCATATTTTATTTGCTCCACTTTTATTGTCACTGTGATACTTCAATGCAATATTGATACATGATATTTTATTACGTTATTGTACTTTTACAATGTTATTACCTCAATAAATTCAAGATCCCTATACTTTTAGTGAGTGCCCCACTTCTACTTTTTTATCTTAATAATTAAAGTATGTATGCAAATCAAGCGGCGAATGTTTGTGTGACATCACACTACAAGGCACTACAAAAATGGGCTAAGGTCATTTCTATCGTTGAGTCCGAGTTCTCCTAGGGCCTGGGTGCGTATTATCCACTTAGTCTCTCTGCAGGAGGAGACGGTGTCTGTCTCCCCCCTGCAGAGGGGTGGACACGATCTCCAGGCCAGAGAATGAGATGCAATCAGTGTCGCCATTATGTACAGCTCTCATATGTTCTATGAACCTCGGACAACCTTTCCCTGTCTTAATAGAGTTAAAATGTTCCCGCACACGTTCAAAAAGGCATCTAATAGTTTTTCCAATGTAGAAACGTCCACATGTGCACAATAATAAATATACTAAAAAAGTGCTCCGGCAGTTAATAAAGGTATTGACTGTATGTTTAATACCAGCAAACTCAATACTCTTTTTCTGGGAATTATTAGTGCACAGTGAACAATTTCCACATCTATAGTTGCCCTTTGGAAGGTTGCGTTTGAGCCAATTTTTGCTACTATCCGTTTGGAGTCTGCTCCTGACAAGTTTGTCCTTAATAGTGTGACTCCTTCTAAAGGAAATGAGGGGTCTCTGTCCTGTCAATTCTTTTAGGGTTGCGTCCCTCCTCAAAACATCCCAGTTCTTAAAAATGACTGATCGAATACGGTCAGCCATGGGGCTGTATTTGAAAGAGAACGCAAATCTGGTACCCCCAATACGGTCACTACCACTATCCAATTTCTGGTTATTTTTGTTTTTACTAAAGAGACTAACTTGTGAGAAATTTCTCTCCACTTTCTCCATATCCCTGCTAAGTATTTCTTCGGGGTAACCCCTCATTACTAAGCGCTGTTTTAACTCATCTGCTTGTCTATGGTAACCACTGTCTCTGCTGTCAATGCGTCTTAATCTGATAAATTGTCCGTATGGTACGGCTTTTTTGACGCTCCGTGGATGGAAGCTGTCGTGGTGGAGCAAGGAGTTGGTCGCCTTGGGTTTACGAAAACCCTCCGTGACCAAGTCATCGCCTTCCACCACGACAGCCACGTCCAGGAATTCTAACCTACTCCCCCCAAAATTAAGGGTGAAAGTCATACCCATGTCGTTACTGTTTAAATAGTCAACAAACTCACTGCACTCTTTTTCTGTACCTTCCCAGACCATAAACACATAATCTACGAAACGTAGGTATGTTTTCATTTTTAGAAGAAAAGGGTTGTTCATAGAGTACACATATCTGTCCTCTAGTCTGGCAAGGTACATATTTGCAAAAGTGCAGGATACGGGGGTCCCCATAGCCGTACCCAGCTTTTGCCTGAACCAATCACTACCAAATTGGAATACATTGTTAGTCAAGATGAACTTCAATGACTCTCCGACAAATTCACAATACACGGGACTTTTACCTAGGTTCAACACGATGTCAAGGACCGCCTCCACACCGGCATCATGAGGGATGCGGGTGTAGAGGCTTTCCACATCGAGTGATACCAATTGGTATCCTTTCTGCCAATGGATTTCTTTCAGGGCCAGTAAAAAATCATTAGTGTCCCTGAGATAAGCAGGTGCACTACTGAGTATTGGTCTCAAGAGCCAGTCCACATACTTGGATAAAGGCTCAGTCACTGAGCCAATCCCCGCGATGATGGGACGCCCCGGGGGGTGGCTCAGCGACTTGTGGACCTTTGGGAGAAAGTACCAAGATGGCTTGACTGGGGATGGTGGGACGAGCTTGTCCAACATATTTCTGGGTAGAAAACCCACCTCCACGTATCTCCTAACAAGTGATAGCAGCAACCGCTGGGTATCGGGTCCCCCCGCATCCTCTCATAAGTACTGGTGTCACCCAGTTGTCTCATGGCCTCACTGACATAAAATTCTTTAGACATGAGGACGACATTTCCCCCTTTGTCCGCCGGTTTCACTATTATATCTTCCTGGGAACGTAGCCACTGTAAGGCTTTCTGCTCCTCTGTAGTGATGTTAAGTTGGGCAGTGGGATACATCACTGCTTTAATATCCAAGAATTCAATATCAAAGAATTGACAGGACAGAGACCCCTCATTTCCTTTAGAAGGAGTCACACTATTAAGGACAAACTTGTCAGGAGCAGACTCCAAACGGATAGTAGCAAAAATTGGCTCAAACGCAACCTTCCAAAGGGCAACTATAGATGTGGAAATTGTTCACTGTGCACTAATAATTCCCAGAAAAAGAGTATTGAGTTTGCTGGTATTAAACATACAGTCAATACCTTTATTAACTGCCAGAGCACTTTTTTAGTATATTTATTATTGTGCACATGTGGACGTTTCTACATTGGAAAAACTATTAGATGCCTTTTTGAACGTGTGCGGGAACATTTTAACTCTATTAAGACAGGGAAAGGTTGTCCGAGGTTCATAGAACATATGAGAGCTGTACATAATGGCGACACTGATTGCATCTCATTCTCTGGCCTGGAGATCGTGTCCACCCCTCTGCAGGGGGAGACAGACACCGTCTCCTCCTGCAGAGAGAGGCTAGGTGGATAATACGCACCCAGGCCCTAGGAGAACTCGGACTCAACGATAGAAATGACCTTAGCCCATTTTTGTAGTGCCTTGTAGTGTGATGTCACACAAACATTCGCCGCTTGATTTGCATACATACTTTAATTATTGCATGGATCTTTGTCTTTTTATGTGCTGTATGTATATCACCTTGTTTATGCAGGTGTTGCCTGATTCGTCAGTTTCTGTGATGACGGGCTGCGCCGGCTTTTAAAAAGAGTGGTATGGAGGCACGCATTGACGCACAGCCAGAAGAAGCGCAGTTAGCGCGAAACGGCCACCGCTGATCGATGCGTGCCTGTGTATATCCGCCCCCTGCCTGATGTAACCTTTGAATGAATAAAGCTGCCGACACATAATTAGAATGTTCATGATTAACAATATAATGTATGCTACAGAACAATTTGACACATGATTAAAGCGCAATCCATATCAATCTACAATAGATAAAATACTACCATCTGTAATGGATATACATTCGATACAGTGATATCCGCATAGTCAAACATAATAGATGGATCAATGGTTGAACATACGTATAGCACTGGGAAGAGACATAATAATATAACTATTCATCCAAACATGGTCTCTATAGTTTTAAAACCAAATCATGTATTCATGATAGAAAAAAGGCATATCATATGGACATAAAGAGTGATAGGTAAAGTGACAATTCATAAAATATAGGGACATTTGTCCTAATACATAAGTGAAAACAATTTCAGTGTGCTCATAAAAAATCACATGGTAAATACCCCAAGAAATGATGTAAATAACAATGTCAATAATGACAAGGATATAAGGTGGGAGTGACAGGGCGACATCAGAGCGACAGAGGCCCCCCCACCCCAACAGAGAGAAAGCAAAATGTTTCAATAGCAACATCCATAATACGGGGAATATAGGGTGGGAGTGGTAGGGGCGGCACCACAGGCGGTAAAGGCCGCCCGCGGGGTCGACCAAGGCACTCCCAACCCAACGGGGAGGAGTAAAATAATAAGGTAACAACATCAATAATAAAAAGAGTATGGGGTGGGAGTGACAGGGGCGGCACCACAGGCGGCAAAAGCCATCAGCGGGGTCGACCGAGGCACTCCCAACCCACCGGAGATCGGTCCACTGATCTCTTTAGGAAGTCCACGGCCGTCAATGCCCTTCTCCATGCCTCCTCTGCTCACCATCCGAAAACGATACAGGCAATACCCACAGGGCAATTTTTAAGCACTCGCAGGATCTGCTCCAATGACGAGCAGTTTGAACAGCAAGCATCTGTCCTGACGCACTGATTCCTTGAAAGAGGATATCAATACAATACTATACAGCGGGGCTATGAAAGAGCCAAAAAAACAACACGTGACTCCTTGCTGGTGAGTAGAATAAAAAACAGAGAAAACCGGGTTACAGGTGTGAGATTTATCACCCCATTTAGGCTTATCCAGAACATTTTGTGCAGACATTGGCCGGTATTGCACACGGATGGTGACCTGGCGGTAGGCCTTCCCGCATACCCTCAGATCACTTGGAGGCGGTCACGCATACCCTCAGGTCACTTGGAGGCATTTTTGGGAGCAAGGGCCCCAAATGGGGGTCTTTCTCCTCTGGTTCCTGTGCTGCGTGTAAATATATGGTCCGTTCCACTGCCTTCTGTGATTCTTCCGTCCGGAAGAAATTTAAGATTGTACATAACATAAATTGTAACACAGAGGCAGTGATATACTTGATTACATGCCCATGTAATTTGTTTTACATTGGCATAACAAAGAGAGCTCTCCAGATACGGGTCTTAGAACACATCTGTAAGATTCAATCAGCCGCAGAGATACCAGAGAGGGATTGGGAATCAATCCAAGCTGTCCCACGACATTTTTGCAAGTTCCACGGGTCTGATCCAGGGAGTTTGACAGTGAAAGGTATTGACAGAATCCATCTGGGGTCTCGAGGTGGGAACATCAAAATGGCTCTACTCCGCAGAGAAACTAGATGGATAGTCACCCTGGATACGGTTACTCCATACGGCCTCAATGAATCCAATAGCTTTTCCTCCTTCCTATGAATATTGTGCGAATTTTAATTGCAGGGTATATTTCCTTTTTGTTTTTATATGTAATTTTCTATTACTATAATATTGTTCTTCTTTCTTTCTCTTTGAGATCAATTCATCCAGTTGTCTTGGGGATTTGGTGATGATGGACACAGTAACCAACCAAGGGAGGATACGACCGATATAAGGGACGAGATCCGCCAAGACCTTATAGCAACATGTGTATATGTATTTGAGAGAATACATTTGACCGTTTAGATATGTTTGGCACTTTACTATCATATCACAGATACTAGTGATCTCTCTGGCCTAATGATATCATTGTGTCTTACATCTGTAGTGATCTATTGATGGGACCGTGTGCTCTATAGGTTGGGTTGTTTTGAATTTATCCCTTCTTATTGGGTTGGGAGTGCCTCGGTCGACCCCACTGATGGCTTTTGCCGCCTGTGGTGCTGCCCCTGTCACTCCCACCCCATACTCTTTTTATTATTGATGTTGTTACCTTATTATTTTACTCCTCCCCGTTGGGTTGGGAGTGCCTTGGTCGACCCCGCGGGTGGCCTTTACCGCCTGTGGTGCCGCCCCTACCACTCCCACCCTATATTCCCTGTATTATGGATGTTGCTATTGAAACATTTTGCTTTCTCTCTGTTGGGGTGGGGAGGGGCCTCTGTCGCTCTGATGTCGCCCTGTCACTCCCACCTTATATCCTTGTCATTATTGACATTGTTATTTACATCATTTCTTGGGGTATTTACCACGTGATTTTTTATGAGCACAGTGAAATTGTTTTCACTTATGTATTAGGACAATTATCCCTATATTTTATGAATTGTCACTTTACCTATCACTCTTTATGTCCATATGATATGCCTTTTTTCTATCATGAATACATGATTTGGTTTTAAAACTATAGAGACCATGTTTGAATGAATAACATAGTAACATAGTAACATAGTACATAAGGCCGAAAAAAGACATTTGTCCATCCAGTTCGGCCTGTTATCCCGCTAGTTGATCCAGAGGAAGACCCCTCTCTAGTAGCTATAGCCTGTAATATTATTAAGCTCCAGAAATACGTCCAGGCCCCTCTTGAATTCCTTTATTGTACTCACCATCACCACCTCCTCAGGCAGAGAGTTCCATATTCTCACTGCTCTTACCGTAAAGAATCCTTTTCTATGTTTGTGTACAAACCTTCTTTCCTCCAGGCGCAGAGGATGTCCCCTCGTCACAGTCACAGTCCTGGGGATAAATAGCTGATGGGATAGATCTCTGTACTGACCCCTGATATATTTATACATATTAATTAGATCTCCCCTCAGTCGTCTTTTTTCTAAAGTGAATAACTCAAATTTTTATAATCTTTCAGGGTACTGTAGTTGCCCCATTCCAGTTATTACTTTAGTTGCCCTCCTCTGGACCTTCTCCAGCTCTGCTATGTCTGCCTTGTTTACAGGAGCCCAGAACTGTACACAGTACTCCATGTGTGGTCTGACTAGCGATTTGTAAAGTGGTAGGACTATGTTCTTATCACGGGAATCTATGCCCCTTCTGATGCAACCCATTATCTTGTTGGCCTTGGCAGCAGCTGCCTGACACTGGTTTTTGCAGCTTAGTTTGCTGTTTATTAAAATTCCTAGATCCTTTTCCATGTCAGTGTTACCGAGTGTTTTACCATTTAGTATGTACGGTTGACTTGCATTTTTCCTTCCCATGTGCATAACTTTACATTTATCAGTGTTAAACCCCATCTGCCACTTATCTGCCCAAGCCTCCAATCTATCCAGATCCCTCTGTAGCAGTATACTGTCCTCATCAGTGTAAATTACTTTACACAGTTTAGTGTCATCTGCGAAAATTGATACTTTACTATGCAAGCCTTCTACAAGATCATTAATAAATATATTGAAGAGAATAGGGCCCAATACTGACCCCTGAGGTACCCCACTAGTGACAGTGACCCAATCTGAGTGTGTACCGTTAATAACCACCCTCTGTTTTCTATCACTGAGCCAGTTACTTACCTACTTACAGATGTTTTCTCCCAGTCCGAGCATTCTCATTTTATATACTAACCTTTTATGTGGTACAGTGTCAAATGCTTTGGAGAAGTCCAGATATACGACATCCATTGATTCGCCGCTGTCAAGTCTAGAACTTACCTCCTCATAGAAACTGATTAAATTAGTCTGACATGACCGAACTCTCACAAAGCCATGCTGATATGGCGTTATTTGCTTATTTCTGTTGAGATGCTCTAATATAGCATCTCTCAGAAAACCTTCAAACAGTTTACCCACAACAGATGTTAAACTTACCGGCCTATAGTTTCCAGGGTCTGTTTTTGGCCCCTTTTTGAATATTGGCACCACATATGCCATGCGCCAATCCTGTGGGACATTCCCTGTCAGTATAGAGTCTGCAAATATCAGAAATAAGGGTCTGGCTATGACATTACTTAATTCCTTTAGGATACGGGGGTGTATGTCATCAGGTCCTGGCGATTTGTCTATTTTAATCTTTTTAAGTCGCTGATGTACTTCTTCCTGGGTCAGACAGGACACTTTTAATGGGGAATTTATTTTTGCATTCTGCATGTCATCTGACAATTTATTTTCCTCAGTGAATACATTGGAGAAAAAAATATTTAACAGCTTTGCTTTCTCCTCATCGCTCTCTGCGATTTCCCCCTCATTACTCTTTAAAGGGCCGACACCTTCAGATTTATACTTTTTAACATTTATATAATTGAAGAACATTTTAGGGTTAGTTTTACTCTCTTTGGCAATTAATCTCTCGGTCTCTAGTTTGGCCGCTTTTATTTGTTTTTTACATGTTCTATTTTTTTCCTTATAGTTTTTCAGTGCTTCCGTGCTCCCCTCCTGTTTCAGTGAATGATATGCTTTCTTTTTGTCATTTATTGCTTTCGTTACAGTTCTATTTATCCACATTGGTTTCTTTTTATTCCTTAACCTTTTATTACCATACGGTATGTACCTCTCACAATGAGATTTTAGGATGTTTTTAAAGATATCCCATTTTGTGGCTGTATTTTTATTTTTGAGGACTTTGTCCCAGTTAGTTTGGCCTATGGCCTCTCTTAGTTGGCTAAATTGAGCTTTTTTGAAGTTTGGTATTTTTGTTCCTCCCTGTAGAAACGCTCTTTTGAATGATAATTGGAAGGTTATTACTTTGTGGTCACTATTTCCCAGGTGTCCCCCAACCTCCACATCTGTTGTTCTGTCAGGTGTATTGGTTAATACTAAGTCCAGTATGGCCTTCCCTCTAGTCGGGTCCTGAACCAGTTGGGAGAGGTAATTGTCTTTGGTTATTGCCAAGAACCTGTTTCCTTTATGAGATATACAAGTTTCAGTTTCCCAGTCTATATCTGGGTAGTTGAAGTCCCCCATAATAACCACCTCATTATGATTTGCCGCCTCGTCTATCTCATTTAGTAATAGATTTTCTGTGGCCTCTGGTATATTAGGTGGTTTATAGTAAACTCCTATTAGTAATTTATTGTTGTTTTTAGCTCCATGTATCTCTACCCACAGTGACTCCACATGTTCATGTCCCTCATTTATATCTTCGCGGAGTGTGGGCTTTAGACCGGACTTTACATAGAGGCAGACCCCTCCTCCTCTCCGGTTTTGACGATCCTTTCTAAACAGACTGTAACCTTGTACATTAACCGCCCAGTCATAGCTATCATCCAGCCATGTCTCAGTTATTCCCACTATGTCATAGTTCTCCTCACACATCACTAATTCCAGTTCACCAGTTTTATTAGTCAGGCTTCTGGCATTAGTATACATACATTTGAGAGGTTTATGTATATTTTTTACCCTACACCTTTCCTTCTGAACTGTTCTAGTCCCTCCTTCCATTCCTCCCCCAGTCCCATTACTTTGCCCCCGGTCTCTATCTGCACTATCTTCCCGTCCTATAACGTAATTACCCTCCCCCCCAGTCCCTAGTTTAAACACTCCTCCAACCTTCTAGCCATCTTTCTCCCCAGCACAGCTGCCCCTTCCCCATTGAGGTGCAGCCCGTCCCTACGATAGAGCCTGTAGCCGACAGAGAAGTCGGCCCAGTTCTCCAGGAACCCAAACCCCTCCTTCCTACACCAGTTCTTGAGCCACTTGTTAATCTCCATAATCTCCCGCTGCCTTTCTTGTGTGGCTCGTGGTACAGGCAGTATTTCGGAAAATACTACCTTTGAGGTCCTTGCCCTCAGCTTTTGACCTAAATCCCTGAAATCATTTTTAAGGACTCTCCACTTACCTCTAACTTTGTCATTGGTTCCGATATGGACCATGACCGCTGGATCTTCTCCAGCCCCTCCCAGTAATCTGTCAACCCGATCCGCAATGTGTCGAACTCTAGCGCCAGGAAGACAGCACACTGTTCGGCGATCACGGTCTTTGTGACAGATTTCCCTATCTGTTCCCCTAATAATGGAGTCGCCCACCACCAGCACCTGTCTGGCCTGCCCTGCTCTCCTGGTTCCCTGCTTACTGGAGCTGACATTCCCCTGACTGGCAGAGGAAGTGTCCGGCTGCAGCAGTGCCGTCCCCGGACTGACATCCCCCTCATCTGCCAAACGTGCAAACTTGTTGGGGTGTGTCAGATCAGGGCTAGCCTCCCTGGCACTCTTCCCTCTACCCCGCGTTCTAACTGTTACCCAGCTAGCTACCTCACTTTCCTCAGCCTCCTCTCTGTCACCCTCCCCCTCATCTACCCCAAAGAGTGCTTGCTCGGTGAGAAGCAAACTCTTTTGCAAATTATCAATGCCTCTCAGTGTTGCAACTTGCCCGTTTAGAGACTCGATTTGCGATTCCAAACGGGTTATTTGCTCACATCTAGAACAAAGATATGCACCCTTGAACTCCTGTTCCAGGACTGCATACATCATGCATGATGTGCACTGGACAGCGTTGTAAATTGTGCAACACATACTAAATGGGGATTACAACATTAAAAAAGTAAAACAGTATATATGATTCAGACCTAGACCCTGTCTGCTGTAGCCGAAGGGCTACGCTAAACCAAGCCAACAACACACAAGGAAATTATATCCAACCTTAGTTTCCAAACTCCTTTTCTTAAACTCCTTGTTTTTTCAACTCCACTTAATAAGAAGGCCACTTAGTAGAGCAGGCCCCAGGAAGAGCAGGCTCTACAGAGTTTTAGTGGGTTAATTTATAGCACCTGGTTGCCCAGGGCACTCCCCTTAATTAAGCAGAGAAAAAAAAAAAAAAAAAAAAAAAAAAAGGTTTAAATGGCAGTACTAGAATACCAACACTTAGCTTTCAATGATCTCTGCTGCAATCCAGTTAGTTATATTATTATGTCTCTTCCCAGTGCTATACGTATGTTCAACCATTGATCCATCTATTATGTTTGACTATGCGGATATCACTGTATCGAATGTATATCCATTACAGATGGTAGTATTTTATCTATTGTAGATTGATATGGATTGCGCTTTAATCATGTGTCAAATTGTTCTGTAGCATACATTATATTGTTACTCATGAACATTCTAATTATGTCCTTTTGATCATGGATTTTATCGATTACATATCATAGACGGTACATATATTTATTATTAATTACACTATTCACTTAGGATGTTTATCATTCATTTTTCTTTTTGCACTATTTATATATATATATTTTTTAATGATTTATGCTTAGCATCTTGATTTTACTCACTATGGTTCCTTTATATACCACTTTTCTTTTAGTGTATATCCCACTACGTGGGCGGGCCTTAGCCCCATTTTATGTACAGCTATACAAATGGAGTTATTTCATATACACACACAACTTTTCACATTCACAGTTTCACTTGTTCATTTTATCGTTCTCGCTGATGCTATGCGCACTGGATCACATGGGACCCAACGTGGAGATAGAGAGTATGCTTTTCTGTAGTATTGAGCAGGTCCATCTGAAGTTCCCCATTTATTGCTGTGAGGTGCGGGTCACCTGCGTTCCACTGGGTCGCAGGGTGCGCATGCGCTGCACGACGCCATCTCGGCACGCTCCGTGACGTCTGCAAGTGCCGCGCATGCGCGGTATGCGGACGTGGACGCGCTGAAAGATGGCGCCGTGGACCGTGCCCGATTGTGTGGACCGCAGGTGAGTCGTATCCTGGTAATACTTCTCCATCATCCCACCCCTACTCTAGTCTATATATACCCTGCTGACTTACCATTCAGTACCTCCTGACGAAGCCGTTGAGGTGAAACGCGCGTCGAGGTCTCGCGCTCAGGGTCTGACATCCACTTTACTACCATGTCTTCAGGTACGTTCTGCTATTAGTACAGCCCCACATTCCTTATATGGTACCCCTATATATATCCATAGTGGGTCCCTTGGATCTAGGCGTATGTTATATTTGTGATTTAGATACTGATTCTTATCCAGGATTGTTTATTATACCTGTTAGTCTCGGCGCCTATGTATTTTGGTATGTGGGTGATTGCTCATGGGTTACCAGGCATGGTCTTTTTGTACTTTGTGTACATGGCTCTATGAGGGCGACCCTTTTTTGTCACACTGTCTTGGTTATCCTTGAGCTTCATGCCTTGATTTATTGGTTGTACTTACCTGTGCTTTACATTGCACAGATATTTCTGGTAGTTCCTTGGTGTCATTGGCCCTGTGCTTCTCCATATACTGTATACCATCCTTTTGTCTCCCCCATATGTTGTATTTTATTAATAAATGATATTTTGATACATTACTTCCACTTGTTTGTTTTGGTCTTGACATAGTTGACATTTGAGCAATTATTATTACAGCCATTTACCGTGAGATGTCAGATACTTTAATGCAACAGAGCTTTTCTGGATTGGTAGTAAATTGCAGAAAACCCTTTCATTATGGCCTATGTTGTAAACTAAAAATATTTCAAAGAAACATTACTTAAAAGCAGCATTCAAAAACATCCTAACAAGACCAGTTAGGCCAAATGTCCACCCTGTTTGGTATCTACCAGGTCATGTTCAGTCTATGTACATTCCAGGAAACAGTTTCATTACATATAAGCAGAGATATGCAAGTGTATACCTAAAGACTTTCTGCATGATTGGCCATGGTAGCGTGATGTACATTATGGCCTACATGCATAAAGACTGGCGTTTCATAACATTTTTTATTGAAGTGAGTTTATTAAAAAGCACATGCTTCTTAATAAATTTGTCACTGTTTGGACTATCAGCCAATGAAACCTACACCTGCTATGAGCAGACATAGATTTCAGCCATACCATTTTTTGGCTTTAGTACTAATCGACTTTTCGGCTACACCTCCCCTCTTCTCGATAAATTGCGTCCTGTTTTTAAACTTTTGTTGAGCCCGGCATTATAAGTGGAGGGAATACATTGTTTTTCTCTATAAACTTCTTATTTACCATATTATATACAGTGCTGCTGTCACGGATGAAGTTGCAGATAGCTGGAACTTATAAATAAACGACCGACTGGCTTGATCCCAAACTAGGGAGCATATAGGTGAGCCCTATAAAATCCTAAGGGCTCTCCCTGACTGCTATGCACATGCAAGGGTCTCAATGGTAGACAATTGAATGCCCATGTACCTAAGACTGTGTGACACCTGAAAACCCTATAATAGTGAGGGGCCACGACCACCGGTTCCCTGCACTTAATACGGATGGAGTCACGTTCACCTAGAATCAAACCAGCAAGGAAACACAATAAATGACTTATCTGAGAAAACAGCAGCAGCCTCCAGCAGTAAACACTTCATCCAGGAAGTAGTATAAACTGCAAATTGAGGCAGTATGGGAGGAAATATAAAGGAAGACGATTAGTCTAAATAAGTGACATCTGGCAGAAGGAAAGGAGATGACAAAGTGAAACCAAAACAAAGAACGTCATATAAGAGGTAGAGAAGAACATCTTCCAGACCTTCTCACAAAACTGGCGGTGACAGTACCCCTCCCTCTACAGGTGGACTCTGGACACTCAGAGCCCACCTTCTCAGGATGAGACCTATGGAAAGCCCTGATGAGACGAGTGGCCTTAATGTCCGCCACTGGGACCCACATCCTCTCCTTTTTGGGAGGCAAAAAGGATGGTACAGTGGGTTGTACATAAGGTTTTAAAAGAAAATTGTGAAAAACATTATGGATCTTCAAAGTCTGAGGAAGATCAAGACGGAAGGCAACGGGATTGATGACGGACAAGATCTTGTAAGGCCCAATAAACTGAGGACCCAACTTCCAGGAGGGGACCTTGAGTTTAATATTCTTTGTAGACAACCACACCAGATCACCCACATTCAGGTCCAGACCAGGCACACGTCTCTTATCCGCCAAACGCTTATATCTCTCACTCACCCTCTTCGGATTACCCTGAATCTTTTGGCAAATAAATGACAAAGACGGGGAAAATGTCTCCTCATCAGGTAAACCAGAAGACCCCTCTCCAGAGAATGTCCCAAAGTGCGGATGAAACCCATATGCACCAAAAAATGGTGACTTGTAAGAAGACTCCTGGCGACGGTTATTTAAAGCAGACTCAGCAAGGGACAAAAAAGAATACCAATCCTCCTGATTCTCTGTCACAAAACAGTGCAAGTATGTCTCCAGATTCTGATTGACGCATTTGGTCTGACCATTCGACTGCGGGTGAAAAGCAGAAGAGAACGACAACCGAACCCCCAAGCGAGAACAGAAGGCCTTCCAGAATCTGGAAACAAATTAAGTGCCCCTATCAGAAACTACTTCTGAAGGAATGCCATGGAATTTAACAATGTGATCAACAAACGCTTGCGCCCGCGTCTTAGCATTGGGTAACCCAGGAAAGGGAATGAAATGTGCCATTTTGCTAAAACGGTTCACTACCACCAGAATCACAGTCTTCCCCGAGGAACGAGGCAGGTCTGTAAAGAAGTCCATGGACAGATGCGTCCAAGCACAGGAAGGAATGGGTAACTGGAGGAGAGAACCCGATGGCCGTGAATGAGGGACCTTGGCACGAGCGCAGGTCTTGCAGGCTGCCACAAAACCCTCAACCGTCTTACGAAAAGCCGGCCACCAGAATACCTGAACAATGAGATCCACTGGGGCTCTATTCCCCGGGTGCCCAGCAAGGACAGTATTGTGGTGCTCCTTAAAAACCTTGTGTCGTAAAGTGAGAGGCACAAACAACCTCCCAGGAAGACAAAGATCATGAGCCTCTGCCTGGGCTGCCTGAACCTCTGCCTCCAAATCAGGATAAAGAGCAGAGATGACCACCCCTTCAGCCAAAATGGGACCCGGGTCTTCAACGTTCCCCCCTCCCGGAAAACAACGTGACAGGGCATCCGCCTTCAAATTTTTAACCCCAGGGCGGAACGTAACAACAAAATTAAACCTAGAAAAGAACAAAGACCAACTGGCCTGTCTCGGGTTCAGACGCTTGGCCGATTCCAAGTAGGTCAGATTCTTATGGTCGGTAAACACGGTAATAGGGTGTCTGGCTCCCTCTAACCAATGGCGCCATTCCTCAAAAGCTAATTTGATGGCCAACAACTCCCTATCTCCCACATCGTAATTTCTCTCTGCAGAGGAGAGTTTCCTTGAGAAAAAGGTACACAGTCGCCATTTGGCAGGAGAGGGACCCTGAAATAAGACCGCACCCACACCCACCTCAGAAGCATCCACCTCAACAATTAAAGGTAGAGAGACATCAGGTTGTACCAAAATGGGAGCGGAGGCAAAACTCTCTTTAATACTAGAAAAGGCTTTAAGCGCATCTACCGACCACGAGGAAAAATCCACCCCCTTTTTAGTCATATCAGTGAGTGGCTTAACAACAGAGTAATAAATCAAAATGAACTTTCTGTAATAGGTGGTCCCGATGAGTCTTGAATTCAGGAGAAAAAAAAAAAAAATGTCATCTAGATACACCAGTACAAATTTCCCCATTAAATGATAAAAAATGCTGTTCACAAAATGTTGGAAGATGGCCGGAGCATTCATCAAACCAAAGGGCATAGCCAAATTCTCAAAATGACCCTCAGGAGGTATTGAAGGCAGTCTTCCTTTCGTCCCATTCCCTGACCCTGAATAGGTTGTATGCCCCTCTTAAATCCAAATTAGAAAAAACTTTAGCCGCAACAATCTGGTTAAACAGGTCCAGGATCAGAGGAGGCGGATATGGGTCACGAATCATGATACGGTTCAGCTCACTGAAATCCAGACAAGGTGTTAAAGAAGCATCTTTTTTCTTAACAAAAAAAACCCAGCAGCAACAGGTGACTTCGAGGGTCGGATGTGTCCCTTTCTCAGGCTCTCAGAGATATAAGTATGCATTGCGACTCTTTCAGGTTGGGAGAGATTGTATAATCGTGATTTTGGCAGCTTGGCGATTGGGATGAGATTAGTAGGGCAGTCGTACTCCCAGTGAGGGGGCAACTCCTGGACACCACTCTCGGAAAACACATCTGAAAATTCAGAGAGAAAAGATGCCACAGTCTTGGTAGAAACCTCTGAAAGAGACGCCGTGAAGCAATTATCTCTGCAAAACTCAATCCAACCGTTTATTTGCCTTGCTTGCCAATGAATGGTGAGGTTATGTTTAGTGAGCCAGGGTAGCCCCAACACTAGAGGAGTAGGTAATCCGCTTCAGATGAAACATGCTTCTTGTTGGAGCAGACGGTCGAACATTAGGAGTGTTGAATTACAACGTGTCAGGCTGTCGAAAATCAAGCGCCTCACTGGCATGTTGTTTCGACGCTGAATATCTGAAAAGTGCGCCATGGCTGTTTAGGAACGCCTGAAATGGCCACACACCTTCCTGGCATGCTTGGGGACGTCCTGTAAGCCTGAGTACTTATGCACAAAGCATTGTACGATCAGATTTAACACATGTGCCATGCCTCTGAACACTGAGCATTATTCTAGGGCCAAAGTAAATCATAGCACCACGACCATGATGGCCCCTGCAGGGTGGCCTGCCTCTACCTGTAGTTTTTTTTTATTAGTTGTACTATGCGTGCAAGCTACTCTGACATCAGATATGAGTGGTGGCACTGTGCACTGGCAGTAGTTAGTACAGTACACGCTGTAGGCCTGGCACACACGTTTGCAGACAATTGCAATTATATCACCGTCAAAAAAGTTTATTTTTTTTAATGTAATCTACTGTGACACCAGATATGAGTGTTGGCACTGTGCACTGGCAGTAATTGCAATTGTCTGCACAGTACATGCTGTAGGCCTGACACACACGCTTGCAGGCAACTGCAATTATATTACAGTAAAAAATAGGTTTTTTTTAATGTAATCTACTGTGACACCAGATATGAGTGGTGGCACTAGGCACTGGCAGTAGTTGACACAGTACATGCTGTAGGTCTGACACACACTCTTGCAAGCAACTCAATTATATTACAGTCGAAAAATGCATTTTATTTTTTTAAATGTAATCTACTGTGACACCAGATATGAGTGGTGGCACTGGGCACTGGCAGTAGTTTGCACACTACACGCTGTAGGCCTGAAACACACGCCTGCAGGCAACTGCAATTATATTACAGTCCAAAAAGTTTTTTTTTTATGTAATCTACTGTGACACCAGATATGAGTTGTGGCACTGGCAGTAGTTGACACAGTACACACTGTAGGCCTGACACACAAGCTAGCAGGCAACTACAATTATATTACAGTCAAAAGTTTTTTATTTTTTTAAATGTAATCTACTGTGACACCAGATATTACTTGTGGCACTGGGCACTGGCAGTAGATGGCACAGTACACGCTGTAGGCCTGACACACGCGCTTGCAGGCAACTGCAATTATATTACAGTCAAAAAAGTTTTTGTATTTTTTAAATATAATCTACTGTGACACCAGATATGAGTGGTGGCACTGTGCACTGGCAGTAGTTGGCACAATACACGCTGTAGGCCAGACACACACGCTTGCAGGCAACTGCAATTATATTACAGTCAAAAAAGTTTATTTATTTTTTTAAACGTAATCTACTGTGACACCAGATATGAGTGGTGGCACTGGGCACTGGCAGTAGTTAGCACAGTACATGCTATAGGCCTGACACACACGCGTGCAGACAACTGCAATTATATCACAGTCAAAACAGTTGTTTTTTTTTGTGCAATCTACTGGGACACCAGATATGAGTTGTGGCACTGGCAGTAGTTGACACAGTACACGCTGTTGGCCTGACACAGAAGCGTGCATACAACTGCAATTATATTACAGTCTAAACATTTTATTTTATTTTAAGTAATCTACTGTGCCACTAGATATGAGTGGTGGCACTAGGCATTGGCAATAAATGGCACAGTACACGCTGTAGGCCTTACACACACGCTTGCAGGCAACTTCAATTATATAACAGTCAAAAAAGTTTATCTTTTTTTATGTAATCGACTGTGACAACAGATATGAGTGGTGGCACTGTGCACTGGCAGTAGTTGGCACAGTACACGCTGTCGGCCTGGCACACACGCTTGCAGGCAACTGCAATTATATTACAGTCAAAACATTTTTTGTTTTTTAAAAATGTAATCTGCTATGACACCAGATATGAGTTGTGGCACTGTGCACTGGCAGTAGTTGGCACAGTACACGCTGTCAAAACAGGTTTTTTTTTATACAATCTACTGTGACACCAGATATGAGTTGTGGCACTGGCAGTAGTTGACACAGTACACACTGTAGGCCTGACACACAAGCTTGCAGGCAACTGCAATTATATTGCAGTCAAAAAATAGGTTTTTTTTTATGTAATCTACTGTGACACCAGATATGAGTGGTGGCACTAGGTATTGGCCACAAGCTAGAAGGCAACTACTATTATATTACAGTCAAAAATTTTTTTTTTTTTTAAATGTAATCTACTGTGACACCAGATATGAGTGGTGGCACTGGGTAGTTGACACAGTACATCAGGGATGTCAAACTCGTGGCCCTCCAGCTATTGCAAAACTACAACTCCCATCATGCCTGGGCATACTGCAGCTATCAGGGAATGCTGGGAGTTGTAGTTTTGCAACGTCTGGAGGGCCATAAGTTTGACATCCATGCAGTACATGCTGTAGGTCTCACACACACTCTTGCAGGCAACTGCAATTATATTACAGTCAAAAAATGTATTTTATGTATTTAAATGTAATCTACTGTGACACCAGATATGATTGGTGGCACTGGGCACTGGCAGTAATTGGCACAGTACACCCTGTAGGCCTGACACACAAGCTTGCAGGCAACTGCAATTATATTACAGTCAAAACTGTTTTTAATTTTTGTTTTTTAGATGTAATCTACTGTGACACCAGATATGAGTGGTGCCACTGGGCACTGGCAGTAGTTGACACAGTATACACTGTAGGCCTGACACACAAGCTTGTAGGCAACTGCAATTATATTACAGTCAAAACAGTTGTTGTTTTTATGCAATCTGTGACACCAGATATGAGTTGTGGCACTGGCAGTAGTTGACACAGTATACGCAGTAGGCCTGAAACACAAGCTAGAATGCAACTACAATTATATTACAGTCAAAAAATTGTTGTTGTTTTTTAAATTGTAATGTACTGTGAAACCAGATATGAGTGGTGGCACTGTGCACTGGCAGTAGTTGGCAAAGCACACGCTGTAGGTTTTGACTCACACTCTTGCAGGCAACTTCAATTATATTACAGTCAAAAAATAGTTTTTTTTTGTTTTTTAAATGTAATCTACTGTGACACCAGATATGAGTGGTGGCATTGTGCACTGGCAGTACTTGGCACAGTACACGCTGTAGGCCTGACACACGTGCTTGCAGTCAACTGCAATTATATTACAGTCAAAAAATAGTTTTTTTTTGTTTTTTAAATGTAATCTACTGTGAGACCAGATATGAGTGGTGGCACTGGGCATTGGCAGTAGTTGACACAGTACACGCTGTAGGCCTGACACTCACGCTTGTAGGTAACTGCAATTATATTACAGTCCAAAAAGTTTATTTTAACTTTTCTTAATGTAATCTACTGTGACATCAGATATGAGTGGTGGCACTGGCAGTAGTTGGCACAGTACACGCTGTAGGCCTGTCACACAAGCTTGCAGCCAACTGCAATTATATTACAGTCAAAAAAAAATTTATTTTAATTTTTTGTAATCTACTGTGACACAAGATATGAGTGGTGGCACTGGGCACTGGCAGCAGTTGACACAGTACACGCTGTAGGCCTGACACACAAGCTTGCAGGCAACTGCAATTATATTACAGTTAAAACATTTTTTTATTTTTATTTTTTGTAATCTACTGTGACAACAGATATGAGTGGTGGCACTGTGCACTGGCAGTAGTTGGCACAGTACACGCTGTAGGCCTGACACACACGCTTGCAGGCAACTGCAATTATATTAGTCAAAACATTTATTTATTTATTTATTTATTTTGTAATCTACTGTGACACCAGATATGAGTGGTGGCACTGGGCACTGGCAGTAGTTGACACAGTACACGCTGTAGGCCTGACACACACGCTTGCAGGCAACTGCAATTATATTATAGTCAAAACTGTTTTTTATTTATATTTTTTGTAATCTACTGTGACAACAGATATGAGTGGTGGCACTGTGCACTGGCAGTAGTTGGCACAGTACACACTGTAGGCCTTACACATACGTTTGCAGGCAACTGCAATTATATTACAGTCAAAAAATTATTATTTTTTTAAATGTAATCTACTATGACACCAGTGGTGGTACTGGGCACTGGCAGTAGTTTGCACAGTACACGTTGTAGGCCTGACACACACGCTTGCAGGCAACTGCAATTATATTAGTCAAAACATTTTTTTATTTTTATTTTTTGTAATCTACTGTGACACCAGATATAAGTGGTGGCACTGGGCACTGGCAGTAGTTGACACATTATATTACAGTTAAAAAAGTTTTTGGGTCTTTTTTGGTAATCTACTGTGAAACCAGATATGAGTGGTGGCACTGTGCACTGGCAGTAGTTGGCAAAGCACACGCTGTAGGTTTTGACTCACACTTTTGCAGGCAACTTCAATTATATTACAGTCAAAAAATAGTTTTTTTTTGTTTTTTAAATGTAATCTACTGTGACACCAGATATGAGTGGTGGCATTGTGCACTGGCAGTACTTGGCACAGTACACGCTGTAGGCCTGACACACGTGCTTGCAGTCAACTGCAATTATATTACAGTCAAAAAATAGTTTTTTTTTGTTTTTTAAATGTAATCTACTGTGACACCAGATATGAGTGGTGACACTGGGCATTGGCAGTAGTTGACACAGTACACGCTGTAGGCCTGACACTCACGCTTGTAGGTAACTGCAATTATATTACAGTCCAAAAAGTTTATTTTAACTTTTCTTAATGTAATCTACTGTGACATCAGATATGAGTGGTGGCACCGTGCACTGGCATTAGTTGGCACAGTACACGCTGTAGGCCTGTCACACAAGCTTGCAGCCAAGTGCAATTATATTACAGTCAAAAAAAAATTTATTTTAATTTTTTGTAATCTACTGTGACACAAGATATGAGTGGTGGCACTGGGCACTGGCAGCAGTTGACACAGTACACGCTGTAGGCCTGACACACAAGCTTGCAGGCAACTGCAATTATATTACAGTTAAAACATTTTTTTATTTTTATTTTTTGTAATCTACTGTGACAACAGATATGAGTGGTGGCACTGTGCACTGGCAGTAGTTGGCACAGTACACGCTGTAGGCCTGACACACACGCTTGCAGGCAACTGCAATTATATTAGTCAAAACATTTATTTATTTATTTATTTTGTAATCTACTGTGACACCAGATATGAGTGGTGGCACTGGGCACTGGCAGTAGTTGACACAGTACACGCTGTAGGCCTGACACACACGCTTGCAGGCAACTGCAATTATATTATAGTCAAAACTGTTTTTTATTTATATTTTTTGTAATCTACTGTGACAACAGATATGAGTGGTGGCACTGTGCACTGGCAGTAGTTGGCACAGTACACACTGTAGGCCTTACACATACGTTTGCAGGCAACTGCAATTATATTACAGTCAAAAAATTATTATTTTTTTAAATGTAATCTACTATGACACCAGTGGTGGTACTGGGCACTGGCAGTAGTTTGCACAGTACACGTTGTAGGCCTGACACACACGCTTGCAGGCAACTGCAATTATATTAGTCAAAACATTTTTTTATTTTTATTTTTTGTAATCTACTGTGACACCAGATATAAGTGGTGGCACTGGGCACTGGCAGTAGTTGACACATTATATTACAGTTAAAAAAGTTTTTGGGTCTTTTTTGGTAATCTACTGTGACACCAGATATGAGTGGTGGCACTCTGCACTGGCAGTAGTTGGCACAGTACACGCTGTAGGCCTGACACACACACTTGCAGGCAACTGCAATTATATTACAGTTAAAAAAGTTTTTGGGTCTTTTTTGGTAATCTACTGTGACACCAGATATGAGTGGTGGCACTCTGCACTGGCAGTAGTTGGCACAGTACACGCTGTAGGCCTGACACACACGCTTGCAGGCAACTGCAATTATATTAGTCAAAACATTTTTTTATTTTTATTTTTTGTAATCTACTGTGACACCAGATATAAGTGGTGGCACTGGGCACTGGCAGTAGTTGACACATTACACGCTGTAGGCCTGACACACACGCTTGCAGGCAACTGCAATTATATTACAGTCAAAACTGTTTTTCTTTTTTCTTATGCAATCTACTGTGACAACAGATATGAGTGGTGGCACTGGCAGTAGTTGACACAGTACACGCTGTAGGCCTGACACACAAGCTTGCAGGCAACTGCAATTATATTACAGTCAAAACATTTTTTTTATTTTTTTTATGTAATCTACTGTGACACTAGATATGAGTGGTGGCACTGGGCACTGGCAGTAGTTGACACAGTACACACTGTTGGCCTGACACACATGCTTGCAGGCAACTGCAATAATATTACAGTCAAAAAAGTTTATTTATTTTTTAAATGTATTCTACTGTGACACTAGATATGAGTGGTGGCACTGGGCACTGGCAGTAGTTGACACAGTACACACTGTTGGCCTGACACACACGCTTGCAGGCAACTGCAATTATATTACAGTCAAAACATTTTTTTATTTTTTTTAATGTAATCTACTGTGACACTAGATATGAGTGGTGGCACTGGGCACTGGCAGTAGTTGACACAGTACACGCTGTAGGCCTGTCACACAAGCTTGCAGGCAACTGTAATTATATTACAGTCAAAACATTTTTTTTATTTTTTGTATTTTTTTTATGTAATCTACTGTGACACTAGATATGAGTGGTGGCACTGGGCACTGGCAGTAGTTGACACAGTACATACTGTTGGCCTGACACACACGCTTGCAGGCAACTGCAATAATATTACATTAAAAAAAGTTTATTTATTTTTTAAATGTAATCTACTGTGACACCAGATATGAGTGGTGGCACTGTGCACTGGCAGTAGTTAGCACAGTATACGCTGTAGGCCTGACACACACGCTTGCAGACAACTGCAATTATATAACAGTCAAAAAAATTTTTTTATTTTTTTAAATGTAAAATACTGTGACACCAGATATTAGTGTTGGCACTGTGCACTGGCAGTAGTTGACACAGTACACGCTGTAGGCCTGACACACGCTTGCAGGCAGCTGCAATTATATTACAGTCAAAACATATATATATATTTTTTTTAATGCGATCTACTATGAAACCAGATATGAGTTGTGGCACTGGCAGTAGCTGACACAGTACACGCTATAGGCCTGACACACACGCTTGCAGGCGACTGCAATTATATTACAGTCAAAACAGTTTTTCTTTTCTTTTTTTAAAATGTAATCTACTGTGACACCAGATATGAGTGGTGGCACTGGGCACTGGCTGTAGTTGACACAGTACACGCTGTAGGCCTGTCACACAAGCTTGCAGGCAACTGTAATTATATTACAGTCAAAATATTTATTTTATTTTTTAAATGTAATCTACTGTGACACCAGATATGAGTGGTGGCACTGGGCATTGGCAGTAGTTGACACAGTACACGCTGTAGGCCTGACACATACGCTTGCAGATAACTGCAATTATATTACAGTCAAAACTATTTTTATTTTATTTTTTTAATGCAATTTACTATGAAACCAGATATGAGTTGTGACACTGGCAGTAGCTGACACAGTACACGCTGTAGGCCTGACACATACGCTTGCAGGCAACTGCAATTATATTACAGTCAAACCCTTTTTTTTTTTTTTTTTTTTATGTAATCTGCTGTGACACTAGATATGAGTGGTGGCACTGTGCAATGGCAGTAGTTGGCACAGTACACGCTGTAGGCCAGACACACACGCTTGCAGGCAACTGCAATTATATTACAGTCAAAACATTTTTTTATTTTTATTTTTGTAATCTACTGTGATACCACATATGAGTGGTGGCACAGGGCATTGGCAGCAGTTGACACAGTACACGCTGTAGGCCTGACACACAAGCTTTCAGGCAACTGCAATTATATTACAGTCAAAAAAGTTTATTTATTTTTTAAATGTAATCTACTGTGACACCAGATATGAGTGGTGGTACTAGGCACTGGCAGTAGTTGACACAGTACACGCTGTAGGCCTGACACACACGCTTGCAGGCAACTGCAATTATATTACAGTCAAAACATTTTTTTATTTTTATTTTTGTAATCTACTGTGATACCACATATGAGTGGTGGCACAGGGCATTGGCAGCAGTTGACACAGTACACGCTGTAGGCCTGACACACAAGCTTTCAGGCAACTGCAATTATATTACAGTCAAAAAAGTTTATTTATTTTTTAAATGTAATCTACTGTGACACCAGATATGAGTGGTGGCACCGTGCACTGGCAGTAGTTGGCACAGTACACGCTGTAGGCCTGTCACACAAGCTTGCAGCCAACTGCAATTATATTACAGTCAAAAAAAAAATTATTTTAATTGTTTGTAATCTACTGTGACACAAGATATGAGTTGTGGCACTGGGCACTGGCAGCAGTTGACACAGTACACGCTGTAGGCCTGACACACAAGCTTGCAGGCAACTGCAATTATATTACAGTCAAAACATTTTTTTATTTTTATTTTTTGTAATCTACTGTGACAACAGATATGAGTGGTGGCACTGTGCACTGGCAGTAGTTGGCACAGTACACGCTGTAGGCCTGACACACACGCTTGCAGGCAACTGCAATTATATTAGTCAAAACATTTATTTATTTATTTTTTTTGTAATCTACTGTGACAACTGATATGAGTGGTGGCACTGGGCACTGGCAGTAGTTGACACAGTACACGCTGTAGGCCTGACACACACGCTTGCAGGCAACTGCAATTATATTATAGTCAAAACAGTTTTTTATTTATATTTTTTGTAATCTACTGTGACAACAGATATGAGTGGTGGCACTGTGCACTGGCAGTAGTTGGCACAGTACACACTGTAGGCCTTACACATATGTTTGCAGGCAACTGCAATTATATTACAGTCAAAAAATAATTTTTTTTTTTATATGTAATCTACTATGACACCAGATATGAGTAGTGGTACTGGGCACTGGCAGTAGTTTGCACAGTACACGTTGTAGGCCTGACACACATGCTTGCAGGCAACTGCAATTATATTACAGTTAAAAAAGTTTTTGATGGGGGCGGGATGACGTGAGTGAGCGCGTCTCGATCCTCCCCAGTGCTGGTCTCTCCCCTCCAGGCTAATGCTGACCAGCTGAAGCTAAACAGCTGATGCCAAGACTCGTGCTCTGAGATGCTGAATCTTACCTGGTCTGGCCGCTTCTCCTGTTGCTGCCGTGTGCTGCTGCTGCTTCTCTCGTCCTGCTCTGGGTGTTCTGTCTCTCGGCCGTGTTTCCTTGCCTCCTCGCCTGCCCCGCTCCTCTGCCTGCTGTCTGCCGTTAGGCGCTTCTTGTCTGCCGTTCGGCGCTTCTTGTCTGCCGTCCTCACTGTGGCTGCTCTGCTTGGGTCCTTGACTGGCTCTGATTGATGGGCTCTGCTGGTGCTGCCCTGCCTGCTGTCTTCCTCTCCCTGTGGTCGAACTGCTTTGCTCGCCTGGTTTCCCCCTGCTGCTTTCTGCGGATGCTGGACTGTCACTCTGCCGGATATCTTGCTGCCGTTATACCTTACATCGCCGTCGCCCCTCTCCTCTGTTAGCCACAGCGTGCACTGGGACTAAGGCTCTGGACATCACACTCTGGTCACGTGAGAAATAAGTATTCCATTTTATTCAGTCTACACTTGCAGTACTGCTGATTCCTATGCTATTGGTGAAGAGAGGGGTTAGTAGTGTACATGGCAGCAAAAAGGGTGTAGTGCATTGCCGAAACTTTGCGTTACGCAAAAAAAAAAAAAAAAAAGGCAGCCGGCGTGAAAAGAATCAAAAGAAATATAAAGGAGAGTACAAAGTAAAAGAAAAGACAGAGGCGAGGATATAGGGGAGGCGGGGGGGGGGAAGAAAAAAAGAAAAAAAAAACAGGGGAAAAAGCTGTGGCAAATCAGGAAGGAAGGAGAGGGAAAAAAAAAAAAGGCAATAGAAAAAAAAAAGGGGAAATCTTGGGAGAATGGCCCCAAAACGACGCTCAGTTGATTCCTCTGCAATTAAGCCTGGGGCAAAGACCCCAGAGAACAAAATCGACAAGTTTTTGAAGTCGCCCTTTCTAAATGATAAAAATCCTGCTAAAATCAAACTCCCTGCTAAGACGAAAAAATCCGCTGAAACCTCCCAAAACGATGAACTCTCCCAGGATGGTCTAGAGGTTGCAGACCAGGAGGTAGGCGAGGAAAGCCTCTCTGCACAAATGCAAACCGAATACGACCCAGCTGTCTTGGACAGAATCCTAAGTGCTGTGGAAAATAATGGCACTTTAGTGCAAGGAATGTCCATTCAATTGGGGTCAGTGCAGAGCGATATCTCATTAATAAGAGAAGATCTAGCAAAGATTCGGGATCGAGTCCATAGCATGGAAAAATCCGTTGACTCTCTGCAAACTGACATGGGCATATTAAAATCCAAAACTTCGCTTCTTGCTTCAGAAAATCAAGCACTTCAAAACAAGATAGAGGACTTAGAAAATAGATCAAGGCGCAACAACGTTCGTATAATCGGTTTCCCAGAAGGAGTTGAAGGCCGTCATCTAGAGGAACAACTTAAAGACGTGCTTATGAACAGCTTTGGCAGCGATAACTTTTCCTCTATGTTTCAAATAGAAAGAGCCCACCGAATTCCGGGAGGGAAACCTATCCCAGGGAGACCGCCGCGTGCAGTCTTAATGAAATTATTACTGTCCGCGGATAGAGATAGTATCTTAAGGAGAGCAAGAGAATGTGCACCTATTGAATATCAGGGTTCAAAACTGCTCTTCTTTCCTGACTTTGCGCGGCAGACTCAGGAAAGAAGAAGAAATTTTATAGAGATAAAGAAACGCTTGGCGGTTAAGGAGATTAAATACTCCTTACAATACCCAGCGAAATTAAGAGTAATTCATAACGGGTCTTCCCTTTTTTTTTGAGTCACCACAACAGGCATCAGACTGGATGGATCAGATGGGCATCTGAAATTGTGCTTCACTATGATTGGAGGGATAGGAGGGGGGGGCCAGGCTGGGGGAGAACGGCCGGAGGTTAGAGGTTCGCTGACTAGTTCGGGCGGATCAAGAGGGGGGGGGGGGGGGACCCACCTTGCAGGAATGTTTTTGGTTTTTTTTTTCTTTATTTTTTCTTTTTTTTTCTTTTGTGAGAGATGTCCACTAGAATTGTAGCTTGGAACGTCAGAGGACTTGGGGAAAGAGTTAAAAGGCAAGCGATTATGGACGCATTAAAAAGATATCTTCCAGCAATTATCTGTATAGTAGAAACTCACCTAACTAGGGAAACCTTGTCCCGCCTGACAACGGGATGGCAGTCCCAATCGTATCATTCTACCTTTAGTGGCTCTTCCAGGGGTATTTTGGTTCTTATTCATAACTCCATAGATTTCACCCTTATAAAATCTCATATAGATGCCCAGGGCAGATTTATTTTCTTGCATGGCAAGCTTAATGGTGATAGTTATATTCTAGCCTTTTTCTATATACCTCCACCATTTTCAATGTACCCACTGCTTCAGTTAATGCTCTTTTCTGAAAAGAGACCAGAATGCCGCTTAATCCTGATAGGGGATTTTAATGCGGTCATTGATCCTAATAAAGACAGATTTTCACTTGATGTGGAAAAGGGGAGGTAACCATGTAACTCCCCGCTGCCTCAATTCTGCTCTGAGGTGGGAGTGGTGGATATATGGGAACATCTTGGTGGAGGAAAGAGAGTATACTCCTGTGTCAGTAGGGGGGGCAGAGCAATGTCTAGGATCGATCTAGCATTTACTAATGAGAGCAATCTGAGTAATATCTGCAAGATGCGATACGGAGTAAGAACAGTTTCGGACCATTCACCCCTACTGGTTGAGGTTGGCAGCGGGAAGAATAAGGATACTAGGGGGCTAGGATTTAAGTTAAATCCATATTGGCTCACTATTCTGGACAATCTGCAGACGATTAAACTACTGATATCCTCCTTTTGGGAGGTTAACCTTCCCTCTGCTAATATCAACACAGTATGGGATGCCTTGAAAGCATATTTAAGGGGGGTCTTTATAAGTGAGATTGCCGCAGTAAAGAGAACATTTAGAAAGAAAGAGGAGGAACTGGGTAAGATCGCTACACTCACAGCTGAGCGATACGCTAGCCATCCCACTGAGCATAATAGGCAAGAGATGCAGAAGGCTAGTTGCTCCTTGGAGAAATATGTAACAGAGAAAGCAAATCATAGGGTATTCTTCAAGGGGCTCAATTATTTCATCGAGTCTGGACGTCCGGGCAAGCTTCTAGCTAGAATAATTTCGCAACAAGATAAGAAAAAACAATCTATCATCTCAATTCGTAATGTAGAGGGCGAAACCATAACAGATCCAGAGGGAATTGGGAATATTTTTCTACAATATTTTGCTCAGATATATAGATCTTCCCCTGGACTGGTTCCTCGAGAAAATTCCACTTTCTACGTTAAATTAAACTCAAAAAGAATATCTGGAGGAGGAGCTCTCTCTTGCTGAGTTGCAGGAGGCCCTTGGGTCTGTTTCGGGGAACTCATCGCCAGGAACAGACGGCCTTCCATATGAGGTCTATCGCAAGCATAGTGAGGTGATCCTCCCCCAGCTGCTGGAGGTTTTCTCCCAAGCAGCACAGGGAGGGAGATTACCACACTCTATGATGGAGGCCCTTATTGTTCTAATTCCAAAAAAGGATAAAGATCCGGCCGAATTGAGCTCCTATAGACCAATCTCCCTATTAAATACAGACGCTAAGTTACTATCAAAAGTCCTGGCTAGGAGGCTCTCGCGTGTTATCCCTACGATTATTCATCCGGATCAAAACGGCTTTATGCCAAACAGGGGCACCCATCAAAATTTGCATAGGCTATTTATGAATATTCAATCCCCGGGGCGCGGCGCCCGCTCCATCCTGTCGTTGGATGCTACTAAAGCCTTCGACAGGGCGGAGTGGATTTTTCTTTGGGAGGTAATGAAAAAAATGGGCTTTGGCCCAAAATTTATGGCAATGGTCCGGCTACTCTATAACTCCCCAGTCGCCAGGATTAGGATCAATGATTTGATGACAGAGAGCTTTATTCTGGGAAGAGGCACCCGCCAAGGCTGTCCCCTTTCTCCCCTTTTATTTAATATTTATATCGAACCCTTAGCGGCCATGATACGACATGATCCGGAGGTGGCCGGTTTTGGCATAATGGGGAAGCATGACCGTGTGTCCCTCTACGCAGATGACATTCTGGTTTTTATTCATCAAACAAATACCACCCTCCCTCGCATAATGGATCTGGTCGGTCACTTTTCCGACATATCCGGACTTGAGATCAATTGGGAGAAGACAGTACTTCTCCCGATAGACGAGCTGCGAGGCGAATTAAATAATCAGATAACGATCTCTGATTCAATAAAGTACCTGGGGATAATAATTTCCGCTAAACCTCAGGAATATCTACAGCTTAACCTGTTCCCCTTGCTGATGAAGTTGAGAGCAAAAATTAAGATATGGCAGAAAATTCTGCAAGCAAGAGGGGATAGAATTTCATTAATAAAAATGGTAGTGCTGCCCCAGGTTCTTTATGTCCTGCGCAACTCGCCTATATGGATTACAGACAAGCATTTCAGATTGATAGAGCGGATGCTTAATGACTTACTATGGGGGAGGAAGCGTGTGAGACTGAAGGCACTTTATTTTTCCATGCCCTATAGGCGGGGAGGTCTTAATCTCCCATATTTTAGGGGTTATTTTGTTGCCTCCCAACTCTGCCTTTTTAGTGACTGGGAAAATAGTCCTTTCTGCAGTAAAGTGGTGAAGGAGGCAGGTTTTTCTGATTTCTTCACTGTACTGGAATCCGATTACCTATTAAATATACTGAGCGGGTACACACTTTTCTGCAGAATGGCTATAAAAACCTGGTCGGTTATAAGGGCTTGGTGCGCAGTTAAGGCATCGCTTATCTGCACCCCATTATGGCACAATCCGAAACTTCTTAATCTAAACGACTTAAGTGGCAGTCAGTACTGGAGGACTAAAAATGTGCAGTACTTACATCAAGTAGTCAGCGGTGGACAAATTCTGCCCCTTATGGAACTAAGGGCAAAATTAGGTGAGGTGGCCTGGTTCGCATATTTTCAATTGAGGTCAGCACTCTTTAGCACTTTGAACAGTCACCTTTTTATTATAGACACTCCTTTATTTTTACAGGATTTAATTTGTAAGAAAACTGCCACGAGAATTAAACTATCTTACTGTTACAGACACTTAATGGATAATTTTTTTCGGGATGTTCTTTCTCCAGGACAGAGAGCCTGGTCTTCTCTTCTTTCAGAGGAGGGTCCCCCAAACTGGGAGAACATAGGGGAAAGCTTAAAATTGGTTTCACACAATTCTAATCACATTGTTGTTCAATTTAATATTCTGCACAAAATTTATGCGACACCTATATGGCTATACAGAAGAGGACTCCGGACCTCCTCTGACTGCCCCCGCTGCGGCGATCCCGGGGCAGATCATTTACATCTGTTCTGGGACTGCCCAATGGTGAGGAGGTACTGGAGCCTGGTCCAAAAAAATCTGACGCGTAAACTTAAAATTGTTGTTCCTCTGTCTCCTAGGATATGGGTCCTGGGAGATTTATCTGAGGTCAATCATCAACCCATAAAAAGTCACTTGTTGATCAAGGTGATGTTCTTGGCGAGGCTTCTGATTTCTAGATCCTGGTTTTGCTCTTCTGCCCCAGATTGCAAGAACTGGCTGGGTTTGGTGGAGAAAGTGAAAAGCTATGAGAGGATCCTGTACAAACAAAGAGGATCCAACTCAAAGTGGAATAGTCTATGGAAAGATTGGGACACGGCTAATTAATTAGGATCCCCTTCTTCTTTTTTTTTCTTCATGCAGGGTGGGGGTGGGGTGGCGGGTTGGTGGGAAGAGATGGGGAAAATGCTATCTGTCCGGCTTTTCAGCATTTATTCCATAGTTGTAGAATGTGAAGGTTCAAATGTCGACACTATTATGTATATTCGTATGAAATTATTGTTAACCACGTTCACAGATTAGAATTGGCGGACTTATGGATTTTATAATGTTAATAATGTAATATGTATTTAAGTTTTTGTATCACAATAAATAAAATTTAATTATAAAAAAAAAAAAAAAAAAGTTTTTGGGTCTTTTTTGGTAATCTACTGTGACACCAGATATGAGTGGTGGCACTCTGCACTGGCAGTAGTTGGCACAGTACACGCTGTAGGCCTGACACACACACTTGCAGGCAACTGCAATTATATTACAGTTAAAAAAGTTTTTGGGTCTTTTTTGGTAATCTACTGTGACACCAGATATGAGTGGTGGCACTCTGCACTGGCAGTAGTTGGCACAGTACACGCTGTAGGGCTAACACACACGCTTGCAGGCAACTGCAATTATATTAGTCAAAATATTTTTTTATTTTTATTTTTTGTAATCTACTGTGACACCAGATATAAGTGGTGGCACTGGGCACTGGCAGTAGTTGACACAGTACACGCTGTAGGCCTGACACACACGCTTGCAGGCAACTGCAATTATATTACAGTCAAAACTGTTTTTCTTTTTTTTTATGCAATCTACTGTGACAACAGATATGAGTGGTGGCACTGGCAGTAGTTGACACAGTACACGCTGTAGGCCTGACACACAAGCTTGCAGGCAACTGCAATTATATTACAGTCAAAACATTTTTTTTATTTTTTTTATGTAATCTACTGTGACACTAGATATGAGTGGTGGCACTGGGCACTGGCAGTAGTTGACACAGTACACACTGTTGGCCTGACACACATGCTTGCAGGCAACTGCAATAATATTACAGTCAAAAAAGTTTATTTATTTTTTAAATGTAATCTACTGTGACACTAGATATGAGTGGTGGCACTGGGCACTGGCAGTAGTTGACACAGTACACACTGTTGGCCTGACACACACGCTTGCAGGCAACTGCATTATATTACAGTCAAAACATTTTTTTATTTTTTTAATGTAATCTACTGTGACACTAGATATGAGTGGTGGCACTGGGCACTGGCTGTAGTTGACACAGTACACGCTGTAGGCCTGTCACACAAGCTTGCAGGCAACTGTAATTATATTACAGTCAAAACATTTTTTTTATTTTTATATTTTTTTTATGTAATCTACTGTGACACTAGATATGAGTGGTGGCACTGGGCACTGGCAGTAGTTGACACAGTACATACTGTTGGCCTGACACACACGCTTGCAGGCAACTGCAATTATATTACAGTCAAAACTTTTTTTTATTTTTTTAATGTAATCTACTGTGACACTAGATATGAGTGGTGGCACTGGGCACTGGCTGTAGTTGACACAGTACATACTGTTGGCCTGACACACACGCTTGCAGGCAACTGCAATAATATTACATTAAAAAAAGTTTATTTATTTTTTAAATGTAATCTACTGTGACACCAGATATGAGTGGTGGCACTGTGCACTGGCAGTAGTTAGCACAGTATATGCTGTAGGCCTGACACACACGCTTGCAGACAACTGCAATTATATAACAGTCAAAAAAGTTTTTTTATTTTTTTAAATGTAAAATACTGTGACACCAGATATTAGTGTTGGCACTGTGCACTGGCAGTAGTTGACACAGTACACGCTGTAGGCCTGACACACGCTTGCAGGCAGCTGCAATTATATTACAGTCAAAACATATATATTTTTTTTTTTTTTGCGATCTACTATGAAACCAGATATGAGTTGTGGCACTGGCAGTAGCTGACACAGTACACGCTATAGGCCTGACACACACGCTTGCAGGCGACTGCAATTATATTACAGTCAAAACAGTTTTTCTTTTCTTTTTTTTAAATGTAATCTACTGTGACACCAGATATGAGTGGTGGCACTGGGCACTGGCTGTAGTTGACACAGTACACGCTGTAGGCCTGTCACACAAGCTTGCAGGCAACTGTAATTATATTACAGTCAAAACTATTTTTATTTTATTTTTTTAATGCAATTTACTATGAAACCAGATATGAGTTGTGACACTGGCAGTAGCTGACACTACACGCTGTAGGCCTGACACATACGCTTGCAGGCAACTGCAATTATATTACAGTCAAAACCTTTTTTTTTTTTTTTTATGTAATCTGCTGTGACACTAGATATGAGTGGTGGCACTGTGCAATGGCAGTAGTTGGCACAGTACACGCTGTAGGCCAGACACACACGCTTGCAGGCAACTGCAATTATATTACAGTCAAAACATTTTTTTATTTTTATTTTTGTAATCTACTGTGATACCACATATGAGTGGTGGCACAGGGCATTGGCAGCAGTTGACACAGTACACGCTGTAGGCCTGACACACAAGCTTTCAGGCAACTGCAATTATATTACAGTCAAAAAAGTTTATTTATTTTTTAAATGTAATCTACTGTGACACCAGATATGAGTGGTGGCACTAGGCACTTGCAGTAGTTGACACAGTACACGCTGTAGGCCTGACACACACGCTTGCAGCCAATTGCAATTATATTACAGTCAAAACATTTATTTTATTTTTTTAATGTAATCTACTGTGACACCAGATATGAGTGGTGGCACTGTGCACTGGCAGTAGTTAGCACAGTATACGCTGTAGGCCTGACACACACGCTGGCAGACAACTGCAATTATATCACAGTCAAATTTTTTTTTTATTTTTTTTAAATGTAAAATACTGTGACACCAGATATTAGTGTTGGCACTGTTCACTGGCAGTAGTTGACACAGTACACGCTGTAGGCCTGACACACGCTTGCAGGCAACTGCAATTATATTACAATCAAAACATATATATTTTTTTTTTTAATGCGATCTACTATGAAACCAGATATGAGTTTAGGCACTGGCAGTAGCTGACACAGTACACGCTATAGGCCTGACACACACGCTTGCAGGCGACTGCAATTATATAACAGTCAAAACAGTTTTTCTTTTCCTTTTTTTTAAATGTAATCTACTGTGACACCAGATATGAGTGGTGGCACTTAGTGAGTTTTTTCTCACTAAGTCTCATATTCCACTAACTTGTGTCAAAAAATAAAATACCCCTCACGGAATCCAAATGCGTAAAATTTTTTAGACATTTATATTCCAGACTTCCTCTCACGCTTTAGGGGCCCTAAAATGCCAGGGCAGTATAAATACCCCACATGTCACCCCATTTTTAAATGTAATCTACTGTGACAACAGATATGAGTGGTGGCATTGGGCACTGGTAGTTGTTGACACAGTACACACTGTAAGCTTGACACACACGCTTGCAGGCAACTGCAATTATATTACAGTCAAAACAGTTTTGTTTTTTATGCAATCTACTGTGACAGCAGATATGAGTGGTGGCACTGTGCCCTGGCAGTAGTTAGCACAGTACACGCTGTGCTAACTACTGACACACACGCTTGCAGACAACTGCAATTATATTACAGTCAATACATTTTTTTATTTTTATTTTTTGTAATCTACTGTGACACCAGATATGAGTGGTGGCACTGGGCACTGGCAGTAGTTGACACAGTACACACTGTAGGCCTGACACACACGCTTGCAGGCAACTTGCAGCGAACTACAATTATATTTCAGTCAAAAAATTGTTTAAAAAAATAAATGTAATCTGCTGTGACACCAGATATGAGTGGTGGCACTGTGCACTGGCAGTAGCTGACACAATACACGCTGTAGGCCTGACACACACGCTTGCAGGCAACTGCAATTATATTATAGTCAATCAAATTTTATTTTATATTTTAATGCAAGCTACTGTGACACCAGATATGAGTGTTGGCACAGTACACTCTGTAGGCCTGACACACACGCTTGCAGGGAACTGCAATTGTATTACAGTTAAAAACGTTTTTTTGGTTTTTTTTTTGTAATCTACTGTGACACCAGATATGAGTGGTGGCACTGTGCACTGGCAGTAGTTGGCACAGTACACGCTGTAGGCCTGACACACATGCTTGCAGGAACTGCAATTATATTACAGTCAAAAAAAAATGTTATTTTTATTTTATTTTTTGTAATCTACTGTGACACCAGATATGAGTGGTGGCACTGGGCACTGGCTGTAGTTGACACATTACACGCTGTAGGCCTGTCACACAAGCTTGCAGGCAACTGCAATTATATTACAGTCAAAACATGTTTTTTTTTTTTTTTTTTTATGTAATCTACTGTGACACTAGATATGAGTGGTGGCACTGTGCACTGGCAGTAGTTGACACAGTACACACTGTAGGCCTGACACTTACGCTTGCAGGCAACTGCAATAATTTTACAGTCAAAAAAGTTTATTTATTTTTTAAATGTAATCTACTGTGACACCAGATATGAGTGTTGGCACTGGGCACTGGCAGTAGTTGACACAGTACACGCTGTAGGCCTGACACACGCGCTTGCAGGCAACTGCAATTATATTACAGTGAAAACTGTTTTTCTTTTCTTTTTTTATGCAATCTACTGTGACACTAGATATGAGTTGTGGCACTGGCAGTAGTTGACACACTACACGCTGTAGGCCTGACAAACATGCTAGCAGGCAACTACAATTATATTACAGTCAAAAAATTGTTGTTGTTTTTTTAAATGTAATCTACTGTGACACCAAATATGAGTGGTGGCACTGTGCACTGGCAGTAGTTGGCACAGTACACGCTGTAGGTCTGACACACACTCTTGCAGGCAACTTTAATGATAGTAAGTCAAATGCAAGCTACTGTGACACCAGATTCGAGTGGTGGCACTGGGCAAGTGGGCACTGTATACGCTGTGGGCCTGACACACATACACACGCTGGCAGGCATTTTACAGCAGATCAGATGAGTCTTTCAGGACTGGAGTGGGCACTGAATACACTGGCCTAGCTATCGATTTTCCTATTAAATCACCAGCAGCTGCACTGTCCCTCCTCTCACTAACACTGCAGCTTCCTAATGAATCTAAGATGGATGCTGTCCTTGCTTTTTGCTAGGAGGTGGGAGGGTCTGTGAGGGAGGGTATGCTGCTGATTGGCTTGAATGTGTATGCTGACTGTGAGGTACATGGTCAAAGTTTGCCTAATGATGACAAATAGGGGGCGGACCGAACATCGCATATGTTTGCCCGCTGCGTCGAACGCGAACAAGCGATGTTAGCGAAAACTTTATATATGGATGTCGTTTTTTTTGCAAAATTTTACAGCTTAAAGTGAAAAATGTCATTTTTTGCAAATAAATTGTTAAATTTCGATTAATAACAAAAAGAGTAAAAATGTCAGCAGCAATGAAATACCACTAAATGAAAGCTCTATTAGTGAGAAGAAAAGGAGGTAAAATTCATTTGGGTGGTAAGTTGCATGACCGAGCAATAAACGGTGAAAGTAGTGCAGAAGTGTAAAAAGTGGCCTGGTCATTAAGGGGGTTTCACCTAGCGGGGTTAAAGTGGTTAAATGTAATCTGCTGTGACACCAGATATAAGTGGTGGCACTGGGCACTGACAGTAGTTTGCACAGTACACGTTGTAGGCCTGACACACATGCTTGCAGGCAACTGCAATTATATTACAGTCAATCAATTTTTTAATTTTTTTTTATGCAAGCTACCGTGACACCAGATATAAGTGGTGGCACTCTGCTTTGGCAGTAGTTTGCACAGTACACGTTGTAGGCCTGACACACATGCTTGCAGGCAACTGCAATTATATTACAGTCAAAACAGTTTATCTTTTTTTTTTTTATGTCATCTACTGTGACTCCAGATATGATTGGTGGCACTGGGCACTGGTTGTAGTCGACACAGTACACGCTGTACGCCTGTCACACAAGCTTGCAGGCAACTGTAATTATATTATAGTAAAAAAAGTTTATTTATTTTTTAAATGTAATCTACTGTGACAACAGATATGAGTGGTGGCTTTGGGCACTGGCAGTTGTTGACACAGTACACACTGTAGGCCTGACACACACGCTTGCAGGCAACTGCAATTATATTACAGTCAAAACTGTTTTTTTTAATGCAATCTACTGTGACAACAGATATCAGTTGTGGCACTGGCAGTAGTTGACACAGCAGATAAGTAGGATATTCTTTCTGTTTTTACGTGTGTAAACGTTTTCGGCTATGCAAAGCCTTCTTCAGACACTGAAAGATTACAAAAAATGACAATCAAGCCCTATGTAGATACTATATTAGGTTAACAGCATATAGTTCTAGTAAATAATATATAAATAATATAAATAAATAATATACGAAAATAGAATATGAAAATAATATAAATGATAGAAATAATGATATAATACAAGATACAAGATACAGTGGCTGACTGTGCGATCTAGTAAAACAAGCTTGTCCGGATCTCGAGGTCATCTCTGGTCAGAAGTCACTTTTATATACGAAGTGGACACTGCGTCGGCATATACCATGTTGCTAGGACGTCATATCAACTTGAAAAATGCATTTAAGGAAGAAATGTCCAGTTTCAAATCCCAAAATCTAGCTCTAATATATATTCTGCTCCCAACGGAATATTGCTGTATTAACTGAGGTTCCGTAACCTCATAGTGACCCCTATAATCTGACTTCATTTCAACACAACATATATACCACATATCTCTCTCTCCTAAGGATCTAAGAGACCTAACTGCATTGTTAAAGAGCATAAAAAACGTCAAAAAACATGAGAAAACATGGAAAAAACATAGAAAACCAGGGCCTTCCATCCTTACCTGTGCCGCAGTGTGATGTGGATATGATGGTGAAGAGAGGGTAATGGTTGTGCCAATGGAAACGGAGCTATGCTCCAAACACACCAAATTGGCTGTCATAAGTGCTCTCAATCCTGACTTTTTATATTGAGGCACAGAATCACGCCCAGATCAGTGGGCGGAATCTATTTTAACCATGTGGAGTGGCGTGCGTTCCACCCGCCGGAAGTGTATCGGCCGGTGGATCGCATGTAAATAGGCAATACAGGGCTCTACTGAGGACATGCCTATTTACACTGCATTCCATGGCCGGGCACTTCCGGCCTTTGGAACGCAACTTCCAGTCCGGATGCGTTCCACGGGCCGATACACTTCCGGCGGGTGGAACATACGCCACTCCACATGGTTAAAATAGATTCCGCCCACTGATCTGGGCGTGATTCTGTGCCTCAATATAAAAAGTCAGGATTGAGAGCACTTATGACACCCAATTTGGTGTGTTTGGAGCATAGCTCCGTTTCCATTGGCACAACCATTACCCTCTCTTCACCATCATATCCACATCACACTGCGGCACAGGTAAGGATGGAAGGCCCTGGTTTTCTATGTTTTTTCCATGTTTTCTCATGTTTTTTGACGTTTTTTATGCTCTTTAACAATGCAGTTAGGTCTCTTAGATCCTTAGGAGAGAGAGATATGTGGTATATATGTTGTGTTGAAATGAAGTCAGATTATAGGGGTCACTATAAGGTTACAGAACCTCAGTTAATACAGCAATATTCCGTTGGGAGCAGAATATATATTAGAGCTAGATTTTGGGATTTGAAACTTGACATTTCTTCCTTAAATGCATTTTTCAAGTTGATATGACGTCCTAGCAACATGGTATAGGCCGACGCAGTGTCCACTTCGTATATAAAAGTGACTTCTGACCAGAGATGACCTCGAGATCCGGACAAGCTTGTTTTACTAGATTGCACAGTCAGCCACTGTATCTTGTATCTTGTATTATATCATTATTTCTATCATTTATATTATTTTCATATTCTATTTTCGTATATTATTTATTTATATTATTTATATATTATTTACTAGAACTATATGCTGTTAACCTAATATAGTATCTACATAGGGCTTGATTGTCATTTTTTGTAATCTTTCAGTGTCTGAGGAAGGCTTTGCATAGCCGAAAACGTTTACACACGTACTGCCGTATGTTATTATACTTTATTTTTGAAACCAAAAAATAAAAAGAGAAACAGAAAGAATATCCTACTTATCTGCTGTGATCTTTGTAAATATATTACCCAGGGTGGGAACCCTATACACAGCAGCAACTGACTGTTTGCAAAAACAAATTTTTGTTTAAAAGTAGTTGACACAGTACACGCTGTAGGCCTGACACACAAGCTAGCAGGCAACTACAATTATATTACAGTTAAAAAAGTTTATTTTTGTTTTTTAAATGTAATCAACTGTGACACCAGATATGAGTGGTGGCACTGTGCCCTGGCAGTAGTTGGCACAGTACACGCTGTAGGTCTGACACACACGCTTGCTGGCAACTTTAATTATAGTAAGTCAAATGCAAGCTACTGTGACACCAGATTCGAGTAGTGGCACTGGGCAAGTGGGCACAGTATACGCTGTGGGCCTGACACACATACACACGCTGGCAGGCATTTTACAGCAGATCAGATGAGTCTTTCAGGACTGGAGTGGACACTGAATACACTGGCCTAGCTATCGATTTCCCTATTAAATCAGCAGCAGCTGCACTGTCCCTCCTCTCACTAACACTGCAGCTTCCTAATGAATCTAAGATGGATGCTGTCCTTGCTTTTTGCTAGGAGGTGGGAGGGTCTGTGAGGGAGGGTATGCTGCTGATTGGCTGGAATGTGTATGCTGACTGTGAGGTACATGGTCAAAGTTTGCCTAATGATGACAAATAGGGGGCTGAACGGAAAATCGCATATGTTTGCCCGCTGCGTCGAACGTGAACAAGCGATGTTCGCCGGCGAATAGTTCGGGACATCTCTAATCAGACACTGTCCCTGTTTCAATACCCTGCATCTCCAGATATGAATCACCATCATGGACATGCAGAATATGATGGGACACAGTAGATGTTAGTGTTTTTTTTTTTGTTTGTTATCAGTCTCAATGGCACCAGAAAGTGTATACCTATCCTTATTTTTGAAGAACCAGCTATACATCCTACATTCTGTAAATTACAGGATCTATATTGTATTGAGATATACCACATTATTGATATTGCAATGTATATATTATTTGGTTGTGTATTTAACACCTATTGGAGATGAAACAAAATCTTTAGACACTTGGAAGGCATTACAACATACACTCACCTAAAGAATTATTAGGAACACCTGTTCTATTTCTCATTAATGAGATTATCTAGTCAACCAATCACATGGTAGTTGCTTCAATGCATGTAGGGTTGTGGTCCTGGTCAAGACAATCTCCTGAACTCCAAACTGAATGTCAGAATGGGAAAGAAAGGTGGGCTACAACAGCAGAAGACCCCTCCTGGTACCACTCATCTCCACTACAAATAGGAAAAAGAGGCTACAATTTGCACAAGCTCACCAAAATTGGACTGTTAAAGACTGGAAAAATGTTGCCTGGTCTGATGAGACTCGATTTCTGTTGAGACATTCAAATGGTAGAGTCCGAATTTGGCGTAAACAGAATGAGAACATGTATACATCATGCCTTGTTACCACTGTGCAGGCTGGTGGTGCTGGTTTAATGGTGTGGGGGATGTTTTCTGGGCATACTTTAGGCCCCTTAGTGCCAATTGGCCATCGTTTAAATGCCACAGGCTACCTGAGCGTTGTTTCAGACCATGTGCATCCCTTCATGACCACCATGTACCCATCCTCTGATGGCTACTTCCAGCAGGATAATGCACCATGTCACAAAGCTCGAATAATTTCAAATTGGTTTCTTGAACATGACAATGAGTTCACTGTACTAAAATGGCCCCCACAGTCACCAGATCTCAACCCAATAGAACATCTTTGGGATGTGGTGGAACGGGAGCTTCGTGCCCTGGATGTGCATCCCTCAAATCTCCATCAACTGCAAGATGCTATCCTATCAATATGGGCCAACATTTCTAAAGAATGCTATCAGCACCTTGTTGAATCAATGCAACATAGAATTAAGGCAGTTCTGAAGGCAAAAGGGGTCCAACACCGTATTAGTATGGTGTTCCTAATAATTCTTTATGTATACATATGATGTTCCTACGTCATAAATCTTCCCAGATAAAGGTACATACAATAAAGACTGTCATTATTCAGTACACACAGATATCTTGACAGTCTCATTATATGCTAGAATAAATTATATTGTATGTGTACCTTTTGAATTATATTTTTTTAATGGCACATTTAACTTCTATTGGAAAACGGGGGAAAAATTCCGGGACTGCCTGTCTGGCTGCAGCAAGGTGCTATGGCTATGGCACCGCCTTTGTTGCACCAAGGGGTAATTTACATATTATAAAAAGTGTTTATTCAGAGGATTGGATTGAAACTTATGGACATGCCAGATATATCATGGGACTCTGCTTAGAAGTGAAGATGGACAGCTGCTGATCAACATAGTGGTATGTGGTGACAGATGCCCTTTAACTGCAGTATTACTGCTACACCGTGAAAACACAGCTGGAAAAGCCCTTTTTAGGGGTTCAGGGAGAAGTATGACAACGGAGCGAGGCGCAGACGTAGCGCAGTGGAAATTGACTGGAAGGGGGAAGTGTCCAGGCAGGTTAGGGTTAATGTGGTTAGGTAAGGGTGGAGTGTTTCCGGGGAGGGTCTGTGGGGGTGGCAGGGAGTTCGCGCGCCGTATATAGGCTAGGGTTAGGGGCGGGAACGGCACCAGTGTCCGTTGCGCCTAGGCAAGTTGGAAGTGTAGCGTTATGGCGTCTCTTGAAGATTTGATGGCGGCGGTGTGGGCAGCGGCCGAACAACATGGTTCGGCTTGGCTGGTGAGTAGTTTGCAGGCTGCAGCGGGGGCTCCTAGTGTGCCTTCGGTTGCGGCAGGGGGGAGGTTGAGGGCTAGGATAGTGGGTCCGGCAGCAATGGAGGAGGCCGGCCTGATGCGGCTGCACTGTTGTCTGGTGGAGGCCTTGTGGTCGGCGGATCCGACATGGAACAGCGGGCGGCGCAGCGGTCTGTAAGTGTGACCGGCGGCAGCAGCAGGGATGGGAGACATGCGGATGCGGCCTCACTTACCTCTGGTGGTGGCCAGGCAGCTGGGGGTGATTCCAGGAGGCGGCGAGCGGCATCACGGTCCAGGTCTGAGGGACGGTGGCAGTCTTCTGAGGTGCAGTCTCGTCGGGAGGGTACTGGATCGACGCCACCTGCTGGTAGGTATGCGGTATCAGGCAGCAGTGAGGGGAATGAGGAGGTGCTGCCACCTGCTGGTCAGTCCTCGACACCAGGCAGAGGGCTGAGGAGGTCTTCTATGTCGCCACCTGCTGGTTGATCCTTGGTATCAGGCAGTGGTCTAAGGAGTGATGCAATGCTGCCACCTGCTGGTCGGTCCTCTGTGCCAGGCAGAAGTTTGCTGAGTGATGCGCTGGCTGGGGGACTGGAATTTGTTCCACCCACGGTGCAGCAAGTTAACGATTTTTCTACAGGATTGCAAGTTGCGGCTCGCAGTGGACAGGCTGTGGAGCTTGGGCGGGATGTCCTTGGATCGAGAGTTTCGCAGCGGCCACTTGATGGTGGGTCGGCGTGCAGGGAATTGGCTCCAACGCAACCACGCCACGTGGATTCTGGCGGGGGTTTTTCGGCCGATCAGTCTTTGGAGGAAGGAGAAGTCAGCCAGGAGGCGTGGGAGATCGGAGGTCGGATGGCTGATGCGGACGGCGCGTGTCCCTCGACGTCCAGGTCTTCGGCTGGGTCGACGCAGAGAGGAACTTCGGTGAGGTCGGCGGCTGCTGGGAGGATGCCCCAGGGACAGCCAGGTGAGAGGACGTCGTGTCAGGTTCCTGGTGGGGGGGGTGGGACTTCTTTGCCCGGGGAGGAGGGGTTGGCTCACGAATTGTTGACGGGTATGTGGTCGTTATTGTCGCGGTGGAAGACCGGGGCGGTGTCGTCTCCGGCCGCTGTTTGGGCTGCTGCGCCGGCGGTTGGGGAGGGGGTGCGTTTAAGTGGGGCGGGAGTTGGTGACACCCCTGTTATGGGGGCAGGGTCTGCAGTGGTTGAGGCTGCTGGGAGTGGTGGCGGTAAAGGGGCTGCCGTGGACGAGGTTCGGTTGGCGGATGTTGCAAAAGGGGAGGTATATGTGTGCTTTGAGGGGCCGTTGGGGGCTCATTTGAAGAGTGAAGTCAGGGAGAAGATTTGGAAGGACGAGTATGTCGAGATATTCGTGTTACTTCCTTTGGACAAATTTTATTTGGACAGGGGAAAGCCGGATGAGAGTAAAAAGGAGGAGGAGGAGAAGCGGAGGTACAGGTTGATTCCGCGTACGTTTTTTAATTGGCTGCAGGCTTTTGCTATTTTTGCCAGTGTGGTGGGGGAAAAGGCGCCTGAGCACTGTTCGGATCTTTTTTGCTATATGGATGCCATAGGGGAAGCGTATCGGACATATGGTGGGGTGGCGTGGCTCAGGTACGATGAGCAGTTTCGCCAGAGGAAGGCGGTTAGGCCTAGTTTTCGTTGGGACCATAAGGACATTGGTCTGTGGATGCGGTTGATGGCAGCGCCAAAAGGGGCTAGCCAGCCCTTTCGTGGGGTGGCCAGGGGTCCCTCGGCGTCTGAAGCGGCTCGAGGGAGCAAAAGGGGATGTTGCTGGCAGTTCAATGAGGGACACTGCAAGTATCTTTCGGAGTGCCGTTTCAAGCATGAGTGTTGCGGGAGAGCCCATAGTTTTGCGCGGTGTTTCAAGCGCGGTAGAGGGAGGGGATCGGAGGTTACGCAGAAGAGGGGTGACCCCAGTGAGGGTGGACGTGATGGAGCCGTTTCTAGAGAGCTATCCAAATAGGGAGGCGGCGGCAGTGTTGTTGGCCGGTTTTCGGGACGGTTTTCGGATTTCGTGCACAGCAGTGGGTTCGGTGGTTTTGGCGCTTAATTTGGCTTCCGCGTTGCAGCGTCCTAAGGTTGTGTCTGATAAGATTGCGAAAGAGGTGGCTGCCGGTAGGGTGGTGGGCCCCTTTGTGGAGTGTCCTTTGCCGGATTTGTGGGTTTCGCCTTTGGGAGTAGTTCCTAAGAAGAAACCTAACAAATTTCGGCTCATTCACAACTTGTCTTACCCAGCTGGGGGTTCCGTGAATGACGGCATTGATAAGGTTTTGTGCTCCGTGTCGTATACGTCGTTTGACGAGGCGATTAGGTGGGTGCGTCGTTTTGGGCAAGGGACATTGTTAGCTAAGACTGATATTGAGGCAGCGTTTTGCCTGTTGCCAATTCATCCAGATAGTTTTCGTTTACTTGGTTTTAAGTGGGAGGGGCGTTTTTTTGTGGATTGTTGCTTACCCATGGGGTGTGCGATTTCGTGTTCGTTGTTTGAAATGTTTAGTTCTTTTTTGGAGTGGGTAGTGCGGCGAGAGGCGGGATGGAGTTCAGTGTTGCATTACCTGGACGACTTTTTGTTTTTGGGCCCGGCTTGGTCAAGGGTGTGCTCAGTGTTGTTGCATACCATGGAGTGGTTGGCAGAGACATTTGGGGTTCCGTTAGCGAGGGAGAAGACGGAGGGTTCATCTACAACTGTGAAGTTTTTGGGGATCGTGATTGATAGCGTGGCTATGGAGTGTAGGCTGCCCGAGGATAAGGTGGTTGATTTGTGTAGTGAGGTGGGTTTTTTGCGTAAGGCGAGGAAGGTGCGGCTCAGACGGGTACAGTCGGTTTTTGGCAAATTGAACTTTGCCTGTAGGATTTTGCCCATGGGGCGAGTTTTTTGTAGGCGTTTGTCCAGGGCCACGGCGGGTGTGAAGGCTCCCTTTCATTTTGTGCGGTTGGGGGGTGAGGTGCGTGCGGATTTGGAAGTGTGGGAGCGTTTTTTGAGGGAATTTAATGGTCGTTCTGTTTGGATGGAGGCGCCCATTTCTAATGTAGATTTGGAATTGTTCACGGACGCGTCGGGGTCATGTGGTTATGGTGCTTTTTGTCAGGGGCAGTGGAGTGCGGGGGCTTGGCCGGAGGAATGGAGGGTTGCTGGCTTGCTTGGGAACCTGGCTTTGTTGGAGTTGTTCCCTATAGTTTTGGCCACTGAGTTGTGGGGAGAGTTGTTGAGGAACAAGCGGGTGCGTTTTTGTTGTGACAATTTGGGGGTGGTGCAGGCGGTGAATAGTCAGTCGGACAATTCCCCACCAGTGGTGCGGTTGCTTCGGCACCTGGTTCTGACCGGTTTGAGGTTGAATGCGTGTTTCGTGGCGGTGCATGTTCCAGGTGTTGATAATTGCATAGCTGACGCTCTTTCTCGTTTCCAGTGGGATCGTTTCCGCAGTCTGGTTCCGGGCGCGGAAGTGAGGGGTCTGCCGTGTCCTCAGTGGCTCTGGAGCGTGGCCTTGGGGTCTCGTTAGACCTGATTCAGCGGTCCGTGAGTAGCAGTACGTGGTCGACTTATTCTTCTGTGTGGTCTCAGTGGGAACGTTTGATAGAGCAGGTGGGGGGGTGCGAGGGGGTTGATGATTTTCATTCGTTGCTGGTTTATTTTGTGGGTGTGTCGTTTAGTGCAGGTTTGTCGTTTCGGCGGCGGCCAAAACGTGTGGCTTTTTGGTTAAAGTTGCGGGGTTTGGCGGATGTTTCCAGAAGTTTTTTGGTGCGGCAGGCTTTGAAGGGGTATCGTCGTAGTGCGGTTCGGAAAGATGTCCGTCGTCCGGTTTCTTTTCAGGTGTTGCAGTCGTTGTGGAACCGGGCAGAGGCGGTGTGCAAGTCCTGGTATGAGGTGTGTTTGTTTCGGGCGGCGTTTTCTTTGGCTTTCTTTGGGGCTTTTCGGGTCTCGGAGCTGGTGGCTAACAGTCGAGTGAGTGGCGGTGGTTTGCTGCGGGAGGATGTGTTGGTGAGGATGGATTGCGGTGTAGGTTGCGTAGGTCCAAGATGGACCAGGTGGGAAAAAGGGTGTGCGTGTGGTTGCGGCCTCTGCCGGGGTCAGTGTTGTGCCCTCTGCGGTGTTTGGAGGTTTTTCTGGTGGTCCGGCCGGAAGGGCCGGCTTCGTTGCTGGTTCATGTGGACGGTTCGGCTTTGTCTCGTTATCAATTTGTTGCGGTTTTCCGGAAATGTTTGACAGCGGCGGGTTATGCAGCGAGTGGGTTTGCGTCTTATTCATTTCATATTGGGGCGGCAACTGAAGCCGCTAGATGGGGTTTGGGGGACGAGGCCATTAGGAGGATTAGCAGGTGGGAGTCCACTTGCTTTCGTTCCTATATTCGTCCTCATATGTTATAAAGTCGGTGGGTGGAGTGTGTGTGTTGATTTTATGTAATTTGTCATTGTAGGTTGGGGTGCTAATTTCTTTTGTTTGTTTTCAGGATTGCCTTCTTGTTTGGCCTGGATTTTAGGCCATTCTTATGTGTATTGGGGAGCGTTGAGAGCAGACGTGCGGAGGAACGGTCGGCAGTTGGGTTTCCGGCCGGAGGACTTGCAGGTCCGGTGGATTGGCGTGCGGGGTATGCTGTGGTGGCGTGTGTTACCTGTATTCCATGAATATGCTTCCCTAGACAGGTGCCCTGACATTGTGGTTCTGCATGTGGGCGGGAACGATTTGGGTGTTCGTCGCTCGAGGGATGTCATACGTGATGTTAAGTTGGATTTGCTGCGTTTGACTGAGGAGTTCCCGGATTTGCTGGTCATGTGGTCTGATGTGGTGGCAAGGAGTTCATGGCGTTTTGCGAGGTCGGTGGATCGCATCAACAAGGCGCGTGCGAAGGTGAACAAGGAGGTGGGGCGCTTTGTGCGGCGGCAGGGCGGTTTGGTGGTACGTCACCGGGAATTGGAGGTTGCGTCACCTCAATTCCTCAGGGCTGATGGGGTTCGTCTTAACGAGATTGGGATGGACTTGTGGGCGCTGGGGCTTCAGGAGGGTTTGGAGACAGCGTTCAGGGTTTGGCGGGACGTCCATAGGTGAGGTGTCTCCTATGTGCGTCAATGGCAGGTTAACGGGGGGTCCTGGAAGGCAATTCTACGTTTTATTAGGTGCATGACACGTTGGAGCGTGCATCTTATGTGGTTTGGTAAGCTGAAAGCTGGGGGGCTCCTGTTGGGCTAAAAGGCCTACAGGGGTAGAGGAAGATATGGATTCTGGAGGATTCGGTGCCCTTGGGTCGGAGAGTGCGGCCGAGGGTAAAAGGATAAGATGTGAGGAGTGAAGATAGCAGCTTGCTTGGGTTGCCTTCTAGGATCCTTCCACAAAGGGATTGTTGGGACATTGTACTACTGATGCTTGCATATATGTATATCTCATGTTTGCATTATAATAATGTTGGATAAAATATTGTTATTTAATAAACGGCTGCTATGGCCTTTCCACCAAGAATTCAGGTCTTGTGTGCTTACTGGGGGTAGGGGGGAGTGGTTGGTGGGAAGGGTCTGGAAATGATCTTACCTCCTTAAGTCAGTATGACAACGGAGCGAGGCGCAGACGTAGCGCAGTGGAAATTGACTGGAAGGGGGAAGTGTCCAGGCAGGTTAGGGTTAATGTGGTTAGGTAAGGGTGGAGTGTTTCTGGGGAGGGTCTGTGGGGGTGGCAGGGAGTTCGTGCACCGTATATAGGCTAGGGTTAGGGGCGGGAACGGCACCAGTGTCGGTTGCGCCTAGGCGAGTTGCCCACCCACCCGCCCTGTTTTAAGTTGTTTCGGGGGACTTTTTTCATGTCATAGCAGGGGGCAGGTTAACGGGGGGTCCTGGAAGGCAATTCTACGTTTTATTAGGTGCATGACACGTTGGAGCGTGCATCTTATGTGGTTTGGTAAGCTGAAAGCTGGGGGGCTCCTGTTGGGCTAAAAGGCCTACAGGGGTAGAGGAAGATATGGATTCTGGAGGATTCGGTGCCCTTGGGTCGGAGAGTGCGGCCGAGGGTAAAAGGATAAGATGTGAGGAGTGAAGATAGCAGCTTGCTTGGGTTGCCTTCTAGGATCCTTCCGCAAAGGGATTGTTGGGACATTGTACTGTTGATGCTTGCATATATGTATATCTCATGTTTGCATTATAATAATGTTGGATAAAATATTGTTATTTAATAAACGGCTGCTATGGCCTTTCCACCAAGAATTCAGGTCTTGTGTGCTTACTGGGGGTAGGGGGGAGTGGTTGGTGGGAAGGGTCTGGAAATGATCTTACCTCCTTAAGTCAATTGCTGTTGTGTTTATTGTTTTTGTGTACTTTCTACAATTATATTCCTTTACATGAAAAGAACGATGGTGGCATTTTTATGGAATAATTGTTTCTTTCCCTTATCCATTATTTGAGATGCAGATTCAGATTATTATTTTTTTATACTCCTTTCTTTGTTTCTGTGTGGTGCCTCCTAAAATGACCTTTCATGAAATCATATCCACCATTGTGTTTTCTCCACTAATGCTCTTCCTTCTGCCCTCACAACAGTATATAGAATGCGAAACATTCTTGGCTCAGCATAATACATACAGTTTATATTCTGCAAGGAAACATCAAAAGTCTTTTAGAGATACTACATAAATGATGTATATATAAAATACATACTTGTACCATAGGAAAAAAAAAATGCATACAAAATCTATACAAATGTTTCATACCATATCTTGAACTTATGACAAAAGACTAAAAAATTATGACACAAATACTCACATAAGGCGGCCGGTCTACAAATTCACAAAACACAGATACCGGCGGTTCTGCATTTTGCGGATCAGCACATCCCACCCTTTGTTAGAAACGCCTATTCTTGTCTAGAAAATGGACAAGAATAAGACATGTTCTATTATTATTATTTTTTTCTGCAGGGCCGCAGAACGAACATACGGATGCAGACAACACATGGTATTCTGTCTGTATCTTTTGCAGCTCCAATGGAATGCTCCCTTAACACATTCATGACTAACACATTACTTGTTCATTTATATACAGTGTTTATTTTATATAACATACAGTACAGACCAAAAGTTTGGACACACTTCTCATTCAAAGAGTTCATGACTATGAAAATTGTAGATTCACACTGAAGGCACTGAAGGAGTTCCCAGAGATGCTTAGCACTTGTTGGCCCTTTTGCCTTCACTCTGCGGTCCAGCTCACCCCAAACCATCTTGATTGGGTTCAGGTCCGGTGACTGTGGAGGCCAGGTCATCTGGCGCAGCACCTCATCACTCTCCTTCATGGTCAAATAGCCCTTACACGGCCTGGAGGTGTGTTTGGGGTCATTGTCCTGTTGAAAAATAAATGATGGTCCAACTAAACGCAAACCGGATGGAATAGCATGCCGCTGCAAGATGCTGTGGTAGCCATGCTGGTTCAGTATGCCTTCAATTTTGAATAAATCCCCAACAGTGTCACCAGCAAAGCACCCCCACACCATCACACCTCCTCCTCCATGCTTCACGGTGGGAACCAGGCATGTAGAGTCCATCTGTTCACCTTTTCTGCGTCGCACAAAGACACGGTGGTTGGAACCAAAGATCTCAAATTTGGACTCATCAGACCAAAGCACAGATTTCCACTGGTCTAATGTCCATTCCTTGTGTTCTTTAGCCAAAACAAGTGTCTTCTGCTTGTTGCCTGTCCTTAGCAGTGGTTTCCTAGCAGATATTCTACCATGAAGGCCTGATTCACACAGTCTCCTCTTAACAGTTGTTCTAGAGATGTGTCTGCTGCTAGAACTCTGTGTGGCATTGATCTGTTCTCTAATCTGAGCTGCTGTTAACCTGCGATTTCTGAGGCTGGTTACTCGGATGAACTTATCCTCCGCAGCAAAGGGTGACTCTTGGTCTTCCTTTCCTGGGGCATGTGAGCCAGTTTCTTTGTAGTGCTTGATGGTTTTTGTGACTGCACTTGGGGACACTTTCAAAGTTTTCCCAATTTTTTCAGACTGACTGACCTTCATTTCTTAAAGTAATGATGGCCACTCGTTTTTCTTTACTTAGATGCTTTTTTCTTGCCATAATACAAATTCTAACAGTCTATTCAGTAGGACTATCAGCTCTGTATCCACCTGACTTCTCCACAACGCAACTGATGGTCCCAACCCCATTTATAAGGCAAGAAATCACACTTATTAAACCTGACAGGGCACACCTGTGAAGTGAAAACCATTTCAGGTGACTACCTCTTGAAGCTCACCAAGAGTGTGCAAAGCAGTAATCAAAGCAAATGGTGGCTACTTTGAAGAACCTAGAATATGACATATTTTCAGTTGTTTCACACTTTTTTGCTATGTATATAATTCCACATGTGTTAATTCATAGTTTTGATGCCTTCAGTGTGAATCTACAATTTTCATATTCATGAAAATAAAGAAAACTCTTTGAATGAGAAGGTGTGTCCAAACTTTTGGTCTGTACTGTATGTCTAAAATAACCTGTACATTAAGGGCTCATGCACACGACAGTATTTTGCGTTCAGTATACTGAACCATTCATTTCAATGGTTCAGCATAAAAAAGCTGAAGTGTCTCCGTGTGCATTCCGTTTCAGTATTTCCGTATTTCTGTAACGTGAGAAGATAGAACATGTCCTATTCTTTTCCGCAAATCACGGTGCTTGGCTCCATTCAAGTCAATGGGTCCGTAAAAAAAAGGAACACATACGGAAATGCATCCGTACGTCTTCCGTATTTGTTCCGTTTTTGCTGAACCATCTCTTGAAAATGTTATGCCCAGCCCAATTTTTTCTATGTAATTACTATATACTGTATATGGCATACGGAAAAACGGAACGGAAACAAAAAACTGAACAACAGATTTGTAAAAAAATAGACTGCAAAACACTGAAAAAGCCATACTGTCGTGTGCACGAGCCCTTAAAATTGCAAGATGTCACAATGACACATGCAACCACATGTTCCTGAATTAAATTATAGCTATAATTTAGCGCTGTCACTGAGAACAACCACCTAAAATATAACTTTTAATAGGGTTGTTTAAAATTAAAGATCCCTACCAGGGGGATCCACAATAAGGCATGGACAAATACCACAAGACACAAAAAGGAAACAAAAAAAGATCAAATACGGACCTGGCAGGCGGCTAGACGTGAGGAAGGGAACGGGGCAACACGTACCGATATCAGTGTCTGTCCCTAAGATGTCCCTTAAACAATCCTCAGCCCAGAGATGCACCTTGGTGGTGGGTACACTCTGTCCACGTGCCTCGGCTGCCTGTCCTTGTAGCGCCCTTGGTATACTAGCCCATATGGATGTCTGGGTACTAGTCTATACTGAATACATTACATATACAAAACTAAAAATTATGCCACGTGTCCCAACGCATTTCCCCCCTTCAATTACAGAAAAGGTTTGTCAGGGGAAATAGGTGTAAATGTGTGTCAGGTGGATACAAAATGCAAAACAAAAACCAAAACAAAACTGGAGAACCCCCAAGTCAGTGTCCGTCAGCAGGAAGAGCCACACAATAGATAAGCGGCTAATTATAAAGAAACCAGTATAATACTTATCTGGTGATGGATTTGCGATTCATGCTGTTGGATCCAGGATGTCTGGCTTGGTGGACTCCAGGGGGCAAAAACTGATGTAGCTCCAATTAGTTCAAAGATACACACCTCCTTTTAAAGCCACTAGAGGACAGTCCCAAGCACTCTAGACCAATCAAGGGGTCAATAGCCTGTCATGTGATCAGGATACATATATGATTACTCCCTGAGATCCGGCTAATACATACAGAAGCCTATTGTACTTTTAAAAGTACGCCTAAGAGTGACCCAGTATAAAATCCTCACTTATATTAATTAGAAATGTTGAGTGTACACTCTTGGACAGTTCGTGCATCCGCCGGTGGAACGCACGCCAACTTGTAAAATGGCCGTGCGTTCCATGTGCATCCAATGAGAACGGACGTATGCGTCATCCGGGAGTGACGACGTGTGTCTATGACGGTGCGTTCCACTGCAGTGTGTGCATTCCATGGTTCCCCGTGCAATGTAGCCGCTTCCTGGCTCAAAATACGCAAGTGTCTCTTATTACAGCCTATTCCGAGGATCGGCTGATAAAACAGGGCAGTAATATGCAGCAATGGCCACAGTATAGGAATCAGGGGTAGAGAAATTGGAACACAGGTTTTTTAATAATAAAATGGCCGTGTGTTCCTCGTGAAAGTTATCATATATCACAGCGATCAAAGGTACAGTCATGATAGCCCGAGATGCACATCTTATATATAATAATTGGATTTAATTCATACTGGTCACAGACTGTAATTGCCATAGGTGTGCCAAGATAAGTGCTGACAGTCAGCCCAAGTAAATGCGTTTATGGTGGCAATATAGAAATATATTAAATTGGAGGTGTGTTTTGAGTCAATGCCATATTACTCCTGCGGAAAATACTACAACATATACAAACATGGGTATCCAGATATATGTTACCCTCTGATAGTGCACACATTGACACTTCATGTGTCGATATTGGATTCTATCATTCAAAAGAGGACCAAGTTTCAGAATTTTACGCGTTGCCTGTTGGATCCCAGCGCATTGGAGATTATAGGAAACATGAAAATGTAAGTTTTTAATTAAGACCCCTTGGTGATTGTGACCGTAGCCGATAGATCCATTCGGCTTCCTTCTGTAGGATCCTACGGTCCCAATCACTTTTCCTGGGGGATGGTCTGATCACCTCCAGGGCTGCGAATTTCAATGATTTGGGATTAACATTGTGAAATTCCCAGAAATGGTTTGCTATAGGGGTCTCCTTTCTCTTTTTAATATCGTTGATATGCTCAAGGATGCGCCTGCGGAATTCCCTAAATGTTTTTCCCACATAATCACGTGGGGCATGTACATTGGGCTAAGTAAATCACCCCTTTGCTTCTGCAATTAATGAAGTCTCTAATGACATAATTGATACCGGTAGCCGAGCAGGTATTTATTTTGGTGTTATTCACGTAGTTACAAGCCATGCAAGCTCCACACCGGAATGTACCTAATGGTTTACGATCTAACCATGTGCCTTCCGGGGTTGGTCGTAAATAGTGGCTGTGCACTAGGCGATCGCGGAGGCATCTGCCCCGTCTAAAGGTGATGCTAGGGCGCGGGGGAAGTATATCTGCAACCCCTGGATCCATAAGCAGAATGGGCCAGTATTTTGTGATGATATCTCTGACCTCTTTATTCTTGGTATCAAAGGTGGAGATAATCCTCACAAAATGACCATCTTTCCCTCTCGGCTCCTTAGGTACCAACAGAGTGCTACGTTCCCTAGAGACAGCATTATGAAAAGTGTCTCTTAGGACATGTTGTGGGTAACCCCTAGTTTTGACCCAACCTTGTAATTTCCTCGATTCCTGAAAAAAACTCTCTGAGTTTGAACAATTTCTCCTCATGCGCAGGTATTGACCGCGTGGGATGCCCCATTTAAGATTTGAGGGATGGTGGCTGTCCCAATGGAGCAGGCTATTAGTGGCGGTGTTCTTCCTAAACGTGGAGGTGACAAGTCTGTCACCAATTTTGGTGACCCTGATGTCGAGAAATGTCAGGGATTCGTGATGGAACTCAAACGTGAATGAAAGACCCAATTCGTTTGTGTTTAGAGTTTTGACAAATAGTTCAAATTCATCGCCACTTCCATTCCAGATAATGAACACATCATCGATATATCTTGTCCAAAAGACAATCTTATCCCCCCACCAAGATTGTACATCTGAGAAGACCACTTTATCTTCCCACCAGCCCAGGAAGAGATTTGCATACGAGGGGGCACAAGAGCTCCTCATTGCGGTCCCCCTGAGCTGGTGGAAGAACCGCGTGTCAAAGAGGAAGAAATTGTGAGTTAATACAAACTCAAGCAGGGTCACCACAAATGCGTTGTGTGACCTATGTGAAATGGCCCTAGGTTTGAGGAAATCGGATGCTGCCATCAGGCCCTTGTCATGAGGTATAGAGCTATAGAGAGATTCTACATCTATGCTCGCCAAAGAGCATGATGTTTCAATATTGATGGTCTCGATTTTACGTAAAAAATCCATGGTATCCCTGGTATAGGAGGGAAGGGCAGATACAAAGGCCTTTAAAACCTGATCTATATAGATACCTCTTCGATTTCACTGAGGGTACGTGAGGATAAGTTGATGATCTGTAATTGATCGTCACCCTTCTCTGTCTCCCTACTTACGTACGATCTCGAAGCTGATACGGCCCTCCCCTAGCTAAAAAATCTCCCTGAGTTGAAGGTATGGGGTTGGAGACAGAATAGGGCAAAGGAGAGGGAGAGGGTGAAGGAGAAGGATAGTCGCCATTTTTCCCTCTTTTGTTGTCCGGTTTCGGACATTTTTAGTTTTTATTATAACGTCCTCTGCCACCTCCTCTCTGGCCCATCTGTAGTTGCTTCTTCCTCTGTTATGAGGGGGCTCGGAGTCTGAGAATTACTGCTCAGAGGAGGAGATGTCAGTCTCAGAGGGAGGCTGGGGTCTGCCAACAAATTGGTAAGCCCTGTTCTCCTTGAATTCTTTTAGGTCCTTGTTGAATTGTCTGTGCTTCCTTTCTTTGATTTGACCCTGGAATCTCTCCACTGCCGTCTGTAAGGATGACTCCCTCCTGTTAAAGTCAGGATCTGTTTTGAAAGACACAACCAACTCAACAAGGCCTTTAAGTTTTTCTGAGGATCTTTCAAAATATGACCGTTCCTCAGTATATTCATCAATTTAAGCGAACTGTTGGTTAATTTTTGTTCCCACAAAGTCAGTAAACCTGGTGAACATATCCGCTCCGCGGGTGTAATACCAGTACATAACCCTTGTGGAATAATCCGGTGTTCTGGATAGCTTTCTATGGATTTAACCTCCCACCAGGATTTTATATTGTTTTTATATTCCTCGTACAAATCTATGAACGTGAGCTTGCAGGTCAGCGAGTTTGAAAGGCCAGGCAATTCTTTATCTGAAAAAATATCTTGTGCTTCTTTAATAAGATCCTCAATAAACAATGTACCAGATAGAAAACTAGCCATAGAGGCATATTACTGCCCTGTTTCATCAGCCGGTCCTCGGAATAGGCTGTAATAAGAGACACTTGCGTATTTTGATCCAGGAAGCGGCTACATTGCATGGGGGACCATGGAACGCATACACTGCGGTGGAACGCACCGTCATAGACACGCGTCGGCACTCCCGGATGACGCATACGTCCGTTCTCATTGGATGCACATGGAATGCATGGCCATTTTACAAGTTGGCATGCGTTCCACCGGCGGATGCATGAACTGGCCAAGAGTGTACACTCAACATCTCTAATTAATATAAGTGAGGATTTTATACTAGGTCACTCTTAGGCGCACTTTTAAAAGTACAATAGGCTTCTGTATGTATTAGCCGGATCTCAGGGAGTAATCATATATGTATCCTGATCACATGACAGGCTATTGACCCCTTGATTGGTCTGTCCTCTAGTGGCTATAAAAGGAGGTGTGTATCTTTGAACTAATTGGAGCTACATCAGTTTTTGCCCCCTGGAGTCCACCAAGCCAGACATCCTGGATCCAACAGCATGAATCGCAAATCCATCACCAGATAAGTATTATACTGGTTTCTTTATAATTAGCCGCTTATCTATTGTGTGGCTCTTCCTGCTGACGGACACTGACTTGGGGGTTCTCCAGTTTTGTTTTGGTTTTTGTTTTGCATTTTGTGTCCACCTGACACACATTTAAACTTATGTCCCCTGACGAACCTTTTCTGTAATTGAAGGGGGGAAACGCGTCGGGACACGTGGCATAATATTTAGTTTTGTATATGTAACGTATTCAGTATAGACTAGTACCCAGACATCCATATGGGCTAGTATACCAAGGGCGCTACAAGGACAGGCAGCCGAGGCACATGGACAGAGTGTACCTACCACCAAGGTGCATCTCTGGGCTAGTTTTCTATCTGGTACATTGTTTACTGAGGATTTTATTAAAGAAGCACGAGATATTTTTTCAGATAAAGAATTGCCTGGCCTTTCAAACTCACTGACCTGCAAGCTCACGTTTACAGACTTGTACGAGAAATATAAAAACAATATAAAATCCTGGTGGGAGGTTAAATCCATAGAAAGCTATCTAGAACACTGGATTATTCCACGAGGGTTACGTATTGGTATTACACCCGCGGAGCGGATACGTTCACCAGGTTTACTGACTTTGTGGGAACAAGAATTAACCAACAGTTCGCTTAAATTGATGAATATACTGTTGACTGAGGAACGGTCATATTTTGAAAGATCCTCAGAAAAACTTAAAGGCCTTGTTGAGTTGGCTGTGTCTTTCAAAACGGATCCTGACTTTAACAGGAGGGAGTCATCCTTACAGACGGCAGTGGAGAGATTCCAGGGTCAAATCAAAGAAAGGAAGCACAGACAATTCAACAAGGACCTAAAAGAATTCAAGGAGAACAGGGCTTACCAATTTGTTGGTAGACCCCAGCCTCCCTCTGAGACTGACATCTCCTCCTCTGAGCAGGAATTCTCAGACTCCGAGCCCCCTCATAACAGAGGAAGAAGCAACTACAGACGGGGCCAGAGGAGGTGGCAGAGGACATTATAATAATAACAAAAAATGGCCGAAACCGGACAACAAAAGAGGGAAAAATGGCGACTATCCTTCTCCTTCACCCTCTCCCTCTCCTTTGCCCTATTCTGTCTCCAACCCCATACCTTCAACTCAGGGAGATTTTTTAGCCAGGGGAGGGCCGTATCAGCTTCGAGATCGTACGTAAGTAGGGAGACAGAGAAGGGTGACGATCAATTACAGATCATCAACTTATCCTCACGTACCCTCAGTGAAATCGAAGAGACTCTCCTTAAGAGGGGACTATCCTTTGTCCCCACGACTAGATTTAATCCGTTTGTATGGACTAAGGATCTTAACCTCTTTTCAAGAAAATTGAAATGGCACAAGTTCATGAAGAACAATAATAGAATAACCTGTGAACAATTGGGCTTGCAGGAAAGCGATTTTGCAGATTTCAGAGTATTCTGTGATTTATTAGAAGAAGGCGTGCGTGCACCTTCGTCCAAACCGGCCGACAAAGGCGGTAATCTTGTGATCATGGGACACCTACAATATAAACAGATGTGTGAACATCTGTTGAATGACCGACATTGTTATCGGGTGCTGCCATCGGACCCCACTGACATCTTCATGAGGGAGCTAGAAATTATTTTGAATGATGGCCTTTTTAAAAAAGTCATCACCGATACCAAATATAGTTTTCTGTTGCCGAGCACACCCCAGACGGCTACCTTCTATGGTTTACCAAAAATTCATAAGGGCACCTCACCTTTGAAGGGACGCCCGATAGTGTCTGGGGTGGGCTCGATAACACAAAACAGCGGTATCTATATAGATCAGGTTTTAAAGGCCTTTGTATCTGCCCTTCCCTCCTATACCAGGGATACCATGGATTTTTTACGTAAAATAGAGACCATCAATATTGAAACATCATGCTCTTTGGCGAGCATAGATGTAGAATCTCTCTATAGCTCTATACCTCATGACAAGGGCCTGATGGCAGCATCCGATTTCCTCAAAACTAGGGCCATTTCACATAGGTCACACAACGCATTGTGGTGACCCTGCTTGAGTTTGTATTAACTCACAATTTCTTCCTCTTTGACACGCGGTTCTTCCACCAGCTCAGGGGGACCGCGATGAGGAGCTCTTGTGCCCCTCGTATGCAAATCTCTTCCTGGGCTGGTGGGAAGATAAAGTGGTCTTCCCAGATGTACAATCTTGGTGGGGGGATAAGATTTTCTTTTGGACAAGATATATCGATGATGTGTTCATTATCTGGAATGGAAGTGGCGATGAATTTGAACTATTTGTCAAAACTCTAAACACAAACGAATTGGGTCTTTCATTCACGTTTGAGTTCCATCACAAATCCCTGACATTTCTCGACATCAGGGTCACCAAAATTGGTGACAGACTTGTCACCTCCATGTTTAGGAAGAACACCGCCACTAATAGCCTACTCCATTGGGACAGCCACCATCCCTCAAATCTTAAATGGGGCATCCCACGCGGTCAATACCTGTGCATGAGGAGAAATTGTTCAAACTCAGAGTTTTTTTCAGGAATCGAGGAAATTACAAGGTCGGTTCAAAACTAGGGTTTACCCACAACACGTCCTAAGAGACGCTTTTCATAATGCTGTCTCTAGGGAACGTAGCACTCTGTTGGTACCAAGAATAAAGAGGTCAGAGATATCCTCACAAAATTCTGTGCACAGCCACTATTTACGACCAACCCCGGAAGGCACATGGTTAGATCGTAAACGATTAGGTACATTCCGGTGTGGAGCCTGCATGGCTTGTAACTACGTGAATAACACCAAAATAAATACCTGCCCAGCTAACGGTATCAATTATGTCATTAGAGACTTCATTAATTACAGAAGCAAAGGGGTGATTTCACAATGGTAATCCCAAATCATTGAAATTCGCTGCCCTGGAGGTGATCAGACCATCCCCCAGGAAAGGTGATTGGGACTGTAGGATCCTACAGAAGGAAGCCGAATGGATCTATCGGCTACGGTCACAATCACCAAGGGGTCTTAATTAGAGTTGAGCGAACACCTGGATGTTCGGGTTCGAGAAGTTCGGCCGAACATCCCGGAAATGTTCGGGTTCGGGATCCGAACCCGATCCGAACTTCGTCCCGAACCCGAACCCCATTGAAGTCAATGGGGACCCGAACTTTTCGGCACTAAAAAGGCTGTAAAACAGCCCAGGAAAGAGCTAGAGGGCTGCAAAAGGCAGCAACATGTAGGTAAATCCCCTGCAAACAAATGTGGATAGGGAAATGAATTAAAATAAAAATTAAATAAATAAAAATTAACCAAAATCAATTGGAGAGAGGTTCCATAGCAGAGAATCTGGCTTCCCGTCACCCACCACTGGAACAGTCCATTCTCAGATATTTAGGCCCCGGCACCCAGGCAGAGGAGAGAGGTCCCGTAACAGAGAATCTGTCTTCATGTCAGCAGAGAATTAGTCTGCATGTCATAGCAGAGAATGAGGCTTCACGTCAGCCACCACTGCAACAGTCCATTGGCATATATTTAGGCCCAGCACCCAGGCAGAGGAGGGAGGTCCCGTAACAGAGAATCTGTCTTCATGTCAGCAGAGAATTAGTCTGCATGTCATAGCAGAGAATGAGGCTTCACGTCAGCCACCACTGCAACAGTCCATTGGCATATATTTAGGCCCAGCACACACACAGGCAGAGGAGAGAGGTCCCGTAACAGAGAATCTGGCTTCATGTCAGCAGAGAATCAGTCTGCATGTCATAGCAGAGAATGAGGCTTCACGTCAGCCACCACTGCAACAGTCCATTGGCATATATTTAGGCCCAGCACACACACAGGCAGAGGAGAGAGGTCCCGTAACAGAGAATCTGGCTTCATGTCAGCAGAGAATCAGTCTGCATGTCATAGCAGAGAATGAGGCTTCACGTCAGCCACCACTGCAACAGTCCATTGGCATATATTTAGGCCCAGCACACCAGGCAGAGGAGAGAGGTCCCGTAACAGAGAATCTGGCTTCATGTCAGCAGAGAATTAGTCTGCATGTCATAGCAGAGAATGAGGCTTCACGTCAGCCACCACTGCAACAGTCCATTGGCATATATTTAGGCCCAGCACCCAGGCAGAGGAGGGAGGTCCCGTAACAGAGAATCTGGCTTCATGTCAGCAGAGAATTAGTCTGCATGTCATAGCAGAGAATGAGGCTTCACGTCAGCCACCACTGCAACAGTCCATTGGCATATATTTAGGCCCAGCACCACAGGCAGAGGAGAGAGGTCCCGTAACAGACAATCTGGCTTCATGTCAGCAGAGAATTAGTCTGCATGTCATAGCAGAGAATGAGGCTTCACGTCACCCACCACTGCAACAGTCCATTGGCATATATTTAGGCCCAGCACCCAGGCAGAGGAGAGAGGTCCCGTAACAGAGAATCTGGCTTCATGTCAGCAGAGAATTAGTCTGCATGTCATAGCAGAGAATGAGGCTTCACGTCAGCCACCACTGCAACAGTCCATTGGCATATATTTAGGCCCAGCACACACAGGCAGAGGAGAGAGGTCCCGTAACAGAGAATCTGGCTTCATGTCAGCAGAGAATCAGTCTGCATGTCATAGCAGAGAATCAGGCTTCACGTCAGCCACCACTGCAACAGTCCATTGGCATATATTTAGGCCCAGCACCCAGGCAGAGGAGAGAGGTCCCGTAACAGAGAATCTGGCTTCATGTCAGCAGAGAATCAGTCTGCATATCATAGCAGAGAATCAGGCTTCACGTCACCCACCACTGTAAGAGTCCATTGTCATAATTTAGGCCCAGAACCCAGGCAGAGGAGAGAGGTCCCGTAACAGACAATCTGGCTTCATGTCAGCAGAGAATCAGTCTTCATAGTCATAGCAGAGAATCAGGCTTCACGTCACCCACCACTGTAAGAGTCAATTGTCTTAATTTAGGCCCAGAACCCAGGCAGAGGAGAGAGGTCCCGTAACAGACAATCTGGCTTCATGTCAGCAGAGAATCAGTCTGCATGTCATAGCAGAGAATCAGGCTTCACGTCACCCACCACTGCAACAGTCCATTGGCATATATTTAGGCCTAGCACACAGGCAGAGCAGAGAGGTCCCGTAACAGACAATCTGGCTTCATGTCAGCAGAGAATCAGTCTGCATGTCATAGCAGAGAATCAGGCTTCACGTCAGCCACCACTGCAACAGTCCATTGGCATATATTTAGGCCCAGCACCCAGGCAGAGGAGAGAGGTCCCGTAACAGAGAATCTGGCTTCATGTCAGCAGAGAATCAGTCTGCATGTCATAGCAGAGAATGAGGCTTCACGTCAGCCACCACTGCAACAGTCCATTGTCATATATTTAGGCCCAGCACCCAGGCAGAGGAGAGAGGTCCCGTAACAGAGAATCTGGCTTCATGTCAGCAGAGAATCAGTCTGCATGTCATAGCAGAGAATGAGGCTTCACGTCACCCACCACTGCAACAGTCCATTGGCATATATTTAGGCCTAGCACACAGGCAGAGCAGAGAGGTCCCGTAACAGACAATCTGGCTTCATGACAGCAGAGAATCAGTCTGCATGTCATAGCAGAGAATCAGGCTTCACGTCAGCCACCACTGCAACAGTCCATTGTCATAAATTTAGGCCCAGCACCCAGGCAGAGGAGAGAGGTCCCGTAACAGACAATCTGGCTTCATGTCAGCAGAGAATTAGTCTGCATGTCATAGCAGAGAATCAGGCTTCATGTCAGCCACCACTGCAACAGTCCATTGGCATATATTTAGGCCTAGCACACAGGCAGAGGAGAGGTTCATTCAACTTTGGGTAGCATCGCAATATAATGGTAAAATGAAAATAAAAATAGGATTGAATGAGGAAGTGCCCTGGAGTCCAATAATATATGGTTATGGGGAGGTAGTTAATGTCTAATCTGGACAAGGGACGGACAGGTCCTGTGGGATCCATGCCTGGTTCATTTTTATGAACGTCAGCTTGTCCACATTGGCTGTAGACAGGCGGCTGCGTTTGTCTGTAATGACGCCCCCTGCCGTGCTGAATACACGTTCAGACAAAACGCTGGCTGCCGGGCAGGCCAGCACCTCCAAGGCATAAAAGGCTAGCTCTGGCCACGTGGACAATTTAGAGACCCAGAAGTTGAATGGGGCCGAACCATCAGTCAGTACGTGGAGGGGTGTGCACACGTACTGTTCCACCATGTTAGTGAAATGTTGCCTCCTGCTAACACGTTGCGTATCAGGTGGTGGTGCAGTTAGCTGTGGCGTGTTGACAAAAGTTTTCCACATCTCTGCCATGCTAACCCTGCCCTCAGAGGAGCTGGCCGTGACACAGCTGCCTTGGCGACCTCTTGCTCCTCCTCTGCCTTGGCCTTGGGCTTCCACTTGTTCCCCTGTGACATTTGGGAATGCTCTCAGTAGCGCGTCTACCAACGTGCGCTTGTACTCGCGCATCTTCCTATCACGCTCCAGTGCAGGAAGTAAGGTGGGCACATTGTCTTTGTAGCGTGGATCCAGCAGGGTGGCAACCCAGTAGTCCGCACAGGTTAAAATGTGGGCAACTCTGCTGTCGTTGCGCAGGCACTGCAGCATGTAGTCGCTCATGTGTGCCAGGCTGCCCAGGGGTAAGGACAAGCTGTCCTCTGTGGGAGGCGTATCGTCATCGTCCTGCCTTTCCCCCCAGCCACGCACCAGTGATGGACCCGAGCTGCGTTGGGTGCCACCCCGCTGTGACCATGCTTCATCCTCATCCTCCTCCACCTCCTCCTCATCCTCGTCCTCCTCGTCCTCCAGTAGTGGGCCCTGGCTGGCCACATTTGTACCTGGCCTCTGCTGTTGCCAAAAACCTCCCTCTGAGTCACTTCGAAGAGACTGGCCTGAAAGTGCTAAAAATGACCCCTCTTCCTCCTCCTCCTCCTCCTCCTGGGCCACCTCCTCTTCCATCATCGCCCTAAGTGTTTTCTCAAGGAGACATAGAAGTGGTATTGTAACGCTGATAACGGTGTCATCGCCACTGGCCATGTTGGTGGAGTACTCGAAACAGCGCAACAGGGCACACAGGTCTCGCATGGAGGCCCAGTCATTGGTGGTGAAGTGGTGCTGTTCTGTAGTGCGACTGACCCGTGCGTGCTGCAGCTGAAACTCCACTATGGCCTGCTGCTGCTCGCACAGTCTGTCCAGCATGTGCAAGGTGGAGTTCCACCTGGTGGGCACGTCGCATATGAGGCGGTGAGCGGGAAGGCCGAAGTTACGCTGTAGCGCAGACAGGCGAGCAGCAGCAGGATGTGAACGCCGGAAGCGCGAACAGACGGCCCGCACTTTATGCAGCAGCTCTGACATGTCGGGGTAGTTGTGAATGAACTTCTGCACCACCAAATTCAGCACATGCGCCAAGCAAGGGATGTGCGTCAAATTGGCTAGTCCCAGAGCTGCAACGAGATTTCGCCCATTATCACACACCACCAGGCCGGGCTTGAGGCTCACCGGCAGCAACCACTCGTCGGTCTGTTGTTCAATACCCCGCCACAACTCCTGTGCGGTGTGGGGCCTGTCCCCCAAACATATGAGTTTCAGAATGGCCTGCTGACGTTTACCCCGGGCTGTGCTGAAGTTGGTGGTGAAGGTGTGTGGCTGACTGGATGAGCAGGTGGAAGAAGAGGAGGAGGAAGCCGAGAAGGAGGAGGTGGCAACAGGAGGCAAAGAATGTTGCCCTGCGATCCTTGGCGGCGGAAGGACGTGCGCCAAACAGCTCTCCGCCTGGGGCCCAGCTGCCACTACATTTACCCAGTGTGCAGTTAGGGAGATATAGCGTCCCTGGCCGTGCTTACTGGTCCACGTATCTGTGGTTAGGTGGACCTTGCTACAGATGGCGTTGCGCAGTGCACACTTGATTTTATCGGATACTTGGTTGTGCAGGGAAGGCACGGCTCTCTTGGAGAAGTAGTGCCGGCTGGGAACAACATACTGTGGGACAGCAAGCGACATGAGCTGTTTGAAGCTGTCTGTGTCCACCAGCCTAAATGACAGCATTTCATAGGCCAGTAGTTTAGAAATGCTGGCATTCAGGGCCAGGGATCGAGGGTGGCTAGGTGGGAATTTACGCTTTCTATCAAATGTTTGTGAGATGGAGAGCTGAACGCTGGCGTGTGACATGGTTGAGACGCTTGGTGACGGAGGTGGTGGTGGTGGTGTTGGTGGTACATCCCCTGTTTGCTGGGCGGCAGGTGCCAACGTTCCTCCAGAGGCGGAGGAAGAGGCCGAGGCGGCAGCAGCAGAATAGGCCGAGGCGGCAGCAGCAGAAGAGGTAGCAGGGGGAGCCTGAGTGACTTCCTTGGTTTTAAGGTGTTTACTCCACTGCAGTTCATGCTTTGCATGCAGGTGCCTGGTCATGCAGGTTGTGCTCAGGTTCAGAACGTTAATGCCTCGCTTCAGGCTCTGATGGCACAGCGTGCAAACCACTCGGGTCTTGTCGTCAGCACATTGTTTGAAGAAGTGCCATGCCAGGGAACTCCTTGAAGCTGCCTTTGGGGTGCTCGGTCCCAGATGGCGGCGGTCAGTAGCAGGCGGAGTCTCTTGGCGGCGGGTGTTCTGCTTTTGCCCACTGCTCCCTCTTTTGCTACGCTGTTGGCTCGGTCTCACCACTGCCTCTTCCTCCGAACTGTGAAAGTCAGTGGCACGACCTTCATTCCATGTGGGGTCTAGGACCTCATCGTCCCCTGCATCGTCTTCCACCCAGTCTTGATCCCTGACCTCCTGTTCAGTCTGCACACTGCAGAAAGACGCAGCAGTTGGCACCTGTGTTTCGTCATCATCAGAGACATGCTGAGGTGGTATTCCCATGTCCTCATCATCAGGAAACATAAGTGGTTGTGCGTCAGTGCATTCTATGTCTTTCACCGCTGGGGAAGGGCTAGGTGGATGCCCTTGGGAAACCCTGCCAGCGGAGTCTTCAAACAGCATAAGAGACTGCTGCATAACTTGAGGCTGAGACAGTTTCCCTGGTATGCATGGGGGTGATGTGACAGACTGATGGGGTTGGTTTTCAGGCGCCATCTGTGCGCTTTCTGCAGAAGACTGGGTGGGAGATAATGTGAACGTGCTGGATCCACTGTCGGCCACCCAATTGACTAATGCCTGTACCTGCTCAGGCCTTACCATCCTTAGAACGGCATTGGGCCCCACCATATATCGCTGTAAATTCTGGCGGCTACTGGGACCTGAGGTAGTTGGTACACTAGGACGTGTGGATGTGGCAGAACGGCCACGTCCTCTCCCAGCACCAGAGGGTCCACTAACACCACCACGACCATGTCCACGTCCGCGTCCCTTACTAGATGTTTTTCTCATTGTTATGGTTCACCACAACAACAAATATATTATTTGGCCCAATGTATTGTATTCAAATTCAGCGGGATATAAATTTGAGGCCTAGTATTTAGGCGCTGGGTGACCGGTATGGATTTAGTGACAGAATTAGACTTGGAAATGCACAGAAGCGTGTGTGTGAAGTTATTCTGAATGACCCTATGTGCACCTTGAATATTATATACCCTTTTAGGGATAGATTTCAAATAGCTCTGATATAGCAGAAACCACTAAATTATGAAATTGCTAAATTGGGAATTGTATTTCAACCCAGAACAAAAAATGTGCTTTGACGGACACTAAATATCTTGCCCAGCAACAACAGTACAGCGGTAACGAGAGATTTAGCGGGATATAAATTTGAGGCCTAGTATTTAGGCGCTGGGTGACAGGTATGGGTTTAGTGACAGAATTAGACTTGGAAATACACAGTAGCGGGTGTGTGTGAAGTTATTCTGAATGACCCAATGTGCACCTTCAATATTATATACCCTTTTAGGGATAGATTTCAAATAGCTCTGATATAGCAGAAACCACTAAATTATGAAATTGCTAAATTGGGAATTGTATTTCAACCCAGAACAAAAAATGTGCTTTGACGGACACTAAATATCTTGCCCAGCAACAACAGTACAGCGGTAACGAGAGATTTAGCGGGATATAAATTTGAGGCCTAGTATTTAGGCGCTGGGTGACAGGTATGGGTTTAGTGACAGAATTAGACTTGGAAATACACAGTAGCGGGTGTGTGTGAAGTTATTCTGAATGACCCAATGTGCACCTTGAATATTATATACCCTTTTAGGGATAGATTTCAAATAGCTCTGATATAGCAGAAACCACTAAATTATGAAATTGCTAAATTGGGAATTGTATTTCAACCCAGAACAAAAAATGTGCTTTGACGGACACTAAATATCTTGCCCAGCAACAACAGTACAGCGGTAACGAGAGATTTAGCGGGATATAAATTTGAGGCCTAGTATTTAGGCGCTGGGTGACAGGTATGGGTTTAGTGACAGAATTAGACTTGGAAATACACAGTAGCGGGTGTGTGTGAAGTTATTCTGAATGACCCAATGTGCACCTTGAATATTATATACCCTTTTAGGGATAGATTTCAAATAGCTCTGATATAGCAGAAACCACTAAATTATGAAATTGCTAAATTGGGAATTGTATTTCAACCCAGAACAAAAAATGTGCTTTGACGGACACTAAATAACTTTCCCAGCTACAACAGGACAGCGGTAACGAGAGATTTAGCGGGATATAAATTTAGAGGCCTAGTATTTAGGCGCTGGGTGACCGGTATGGATTTAGTGACAGAATTAGACTTGGAAATGCACAGAAGCGGTGTGTGTGAAGTTATTCTGAATGACCCTATGTGCACCTTCAATATTATATACCCTTTTAGGGATAGATTTCAAATAGCTCTGATATAGCAGAAACCACTAAATTATGAAATTGCTAAATTGGGAATTGTACTTCAACCCAGAACAAAAAATGTGCTTTGACGGACACTAAATAACTTTCCCAGCTACAACAGGACAGCGGTAACGAGAGATTTAGCGGGATATAAATTTGAGGCCTAGTATTTAGGCGCTGGGTGACAGGTATGGGTTTAGTGACAGAATTAGACTTGGAAATACACAGTAGCGGGTGTGTGTGAAGTTATTCTGAATGACCCTATGTGCACCTTCAATATGATCTACCCTTTTAGGGATAGATTTCAAATAGCTCTGATATAGCAGAAACCACTAAATTATGAAATTGCTAAATTGGGAATTGTACTTCAACCCAGAACAAAAAATGTGCTTTGACGGACACTAAATAACTTTCCCAGCTACAACAGGACAGCGGTAACGAGAGATTTAGCGGGATATAAATTTGAGGCCTAGTATTTAGGCGCTGGGTGACCGGTATGGATTTAGTGACAGAATTAGACTTGGAAATGCACAGAAGCGGTGTGTGTGAAGTTATTCTGAATGACCCTATGTGCACCTGGAATATTATATACCCTTTTTGGGATAGATTTCAAATAGCTCTGATATAGCAGGAACCACTAAATTATGAAATTGCTAAATTGGGAATTGTACTTCAACCCAGAACAAAAAATGTGCTTTGACGGGCACTAAATAACTTTCCCAGCTACAACAGGACAGCGGTAACGAGAGATTTAGCGGGATATAAATTTGAGGCCTAGTATTTAGGCGCTGGGTGACCGGTATGGATTTAGTGACAGAATTAGACTTGGAAATGCACAGAAGCGTGTGTGTGAAGTTATTCTGAATGACCCTATGTGCACCTTGAATATTATATACCCTTTTTGGGATAGATTTCAAATAGCTCTGATATAGCAGGAACCACTAAATTATGAAATTGCTAAATTGGGAATTGTACTTCAACCCAGAACAAAAAATGTGCTTTGACGGGCACTAAATAAATTTCCCAGCTACAACAGGACAGCGGTAACGAGAGATTTAGCAGGATATAAATTTGAGGCCTAGTATTTAGGCGCTGGGTGACAGGTATGGGTTTAGTGACAGAATTAGACTTGGAAATACACAGTAGCGGGTGTGTGTGAAGTTATTCTGAATGACCCTATGTGCACCTTGAATATTATATACCCTTTTAGGGATAGATTTCAAATAGCTCTGATATAGCAGAAACCACTAAATTATGAAATTGCTAAATTGGGAATTGTACTTCAACCCAGAACAAAAAATGTGCTTTGACGGACACTAAATAACTTTCCCAGCTACAACAGGACAGCGGTAACGAGAGATTTAGCGGGATATAAATTTGAGGCCTAGTATTTAGGCGCTTGGTGACCGGTATGGATTTAGTGACAGAATTAGACTTGGAAATGCACAGAAGCGTGTGTGTGAAGTTATTCTGAATGACCCTATGTGCACCTGGAATATTATATACCCTTTTTGGGATAGATTTCAAATAGCTCTGATATAGCAGGAACCACTAAATTATGAAATTGCTAAATTGGGAATTGTACTTCAACCCAGAACAAAAAATGTGCTTTGACGGGCACTAAATAACTTTCCCAGCTACAACAGGACAGCGGTAACGAGAGATTTAGCGGGATATAAATTTGAGGCCTAGTATTTAGGCGCTGGGTGACCGGTATGGATTTAGTGACAGAATTAGACTTGGAAATGCACAGAAGCGGTGTGTGTGAAGTTATTCTGAATGACCCTATGTGCACCTTGAATATTATATACCCTTTTTGGGATAGATTTCAAATAGCTCTGATATAGCAGGAACCACTAAATTATGAAATTGCTAAATTGGGAATTGTACTTCAACCCAGAACAAAAAATGTGCTTTGACGGACACTAAATAACTTTCCCAGCTACAACAGGACAGCGGTAACGAGAGATTTAGCAGGATATAAATTTGAGGCCTAGTATTTAGGCGCTGGGTGACAGGTATGGGTTTAGTGACAGAATTAGACTTGGAAATACACAGTAGCGGGTGTGTGTGAAGTTATTCTGAATGACCCTATGTGCACCTTGAATATTATATACCCTTTTAGGGATAGATTTCAAATAGCTCTGATATAGCAGAAACCACTAAATTATGAAATTGCTAAATTGGGAATTGTACTTCAACCCAGAACAAAAAATGTGCTTTGACGGACACTAAATAACTTTCCCAGCTACAACAGGACAGCGGTAACGAGAGATTTAGCGGGATATAAATTTGAGGCCTAGTATTTAGGCGCTGGGTGACCGGTATGGATTTAGTGACAGAATTAGACTTGGAAATGCACAGAAGCGTGTGTGTGAAGTTATTCTGAATGACCCTATGTGCACCTTGAATATTATATACCCTTTTTGGGATAGATTTCAAATAGCTCTGATATAGCAGAAACCACTAAATTATGAAATTGCTAAATTGGGAATTGTATTTCAACCCAGAACAAGAAATGTGCTTGAACGGACACTAAATAACTCGCCCAGCTACAGCACTAAGGACAGATTTAGCGGGATATAAATTTGAGGCCTAGTATTTAGGCGCTGGGTGACAGGTATGGGTTTAGTGCCAGAATTAGACTTGGAAATACACAGTAGCGGGTGTGTGTGAAGTTATTCTGAATGACCCAATGTGCACCTTGAATATTATATACCCTTTTAGGGATAGATTTCAAATAGCTCTGATATAGCAGAAACCACTAAATTATGAAATTGCTAAATTGGGAATTGTATTTCAACCCAGAACAAGAAATGTGCTTTGACGGACACTAAATAACTTTCCCAGCCACAACAGGACAGCGGTAACGAGAGATTTAGCGGGATATAAATTTGAGGCCTAGTATTTAGGCGCTGGGTGACAGGTATGGGTTTAGTGCCAGAATTAGACTTGGAAATACACAGTAGCGGGTGTGTGTGAAGTTATTCTGAATGACCCAATGTGCACCTTGAATATTATATACCCTTTTAGGGATAGATTTCAAATAGCTCTGATATAGCAGAAACCACTAAATTATGAAATTGCTAAATTGGGAATTGTATTTCAACCCAGAACAAGAAATGTGCTTGAACGGACACTAAATAACTCGCCCAGCTACAGCACTAGGGACAGATTTAGCTGGATATAAATTTGAGGCCTAGTATTTAGGCGCTGCGTGACAGGTATGGGTTTAGTGACAGAATTAGACTTGGAAATACACAGTAGCGGGTGTGTGTGAAGTTATTCTGAATGACCCAATGTGCACCTTGAATATTATATACCCTTTTAGGGATAGATTTCAAATAGCTCTGATATAGCAGAAACCACTAAATTATGAAATTGCTAAATTGGGAATTGTATTTCAACCCAGAACAAGAAATGTGCTTGAACGGACACTAAATAACTCGCCCAGCTACAGCACTAGGGACAGATTTAGCTGGATATAAATTTGAGGCCTAGTATTTAGGCGCTGGGTGACCGGTATGGATTTAGTGACAGAATTAGACTGGGATATGGCCAAAAAATAAACAGACTATTGCTGGTTAAATGCACTTGGTGTGACAGCTTCACCCTGATGTAGGCTTTAGCCAAAAAACAACCACACCATTGAGGGTTAAATGCACTTGGTGACAGGCGCAGCTTGCCCCTGATTTAGTATATGGCCAAAAAATGAACAGACTATTGCTGGTTAAATGCACTTGGTGTGACAGCTTCACCCTGATGTAGGCTTTAGCCAAAAAACAACCACACCATTGAGGGTTAAATGCACTTGGTGACAGGCGCAGCTTGCCCCTGATTTAGTATATGGCCAAAAAATGAACAGACTATTGCTGGTTAAATGCACTTGGTGTGACAGCTTCACCCTGATGTAGGCTTTAGCCAAAAAACAACCACACCATTGAGGGTTAAATGCACTTGGTGACAGGCGCAGCTTGCCCCTGATTTTGTATATGGCCAAAAAATGAACAGACTATTGCTGGTTAAATGCACTTGGTGTGACAGCTTCACCCTGATGTAGGCTTTAGCCAAAAAACAACCACACCATTGAGGGTTAAATGCACTTGGTCGCAGCTTGTGCTGGCGCACCACAAGACACAAAATGGCCGCCGATCACCCCAGAAAAATGAGACTGACAAACGGTCTGTGCAGCCTAAAAACAGTGAGCAATTGAGGATCAGCAGCTCAATGATCCACAGCTGCAGATCGATCAGTTAATCAAGTCCTTTGGAGGAGTTAATCTGCCTAATCTCGCCCTACTGTCGCAGCCGCAACCTCTCCCTACGCTAATCAGAGCAGAGTGACGGGCGGCGCTATGTGACTCCAGCTTAAATAGAGGCTGGGTCACATGGTGCTCTGGCCAATCACAGCCATGCCAATAGTAGGCATGGCTGTGATGGCCTCTTGGGGCAAGTAGTATGACGCTTGTTGATTGGCTGCTTTGCAGCCTTTCAAAAAGCGCCAAGAAAGCGTCACAAAAGCGCGAAGAAAGCGACGAACACCGAACCCGAACCCGGACTTTTACGAAAATGTCCGGGTTCGGGTCCGTGTCACGGACACCCCAAAATTCGGTACGAACCCGAACTATACAGTTCGAGTTCGCTCATCCCTAGTCTTAATTAAAAACTTACATTTTCATGTTTCCTATAATCTCCAGTGCGCTGGGATCCAACAGGCAAGGCGTAAAATTCTGAAACTTGGTCCTCTTTTGAATGATAGAATCCAATATCGACACATAAAGTGTCAATGTGTGCACTATCAGAGGGTAATGTATATCTTGATACCCATGTTTGTATATGTTGCAGTATTTTCCGCAGGAATCATATGGCATTGACTCAAAACACACCTCCAATTTAATATATTTCTATATTGCCACCATTTACTTGGGTTGACTGTCAGCACTTATTTTGGCACACCTATGGCAATTACAGTCTGTGACCAGTATGAATTAAATCCAATTATTATATATAAGATGTGCATCTCGGGCTATCATGACTGTACCTTTGATCGCTGTGATATATGATAACTTTCGTTTTATCCTATGCCCCTCCGCTCTCTGTTTAGTTATACATGCGTATAACTAAACAGAGAGCGGAGGGGCATAGGATAAAACGAAAATTATCATACATCACAGATAATGATACTTCATATAATAGTGATTACTTTACATTTCCCATATGTCTACTTTATGTTTGTATCATTTTGTGAATGCCATTTTATTTTTTGGGGGACGTTAGAAAACTTAGAATTTTAGAAGCAAAAGAGAGGTCAGGAAGAAAAAATTCTGAATAAAAATGAAGCCAGATTCTTTCAAATACCACACCCATCAATACCTTACTTCTATTATCTCCCAAAGATTCATAAAACACTGATTAATCCCCCGGGTTGTCCGATCATATCGGGGATAGATTCACTCACTTCCAATTTGTCGGCATATATTGATACCATTTTACAAAAATATGCTGTTCATCTTCCATCCCACCTTAGGGACTCTAGTCACTTAATCACTCTCCTACATGAAGTTATTTGGAGACTGGATATGCTGTGGATGTTACGGCTCTATATAGTAATATTATCCATACATTAGGCATCCAAGCGGTAGAAACTTTCCTTTTGGAAGATTTTTTTCTCCCATCCACCCAGAGGACCTTTATCCTCAACTCAATAGATTTTATATTAAATCATAACTATTTTAAATACAGAGAACAATTTTTCCTGAAAAAATGCGGAACGGCGATGGAGACGAAATTCGCCCCCGCATATGCAAACTTATTCATGGGGGCATTTGAGAGGAGTATAGGCCTACTGGATATTAGGAATAATATTTTCTACAGACGCTTCATAGATGACATTATCTTTATATGGCAGGGTGACCGTGAGTCTTTAGATAATTTCATCTTAGGACTAAATTCCAATAAGTGGAACCTTACATTCACGACTCATATAGATAAGGAATCGGCCATCTTTTTGGATTTAGAAATATACAGTAGAGCCAATCATATAATGACGAAGACACACTTTAAAAGTGTCGACTCCAATCGTTTTTTAGACTTTAAGAGTAGTCATATACTATAAGCAATGGAAAATAAATATTCCCTATGGCCAGATGAAAAGGGTCAGAAGGAACTGCTCGGATGATATGGCCCTCAAAGAGCAGCTTCTGGTTCTACAAAATAGATTCCAACAGAAAGGTTACCCATCAGGCCTCATTCAGGACTCTATGAATAGAGGTCTGAAGGAAAACCAAAAGGAGTGTCTACAACCAAAAAAGAGACCTCAAGACCCCCAGGACCAAACTTCATTACGATATATAACTCAAGTTTTAATAATACTAAAATGATTATGAAGAAACACTGGCCGATCATATGCAAAGATCCTATTATAGACAAAGATTTGCCGAACCAAACATTTACCCAACCATCACATACCGTTGAGTACGCACTTTGAAGAGCCTCCTGGCACCTTCTTGCCCAAAAAATTCTAACTCCAACCGTGGAGTCCACACAACCAATACCGACCCGCCACAAAGTAAAGACAAAATTGATCATATAATTGTGGCTCCAAGCGGTGCAAATGTTGTGACACAATTCAAGATGATATACAGTAGGTGAAATAAAGATTAATTCTAGTGGAGAAGTAATCAAATTAAAATATTCAATGAATTGTGCCACAAGAAATGTGGTTTATATGTTGGAGTGCCCTTGCGGTCTCCAATATATTGGTCGCACCACACAAACCCTCAGGGAGAGACTTAATCAGCACCGCTCGAATATTAATCAAGGTTATTTAAAACATAGTGTCTCCAAACACTTTTCCATCAAACACAATAAAGATCCCAGTAAGTTGCTATTGACACCAATAGATTGGATTCTCTATTCATACGCCCAACTATGCAAGAAAGAAATGTTTTGGATCTTTCGTTTCAATACTCTAGCTCCCTTTGGAATCAATGAGTCCCTTGAGTACTGTAATTATTGAATTCACTATACTTGCACTATTCTTAATTCAGTGGGTTAGACGATAGATGAAGGTCCTTAACTGACAATAATTAGGAATAGAGTTGAGCGGACACCTGGATGTTCGGGTTCGAGAAGTTCGGCCGAACTTCCCGGAAATGTTCGGGTTCGGGATCCGAACCCGATCCGAACTTCGTCCCGAACCCGAACCCCATTGAAGTCAATGGGGACCCGAACTTTTCGGCACTAAAAAGGCTGTAAAACAGCCCAGGAAAGAGCTAGAAGGCTGCAAAAGTGTCATGGTCTTACCTTCTTGCTGTTCTCCTTCGTTTGACATGTGCTGGCGGCCATCTTGGTTTCTGGGTTTCTTGTAGCCTCCCACCCTGCGGCTTCTCCTTCCCACTGGGAGGAGCTGGATGCCTAGCTCATATATATAGGAGGTCTGTGGCTTCAGTTCCTTGCTTGGTCCTCCTGTGTTCACATGCTTCTAAGACTGCTGCTGCTTCTGGTTCCTGATCCTGGCTTCGTCTGACTACCCTGCTGGTTCCTGATCCAGGCTTCGTCTGACTACCCTGCTGGTTCCTGATCCAGGCTTCGTCTGACTACCCTTCTGGTTCCTGACCTCTGGCTTCGCAAGACCCTGCTTCGGTTTAGCCATCCATTTGGACTTTTGCCTTACAGCTTGATTTTCAATAAAGCCTTCTTATTTCCACTTATCTCTTGTTGTACGTCTGGTTCATGGTTCCATGACATTAGGACCAAGCCATGAATTCTGACGGTACAGGGCCATCCTCGCTACCTACGCTGGTTGCCAGACTTGATCAGCAGGATCACCTGTTGGGTCGGTTCGCTGTGGCGTTGCAAACCCTGCTTGAACGCATGGCTCATTTAGCTTCCGTTGCCGATGGGTCGGTTGTCGCTCCTGGGCCCGCTCCTACTGCCGCTCCGGTTGTTGCGCCAGAGTCTACCCCGACACCTGTTGCTGCGCCTGCGGTGTTTCGGGGTATGACCGGTTCTGCCCCCCTTCCACAGCGCTTTGGGGGAGAGCCAACTCAGTGCCGAGGTTTCCTTAACCAGGTGGGCATTTATTTCGAGTTGCTGCCACATGCCTTTCCTACTGAGAGATCAAAGGTGGGCTTCTTGATCTTGCTGCTCTCGGACAAGGCCTTGGCCTGGGCCAGCCCTTTATGGGAGAACAACAATCCGGTGGTTGCCGAGTTTTCCGGTTTTGTTGCTTCTCTTCGGAAGGTATTCGATGTGCCGGCTCGTGCTGCCTCTGCTGCGAAGCTCCTTATGTCCATCAGACAGGGTTCACGATCCGTAGCTGAATACGCCATTGAGTTTTGTACCCTGGCAGCAGAGGTGGGCTGGAATAATGAGGCTCTGGTCGCTGCTTTCTCTCATGGTCTCTCGGATGCCTTGAAGGATGAGGTTGCAGCTAAGGACCTACCAGTGGAGCTCGAGTCTCTTATTTCTTTCCTGATTTTGATTGACACCAGACTCAGGGAGAGACCTTCCTTTAAGGAGAGCCTGCGGAGGCCTTCTAACAGATTGGCGCCTACATTTGCTGTCCCACCCGTGCCTCCCTCTCCTCCCACGCCTCCTGGGGATGACTTGTCTGGGGGTGAACCCATGCAGCTGGGGTTTGCTCGCCTGTCCGAGGGGGAGAGGGCACTCCGGAGACGCGAGGGCCGATGCATGTACTGTGGTCTCGGTGGGCATTACCGTCCGGGAAACGCTCGCACCTGAGATCCTGTCGGGGGCAGATCTTGGGTGGAGTCTCCTCGTCCCCGGTTTCCCGTGTTGACAAACCACTGATTACTGTTGTCCTCTCCTGGGTCGGGGGCTCGGTGACGACCCAGGCGTTGGTGGACTCTGGTGCTGGTGGTTTGTTCATTGATAGTGTGTTCGCTGCCGCCAATTCCATTCCTCTGCAGCCTCGAGGTTCCCCACTGGCTCTTGAGGCGATAGACGGCAGACCCCTTCTTCCGCCACACGTGACTCATGAGACCCTTCCAGTGGGGATGGCCATTGGTGCCGTTCACAGAGAGTCGGTCTGTCTCCAGGTTATTTCGTCTCCACACTACTCGGTGGTCTTGGGGTACCCCTGGCTCCAGAAGCATAATCCGACTTTCGATTGGAGATCGGCCGAGATCCTCTCGTGGTCACCGCAGTGTGGGGCTAGTTGCATCCATGGGTCTGTCAAGTTGCTGTGTACTTCCTCGGACTCTCTGTTGCCTCCTGAATACGAGGAGTACCGGGATGTATTCGATAAGGTGCGTGCGGTTGCCCTACCTCCGCACCGCCCATACGATTGTGCCATAGAGTTACAATCTGGTGCCGTTCCTCCTCGTGGCAAAGTCTATCCACTGTCGGTAGCGGAGAATGAGGCCATGGAGGAGTATGTGAGGGAGGCGCTTTCACGCGGACACATTCGCAAATCCTCGTCCCCGGCAGGGGCTGGATTTTTCTTTGTGAAAAAGAAGGGCGGTGAGTTGAGGCCTTGCATCGATTACAGGGGTCTCAATCGCATCACGATCAAGAACGCTTTTCGATCGCCTCAAAGGGGCCACGGTCTTTACCAAACTCGACCTGAGGGTGGCATATAACCTGGTAAGGATCAAGGCGGGAGCGATGAGTGGAAGACCGCGTTTAACACCAGGACCGGTCATTATGAATCCTTGGTTATGCCCTTTGGGTTGTGCAATGCGCCCGCAGTCTTCCAGGAATTCATCAACGATGTTTTCCGTGACCTGTTACAGCAGTGTGTGGTGGTCTATTTGGATGACATCTTGGTATATTCTGAATCCATGGAGGCCCACATTCTGGATGTCAGACGAGTGTTGCAACGGTTACGAGAGAACAAGCTGTTCGGTAAGCTTGAGAAATGCGAATTTCACCGATCCCAGGTAACCTTCTTAGGTTACATCATTTCCGCTGAGGGGTTCTCCATGGATCCTGAGAAGGTTTCGGCTGTCTTACAGTGGCCCCAGCCCAGTGGTCTTCGTGCCCTGCAGCGCTTTTTGGGCTTCGCCAATTATTATCGGAAGTTCATCAGGGACTTTTCCATGCTAGCCAAGCCTCTCACGGATCTGACCAGGAAGGGCAGTAATCCCCAGGTCTGGCCGCTCGAGGCCATCCGAGCTTTTGAGGCTCTAAAGTCCGCCTTTGTGTCGGCTCCGATTCTGTCGCATCCCAACCCTGGGTTGCCTTTTGTCCTCGAGGTGGACGCGTCTGAGACGGGAGTAGGCGCCCTTCTGTCTCAGCGTAGAACACCAGAGGGTCCTCTGCTTCCTTGTGGGTTTTACTCCCGGAAACTGTCTTCCGCGGAGTGCAACTATCAGATTGGTGACAGGGAGTTATTGGCCATCGTGCAGGCCCTTAAAGAATGGAGGCACTTGCTCGAGGGCTCGGTGGTTCCGGTTCTCATCCTGACGGACCACAAGAATCTGACCTACCTTTCTGAGGCCAAGAGATTGACACCACGTCAGGCCAGATGGGCTCTGTTCTTGTCACGTTTTAATTACGTGGTCTCCTACCTACCCGGTTCCAAGAACATCAGAGCGGATGCCTTATCACGGCAGTACTCCGAGCTGTCCGGGGAGGAGTCGATTCCGACTTTGGTCATACCTCCGAATCAGATCCTGGCCGCCATTCGCACCAGCCTGACCTCTCCCCTGGGTGAGCAGATTTTGGCGGCTCAATCTGGTGCTCCCTCTGGGAGACCCAACGGCAGATGCTTTGTGCCTGAGGAGTTGCGCACTCGGTTGTTGCGAACCTACCATAACTCCAAGGCCGCGGGGCATCCTGGAAAGAATCAGCTGTCCTGGGCTGTTTCACGTCTGTTCTGGTGGCCTTCTCTACGTTCCGACATCGCCGCATATGTAGCGGCATGCTCAGTTTGTGCCCAGAGTAAGTCCCCTCTGCACCGTCCGTTGGGCCTTTTGCAACCCATAGCCACCGGGGAGCGTCCATGGTCACACCTGGAGATGGATTTCATTGTGGACCTCCCTGCATCCCGAGGCCATACGGTCATTCTCATGATTGTGGATCGGTTTTCCAAAATGTGCCACTGTGTTCCTCTCAAGAAGTTACCCTCTGCACAAGAGTTGGCCACGATTTTTGCCAGGGAGGTCTTCCGGTTGCACGGTTTGCCCAAGGAGATTGTGTCGGATCGGGGGAGTCAGTTTGTGTCCAGGTTCTGGCGCTCCTTTTGCTCCCAGTTGGGGATTCATCTCTCTTTCTCCTCGGCCTACCACCCTCAGTCCAATGGGGCCGCAGAACGATCCAATCAGGCCTTGGAGCAATTCCTTCGTTGCTATGTCTCCGATCACCAAGACAATTGGGTTGACCTCCTGCCTTGGGCTGAGTTTGCCAGGAACACGGCGGTGAACTCTTCCTCTGGGACGTCTCCCTTCATGGCCAATTATGGGTTCCAACCTGCCGTGTTACCGGAGGTATTCTCTCCCCAGGATATTCCGGCTGTGGAGGATCACCTTTCCGTCCTACGTGCTTCTTGGGTACAGATCCAGAGGTCCCTTGAGGTCTCTGCGCAGCGCCAGAGGCTCCAGGCTGATCGCAGACGAGCGCCCGCTCCTTCCTACCAGGTCGGAGACCGCGTATGGTTGTCCACCCGCAACCTCAACCTTCGAGTGCCCACTCCCAAGCTGGCGCCTCGCTTTGTTGGTCCCTTCCGAGTGCTTCGCAGGGTAAACCCGGTAGCCTATGCCCTTGCGCTTCCTCCTGGCATGCGGATCTCCAACGTGTTTTATGTCTCCCTGTTGAAGCCACTGGTGTGTAATCGTTTCACTTCCTCGGTTCCTCGGCCTCGTCCGGTCCAAGTGGGCAATCGTGAGTATGAGGTGAGCAATATCCTGGACTCACGCCTGGTCCGCGGTCGGGTGCAGTTTTTGGTCCATTGGCGTGGTTATGGTCCAGAGGAGCGTTCCTGGGTTCCCTCCGCAGATGTCCATGCTCCTGCCTTGCTCCGAGCCTTCCACGCACGCTTCCCTCAGAAACCGTTCTTTACTCCGCGGAGGAGGGGCCCTTGAGGGGGAGGTACTGTCATGGTCTTACCTTCTTGCTGTTCTCCTTCCTTTGACATGTGCTGGCGGCCATCTTGGTTTCTGGGTTTCTTGTAGCCTCCCACCCTGCGGCTTCTCCTTCCCACTGGGAGGAGCTGGATGCCTAGCTCATATATATAGGAGGTCTGTGGCTTCAGTTCCTTGCTTGGTCCTCCTGTGTTCACATGCTTCTAAGACTGCTGCTGCTTCTGGTTCCTGATCCTGGCTTCGTCTGACTACCCTGCTGGTTCCTGATCCAGGCTTCGTCTGACTACCCTGCTGGTTCCTGATCCAGGCTTCGTCTGACTACCCTTCTGGTTCCTGACCTCTGGCTTCGCAAGACCCTGCTTCGGTTTAGCCATCCATTTGGACTTTTGCCTTACAGCTTGATTTTCAATAAAGCCTTCTTATTTCCACTTATCTCTTGTTGTACGTCTGGTTCATGGTTCCATGACAAAAAGGCTGCAACATGTAGGTAAATCCCCTGCAAACAAATGTGGATAGGGAAATAAATAAAATAAATAAAAATTAACCAATATCAATTGGAGAGAGGTCCCATAGTAGAGAATTAGGCTTCACGTCAGCCACCACTGCAACAGTCCATTGTCATATATTTAGGCCCAGCACCCAGGCAGAGGAGAGAGGTCCCGTAACAGAGAATCTGGCTTCATGTCAGCAGAGAATCAGTCTGCATGTCATAGCAGAGAATCAGGCTTCACGTCAGCCATCACTGTAACAGTCCATTGTTATATATTTAGGCCCAGCATCCAGGCAGAGGAGAGAGGTCCCGTAACAGAGAATCTGTCTTCATGTCAGCAGAGAATCAGTCTGCATGTCATAGCAGAGAATCAGGCTTCACGTCATCCAACATTGGAACAGTCCATTGGCATATATTTAGGCCCAGGCACCCAGGCAGAGGAGAGAGGTCCCGTTACAGAGAATCTGGCTTCATGTCAGCAGAGAATCAGTCTGCATGTCATAGCAGAGAATCAGGCTTCACGTCACCCAACATTAGAACAGTCAATTGGCATATATTTAGGCCCAGGCACCCAGGCAGAGGAGAGAGGTCCCGTAGCAGAGAATCTGGCTTCATGTCAGCAGAGAATCAGTCTGCATGTCATAGCAGAGAATCAGGCTTCACGTCAGCCACCACTGTAACAGTCCATTGTCATATATTTAGGCCCAGCACCCAGGCAGAGGAGAGAGGTCCCGTAACAGAGAATCTGGCTTCATGTCAGCAGAGAATCAGTCTGCATGTCATAGCAGAGAATCAGGCTTCACGTCAGCCACCACTGCAACAGTCCATTGTCATATATTTAGGCCCAGCACCCAGGCAGAGGAGAGAGGTCCCGTAACAGAGAATCTGGCTTCATGTCAGCAGAGAATCAGTCTGCATGTCATAGCAGAGAATCGGGCTTCACGTCAGCCACCACTGTAACAGTCCATTGTCATATATTTAGGCCCAGCACCCAGGCAGAGGAGAGAGGTCCCGTAACAGAGAATCTGGCTTCATGTCAGCAGAGAATTAGTCTGCATGTCATAGCAGAGAATCAGGCTTCACGTCACCCAACATTGGAACAGTCTATTGGCATATATTTAGGCCCCGGCACCCAGACAGAGGAGAGGTTCATTCAACTTTGGGTAGCCTCGCAATATAATGGTAAAATGAAAATAAAAATAGGATTGAATGAGGAAGTGCCCTGGAGTACAATAATATATGGTTAAGGGGAGGTAGTTAATGTCTAATCTGCACAAGGGATGGACAGGTCCTGTGGGATCCATGCCTGGTTCATTTTTATGAACGTCAGCTTGTCCACATTGGCTGTAGACAGGTGGCTGCGTTTGTCTGTAATGACGCCCCCTGCCGTGCTGAATACACGTTCAGACAAAACGCTGGCCGCTGGGCAGGCCAGCACCTCCAAGGCATAAAAGGCTAGCTCTGGCCATGTGGACAATTTAGAGACCCAGAAGTTGAATGGGGCCGAACCATCAGTCAGTACGTGGAGGGGTGTGCACACGTACTGTTCCACCATGTTAGTGAAATGTTGCCTCCTGCTAACACGTTGCGTATCAGGTGGTGGTGCAGTTAGCTGTGGCGTGTTGACAAAACTTTTCCACATCTCTGCCATGCTAACCCTGCCCTCAGAGGAGCTGACCGTGACACAGCTGCCTTGGCGACCTCTTGCTCCTCCTCTGCCTTGGCCTTGGGCTACCACTTGTTCCCCTGTGACATTTGGGAATGCTCTCAGTAGCGCGTCTACCAACGTGCGCTTGTACTCGCGCATCTTCCTATCACGCTCCAGTGCAGGAAGTAAGGCGGGCAGATTGTCTTTGTACCGTGGATCCAGCAGGGTGGCAACCCAGTAGTCCGCACACGTTAAAATGTGGGCAACTCTGCTGTCGTTGCGCAGGCACTGCAGCATGTAGTCGCTCATGTGTGCCAGGCTGCCCAGGGGTAAGCTGTCCTCTGTGGGAGGCATATCGTCATTGACCTGCCTTTCCCCCCAGCCAGGCACCAGTGATGGGCCCGAGCTGCGTTGGGTGCCACCCCGCTGTGACCATGCTTCATCCTCATCCTCCTCCACCTCCTCCTCCTCCTCATCCTCATCCTCCTCGTCCTCCAGTAGTGGGCCCTGGCTGGCCACATTTGTACCTGGCCTCTGCTGTTGCACAAAACCTCCCTCTGAGTCACTTCAAAGAGACTGGCCTGAAAGTGCTAAAAATGACCCCTCTTCCTCCTCCTCCTGGGCCACCTCCTCTTCCATCATCGCCCTAAGTGTTTTCTCAAGGAGACATAGAAGTGGTATTGTAATGCTGATAACGGCGTCATCGCCACTGGCCATGTTGGTGGAGTACTCGAAACAGCGCAACAGGGCACACAGGTCTCGCATGGAGGCCCAGTCATTGGTGGTGAAGTGGTGCTGTTCCATAGTGCGACTGACCCGTGCGTGCTGCAGCTGAAACTCCACTATGGCCTGCTGCTGCTCGCACAGTCTGTCCACATGTGCAAGGTGGAGTTCCACCTGGTGGGCACGTCGCATATGAGGTGGTGAGCGGAAAGGCCTAAGTTACGCTGTAGCACAGACAGGCGAGCAGCGGCAGGATGTGAACGCCGGAAGCATGAACAGACGGCCTGCACTTTATGCAGCAGCTCTGACATGTTGGGGTAGTTGTGAATGAACTTCTGCACCACCAAATTCAGCACATGCGCCAAGCAAGGGATGTGCGTCAAACCGGCTAGTCCCAGAGCTGCAACGAGATTTCGCCCATTATCGCACACCACCAGGCCGGGCTTGAGGCTCACCAGCAGCAACCACTCGTCGATCTGTTGTTCTATACCCCGCCACAACCCCTGTGCGGTGTGGGGCCTGTCCCCCCAACATATGAGTTTCAGAATGGCCTGCTGATGTTTACCCCGGGCTGTGCTGAAGTTGGTGGTGAAGGTGTGTGGCTGAATGGATGAGCAGGTGGAAGAAGAGGAGGAAGCTTAGTAGGAGGAGGTGGCAACAGGAGGCAAAGAATCTTGCCCTGCGATCCTTGGTGGCAGAAGGACGTGCGCCAAACAGCTCTCCGCCTGGGGCCCAGCTGCCACTACATTTACCCAGTGTGCAGTTAGGGAGATATAGCGTCCCTGGCCGTGCTTACTGGTCCACGTATCTGTGGTTAGGTGGACCTTGCCACTGATGGCGTTGCGCAGTGTACACTTGATTTTATCGGATACTTGGTTGTGCAGGGAAGGCACGGCTCTCTTGGAGAAGTAGTGCCGGCTATGAACAACATACTGTGGGACAGCAAGCGACATGAGCTGTTTGAAGCTGTCTGTGTCCACCAGCCTAAATGACAGCATTTCATAGTAGTTTAGAAATGCTGGCATTCAGGGCCAGGGATCGAGGGTGGCTAGGTGGGAATTTACGCTTTCTCTCAAATGCCGTATGACATGGTTGAGATGCTTGGTGACGGAGGTGGTGGTGTTGGTGGTACATCCCCTGTTTGCTGGGCGGCAGGTGCCAACGTTCCTCCAGAGGCGGAGGAAGAGGCCGAGGCGGCAGCAGCAGAAGGGGCCGAGGCGGCACCAGCAGAAGAGGCCGAGGCGGCAGCAGCAGAAGAGGTAGCAGGGGGAGCCTGAATGACTTCCTTGTTTTTAAGGTGCTTACTCCACTGCAGTTCATGCTTTGCATGCAGGTGCCTGGTCATGCAGGTTGTGCTAAGGTTCAGAACGTTAATGCCTCGCTTCAGGCTCTGATGGCACAGCGTGCAAACCACTCGGGTCTTGTCATCAGCACATTGTTTGAAGAAGTGCCATGCCAGGGAACTCCTTGAAGCTGCCTTTGGGGTGCTCGGTCCCAGATGGCGGCGGTCAGTAGCAGGCGGAGTCTCTTGGCGGCGGGTGTTCTGCTTTTGCCCACTGCTCCCTCTTTTGCTACGCTGTTGGCTCGGTCTCACCACTGCCTCTTCTTCCGAACTGTGAAAGTCAGTGGCACGACCTTCATTCCATGTGGGGTCTAGGACATCATCGTCCCCTGCATCGTCTTCCACCCAGTCTTGATCCTTGACCTCCTGTTCAGTCTGCACACTGCAGAAAGACGCAGCAGTTGGCACCTGTGTTTCGTCATCATCAGAGACATGCTGAGGTGGTATTTCCATGTCCTCATCATCAGGAAACATAAGTGGTTGTGTGTCAGTGCATTCTATGTCTTCCACCGCTGGGGAAGGGCTAGGTGGATGCCCTTGGGAAACCCTGCCAGCAGAGTCTTCAAACAGCATAAGAGACTGCTGCATAACTTGCGGCTCAGACAGTTTCCCTGGTATGCATGGGGTGATGTGACAGACTGATGGGCTTGGTTTTCAGGCGCCATCTGTGCGCTTTCTGCAGAAGACTGGGTGGGAGATAATGTGAACGTGCTGGATCCACTGTCGGCCACCCAATTGACTAATGCCTGTACCTGCTCAGGCCTTACCATCCTTAGAACGGCATTGGGCCCCACCAAATATCGCTGTAAATTCTGGCGGCTACTGGGACCTGAGGTAGTTGGTACACTAGGACGTGTGGTTGTGGCAGAACGGCCACGTCCTCTCCCAGCACCAGAGGGTCCACTAACTCCACCACGACCATGTCCGCGTCTGCGTCCCTTACTAGATGTTTTTCTCATTGTTACCGTTTACCACAATAAGAAAAATATTATTTGGCCCAATGTATTGAATTCAAATTCAGGCCTTTTTTTTACAGACACCTAACACTATCTGGCTATCTATTTAGGTACCGTATTACACTAATACAGGCACAGCAATAAACACAGATTTAGCTGAATATAAATTTGAGGCCTATTATTTAGGCGCTGGGTGACAGGTATACGTTTACGTACAGAATTAGACTTGGAAATGCACAGTAGCATGTGTGTGAAGTTACTGAGAATGACCCTATCTGCACCTTCAATCTAATATACCCTTTTATGGATAGATTTAAAGTAGGCCTGATACAGCAGAAACAACTGATTTAGGGAATTGCTAAGTTGGGAATTGTATTTCAAACCAGAACAAAAACTGTGCTTTGGCGGACACTAAATGAATTGACCAGCCTCAGCAATAAACACAGATTTAGCTGAATATAAATTTGAGGCCTATTATTTAGGCGCTGGGTGACAGGTATACGTTTACGGACAGAATTAGACTTGGAAATGCACAGTAGCGTGTGTGTGAAGTTACTGAGAATGACCCTATCTGCACCTTCAATCTAATATACCCTTTTATGGATAAATTTAAAGCAGGCCTGATACAGCAGAAACAACCGATTTAGGGAATTGCTAAGTTGGGAATTTTATTTCAACCCAGAACAAAAACTGTGCTTTGACGGACAATAAATAACTTGACCAGCTACAGCAATAACCACAGATTTAGCTGAATATAAATTTGAGGCCTATTATTTAGGCGCTGGGTGACAGGTATACGTTTACGGACAGAATTAGACTTGGAAATGCACAGTAGCGTGTGTGTGAAGTTACTGAGAATGACCCTATCTGCACCTTCAATCTAATATACCCTTTTATGGATAAATTTAAAGTAGGCCTGATACAGCAGAAACAACTGATTTAGGGAATTGCTAAGTTGGGAATTGTATTTCAACTCAGAACAAAAACTGTGCTTTGACGGACAATAAATAACTTGACCAGCTACAGCAATAACCACAGATTTCGCTGAATATAAATTTGAGGCCTATTTTTATTTTTATTCGTTTTATTGAATACACAAAGCAAGTAGTAATGACAGTCTTAGTACAAAATCCAGCAGTAATAATACATTATTGTTATCCTGTATAGACGTACATATGACATGTGCATTGTACTGTTAAACAAAATAATAAAATAACAGTTAACAATAAACTTCTGTGCTGTATCGTTACTGTGCCTCATTACATCAAGCTGAAGGTCCTTTCCACCAGAACAAACAAAATCACATATACATTGCAGGTTTGTCCCGGTTTTATCTACTTCAGTAAATTCTATTCCCCCCTACACCACATAATCACTGCTATTCGACGAGTTCTGCCCTTAAGGCCTCAGATAATCTATGTGCAGAGTAAGCAGTACTCGGGGAAGTACACCAAGTCCCCCATACCTTTTGAAATTTAGATACACAACCCCTATTTTTAAATACTATATTTTCATATGGTATAATGACATTGACTAATTGCTTCCATTGTGTTAAGGTGGGTGGTCTGTCGCCCATCCACCTCATGGCAATAGCCTTCCGCGCCAAGAATAGTACTTCCCTCAGGAATATCCTAATATGGTGTGAAAACATAGTCTCATCCATTATCCCAAAGAGACAGATCTTCGGATGTAGCGGTACTACATATCCCAATAAATCCGTGAGTAGTTTGACTACCCCTTCCCAAAATGCATGTACGTAAGGGCATTCCCATATAAGGTGCCAGAAGTCAGCATCCACTGACGTACACCTGTGACACTCAGAGTGGGTAAGTCTGCCCATTCTGTTTAGCCTCAGCGGGGTCAAGTAGCTCTGGTGTATTATGCAAACTTGAATAAACTTATTATTCACGGCAGGTGACACTAATGTGGGGGATTCTAGAATATCTACCTCATCTTCATTAGTTAAATCTGGAATTTTAGCCTTCCATTTACAGAGTGCCTGAATCGGGGTGCCCTTCAGCTTAACGTCTAACAGGTGGATATACAGTGTTGAAATGAAACCACGTGGTCCCTGTGAACGAATAACTCCAATCATTGGAAAATTGGACAGTAAGATTGGGGTATCCCTATAATGAGTTTGCATGGCGTGCCTCAACTGTAGGAATCTATAAAAAGCCTGTCTAGGTAGCTCGTGCCTGTGATTCATGGACTCATAATCATTGAATACATTATTGCTGTAGAGATTGCCCAATGTGACAACCCCATGCTCCTTCCAGAACGCCTTTTCTTGCATTACCAGTAAATCAGGGAACATGGGGTTATCCCAAATCGGGGTTTCCTGCAAATCCGCTTCAATGCTATGTAGCTTTCCAGACCTGAATGGCCACCCTATGAATCGGTAGTAGTTTACGTGAGAATAGACCAGGTTGCTCCAGTACCGGCCATAAGTTGGAAATGCCCAGGTATTCAGCCAGCTGTCTCTCTTGCCTGCATAGATCACCTCCCGGTGACAACCAGGACTTAATATTCCTCAATTGTCCAGCTAAATAATATAAGTATACATCAGGTAAAGACATGCCTCCTTACTTTTTAAGACAGGACAGGTTAACTATCGAGAGCTTGGGTCTATTAGCGCCCCATATAAAGGGTGACATCAGCGAAGTGAGGTTCTGAAAGAACTTTTTTGGAACTGCGTATGGTGCATGCTGTAAAATATATAAGCACTTTGGCAGGACAATCAGTTTTATCAAATTGATTCTCCCAGGTGCAGACAGAGGCAGGTTCTGCCATATCCTGAATTTCTCCTTACAATACGTCAGTAAAGGTTGAATATTCACCACATGGAAGGACGTGACATTTTTGGTGATATGTACACCCAGATATTTATAACTTTGCACAATGGGCAGTTCTCCTGAGTCAAACGTATCTTCCAGTTGGTATAAAGGACAGAAAGTCGATTTTGACCAGTTTATCCGTAGTCCCGAGAATTGGCTGAATAATTCAATTGTGGCAATCACCCTGGGGAGTGTAGACTCCGTTTGTATCATCAGCATATAACCCTACCCTATCCTCTTCTTCACCTATTTGGAGGCCATGATAGTGTGGGTCTACTCTTATGCGCATGGCCAGTGGCTCTATAGCCAGGGCGAATAGCAACTGCGATAGGGGGCAGCCTTGTCTAGTTCCTCTCTTCAGGTCAAAGCTGTCTGATAGTAACCCATTCACCAATATACCTGCCCTAGGACTTTTATATAATAATTCCACCCACCTTCTGAATTTAGGGCCAAAACCAAATTTCCTAAGGACCTGAAATAAATATGGCCATTCAACCGAGTCGAATGCCTTTGCTGTGTCTAATGAAGCCAGAGCTCATTTCTCCTGCCTCTGAACACCAACCTGGGTCACCACCTGCACTCTCCTGATATTATCAGTAGTGGATCTACCAGGCATAAATCCAGATTGATCTGGATGCACCAGGGTGGCGGCCACTCTACCCAATCGTACAGCTAGTATTTTTGCTATGACCTTATAGTCTATGTTTAACAAGGATATCGGATGATATGACCCGCATTCATCCGGTTCCTTGCCAGGCTTCAAAAGCACTACTATGGTTGCATCATACATTGTTGGTGGAAAACATCCATTCCTGTAGGCATCGTTATACATTTTAAGCAAAAGAGGAGTAATGTGAGCAGAGTATTTAACATACACCTCTAAAGGTTGTCCATCGGGACCTGAGGCCTTACCCCTCGCCAGCTGCGAAATGGACTCCTGTATTTCTAAGAGAGTTATGGGAGCCTCCAAACTGACTATAGCCTCCTGCGACAAAGTTGGAAATTCCAAATCTTCAAGGTAGTGCATGACATCCTCTATCTCATAATTTACCCTGGAATCATAAAGTTCTCTATAATATTCTTAAATTCTATCTGCTATAGCCTCTGGGTCTGAAAGTATCTGTCCATTTACTGCTTTGATGCGCAATATAGCGGGGGATGCCTGGCTCTGCCTAACAATGTGGGCTAGCAGTTTACTGGACTGGTTGCCCAACTCAAAGTACGCTTGTTTGGAGAAAAACATTTTCCTGTGAGCTTTTTGCCTAAGCAGAGTCAAGTATTGTCTCCCTTTAGATAACCACGCCTCCTTGTTCAAATCATTGGGATCGGCGACATACGCTGCTTCCAATCTAGAACAATCTGCCGCAAAGGCCTTCCTCCTGTCTGGCCGCAGACTTCTTAATATATGATATATTAGATCTCAGGCAACCTCTGAGATATGCTTTCATGGTTTCCCATAATAGTGTATTATTCGGTTCCTCCTCATGCCCCTCCATGAACATCTTCAACTGGTCAGGGATACGATCAGATGGTCCAAACAAGGTCAACCAGAAAGGATTAATCCAAGCTGAGCGTCTGGTCATATCCCCACCGAGCCCAAATATCAATTGCTTAGGGGCATGGTCAGATATGCCCCTAGGTCCATAATATACATCATACATTAAAGAACTAGTACTTGAGTTGCCCAAAACATAATCTATTCGTGATAATGCACCATGACTGGTGGAGTAGCATGAGAACTGTCTGATATCTGGATGTTTCAGTCTCCACACATCCGCCCACCCTACCTCTTCCATCAATTCGGCTAGAGACGTCTTATTATTAGAGTGACTATCAGCAACTTCTACCAGATGGTGTCTATCTAGGTCCTTATCTAAGGTCATAATAAAATCACCCATGCAAACTACACGAGCAGATGGATAGGAGGCTGCAAAGCTCACTGCCTGCTGAACCACTTGCATGGAGAAGGGTGGAGGGATATATACGCCAATGATAACATACAGTATACAGTTAATGTAAGCAGCTACAAACACAAATTTACCCGCCGTATCTATCTGGCATGTGTCCACCTCCTATCTGAGAGACTTGTGAACCATGAGAGACACGCCCCTAGACATATTTGTATAGCATGAGTGTTGCGCCCTTTGGATCCAAGGCTTTTGTATACGCCTTGTAATATCCGCCGTTAAATGAGTCTCCTGCAGGCAGAGGATATGTGGGTTGAATCCCCTGACCGCAGAGAACACCATGGCTCTTTTCCTAGCGGCACCCAATCCCCTGACATTCCATGACATTATACGCAATTCTGACATAGTGACATTGTACAATGAACCACAGTTACCTTCCATTCCTCCCACCACTTTGCATTATAACTGATACAGCACACAGAACATAACATTTTTACCGTCAGGTCCCTCCTGACATATACTGTGAGTGCCTGCATGGTACAACGCTTAACCATTCGTATCACTCTTGACACTTGGAAACAAAAACAATATACCTCTTCTGTTAGGTGGCACTTCAAATTAACGGGGTGTGCTTTTGGCAGTTAACCGGTAGCACCACAAATCTTGCAACTCGTACAGAAGTGATTCTGAACATATAGCCTGGGACCCAATCCCCAACTTCTGATGGGATCCCAGGACAGAACTTAAACACCCGGACCAACACGAACACTCTCAGTGAACTAGGGAACACATGTGTTATTCACTCCTCCCACCCCAACTATGATCCATCCAGTACCTTAGATATTTAAATCAAGTGAATATTAAACTAAATCCTGAGAGTTCAACAGATATATACGTAGGCAGTCCGGATGACACCGTTGGTCCAATGTCTAGTCTCCTGGGTCCCACTTCCTAGAGCAAACAATAAAATGATACGGAATATCCCCACTGTTATCTTGGGGCTCTTGCGTTCCTTCCTCTGCCATCCAGCCAATTAGTGGCTTCCTCAGGGCTATTGAAGAACCGGCTCACATCACCATCTGCTACTCTCAGACGAGCTGGGTCCACCATGGAATATGGCAAATTCTTCTCACGTAGCCTCCTTTTCACCACGCTGAATGTGGCTCTGCGTTTTTGTAATTCGGATGAAAAATCCGGAAAGATCATAACAGTGCTGTTTTCATACTTAAGCTCCTGTTTCCTGCGCGCCATCTGCAACACATGATCTCTGTCCATAGAGTTCAATAACCTTGCAAGCAAGGGTCTTGGAGGGGCCCCCGGTGGAGGAGGTTTGGCGAGAACGCGATGAGCTCGCTCAATAATAAATGCCGCTGAAAATGCTGCATCCGGTAAGGAATCTCGGAGCCAGGTAGTAACAAACGCACTTGGATTATTGCCTTCTGCTTTCTCAGGCATGCCGATTATCCGTAAATTGTTGCGTCTTGTGCGATTCTCATAATCGTCACATTTCTGCTGCCAAAAGTTTACTGTTTGTTCCAATTCCTGTACCTTAGCGGGGAGAGGTTGCAGGCGGTCCTCCACGTCAGAGATCCTGTTTTCGGTCTCCTTAACGCGATCTCGTATGGCCTGCATGTCATGGCGGGGCAGGCCAATATCCACCTTTACCTCCTCCAGTTTGCCCACCATGGACGTGCGGCAGACAGATATTGCTTGCAGTAGCTGTTCAGTGACTTGTTTGAGAGAAGGTTCACTGGCCGAGGGTTCCGCCTCCCCAGACACAACATCCCCCTTCGTCCTCTCCACTGATGATGCACGAGAGCCCGCGCCATCTTGGTATTCCACACGGGCAAACTCTCAGAGCTTGTCCACTGCAGACTGTGCCTTGTTTCACGCCATACTCGGGTCGCGGGTCTTTCCCGACCTCCTGCCGGTTCTGGATGTAATGTTTGCGGCGATAAATTAACAGGATAATGCAGAAGTTAGGGGAATTGGGTCCGGAGCTCCTCTACATGCGTCCTCACATATCAACTTCCGGCCACGCCCCTTGAGGCCTATTATTAAGGCGTTGGGTGACAGGTATATGTTTACAGACAGAATTAGACTTGGAAATGCACAGTAGCGTGTGTGAAGTTATTGAGAATGACCCTATCTGCACCTTCAATCTAATATACCCTTTTATGGATAGATTTAAAGTAGGCCTGATACAGCAGAAACAACTGATTTAGGGAATTGCTAAGTTGGGAATTGTATTTCAACCCAGAACAAAAACTGTGCTTTGGCGGACACTAAATGAATTGACCAGCCTCAGCAATAAACACAGATTTAGCTGAATATTAATTTGAGGCCTATTATTTAGGCGCTGGGTGACAGGTATACGTTTACGGACAGAATTAGACTTGGAAATGCACAGTAGCGTGTGTGTGAAGTTACTGAGAATGACCCTATCTGCACCTTCAATCTAATATACCCTTTTATGGATAAATTTAAAGTAGTCCTGATACAGCAGAAACCACTGATTTAGGGAATTGCTAAGTTGGGAATTGTATTTCAACCCAGAACAAAAATATATCATTTGCTAGACAGCAGACAGTATTACAATTGGCTGGCCACAGCTGAAACACCAGATTTAGGGTACTGCTATTTTGGCAATTGTATTTCACCCCTCAATAAAATAGCAAGCACAGCCAAGCCCCTGATGTAGGATATAGCAAAAAAAATAACCACAGTATTGATGGTTAAATGGACTTGGTGGCAGCTTGCCCCTGATGTAGGATATAGCAAAAAAAATAACTACACTATTGATGGTTAAATGGACTTGGGGGCAGCTTGCCCCTGATGTAGGATATAGCAAAAAAATAACCACACTATTGATGGTTAAATGGACCTGGTGGCAGCTTGTGCTGGCGCACCACAAGACACAAAATGGCCGCCGATCACCCCAGAAAAAAGTGACTGAAAAACGCTCTGGGCAGCCTAAAAACAGTGAGCAATTGAATAGCAGCAGTTCAATGATCCACTGCTGTAGATCGATCACTGAATTAAGTGTTTTTGTGGAGTTAATCACTGCCTAATCTTGCCCTAACAGTCGCAGCTGCCACCTCTCCCTACACTGATCAGAGCAGAGTGACGTGCGGCACTACGTGACTCCAGCTTAAATAGAGGCTGGGTCACATGCTGCACTGGCCAATCACAGCCATGCCAATAGTAGGCATGGCTGTGACGGCCTCTTGGGGCAAGTAGTATGAAGCTTGTTGATTGGCTGCTTTGCAGCCTTTCAAAAAGCGCCAAGAAAGCGACGAACACCGTACCCGAACCCGGACTTTTACGAAAATGTTCGGGTCCGTGTCACGGACACCCCAAAATTCGGTACGAACCCGAACTATACAGTTTGGGTTCGCTCATCCCTATTCCTGATATTACTTTTAAATCTTTGCCCCTCTAATTTAAAACTATGTCCTCTTAGTACATAGTACATAAGGCCGAAAAAAGACATCTGTCCATCCAGTTCGGCCTGCCATCCTGCAAGTTGACCCAGAGGAAGAAAAAATAAAATAAAACCCTGTGAGGTAGAAGCCAATTTCCCCCACTTTAGGGGAATAAAAAATTCCTTCCCGACTCCAATCAGGCAACCAGAACAACTTCCCGGACCAACGACCCCTCTCTAGTAGCTATAGCCTGTAATAGATTTCAGTCTTCTTTTATGCCAGAAAACTGGAGTAAAAGAAAATAAATGCGCTAAGGGAGCCGAATCAGAAACACACCATGCCAAGAAGTCAAAACCAGGAAGTCACATTAGTCAAAACCAGGAAGTCACCAGTGTGCCTCCAGCTGTTGCAAAACTACACCTCCCAGCATGCCCAGACAGCCAAAGGCTGTCCGGGCATGCTGGGAGTTGTAGTTTTAGAACAGCTGGAGGCACACTGGTTTGTAAACACTGCTCTATGCATCAATCTTGGTGTAGTGATGACTGTGCTTGTGCGCACGTTTGGGAGATTGCAGGCGATGGCGTTTTTTTTGCAACAGGCTTAGAGGATGGCGGTAGTTTTGCAACAGGCTTAGAGGAATAAAATGTATGTCATGAGTGTGTCAACTATTGACAACTCTTTTCGGTTGTCTAAAATCTATTCGATACACGTCCCCCTAATAGGGGGCGTAACAGGGATTAAACTGATAGGAATAGTACTACTTAACACACCACTCGTATCTGGTGGCCCAGTACATTGCACGGCGCACGCACAGTGCCCCGAATTGGAAGTAGGAGGACCAACCAAGCATCTTTTTCCATCTACCGTTTTATAAAATCTATTCCATAGACCGGCCCCTGATAGGGGACGTACCAGGGATTAAACTGATAGGAATAGTACTACTTAACATACCACTCATATAGGCTAGCACAGTACCACAGTACATTGCACGGCCCACGCGCAGTGCCCCAAATTGGGAGTACCAGGACCAACCAAGCATCTTTTTCCATCTCCCGGTTCCTAAAATCTATTCCATACACCGCCCCATGATAGGGGACAAAACAGAGATTAAACTGGTAAGAACAGATTTTTTTTTTATTTATAAAAAAGAGGACAGCATCTGCGGAGCTGGGTATTTTTTGGCCGCGTTACTGAACGCTCATTTACAATGGCTGTAGGTTCATGCGTCCTTTTGCAGGGGTGACAAACCTGGTCAGTCAAACCCAAGGCAACATCATGGACCTCATCCCATATGCGTTTTTTCTAGAGTGTGCCCTGTGAAGAGTGCTGGATCAGGAAGATGAGCATGAAGAGGAAGAGTTGTGGTCACCATCACCACCAAACAGCCTTGTCGTCGTTGATTGCTGGACCTGCGGCAACGCAGAGAGAGGAGTCTGAAGAAGAGGAGCCAGAGGAGGAAGGTGGCTTTGAGGAGGTGGAAGACCAACCACAGCAGGGCTTGTGGTCACCTTTCGGGGACCCTTGGTGTTGTACATGGCTGGGTGGAGGAAGGGTCAGTGAGGACAAGGAACGGGACATGGCTAGCTTGGTCTCCAACCTTGTGCAAATGGGGAGTTTACGGTTCTGCAAATTGACTGTTTGCGGTTGTTTGCGGTGCGTTAAACGGGGAGTTTGGTCTGTCATAGTTTGGTCTATCACTGTGAAGCAGGCGTAACCCTTACACTACCTGATCGATACAACATCATACCTGATGTTTTAAAGCACGTTATTCCAAACAATTTAGGAATGTTAGTTGATTTATGCCCTTTATGGATTAAAACCAGACTGCGTCAACTACGTAATTTTCCATGGGAGTTTTGCCATGGATCCCCCACCGGCATGGCACAGTCCAGGTGTTAGTCCCCTTGAAACAACTTTTCCATCACTATTGTGGCCAGAAAGAGTCCCTGTGGGTTTTAAAATTCGCCTGCCTATTGAAGTCTATGGCGGTTCGCCCGGTTCGCGAACATGTGCGGAAATTCGCATTTGCCGTTCGCGAACGGAAAATTTTATGTTCGCGACATCTCTATGTCTGATAGAGGTGGAGACTCTCACCGCAAATGGTGTGTGATGTACATTTGTTTTTTAACGGCCATCACACATCCATTTTAAGACCAATGGTAGTCTATAGGATTATTTACAAGGCAGTTTTTTTTGTCAGTGAAAAACAGAGGTCAGTTTTTCACTGACTGACTGCCCCCATACAATTGAATGGGTCAATTTTTAATGTCCGTTTCTCAGAAAGGCATCAGTGAAAAAAATGTCTGTTAAAAATGTCGTGTGCATGTAGCCTTAGAAAAATGTTCCATGGGAGTTTTGCCATGGATCCCCCTCCGGCATGCCACAGTCCAGGTGTTAGTCCCCTTGAAACAACTTTTCCATCACTATTGTGGCCAGAAAGAGTCCCTGTGCGTTTACAAATTTGCCTGCCTATTGAAGTCTATGGCGGGTCTATGGAGGAGAAATGCACTTTGTACAAACTGTTGCTAGAAGTGCTGCTAACTTGTTTTTTGCACTTAGTAAATACTTACTCTCTTTTGCTTTCTTCTCGAGCTAAGCAAAGCAGGCTCAGGCAGGAGCACCGCTCCACTTAGCTAAAGCCTGGCATGTCAGCACTGTACTAGAATAATGATTTTAAGACGCGATAGGCACCCTGGACTTTCGGTGCCTATTTGAGCAGGAAAACTGTATTTCTGGCTAATAAAGTATATTACAAATAAGGCTATTTAGAATATTTTTAAGGAAAGTTGTAGAAAAGTTTAGTTACTCTTCAAGATTTGAGAAGAATCAAAACGTGAAGCAACCAGCAAACCATTATCCTCCAGTGTTGTTATATTTGTGAACCAAAACCACCCTTGAATGCCCAGAAGTACAAAGTGTTCAGTGCTCAGAGACATGGCCCCAGTGAGGAAGCCTGAAACCTGACCATCACTGAACAAGACACATACTCTATATCTTTATTATAAAAATCAATGTCTGTTTGTCCTCTACAGGCATCCAAACGCATGACCCATTCGACACCAAATTTGGCACATAGGTGCATCAGGCGTCTGGGAAGGTCTCAGCTCTCTTGGACATACCATTCTTGAGATATTCTCCCAAAAATGTATTAGCCAATAAAAGCTTTTAGGTCCTTCACTCATATTCTAACTGACATACAGTCATCTGACCCTTTTTAGCCAATAAAAGCTTGCAGGTCCTTCAGTCTTGACATGCACATAGTCTTATACCAGGTTTCCATAACAACTCAGCCTTTATTCTTCACTTTTTTAGGTTAAGGGGGCAGGTGCTGTGGAGGTCATTGTTAAGGTGGATGGGGTGATCTGGAGGGGGCGGGGGACTGTGGAGTTTACTATTAAGGGGGTGGAGTGCTATGGAGGTCACAGTTAAAGGGTCAAGGTGCTGTGGACGTCATTGTTAAGGGGACGGGGCACTGTGGAGGTAAATATTATTGGGCATAGTAAATAAAATAGAAAGTTGCAATTTCCCCGTAAAATCAAAATGAGGGCATGTATTGTCCTCCAGGGGACCTTTGGAACGAATTCAATATAAAACACAATCAAACCAACATTAGCCTATATCTGGGCTACTGGGTTCTGGTCCAATGAGGCGCCGTGTCCCTGGACCTATCAGGTTCTGATCCAGGGACCCGGCACTCTATTTAAATCCCCTGCTGGCAATACACCCTTGCCAGTTATAGGTTTTACTCACTTGCTGTGCTTCCAGTTCCGTTGTGTATTGGATTGCTATTGTTTAGACCTCTGCTTGCCCTTGACCACTCTCTGCCTCGTGATTTGGTACTGTGACTCCCGTCTGGTTCTGTCTTCAGCCTAGCTAGTCTGACCTACCCTTTGTCTTCTGATCTGGTAGTGTTTTACCCGCCCAGTTCTAACCCATTCCCGTACGACCATGTTTCCGTGTTTTCTCGTCTGTGTGTGTGTTTGTCTTGCATTTAAAAGAACAGGGAACGTGGACCAGTTGAGGACATACCACTTAGGGCTTGCACTGCAAGTAGGCAAGTAAAGCAGTCTGGTTTCCAGTCAGGGCTCACTGTGTGTTTTCCTGCCTACTGTGCTAATACCACTGCTATTTTTGAACACTAGCCACTGAGGAAGGAGCAGGAATACGCTCCGAAACGCGTATGGTTTTAATAACAAGGAACAGTGATGTTTATCCGAATTGAGACAATCAAGAACATTTGCGGTTTATTTTTATTCTTATTTTTACTTTAATTCCCTCTATTGCGAACCGCTTTACAAATTACTGTATCCCCTGAAGCTCCAGCGATCCGGAAAGAGGACCAATCACAAGTCCCGGATCAAGTGACGCATCGCACCGCCCAAGTCACGTGGGACGCCATGTGATACAAGCAAGTGACCACATGGGACGCCACGTAAGGTCCTTGCAGGAAAAAGTAAAGACCAAAGCAGCAGTAACGAGAGCGGTAACGTACACTAACTGTATATTATATATGATAATATTGTACGGAAAATATTCTCAAAGAACCCTGAATACTACAGAGGTAAATTATACTACATAAACTTTTTCCACGAAGTAAAAGCCAAAAGAGGAACAATCTGCAAACATAGCATAATCTGCCAGTACGGACAGAATTAAAGCACACTCTATAGACCACAAGTGCTTATACCCCTACTATGTAAACCACCTGGTTTTCCTACCCAATTTCTAACGGAGCACATTATTTTACTTAAATTAAATTTTTTAGTTCCTGAAGGACTAACCTGGTATATACGGTATATGTACCATATGAACTCTACAGAGCTCTTTTATATGAATTCAGTTTGCACGCAGCACTTGATCTATTCAACTTTAATGTGATAATTTGTGTGACATCAATTTTAACCATTGTATACTTGACCTACATCCACAGATCACTTTATATGTATTTAGCTTGCACTCAGCACCTTATGTTTTCAGCCATATTGTGATAATTGGATGAAAGACATATCAACCTTTGTATACCCAGCTTACCAGTGCAATAAAAAAAAAAAAATATATATATATATATATATATATATATATATACTCAGCCTGCACACAAAACTCCACATATTCAGCGTTAGTGGGATAATTCATGTCCCATAAAAACATAAATTCCTGTGTACCTGGATACATACCAGTTTTATGTACTCAGCTTGCACATAGCACTTTATACATTACGCACAATCAGTGTATCAATCCGATTCATAATAGACATATGTATTCAGCCTGCACATAGCATCTTATATACCAAGCTTGCACATAGCATTTTCTATACTGAGTTCGTACGCAACACTTTATATATCCAGCATATAGGGGATACCCAATGTACTTAGTTTATACAGATCACTCATCGTTTAATCTATATTAGCACTTTACATATTCAACATTGTGCATACCGCATATACATATAGAATACTATCCATCCATAATTATACAACACATTATATTGAATATCCTCAAGACACCTCAACTCTTATTAATACAGAAGATCTTTCCCGTTTTCACTTTTATTTGTGCAAATAAAAAATATTATTTGTATTATTACAACTAAAGATACTCATTTATTCCATTGTTTCACCATATGAGAGTGTGCCATCAAATGTTTTATACCAAACTATTTTTGAACACTACTGTATATTATTGAGTAACAAATATAATTGAAACTCCATGGTGGTTATCCTGGATTATTACAAACTGAATTCGCCCATGGCAGTAGATAATTAGGTTGAGTAATAATATATGTCCTGTACTGATGAAAATATAAAACCTTCTAAATGTTCTCAGTCACATACTGAGGTAAGTAGAAATTGTAAAAGCTTTGTTCAACATAAAATCCATTAACGACGACCATCATGAAACAGAGAAAGACACAGTGACAGTTCTTTCAGTTCCAGTGCTTGAATAGAATTGAATGGACATGTTCATGTATCATTTAGTGCAACAAAGTAGCTTGGTTTGAAATTCAATGCGGATCATAGATGCTATCAGTTTTACAGATGTACAGTGACATTGGATGTACAAACTGGATTCCAAAAAAGTTGGGACACTATACAAATCGTGAATAAAAACTGAATGCAATGATGTGGAGGTGCCAACTTCTAATATTTTATTCAGGATAGAACATAAATCACGGAACAAAAGTTTAAACTGAGAAAATGTACAATTTTAAGGGAAAAATATGTTGAATCAGAATTTCATGGTGTCAACAAATCCCAAAAAAGTTGGGACAAGGCCATTTTCACCACTGTGTGGCATCTCCCCTTCTTCTTACAACACTCAACAGATGTCTGGGGACCGAGGAGACCAGTTTCTCAAGTTTAGAAATAGGAATGCTCTCCCATTCTTGTCTAATACAGGCCTCTAACTGTTCAATCGTCTTGGGCCTTCTTTGTTTGCACCTTCCTCTTTATAATGCGCCAAATGTTCTCTATAGGTGAAAGATCTGGACTGCAGACTGGCCATTTCAGTACCGGATCCTTCTCCTACGCAGCCATGATGTTGTGATTGATGCAGAATGTGGTCTGGCATTATCTTGTTGAAAAATGCAGGGTCTTCCCTGAAAGAGATGATGTCTGGATGGGAGCATATGTTGTTCTAGAACCTGAATATATTTTTCTGCATTGATGGTGCCTTTCCAGACAAGCAAGCTGCCCATGCCACACGCACTCATGCAACCATATACCATCAGAGATGCAGGCTTCTGAACTGAGCGCTGATAACAACTTGGGTTGTCCTTGTCCTCTCTGGTCCGGATGACATGGCGTCCCAGATTTCCAAAAAGAACTTCGAATCGTGACTCGTCTGACCACAGAACAGTCTTCCATTTTGCCACACTCCATTTTAAATGATCTCTGGCCCAGTGAAAACACCTGAGCTTCTGGATCTTGCTTAGAAATGGCTTCTTCTTTGCACTGTAGAGTTTCAGCTGGCAACGGCGGATGGCACGGTGGATTGTGTTCACTGACAATGGTTTCTGGAAGTATTCCTGAGCCCATTCTGTGATTTCCTTTACAGTAGCATTCCTGTTTGTAATGCAGTGTCGTTTAAGGGCCCGGAGATCAAGGGCATCCAGTATGGTTTTACGGCCTTGACCCTTACGCACAGAGATTGTTCCAGATTCTCTGAATCTTCGGATGATGTTATGCACAGTTGATGATGATAGATGCAAAATCTTTGCAATTTTTCACTGGGTAACACCTTTCTGATATTGCTCCACTATCTTTCTGCGCAACATTGTGGGAATTGGTGATCCTCTACCCATCTTGGCTTCTGAGAGACACTGCCACTCTGAGAAGCTCTTTTTATACCCAATCATGTTGCCAATTGACCTAATTAGTGTTAATTGGTCTTCCAGTTCTTCGTTATGCTCAAATTTACTTTTTCCAGCCTCTTATCGCTACTTGTCCCAACTTTTTGGGGATTTGTTGACACCGTGAAAATTTGAATCAACGTATTTTTCCTTTAAAATGATGCATTTACTCGGATTAAACGTTTGATCTGTCATCTACGTTCTATTACAAATAAAATGTTGACATTTGCCATCTCCACATCATTGAATTCAGTTTTTATTCACAATTTGTTTAGTGTCCCAACTTTTTGGGAATCCGGTTTGTAGTTCAATGTTACTAACAGCCTATTGTAGATATAGATAGTGATGGCCTGAACTATTCGCCGGCGAACATAGCTTGTTCAAGTAAACTTTGACCCTGTACCTCACAGTCAGCAGACACATTCCAGCCAATCAGCAGCAGACCCTCCCTCCCGGACCCTCCCACCTCCTGGACAGCATCCATTTTAGATTCATTCGGAAGCTGCATTCTCAGTAAGAGGAGGGACAGTGCTGCTGCTGCTGATTCAATAGGGAAAGCGTTAGCTAGGGCATTGTTCTGTGTCCACAGACTCATCAGCTGTAAGGACAGCATCCTGACAGGACTGTTACATCATCTATTTAATATTTTTCTGTGATATAATCCCAGTTGCAAGCCAGTGTGTGTCAGGCCCACACAGACTGTATAATGGCCACTGGCTAGTGGCTAGGCCTCCACTCATACCGTTACAGGGTTTTATTCACTTAAATACCTTGCAGATAAAAAAAATCTATTAAAAAATTTTCTGTGATATAATCACATTTGCAAGCCCGTGTGTGTCAGGCCCACACAGACTGTACTGTGGCCACTGACTAGTGACTAGGCCTCCACTCATACCGTTACAGGGTGTCATTCACTCAAATACCTTGCAGATAAAAAAAAATATATTTAAAAATTTTCTGTGATATAATCACATTTGCAAGCCAGTGTGTGTCAGGCCCACACAAACTGTACTGTGGCCACTGGCTAGGCCTCCACTCATACCGTTACAGGGTGTCATTTACTTAAATACCTTGCAGATAAAAAAATTATATTTAAAATTTATCACATTTGCAAGCCCTTCTGTGTCAGGCCCACACAGACTGTACTGTGGCCACTGGCTAGGCCTCCACTCATACCGTTACAGGGTGTCATTAACTTAAATACCTTGCAGATAAAAAAATTCAATTAAAAATTTTTCTGTGATATAATCACATTTGCAAGCCCGTGTGTGTTAGGCCCACACAGACTGTACTGTGGCCACTGGCTAGTGGCTAGGCCTCCACTCATACCGTTACAGGGTGTCATTCACTCAAATACCTTGCAGATAAAAAAATAATATTTAAAAATGTTCTGTGATATAATTACATTTGCAAGCCCGTGTGTGTCAGGCCCACACAGACTGTACTGTGGCTACTGGCTAGGCCTCCACTCATACCGTTACAGGGTGTTATTCACTCAAATACCTTGCAGATAAAAAAAAAATATATATTTAAAAAATTTCTGTGATATAATCACATTTGCAAACATGTGTGTGTCAGGCCCACACAGACTGTACTGTGCCCACTGCCCACCACTTATATAGGGTGGCAAAGTACCTTGCACGCATAGTACCACTTATCTAAAAAAAAATGACAGGAAGAGGAAGGCCACCCCGAAGGGGCCGTCGTGGTCGTGGTGCTGTGATTTCCACTAACCCTGGAATAATGCCCAGTGTTCAGAGGCCACATACCGTGAACCCAAAAAATTTCGAGAAAACAGTTGACTGGACACCCAATCTTCAACAGCTTCCGCTAAGAACCTTGACCCACCATCCTCCTCCAGCTCAGCTTTGGTCATCTGCTCTCAAGTTACCACTCTCCCGCCCACCACCACCACTACCTGTCACTACCAGAGCTTTGAGACGTTCTCAAAGCTCTGTGTCTCCACCCCTGTGATGATGTCACTTAGGGTTGGAGGTTTTCTCACTGTTCTGTTTCTCCGCCCCTGTGATTAGGTCTTACTCCCAGCTGTCTCTCCTGCGTTTGATTTCTCTGCCTTTAAATCACCCCTCCTCCTATTGCAGGGCGTGGATTATATTTCTCTTTTCAGTTGTAGCTCTGCCTTGAGTATCTTCACACCTTTAGCTACTAGTTCTCTGGACCTGTGTTCTGCTGCTGCAAGCACTCCGGATATTGCCAGCGGTCCTTGGATCCGTCTTCTCTGCGGCTGCAGCTCCATCAGCTAAGTGTGCAGACTTTGTTATGTACCTGGTGATTTCCTGACTGGATCCGAGGTGGCCCCGGTTCCCTCCATAATCTGTGCAGGGCATCGGTGGCCGTGCCCCTTCCACTATTGTAGGGGTTACAGGGCTCATCAGTCTAAGGCACGCGGGCATGCCTCGCTCCACCATTTGGATCCGGGCATGTGCTTTAGCAGCATAGGGAGAGTGTTGAGGGTCTGACAGGGGTCACCCTTTCTCTTCCCTAGTTTGGGGTCCGGTCAGTAGCTCTTTTTACTGTGTATACTCTTGTTACCCTTAAACAGTCGTGACATTATAATCCACCAAAACCGTCCTTGTTGACATGGATCCGCTTTCTGACCTGGTTGACCGCATGCAGGGTCTTTCTTTGGAAGTAGCGGATCTCCGTCAATCTCTGACTCAGCTACAAGCATTGGGCTCTGCTCCGGCTCATGGAGTCTGTTGCGAGCCAAAGGTCTCACTTCCGGAAACGTTCTCCGGGGGCAGTGAGAATTTTGTTCGCTTCAGAGAGGCATGTAAACTCCATTTTTGTTTGTGTCCCCACTCCTCTGGTAATGAGGAACAGAGGGTGAGGATTGTCATCTCCCTGCTCAGAGGTAATGCTCAGACTTGGGCTTTTTCGCTGCCATCAGGGGATCCTTCCCTGCGATCCGTGGAGGGGTTTTTTGTGGCCCTGGGGCAGATATATGATGACCCGGATCGTGTTGCTCTGGCAGAATCGAACTTACGTGTTCTATGCCAGAACAAACTGTCTGCGGAGCTTTATTGTTCTGAATTTCGGAGATGGGCAGCTGATTCAGGCTGGAATGATGCTGCACTCCGAAGTCAGTTCTGTCATGGTCTCTCAGAGGATTTGAAAGATGCCTTTGCTTTCCATGAGAGACCAACATCCTTAGAGTCTGCCATGTCATTGGCGATACGCCTTGACAGGCGTCTAAGGGAAAGAAACAAGACCTCTCTGTCCAGTCATTGTCAGTCTAGGGGCAATGGTGCGGACTCATTCAGTATGCAGGGGTCTCATCCTGTCTCGCTCCCCTCTGAGGAGGAGCCCATGCAGCTAGGCCGACTTGCCCCTGATAAAAGAGGATTTAGTCCTCAGAATATGGTGTGTTTTTGTTGTGGGGGCATAGGTCATTTGGCAAATGTTTGTCCGTCTAGGAGATTCCTGAACTGTACTAAGAGCGATAATAAGAGAAAAACCTCAAGAGGTGGATCATCAAGTTCTGCTTCATCTGCTACTTTGGGCAAAGTTGATGTGGGAATTGATGCTTTTCCTCTGACCTGCAGTTCCCGTTTTCTCCTGTCTGCCAGGGTGGCGCTAGAGAGCAAGGTCATTCCTTGTGAGATTTTTGTCGATAGTGGAGCGGCCGTCAATCTTATTGACACTCAATTTGTAGCCTTGCATGGTTTTCAGGTTTGTACATTAGAAAAGGATATACCTGTTTTTGCTATTGACTCTGCCCCACTCTCGCAGAGATCTCTGAAAGGCATTGTTCACAATATCCGGCTAGCTGTAGGTGACACTCATGTGGAGGAGATATCTTGTTTTGTCCTTAACGGATTGCCTTCTCCTCTAGTTTTGGGGCTACCCTGGCTCACTAGACATAACCCCACTATTGATTGGCAAGGAAGGCAAATAAATGAGTGGAGTGACTTTTGTAGAGAGAATTGTCTCACAGCCACTCTTGCAGAGGTGTCTACTAAAACTCTGCCATCATTTCTCTCTGATTTCTCGGATGTGTTTTCCGAGAGCGGTGTTCAGGAGCTACCTCCTCACCGGGAGTTTGACTGTCCCATTAACCTCATTCCCGGCGCCAAGCTGCCAAAGGCACGCCTCTACAATCTCTCACAACCGGAGAGACTCGCAATGCGAACCTATATCTCTGAGAGTCTCGAGAAGGGGCATATTCGTCCCTCAAAGTCGCCTGTTGCCGCGGGTTTTTTTTTTGTTAAAAAAAAAGATGGCTCTCTGAGACCTTGCTTAGATTTTAGGGAGCTGAACCGTATCACGATTCGCGATCCCTATCCCCTTCCTCTGATCCCGGACCTCTTCAACCAAATTGTTGGGGCCAAGGTGTTTTCCAAATTGGATCTGAGAGGCGCGTACAACCTGGTCAGGGTCAGAGAGGGGGATGAATGGAAAACGGCCTTTAATACCCCTAACGGGCATTTCGAGAATCTCGTTATGCCTTTCGGCCTGATGAATGCTCCGGCCGTCTTTCAGCATTTTGTTAATAGTATTTTCTATCATTTAATGGGGAAATTTGTATTGGTGTATCTTGATGATATTTTGATTTTTTCCCCTGATGTTCAGACTCATCAGGATCATCTTTTTCAGGTCCTGCAGATACTGCGGGAAAATAAACTGTATGCCAAGCTGGAGAAATGTCTTTTTATGGTATCAGAGATTCAATTTCTGGGTTTTCTCCTCTCTGCTTCTGGTTTTCGCATGGATCCGGAGAAGGTCCGTGCTGTGCTGGAGTGGGAGCTTCCTGAAAATCAGAAGGCATTGATGCGCTTTCTGGGTTTTGCTAACTACTACAGAAAGTTCATTTTGAATTATTCCTCTATTGTCAAACCCCTTACTGACATGACAAAAAAGGGGATGGATTTTTCCTCTTGGTCGGAGGAGGCGCTTGCAGCCTTTTCTAAGATTAAAGAGAGTTTTGCGTCTGCTCCCATCTTGGTGCATCCCGATGTTTCCTTACCTTTTATTGTTGAGGTGGATGCTTCCGAGGTGGGTGTGGGTGCAGTTTTGTCCCAGGGCCCCTCTCCTGCCAAATGGCGACCATGTGCCTTTTTCTCTAGAAAACTCTCCCCGGCAGAGAGAAACTATGATGTGGGAGATAGGGAGTTGTTGGCCATCAAGTTGGCTTTCGAGGAATGGCGCCATTGGTTGGAGGGGGCCAGGCACCCTATCACCGTTTTTACCGACCATAAGAATCTGGCGTACCTGGAGTCGGCCAGGCGTATGAATCCGAGACAGGCCAGATGGTCTCTGTTCTTCTCCAGATTTAATTTTGTTGTTACTTTCCGCCCTGGGATCAAGAATGTGAAGGCTGATGCTCTCTCTCGCTGTTTTCCGGGAGGAGGAAACTCCGAGGACCCGGGTCCCATTTTGGCGGAGGGGGTAGTTGTTTCTGCTCTATATTCCGATTTGGAGGCCGAGGTCCAGGCTGCCCAGTCTGAGGCACCTGCCCGTTGTCCCTCCGGGAAGTTGTTCGTGCCTCCTGAGCTACGTCACAAACTCTTTAAGGAACATCATAATACAGTTCTTGCTGGTCACCCCGGGAGTAGAGCCACGGTAGATCTCATTGCTCGGAGATTTTGGTGGCCGGCTCTTCGTAAGTCTGTGGAGGGTTTTGTGGCGGCTTGTGAGACGTGCGCTCGCGCTAAGGTCCCTCGTTCACGACCTTCAGGTTCCCTTCTCCCGTTACCCATACCTTCCCGTCCTTGGACACACCTGTCCATGGACTTTATCACGGATCTTCCTCGTTCCTCGGGGAAGTCGGTGATCCTGGTGGTCGTGGACCGTTTTAGCAAGATGGCTCATTTCGTTCCTTTCCCTGGTTTACCCAATGCTAAAACGTTGGCGCAAGCTTTTGTCGATCATATTGTTAAATTGCATGGCATTCCCTCTGAGATTGTTTCCGATAGAGGCACGCAGTTTGTGTCCAGGTTCTGGAAGGCTTTCTGTTCTCGCCTGGGGGTTCGGCTGTCCTTCTCTTCTGCTTTTCACCCGCAGTCGAATGGTCAGACTGAGCGCCTCAATCAGAATCTGGAGACATATTTGCGCTGTTTTGTGGCAGAGAACCAGGAGGATTGGTGTTCATTTCTCCCTCTTGCTGAGTTTGCTTTGAACAACCGTCGTCAGGAATCTTCTGATAAGTCACCATTTTTTGGTGCATATGGGTTCCATCCGCAGTTTGGGACATTCTCGGGAGGGGCTCTTTCTGGTTTACCTGAGGAGGAGAGATTTTCCTCGTCTTTGTCTACCATTTGGCAAAAGATTCAGAGTAATCTCAGAAAGATGAGTGAGAAGTATAAGCGTGTGGCTGATAAGAGACGTGTGCCTGGTCCGGACCTGAATGTGGGTGATCTGGTGTGGTTGTCTACAAGAAATATTAAACTGAAGGTTCCCTCCTGGAAATTGGGTCCCAAGTTTATTGGGCCTTATAAAATTTTGTCAGTCATCAATCCTGTTGCCTTCCGCCTTGATCTTCCACGGGTTTGGAAGATACATAATGTTTTTCACAGATCTCTCTTAAAACCATATGTCCAGCCCACGGTACCCTCCTCTTTGCCTCCTCCTCCGATTTTGGTTGATGGCAATCTGGAGTTTGAGGTTTCCAGAATTGTGGACTCTCGCATTGTCCGCGGTTCTCTTCAGTACCTCGTTCATTGGAAGGGTTATGGTCCTGAGGAGAGGATGTGGGTTCCGATGTCGGACATTAAAGCCACTCGCCTTATCAGGGCATTTCATAGGGCTCATCCTGGGAAGGTGGGTCCTGGGTGTCCGGAGTCCACCCGTAGAAGGGGGGGTACTGTCACTACCAGAGCTTTGAGATGCTCTCAAAGCTCTGTGTCTCCACCCCTGTGATGATGTCACTTAGGGTTGGAGGTTTTCTCACTGTTCTGTTTCTCCGCCCCTGTGATTAGGTCTTACTCCCAGCTGTCTCTCCTGCGTTTGATTTCTCTGCCTTTAAATCACCCCTCCTCCTATTGCAGGGCGTGGATTATATTTCTCTTTTCAGTTGTAGCTCTGCCTTGAGTATCTTCACACCTTTAGCTACTAGTTCTCTGGACCTGTGTTCTGCTGCTGCAAGCACTCCGGATATTGCCAGCGGTCCTTGGATCCGTCTTCTCTGCGGCTGCAGCTCCATCAGCTAAGTGTGCAGACTTTGTTATGTACCTGGTGATTTCCTGACTGGATCCGAGGTGGCCCCGGTTCCCTCCATAATCTGTGCAGGGCATCGGTGGCCGTGCCCCTTCCACTATTGTAGGGGTTACAGGGCTCATCAGTCTAAGGCACGCGGGCATGCCTCGCTCCACCATTTGGATCCGGGCATGTGCTTTAGCAGCATAGGGAGAGTGTTGAGGGTCTGACAGGGGTCACCCTTTCTCTTCCCTAGTTTGGGGTCCGGTCAGTAGCTCTTTTTACTGTGTATACTCTTGTTACCCTTAAACAGCCGTGACACTACCACCACAGCCAACAAAGCCGCTTTACTTGATCCCTCAGAGGAGTTATTTACACATCAGTTGGATGAAATTAGTGATGCACAACCATTATTGCCAGAGGATGTAGATAACAGGGATATGTCTCAGTCAGGCATCATTACACACATGGACGTACAGTGTGATGATGATGTTGTACCTGCAGCTGCTTCCTTTGCTGAGGTGTCAGATACAAGTGAAGTGTTTGATGATGACGATGTGTCCGTGGATGCCACGTGGGTGCCTGCTCGAAGAGAAGAAGAAGAGGGGGAAAGTTCAGAAGGGGAGACAGAGAGAAGGAGGAGACGAGTTGGAAGCAGGGGGAGGTCGTCGCAAGGAGCTAGTGGCACAGTCAGACAGCATGTATCGGCACCCGGGGTCAGCCAGACAGCACGCCAATCAACGCATGCTGTTGTCACCACCAGAATGCAGTCATCGCAAAGCTCAGCAGTGTGGCATTTTTTTTGTGTGTCTGCCTCTGACAACAGCGATGCCATTTGCAACTTGTGCCAAAAGAAACGGAGTCGTGGGAAATCCAACACTCATCTCGGTACAACTGCTTTGCGAAGGCACATGATCTCACATCACAAACGCCAATGGGATCAACACATGATGACGAGTAGAAGCAGCACACAAGCTCAAAGCCCCCATCCTCCTCCTGGTCCAGCATCTTCAGCCACGTCAACCACTGCTGTCCTCCTTGCCCCCTCTCAACCACCCGCCACTCCGCCTCTCACCTTCAGCAGTTACATCTCATCTGCCCACAGTCAGGTGTCTGTAAAGGAAATGATTGAGCGTACAAAGCCAATGTCACAGAGTCACCCCCTTGCCCGGCGTCTGACAGCTGGCTTGACGGAACTCTTAGCCCGCCAGCTTTTACCATACCAGGCCTTCAAAAAATTTGTCGCTATTGGGACACCACAGTGGAAGGTACCGGCAATCCCAAACCTCTACTCAGTGATTGCAAAGCACGGTCAGGGCAGGTATATCACCTACACTGCGCATTGGGTCAACCTGCTGACGGCTGCCCAGCATGGAACGCGTGGCTCTGCAGCGAAGTTGGTGACACCGCCACGACTTGCAGGCAGGCCTACTGCCACCTCCTCTACTCCTCCTAGTCCATCCTCTTCGATAACCTCCTCGGCTGAGTCCTCTTCTGCTGCGGCGTCTGGCTGCCCATCAACTGAATCCCCCCAGCTCCCCAGGGGCTATTCCACATCTCAGATACAACAGAGTCATGCTGTCTTGGGGTTGACTTGCCTGAAAGCAGAGAGCCACACCGGACCAGCACTCCTGTCCGCCCTGAACGCACAGGTGGATCAGTGGCTGACCCCGCACCAACTGGAGATCGGCAAAGTGGTGTGTGACAATGAAAGCAATTTGTTGGCGGCATTGAATTTGGGCAAGTTGTCACATGTGCCGTGCATGGCACATGTGTTGAATCTCATCGTACAACGCTTTGTGTCTGAGTACTCAAGCTTACAGGACGTCCTCAAGCAGGCCATTTCAGGCGTTCCTACACGGCCATGGCGCACTTTTCAGATATTCAGCGCCGAAACAACATGCCAGTGAGGCGCTGTCACGGCCACGGTTATGGTCGTGACTCCTTGGGAGCCGCATACAGTTGCCCGCGGTTGTGGTTGTTGTTTCAACCGCAGCTGAGGCATATTGTAGTTGGCCTCAGTGCGGTTGCCGCGGACAACAGCTATGTGTGCGGTTCCCGGGGAGTTGTGTGCGTGTGTGGATGCACTTTGTTTGTATGTCTGGTGTGCACTTGTTGTTGTTTGGTGCGCACGGACATCGTCCTTTCACTGTGGCTGCCCGTGGCAACGTTTGGTATTATGTACATGTGGTGGCAGTGTCTCGGCCTTCGGAAGAGGGTGCAGCATGTATGGCCTGCCGTTTGGGGGCACACATGAGCGTTCTCCGGAGGGAGAGCGTTATGGGGTTCACCGTTAACGGCGCGGTTGGTGGCTTTTCCCCGCCACCTTGCTAACCGTGTCCGTGTTGGTGACCCCTCGTCCCTCTCAGGGTTCCTATCTCTGGTGGTCTGCTGGCAGCATTCCTTTGATGGTCCGGCAGGTGTGCTGGTTGGGGAGTGTCTGCTGGCAGCGACCTGGAGTAGGAACGTCCTCCTGAGTTGGACGCGGTGTCCAGTGTTCCTCCTCCAGACTGCTTTGTTGGCTGGCGACCTGGGACTGTTGTGTACGGTCCAGGTCTGTTGGCGGCAGTTCTGGGGGGAGATACGGGCATCTGTCTGGCAGTGCCTCCAGTGTTCTCTCTTCCGGTCTGCTTTGTTGGCTGGCGACCTGGGACTGTTGTGTACGGTCCAGGTTTGTTGGCGGCAGCTCTGGAGGGAGACACTGGTGGTTATCAGGCATTGCCCCTCCCTGTTGTTTGGTCCCACCAGCTTCCCTTTTCGGTTGGGGGGGCTTTGAGGGGAGGGAGTGTCACGGCCACGGTTATGGTCGTGACTCCTTGGGAGCCGCATACAGTTGCCCGCGGTTGTGGTTGTTGTTTCAACCGCAGCTGAGGCATATTGTAGTTGGCCTCAGTGCGGTTGCCGCGGACAACAGCTATGTGTGCAGTTCCCGGGGAGTTGTGTGCGTGTGTGGATGCACTTTGTTTGTATGTCTGGTGTGCACTTGTTGTTGTTTGGTGCGCACGGACATCGTCCTTTCACTGTGGCTGCCCGTGGCAATGTTTGGTATTATGTACATGTGGTGGCAGTGTCTCGGCCTTCGGGCTGTCTGCCAGCGGCAACAGCCACAGGGTGATCAGGTTGGTCACTTCCCCTGTATGTGTGTTTTCCCTTCTGTGTGCTGGAAGGGTTAACTTCCTTCCCAGTGTGTGTGTTGTGTCACTGGGTGTGGTTGACCGGTGGGTGTGGCCACTTTGCCCTATAAAGCCTGTGTCTGGAGCACAGCTCAGTAGGTTGCTTTCAGTCATGCTTGGCTGAAGCAGCCTCCTGTGGATTCCATCCTTCTTGTAAGGGCCACCCTTCCGGTCATAAGTTTAAAATCTTTGTTACACTGTGTTATCTAGGTGTGTGAGGGGTTTCTGTATCATTGCAGCTTATGGTCCGGGTCCCTGTGTGATGTCTGTGTGTGCTGTCATTGTTGGTGTCCTGAACAAACAGCACCTGCACATGGGTTCCTGGTTGTGTTGTTCTGTGGCAGGTGAGTGTTGTGTTGATTGCGTTTGCCTGTCACTGCCATAAGGTGTTTTCTGTTTCCCCTTGTTGCTTGGCCATTGAGACTCCTGCTCCTCCGTGCCAAGTAGGTCGTCTCACCCAGCTCCTAGGTCAGGGATCTGCGGAGGGTCAGCAGGGATCCGAGGTTCCTGAGTATGGGCCCTCCTACCATCAAGGTCGGCCCATGCAGGTAGGAGACAGGGTCAGAGTTAGGGACGCAACAGGAGGTGACCTGCTCCCTAATTCTGTGTTGTTTGGCCAAGTGGTAACCCTACCATCTCCTGGCACCGCACAGCTGGGGGTTTCCCCCACCTCCAGCCGTGACAGGCGCTTGATTTGCGGAAGCCCGACACGTTGGAATTCAACACTCCTAATGATTGACAGCCTGCTCCAACAAGACAAAGCAGCCAACGAGTATTTGTATGACCGGGGTGGTAGGACAGCCTCTGCGGATCTGGGAATTTTTTTTGCCACGTTACTGGACGCTCATGCGCAATGCCTGTAGGCTCATGCATCCTTTTGAGGAGGTGACAAACCTAGTCAGTCGCACCGAAGGCACCATCAGCGACCTCATCCCATTTGTTTTCTTCCTGGAGCATGCCCTGCGAAGAGTGCTGGATCAGGCTGTAGATGAGTGTGAAGAGGAAGAGTTGTGGTCACCATCACCACCAGAAACAGCCTTGTCATCATCGCTTGCCGGACCTATCTGGGACCCGTGGTGTTGTACGTGGCTGGGGGGAAGAACAGACTGTCAATGACATCAGTGAGGACGAGGTACGGTAAATGAGTAGCTCGGCATCCAACCTTGTGCAAATGGGGTTTTTCATGCTGTCATGCCTGTTGAGGGACCCTCGTAAAAAAGGATGACGGAGAACGACCTGTACTGGGTGGCCACGCTACTAGACCCCCGGTATAAGCAGAAAGTGGTGGAAATGTTACCAAATTACCAAAAGTCAGAAAGGATGCAGCAGTTCAAAACCAAACTAAAAAATATGCTTTACACAGCTTATAAGGGGGATGTCACAGCACAACGGGAAATCTAACAGGGGAAGAGGTGAAAGTAATCCTCCTCCTACCACGACCACGGCGGCAAGGACAGCACGCTTTACAGATGTGTTGTTGATGGAGAACATGCAGAGCTTTTTCAGTCCTACACATCGCCACAGCCCTTCGGGATCCAGCCTTAGAGACCGACTTGACCGACAGGTGGCAGACTACCTTGCCTTAACTGCAGATATCTACACTCTGAGGAGTGATGAACCCCTTGACTACTGGGTGTGCAGGCTTGACCTGTGGCCTGAACTATCCCAGTTTGCGATAGAACTTCTGGCCTGCCCCGCTTCAAGTGTCCTATCAGAAAGGACCTTCTGTGCAGCAGGAGGCATTGTCGCTGACAAAAGAAGTCAGCTCGGTCAAAAAAGTGTTGATTACCTCACCTTCATTAAGATGAATGAGGCATGGATCCCGAAGGGACTGACAGTGGGGGATACTTTGACTAACAAAAGGCCTGATGAGATGCCTTGGCATCAAAATGGTCCCCATGCTGCTGTATTTAATGTCTGCATACCGGATGCCTTTCGTGAATTCTCCGCCACCAACTAGGGTTCAAGCCGCAATGTTTTAGTCACCTTTCTGCCTGGAAAACATCAATTTTTCCGGCTGCTGCTACAACAGCGACTGCAACAATACAACATTTTTCAGGCATGTCTACATGACAAATTTTTCTGGCCTCTAGTGCTGCACTGTGGCTGCAAAAACAAAACAAAAAAAAAGGCACATACATGTGTCAATTCCCCTTCGTGATCGTTACCTTGTTGTGGTGAAGGGGCTTGCATATCACAATGAAGCGATCATCACCTCTATGAGTGTGTTGGCAATGTTGCCACACCCTAGATAAGGCCGTTGCTTCATTATGATCAGACTAAAAGCGATCGGCTGAATAATTTTTCATAGAAAAAACATTATATTTTTATTTATTTTTTAAGTTGTATGGGTTTTTAATACATAAAATAAAAAAATCATAATAAAGTCTCTTAATAGTTTATTAGAAATAATGCAGACAATTTAAAAAATCCCCATCAATTCCAATACAAAGCAAGTACAGAGCTCAGAACAAAATTATTTCAGGATGTCGTTAATTCGACAATGATTAATCAATTCGACACACATCCCCAGATAGGGGGCGTAACAGGGATTAAACTGATAGGAATAGAACTAGTTAAGACACCACTCATATAGGGTGCCACAGCACATTGCTCCGTGCACGCGCAGTGCCCCAACTTGGGAGTAAGAGGACTGACCAAGCTGCTTTTTCCATCTCCCAGTTCCTAAAATCAATTCAGTTTGGTGTATCAGAGTTTGGTCTGTCACTGTGAAGGCAGTCGAAGGTACCCAGCCTAAATTTTTTTTTCACAAAAGGCAATCCCTGATATGGGACGTAACAGGGATTAAACTGATGAGAATAGTCCTACAGATAATACCACTCATATCGGGTGTGACAGTAAATTGCACGGCGCAGACGCAGTGACCGTGGCATGGATTCAAACAAAGGGGAGGGAGCCAGCGTTTTTTTAACCATCTCCCCGTTCTAAAAATCTATTTAATAAATGGACCCCAGATTGGGGACGTCACGTAACAGGGATTAAACTGATGAGAATAGTACTACAGAAAATACCACTCATATTGGGTGTGACAGTAAATTACACGGCGCAGATGCAGTGACCGTGGCGTTGATTCAAACAAAGGGGAGGGAGCCAGAGTTTTTTTTTAACCATCTCCTCGTTCGAAAAATCTATTCAATTCACCTTTGGTAACCCTTGCTGTTGTACGTGGCTGGGTGGAGAAAGAAACCATCAATGACATCAACGGGACATGGCTAGCTTGGTATCCAACCTTGTGCAAATGGGAAGTTTGCAGTTGGGCAAATGGGCTGTTTACGGTTGTATTAAAAGGGGAGTTTGGTCTGTCAATGTCTGTAGAGCGGGTGTAACCCTTACACTACCTGATCGATACAACATCATACCTGATCATATACACACACTGGATGTTTAAAACCACGTTGTTCAAAAGATTTTAGGATTGTTAGGTGATTTATGCCTTTTATGGATTAAAATCCAACTCTGCGTCAACTATGTAATTTTATAGAGGGCAAACATAAAAATCACTATATCTGCTGGTATTTGCAAACACTGGGGGGTGCAGAGGTTAATCACGTACATAATGAAACACAAGTACACATTACAAAATACGTAGCCAACACTGCCAGTAATAAGACTTTACAAAGGCCAAATAATGCCACTACAACATAACCCAGTCATTAATAATCCCATTTAGGCCCCCACTCAATGACTTACAGGTGATGTCTCCTCTGACTGGAGTCATTCTATTTCCTTTTTCTCAGATCACCATGATGACGTTTACTGATCACAACTTCTTTCTGCATAATTGCATTTAGTATTAAGTCCTCCTTTTATGCCCCTACATGGTAATCACCCCAATTTAGGCCCAGTACATATAATGACCCCTCAGTAGTGCCCTATGGCACCTGCCCCCAGGTGTGGCCTTTTTATATATCCTGCCTCCCATAGTGACCTTTTTATGTATAATGTCCCTAAAATATACTGCCCTTCCAGTAGTGACCTTTTTTAATATAGTGCGACCCTTAGTGGTCTCTTTTAATATAGTGCCCCCATAGTGGCCTCTTTTAGTGCCGTTTAGTGCCTCACCAATTCTTTAATTATAGTGCCTCCAGAAGAGTCCATGAACCCAAAAATAATAATAAAACGCTCACATGCTGTCACGTCATTCTTCCAGTCTGCTGCTACTTCCTCCCAAGCTGATTGCATTATGGAACAGGCACTCTTCTCTGGATCTCTGGTGGCGTGATGACATCATCGCAACCTGGCAGCCTTTAGCCTATGAGGCTAAACAGCAGGGCACAGGATCCAATAGTTCCCATCCCCATCGCTCCCAGTTGACCAGTGCCAGATGATCCAAGGTCTTGTACTGATCTGCTGCCCGGTGGCTGGGGACCACTGCATTAAGATGAATTGGATGGCAGAACTATAATTACACTGTTCACCTTTGCAATGATGATGGCAAGCAGGTAATTAGAGAAGAGAACGCAGCGCTTGTACGAGCACTGCTTTCACGTCAAACAGCTTATCGGCAGGGAATACAGGCATTCTGGTCCCTGCTAATCTGATATTTATAACCTAACCTGAGGATAGGTCATCGATATACCAAAAGTGGACAACCCCTTTAAAGGTTCTTTTACAGGTACTGATGTTCTTGATAAGTGCCTGATCGTCAGCAGAGATGTGGGCTACATTTACACACAGTAATCACCTCCACTGTATGGGGACAAACCATCCATACAGCGATCACTTATCCCCATAGAAAATCAGATCGCAGTTTAGACTACATAATCTGCTGCACAGGAATAGGGCTGAAACAATTGCTCTCTTGAATCGAGTAATTCAACAGAAAAAAAAATCCTCAATGCACCTGATGGCACTGGAGGCAGTTTTAGAAAGAAAAATGTTCTTTTAATTTGTTTTTTGTTATTAGACTACTCGATTAATTGTTGGATTAATCTATAGAATACTCAATTTCAAAATAGTCGACAGCTGCAGCCCTACACAGGAATGATGATTTTTGGTGCCAGCCAAAAGATGCAATCACCCAATGTATGGTATGAGCATTTGCTCATCCATTGGGGGATTGGCAACACCCTTTACACAGGCTAAATATCAGGAACAAGCTCATCCCCGAAATTGGTCTGATTATCGGTCTGTGTAAAAGGACCCAAATCACTGTGCTTTCCTATACAACGTAATAAATACATAAAAACTTAATCCATATTGGAGGCCAAAATGACACTCTTGAAGCCTCCTTCATAAGAATGGGGGTCTATGATCACATCCTCTGGGAGCTTTTCTGGCACATACACTAAAAATAAACATACAATGACATATGATGATACAGCTTAGGTTTAATTTGTGTTTTATATGTCCCATGCTGTCAATGTATGTATATCTTACTGGCATAATGTCTGGGATTTGGTTTATGTGCAGCTTGAGACACAATTTTGTAATGTGCGCAGATAAGCCCAGTCTTAAAGAACGAGCTACAAACAAGTTATTATAAGAAGTTGACTTAGGCTGATGGTCACATTAAGAGTCCAATATAACTAATGTGTTGCGTGCAATTTGACTTGTGAAGTTTATTTTTCTGCCTATAGAAGTAAAAATAAAAATGCACTGCTGTTGCATGTCAGTATCAATTATCATTGACTTCTTTGCTGGGTGAGTGCCAAATCCTACAAAAGTTGCAGCCGGCTAGGATCATTGTGTGAAGTATGCTAAGAAACTTCATCAGGAAATACAAGCTCCGCAGACACAAATCTTTATCTTTTAAAAACAGAACAGCCTATTTATGCTAATTTGAGGGGTGTTCCGATACTTAGATATATGTAGATGGCTTATGCTCAGGATGGGACATCAATATGAAATGGGTGGGGTGGGGCATCCTGCACTTCACCGATCAGCTAGTTTGGGAAGCCACCGGCCTTTGGAAATTACACAGTGGACAAAATACAAAAAGTTTCTCAGCTGTTTTACAAAAATCTTAGCACATACCGATTGTTGGGGATACAACAACTTACAGCTTAGTCTATTGATGGAGTGACTTCTGCTGGATTGATTGCAGTTCACAGTTATAACACTAGATGTCGCTGTTACTAAAGCTCACTTGTAGTCTTTAAATGCATGTGTTGTATTTCCTGTACATTGAGGGTGAACTCACTTATTTTATTTTTCCTGTCTGTGCCATTCACCATGTAAGGTGACCATCTGTTATTGCACACATGTTCCAATAAACCCAGTTCCTGTTACTCCACAATGTCTGATCTGAATTTACTCCGCTGCACCCAGCAATCATACTCTGCAACACTGATAAGTCTTCATATTCATCAATAGAGATGTCACGAACATAAAATTTTCCATTCGCGAACGGCGAACGCAAATTTTTGCAAATGTTCGCGAATGGGTGAACCGCCATTGACTTCAATAGGCAGGGAAAATTACTGTGGCATGCCGGAGGGGGATCCATGGCAAAACTCCCATGGAAAATTACTTACTTGACGCAGAGTTGGATTTTAATCCATAAAGGGCATAAATCACCTAACAATCCTAATTTTTTTTTGGAACAACGTGGTTTAAAACATCCAGTGTGTGTATACGACAAGGTATGATGTTGTATCGATCAGGTAGTTTAAGGGTTACACCCGCTTCACAGACATTGACAGACCAAACTCCCCTTTTAATGCACCGCAAACAACCGCAAACAGTCCATTTGCCCAACTGCAAACTCCCCATTTGCACAAGGTTGGATACCAAGTTAGCCATGTCCCGTTGATGTCATTGAAGGTTTCTTCCTCCACCCAGCCACGAACAACACCAAGGGTCCCCAAAAGGTGAATTGAATTGATTTTTCGAACGGGGAGATGGTTAAAAAAAACTCTGGCTCCCTCCCCTTTGTTTTAATCCACGGTCACTGCGTCTGCGCCGTGCAATTTACTGTCACACCCGATATGAGTGGTATTTTCTGTAGTACTATTCTCATCAGTTTAATCCCTGTTACGTCCCCTATCTGGGATCCAATTATTGTATTGATTTTTCGAACGGGGAGATGATTAAAAAAACTCTGGCTCCCTCCCCTTTGTTTTAATCCACGGTCACTGCATCTGCGCCGTGCAATTTACTGTCACACCCGATATGAGTGGTATTTTCTGTAGTACTATTCTCATCAGTTTAATCCCTGTTACATTCTAAATCAGGGATTGCCTGTCGACTGCCTTCACAGTGACAGACCAAACTCTGATACACCAAACTGAATTGATTTTTGGAACTGGGAGATGGAAAAAGCAGCTTGGTCGGTCCTCTTACTCCCAAGTTGGGGCACTGCGCGTGTACGGAGCAATGTGCTGTGACACCCTATATGAGTGGTGTCTTAACTAGTACTATTCCTATCAGTTTAATCCCTGTTACGTCCCCTATCCGGGGACGTGTGTAGAATTGATTAACCATTGTCGAATTAACAAACCATTACGACATCCTGAACTAATTTAGTTCTGAGCTCTCTACTTGCTTTGTATTGGAATTGATGGGGATTTTTTAAATTGTCTGCATTATTTCTAATAAACTATTAAGAGACTTTATTACAATTTTTTTATTTTATGTATTAAAAACCCATACAACTTAAAAAAAAAAAAAAAAAGAAAATTAATGTTTTTTTTTTTAGAAAAATTATCCAGCCGATCGCTTTTCATCTGATCATAATGAAGCAACGGCCTTATCATCTGGGGTGTGACACACTCAAAGAGGTGGTGATCGCTTCATTGTCATACGCAAGCCCCTTCACCACAACAGGGTAACGATCACGAAGGGGAATTGACACTTGTATGTGCCTTTTTTTTTTGCAGCCACAGTGCAGCACCAGAGGCCAGAAAAATGTGGCATGTACACATGCCTGAAAATTAATGGTATTGTTGCAACCGCTGTTGTAGCAGCGGCCGGAAAAATTGATGTTTTCCAGGCAGAAAGGTGACTAAAACATTGCAGCTTGAACCCTAGTTGGTGGCGGAGAATTCACAAAAGTCATCCGGTATGCAGACATTAAATACAGCAGCGTACAACAGGCATGTCATCAGGCCTTTTGTTAGTCAAACGTATCCCCCACTGTCAGTCCCTTCGGGATCCATGCCTCATTCATGTTAATGAAGGTGAGGTAATCAACACTTTTTTGACCGAGGTGACTTCTTTAGTCAGTGACAATGCTTCCTGCTGCACTGAAGGTCCTTTCTGATAGGACACTTGAATCGGGGCAGGGCAGAAGTTCTATCGCAAACTGGGATAGTTCAGGCCACAGGTCAAGCCTGCACACCCAGTAGTCAAGGGGTTCATCGCTCCTCAGAGTGTCAATATCTGCAGTTAAGGCGAGGTAGTCTGCTACCTGTTGGTTGAGTCGTTCTCTAAGGCTGGATCCCGAAGGGCTGTGGCGATGTGCAGGACTGAAAAAGCTCTGCATGTCCTCCATCAACAACACATCTGTAAACCGTCCTGTCCTTGCCGCCGTGGTAGGAGGAGGATAACTTTCACCTCTTCCCCAGTTAGATTCCCGTTTTACTGTGACATCCCCTTATAAGCTGTGTAAAGCATATTTTTTAGTTTGGTTTTGAACTGCTGCATCCTTTCTGACTTTCGGTAATTTGGTAACATTTCCACCACTTTCTGCTTATACCGGGGGTCTAGTAGCGTGGCCACGTTCTCCTTCATCCTTTTTATACGAAGGCCCCTCAACAGACATGACAGCATGAAAGACCCCATTTGCACAAGGCTGAATGCCGAGCTACTCATTTCCAGTTCCTCGTCCTCACTGATGTCAATGACGGTCTGTTCTTCCCCCCAGCCACGTACAACACCACGGGTCCCAGATAGGTGCTGTGGTTGGTCTTCCTCCTCCTCAAAGCCACATTCCTCCTCTGACTCCTCTTCCTCATACTCCTCTTGCAGCGTTGCTGCAGGTCCAGCAAGCGATGATGACAAGGCTGTTTCTGGTGGTGATGGTGACCACAACTCTTCCTCTTCACGCTCATTTACAGCCTGATCCAGCACTCTTCGCAGGGCACGCTCCAGGAAGAAAACAAATGGGATGAGGTCGCTAATAGTGCCTTTGGTGCGACTGACTAGGTTTGTCATCTTCTCAAAAGGACGCATGAGCCTACAGGCATTGCGCATGAGCGTCCAGTAACATGGCAAAAAAATTCCCAACTCCGCAGAGGCTGTCCTAGCACCCCAGTTATACAAATACTTGTTGATGGCTTTTTCTTGTTGGAGCAGGAAGTCGAACATTAGGAGTGTTGAATTCCAGCGCCTCACTGGCATGTTGTTTCGGCGCTGAATGTCTGAAAAGTGCACCTTGGCCATGTAGGAACACCTGAAATGGCCGCACACCTTCCTGGCCTGCTTGGGATGTCCTGTAAGCTTGGGTACTTAGACACAAAGCGTTGTAGAATGAGATTCAACACATGGGCCATGCACGGCACATGTGACAACTTGCCCAAATTCAATGCCGCCAACAAATTGCTTCCATTGTCACACACCACTTTGCCGATCTCCACACACCACTTTGCCAATCTCCAGTTGGTGCGGGGTCAGCCACTGATCCACCTCTGCTTTCAGGCAAGTCAACCCCAAGACAGCGTGACACTGTCGTATTCGGGATGTGGAATAGCCTCTGGGGAGCTGGGGGGATTCAGCTGATGTGCAGCCAGACGCCGCAGCAGAAGAGGACTCAGCCGAGGAGGTTATCGAAGAGGATGGAGTAGAGGAGGTGGCAGTAGGCCTGCCTGCAAGTCGTGGCTGTGTCACCAACTCCACTCCAGAGCCACGCATTCCATGCTAGGCAGCCATCAGCAGGTTGACCCAATGCGCAGTGTAGGTGATATACCTGCCCTGAACGTGCTTTGCAGACCAGTTATCAGTGGTCAGATGGACCCTTGCCCCAACACTGTATGCCAGAGATGCCATGACTTCCTTTTCAATAACTGAGTAGTGGTTTGGGATTGCCTTTTTTGAAAAAAAATTTCGTCCAGGTACCTTCCACTGTGGTGTCCCAATAGTGATAAATTTTTTGAAGGCCTCAGACGCCACCAGCTGGTATGGTGAAAGCTGGTGGGCTAACAGTTCCGACAAGCCAGCCGTCAGATGCCGGGCAAAGGGGTGACTCTGTGACATTGGCTTCTTACGCTCAAACATTTCCTTTACAGACACCTGACTGTGGGCAGATGAGATGGAACTGCTGAAGGTGAGAGGCGGAGTGGCGGGTGGTTGAGAGGGGGCAAGGAGAACAGCAGTGGTTGACGTGGCTGAAGATTCTGGACCAGGAGGAGAATGGTGGATTTGAGTTTGTGTGCTGCTTTTACTCATGTGTTGATCCCATTGGCGTTTGTGATGTGAGATCATGTGCCTTCGCAAAGCAGTTGTACCGAGGTGGGTGTTGGACTTCGCACAACTCAGTTTCTTTTGGCATCGCTGTTATCAGAGGCAGACACACAAAAAAATGCCACACTGCTGAGCTTTGCAATGACTGCATTCTGGTGGTGGCAACAGCATGCGTTGATTGGCGTGCTGTCTGGCTGACCCCGGGTGCTGATATATGCTGTCTGACTGTGCCACTAGCTTCTTGCGACGACCTCCCCCTGCGTCCAACTCGTCTCCTCCTTCTCTCTGTCTCCCCTTATGAACTTTCCCCCTCTTCTTCTTCTCTTTGAGCAGGCACCCACGTGGCATCCACGGACACATCGTCATCATCAACCGCTTCACTTGTATTTGACACCGCAGCAAAGGAAGCAGCAGCGGGTACATCATCATTATCATTACATTGTACGTCCATGTGTGTAATGCTGCCTGACTGAGACATATCCCTGTTATCTACATCCTCTGGCAATAATGGTTGCGCATCACTAATTTCATCCAACTGACGTGTAAATAACTCCTCTGACGGATCAATTGAAGTCGCTGTGGTGGCTGTGGTGGTAGTGGCGGCGGGCGGGAGAGTGGTAACTTGAGAGCAGGTGACCAAAGCTGAGCTGGAGGAGGATGATGCGTCAAGGTTCTTAGCGGAAGCTGTTGAAGATTGGGTGTCCTGTGTAAGCCAGTCAACTATGTTTTGAGTATTTTTTTTCGGGTTCAGGGTACATGGCCTCTGAATACTGGGCATTATTCCAGGGCCAGTGGAAATCACAGCACCACGACCACGACAGCCCCTGTGGGGTGGCCTCTGCCTGTCATTTTTTTTTTTATAAGTGGTAATATGCGTGCAAGGTACTGTGCCACCCTATATAAGTGGTGGGCAGCGGGCACAGTACAGTCTGTGTGGGCCCGATAAACACTGGCTTGCAACTGCGATTATATCACAGTGAAAAAATAATTTGACTTTTTTTATCTGCAAGGTATTGTGAGTGACACCGGTATGAGTGGTGGCCTAGCCAGTGGCCACAGTACAGTCTGTGGGCCAGACACTCACTGGCTTGCAACTGCGATTATATCACAGATAAATAATAAATTGAATTTTTTTTTATCTGCAAGGTATCTGTATGAATGGTGTGCACAGAGTACTGTCTGTGAGCCTGCAGCCTCTCACACACGGGCAGGAAACTGCAATATATATACACAGGGGCGTTGCTAGGGTCTCAAAAGATCCGGAGCACAAGCCCCAATAAATATGTCCCCCCGCCCCCCCCTTTCCCCGCACTATGCTGTATTTGCTATACAGCAGCACTTACCTGTCACATCCAGGGCCTGCAGGTGACATCTCCTCTGATGTAGATCTTCTCTGTCATCATCTTCTCCACTTGGTCTGGACAACTTCTCTCAGCCGCCTCGTCTCTGCAGATCGTGACACACAGACATCTTAGCTTCCTCACATTCTATCATTATCCCCCAACTGGAGTCCCCACAGTGTTATCCTGCTGCTTGCTGTGCCAAAATCTCACCCCCCCAATACCCCCAAATACTATCCTAAAGAAACAATACTGCCCCCCATAGTAATAGTGCTCCTCACAGTCCCACCAATAGTAATTCCCTTCTAGAATACCCTTATTAGTAACACTGCCCCAACCGTGATAATGCTCCTTAAAGGGAACCTGCCACCAAAAAAACGGATACTAAACTTTTAATAGTACCTTATAGTGCTGCAGAGTAGTTTCCTAATGCACTCTTTGATTGTTTAGCCGCATCTAGCCTCCTGGAGAAATCGATGTTTTATTCAGCCGCTGCCCCTTGCTTCAAGTCAGGTTTGAAGTCAAGGGGGCAGCGGCCTAGGCATCTCGAATGCTTCTCTCCCCGCCTCCCGCCGCCTTTATTGACACGCCGGATCTCAGTGCCGGGACCGCACTCCGCATGCGCAGTAAAGGGCTGCTGTAGCGCGATCCCGGCTCCGGCTCGTACACTCAGCCAGCTTCAGTTTCTACAGCGCATAGGCCCGCCAGCCTTACATACTAGCGCAGTTACAGAAGATGCCGAGCACATGCGCAGTAGCGAAACTGAAGCCGGATGAGTGTACGAGCCGGAGCCGGGATCGCGCTACAGCAGCCCTTTACTGCGCATGCGGGCTTGGAGCGCGGTCCCGCCACTGAGATCCAGCGTGTCAATAAAGGCGGCGGGAGGCGGGGAGAGCAGCATTCGAGATGCCTAGGCCGCTGCCCCCTTGACTTCAAACCTGACTTGAAACAGGGGGCAGCGGCTGAATAAAACATCGATTTCTCCAGGAGGCTAGATGCGGCTAAACGATTATATAGTGCATTAGGTACAATTAACAGTTTAGTATCCGTTTTTTTGGTGACAATGCCCCCATTATTAGAAGAGCCCTCCCATATTAATAATACCCTCACAGAGTCCCCAGTAGAAATAAGGCTCCCTTTTGTTCCCCCAGTGGTAATAAAGCTCCCTACAGACCCCTCAGTAGTAATAAGGCCCCCATAGTGCGCTTAGTAGAAATAAGCGGATCTATAAGACCCTCCAATAGAGCCCCCAGTAGTAATAAGACCGCCTATAATGTCCCCTGGATTTGCAGTGCCCCCTGCAGTTGTAATCCTCCCTCCACCATACAGTCCCATGTAAATAACATCACCTCCTCCCCAGCCGCCTCCAACGCACAATCCCATGTAAACATCACCTCCTAAGGCTACTTTCACACTTGCGTTCGTGGAGATCTGTCCTGTACTTGTACAGGACGGATCCGCACCGATGATACAAACAAAAGCATCCGTTCAGGACTGATTCGTTTGTATTAGATTTGAATTTCTAAGTCCCAATACGGATCCGTCGTGACTTACATTAAAAGTCAATGGGGGACGGATCCGTTTACAACTGCACCATTTTTTGTCAATGAAAAGGGATCCGTCCCCATTGACTTACATTGTAAGTCAGGACGGATCCGTTTGGCTCCGCAAGGCCATGCGGACACAAAAACGCTGCTTGGAACGGGGGACCGTACGGAGCCGAACGAATGCATTCTGAATGGATCCGCATCCATTCAGAATGCATTGGGGTTAAACTGATGCATTTGGGGCTGGTTGTGAGAGCCTTGAAACGGATCTCACAAGCGGATCCCCAAACGCAAGTGTGAACGTAGCCTAAACATTAAGTCCCATGTACATAAACATAATTCTCCCCCACCATCCACTTTCAACATACAGTCCCATGTAAATAACATCACTCCCTCCCCCAGCCACCTCAAACACACAGTTCCATGTCAATAACATCCCTCCCTTCAGCCCTAAAATACATCCCAGTTAAATAACTACAACTCCTAGCATTGCTCTGCCTCTCCCTTCACTTACCTCTCCTGTACAGACATCAGCATTAGGCTCCTTCTCCTCTTCACTCCAGTGTCCAATCCTGCACTGGTCACATGATGGTGACATCATCCAGGTCATTCTATCACAGCCTGTTTTGCTGATCACATGACCTGTGATGTCACCACAGGTCATTCACCTCTTCCCAGTGTAAGATTCAATTATATTGCCGTTCTGTGTACGGCAATACAGTTGTATCCAGCAGGCAGGCAGCACATTCGGGGCATGGGACAAAACATCCGGGGCCCAGGCCCCGAATGTTTTAACCTAGCGACGCCCCTGTATATACACTCACCTAAAGAATTATTAGGCACACCGGTGTTGGACCCCCTTTTGCCTTCAGAACTGCCTTAATTCTACATGGCATTGATTCAACAAGGTGCTGATAGCATTCTTTAGAAATGTTGGCCCATATTAATAGGATAGCATCTTGCAGTTGATGGAGATTTGAGGGATGCATATCCAGGGCACGAAGCTCCTGTTCCACCACATCCCAAAGATGCTCTATTGGGTTGAGATCTGGTGACTGTGGGGCACATTTCAGTACAGTGAACTCACTGTCATGTTCAAGAAACCATTTTTCCAGTCTTCAACAGTGTCATGGAACCATGAACCAGACGTACAACAAGAGATAAGTGGAAATAAGAAGGCTTTATTGAAAATCAAGCTGTAAGGCAAAAGTCCAAACGGATGGCTAAACCGAAGCAGGGTCTTGCGAAGCCAGAGGTCAGGAACCAGAAGGGTAGTCAGACGAAGCCTGGATCAGGAACCAGCAGGGTAGTCAGACGAAGCCTGGATCAGGAACCAGCAGGGTAGTCAGACGAAGCCAGGATCAGGAACCAGAAGCAGCAGCAGTCTTAGAAGCATGTGAACACAGGAGGACCAAGCAAGGAACTGAAGCCACAGACCTCCTATATATATGAGCTAGGCATCCAGCTCCTCCCAGTGGGAAGGAGAGGCCGCAGGGTGGGAGGCTACAAGAAACCCAGAAACCAAGATGGCCGCCAGCACATGTCAAACGAAGGAGAACAGCAAGAAGGTAAGACCATGACAGTACCTCCCCCTCAAGGGCCCCTCCTCCGCGGAGTAAAGAACGGTTTCTGAGGGAAGCGTGCGTGGAAGGCTCGGAGCAAGGCAGGAGCATGGACATCTGCGGAGGGAACCCAGGAACGCTCCTCTGGACCATAACCACGCCAATGGACCAAAAACTGCACCCGACCGCGGACCAGGCGTGAGTCCAGGATATTGCTCACCTCTATACTCCTCACGATTGCCCACTTGGACCGGACGAGGCCGAGGAACCGAGGAAGTGAAACGATTACACACCAGTGGCTTCAAGAGGGAGACATGAAACATGTTGGAGATCCGCATGCCAGGAGGAAGCGCAAGGGCATAGGCTACCGGGTTTACCCTGCGAAGCACTCGGAAGGGACCAACAAAGCGAGGCGCCAGCTTGGGAGTGGGCACTCGAAGGTTGAGGTTGCGGGTGGACAACCATACGCGGTCTCCGACCTGGTAGGAAGGAGCGGGCGCTCGTCTGCGATCAGCCTGGAGTCTCTGGCGCTGCGCAGAGACCTCAAGGGACCTCTGGATCTGTACCCAAGAAGCACGTAGGACGGAAAGGTGATCCTCCACAGCCGGAATATCCTGGGGAGAGAATACCTCCGGTAACACGGCAGGTTGGAACCCATAATTGGCCATGAAGGGAGACGTCCCAGAGGAAGAGTTCACCGCCGTGTTCCTGGCAAACTCAGCCCAAGGCAGGAGGTCAACCCAATTGTCTTGGTGATCGGAGACATAGCAACGAAGGAATTGCTCCAAGGCCTGATTGGATCGTTCTGCGGCCCCATTGGACTGAGGGTGGTAGGCCGAGGAGAAAGAGAGATGAATCCCCAACTGGGAGCAAAAGGAGCGCCAGAACCTGGACACAAACTGACTCCCCCGATCCGACACAATCTCCTTGGGCAAACCGTGCAACCGGAAGACCTCCCTGGCAAAAATCGTGGCCAACTCTTGTGCAGAGGGTAACTTCTTGAGAGGAACACAGTGGCACATTTTGGAAAACCGATCCACAATCATGAGAATGACCGTATGGCCTCGGGATGCAGGGAGGTCCACAATGAAATCCATCCCCAGGTGTGACCATGGACGCTCCCCGGTGGCTATGGGTTGCAAAAGGCCCAACGGACGGTGCAGAGGGGACTTACTCTGGGCACAAACGGAGCATGCCGCTACATATGCAGCGATGTCGGAACGTAGAGAAGGCCACCAGAACAGACGTGAAACAGCCCAGGACAGCTGATTCTTTCCAGGATGCCCCGCGGCCTTGAAGTTATGGTAGGTTCGCAACAACCGAGTGCGCAACTCCTCAGGCACAAAACATCTGCCGTTGGGTCTCCCAGAGGGAGCACCAGATTGAGCCGCCAAAATCTGCTCACCCAGGGGAGAGGTCAGGCTGGTGCGAATGGCGGCCAGGATCTGATTCAGAGGTATGACCGAAGTCGGAATCGACTCCTCCCCGGACAGCTCAGAGTACTGCCGTGATAAGGCATCCGCTCTGATGTTCTTGGAACCGGGTAGGTAGGAGACCACGTAATTAAAACGTGACAAGAACAGAGCCCATCTGGCCTGACGTGGTGTCAATCTCTTGGCCTCAGAGAGGTAGGTCAGATTCTTGTGGTCCGTCAGGATGAGAACCGGAACCACCGAGCCCTCGAGCAAGTGCCTCCATTCTTTAAGGGCCTGCACGATGGCCAATAACTCCCTGTCACCAATCTGATAGTTGCACTCCGCGGAAGAAAGTTTCCGGGAGTAAAACCCACAAGGAAGCAGAGGACCCTCTGGTGTTCTACGCTGAGACAGAAGGGCGCCTACTCCCGTCTCAGACGCGTCCACCTCGAGGACAAAAGGCAACCCAGGGTTGGGATGCGACAGAATCGGAGCCGACACAAAGGCGGACTTTAGAGCCTCAAAAGCTCGGATGGCCTCGAGCGGCCAGACCTGGGGATTACTGCCCTTCCTGGTCAGATCCGTGAGAGGCTTGGCTAGCATGGAAAAGTCCCTGATGAACTTCCGATAATAATTGGCGAAGCCCAAAAAGCGCTGCAGGGCACGAAGACCACTGGGCTGGGGCCACTGTAAGACAGCCGAAACCTTCTCAGGATCCATGGAGAACCCCTCAGCGGAAATGATGTAACCTAAGGAGGTTACCTGGGATCGGTGAAATTCGCATTTCTCAAGCTTACCGAACAGCTTGTTCTCTCGTAACCGTTGCAACACTCGTCTGACATCCAGAATGTGGGCCTCCATGGATTCAGAATATACCAAGATGTCATCCAAATAGACCACCACACACTGCTGCAACAGGTCACGGAAAACATTGTTGATGAATTCCTGGAAGACTGCGGGCGCATTGCACAACCCAAAGGGCATAACCAAGGATTCATAATGACCGGTCCTGGTGTTAAACGCGGTCTTCCACTCATCGCCCGCCTTGATCCTTACCAGGTTATATGCCGCCCTCAGGTCGAGTTTGGTAAAGACCGTGGCCCCTTTGAGGCGATCGAACAGCTCGGAAATCAAGGGTATCGGGTAAGCGTTCTTGATCGTGATGCGATTGAGACCCCTGTAATCGATGCAAGGCCTCAACTCACCGCCTTTCTTTTTCACAAAGAAAAATCCAGCCCCTGCCGGGGACGAGGATTTGCGAATGTGTCTGCATGAAAGCGCCTCCCTCACGTACTCCTCCATGGCCTCATTCTCTGCTACCGACAGTGGATAGACTTTGCCACGAGGAGGAACGGCACCAGATTGTAACTCTATGGCGCAATCGTATGGGCGGTGCGGAGGTAGGGCAACCGCACGCACCTTATCGAATACATCCCGATACTCCTCGTATTCAGGAGGCAACAGAGAGTCCGAGGAAGTACACAGCAACTTGACAGACCCATGGATGCAACTAGCCCCACACTGCGGTGACCACGAGAGGATCTCGGCCGATCTCCAATCGAAAGTCGGATTATGCTTCTGGAGCCAGGGGTACCCCAAGACCACCGAGTAGTGTGGAGACAAAATAACCTGGAGACAGACCGACTCTCTGTGAACGGCACCAATGACCATCCCCACTGGAAGGGTCTCATGAGTCACGTGTGGCGGCAGAAGGGGTCTGCCGTCTATCGCCTCAAGAGCCAGTGGGGGAACCTCGAGGCTGCAGAGGAATGGAATTGGCGGCAGCGAACACACTATCAATGAACAAACCACCAGCACCAGAGTCCACCAACGCCTGGGTCGTCACCGAGCCCCCGACCCAGGAGAGGACAACAGTAATCAGTGGTTTGTCAACACAGGAAACCGGGGACGAGGAGACTCCACCCAAGATCTGCCCCCGACAGGATCTCAGGTGCGAGCGTTTCCCGGACGGTTCGGGCATGCCAACCGAAAATGCCCACCGAGACCACAGTACATGCACCGGCCCTCGCGTCTCCGGAGTGCCCTCTCCCCCTCGGACAGGCGAGCAAACCCCAGCTGCATGGGTTCACCCCCAGACAAGTCATCCCCAGGAGGCGTGGGAGGAGAGGGAGGCACGGGTGGGACAGCAAACGTAGGCGCCAATCTGTTAGAAGGCCTCCGCAGGCTCTCCTTAAAGGAAGGTCTCTCCCTGAGTCTGGTGTCAATCAAAATCAGGAAAGAAATAAGAGACTCGAGCTCCACTGGTAGGTCCTTAGCTGCAACCTCATCCTTCAAGGCATCTGAGAGACCATGAGAGAAAGCAGCGACCAGAGCCTCATTATTCCAGCCCACCTCTGCTGCCAGGGTACGAAACTCAATGGCGTATTCAGCTACGGATCGTGAACCCTGTCTGATGGACATAAGGAGCTTCGCAGCAGAGGCAGCACGAGCCGGCACATCGAATACCTTCCGAAAAGAAGCAACAAAACCGGAAAACTCGGCAACCACCGGATTGTTGTTCTCCCATAAAGGGCTGGCCCAGGCCAAGGCCTTGTCCGAGAGCAGCGAGATCAAGAAGCCCACCTTTGATCTCTCAGTAGGAAAGGCATGTGGCAGCAACTCAAAATAAATGCCACCTGGTTAAGGAAACCTCGGCACTGAGTTGGCTCTCCCCCAAAGCGCTGTGGAAGGGGGGCAGAACCGGTCATACCCCGAAACACCGCAGGCGCAGCAACAGGTGTCGGGGTAGACTCTGGCGCAACAACCGGAGCGGCAGTAGGAGCGGGCCCAGGAGCGACAACCGACCCATTGGCAACGGAAGCTAAATGAGCCGTGCGTTCAAGCAGGGTTTGCAACGCCACAGCGAACCGACCCAACAGGTGATCCTGCTGATCAAGTCTGGCAACCAGCGTAGGTAGCGAGGATGGCCCTGTACCGTCAGAATTCATGGCTTGGTCCTAATGTCATGGAACCATGAACCAGACGTACAACAAGAGATAAGTGGAAATAAGAAGGCTTTATTGAAAATCAAGCTGTAAGGCAAAAGTCCAAACGGATGGCTAAACCGAAGCAGGGTCTTGCGAAGCCAGAGGTCAGGAACCAGAAGGGTAGTCAGACGAAGCCTGGATCAGCAACCAGCAGGGTAGTCAGACGAAGCCTGGATCAGGAACCAGCAGGGTAGTCAGACGAAGCCAGGATCAGGAACCAGAAGCAGCAGCAGTCTTAGAAGCATGTGAACACAGGAGGACCAAGCAAGGAACTGAAGCCACAGACCTCCTATATATATGAGCTAGGCATCCAGCTCCTCCCAGTGGGAAGGAGAAGCCACAGGGTGGGAGGCTACAAGAAACCCAGAAACCAAGATGGCCGCCAGCACATGTCAAACGAAGGAGAACAGCAAGAAGGTAAGACCATGACAAACAGTCCAATTTTGGTGAGCTTGTGCAAATTGTAGCCTCCTTTTCCTATTTGTAATGGAGATGAGTGGTACCCGGTGGGGTCTTCTGCTGTTGTAGCCCATTCGCCTCAAGGTTGTGCGTGTTGTGGCTTCACAAATGCTTTGCTGCATACCTCGGTTGTAATGAGTGATTATTTCAGTCAACGTTGCTCGTCTATCAGCTTGAATCAGTCGGCCCATTCTCCTCTGACCTCTAGCATCAACAAGGCATTTTCACCCACAGGACTGCCGCATACTGGATGTTTTTCCCTTTTCACACCATTCTTTGTAAACCTTAGAAATGGTTGTGCGTGAAAATCCCAGTAACTGAGCAGATTGTGAAATACTCAGACCGGCCCGTCTGGCACCAACAACCATGCCACGCTCAAAATTGCTTAAATCACCTTTGTTTCCCATTCTGACATTCAGTTTGGAGTTCATGAGATTGTCTTGACCAGGACCACAACCCTACATGCATTGAAGCAACTGTCATGTGATTGGTTGACTAGATAATCGCTCTAATGAAAAATAGAACAGGTGTTCCTAATAATTCTTTAGGTGAGTGTATATCTATATATGAAAGAAAAATTGCGGCACTGGCTATAGTCAGAAAAAATGGGTGCACGCTCCTGGGGAATCGACCTCTCACCCCATCAATGTATCCAGAAAATGGACGGCACTCCAGTAAGATGAAATAGTGATTCCTTTATTCAACCATCCGATGCAACGTTTCGGCTCTAGAATGAGCCTTTTTCAAGAAGAGGTACAATGTGAGTGAAGACAATTTTATAGGTGAATCAATCAATGTGCAGGTCATAAGGCCAACCCCACATGGTGGGTGTGTTTACAAAAAATGTCAGTGACAAAATAACAAGTGAAAACAAGCAAAAATAATAAATACAGCGAAACTACAAGTGATAAGGCAAAGGACAAGAAGTATACATGTCCCATAATTGCATGCTTCATATAAATATAAGGACAGACCCATCGATCGGGCACAAAGGACTAATCGATGCATACGTCCAGTGTACATATAGCAAACAGGGGGCAGAGCAGGGAGACAATCATGTGGACATACCAAACACCAGCTGGAGGCATATTCCATGTGGCTGTTCAGCATTGTGTATGCACCAGTGCGCAGGTGTGGCGCTACACCAATCAGGGACCAGTGGCAGGAGAACGTCCAGCATCATCATAACTTGCCAGTGCTCTTGCATCATTACGATGCCCTTTATTACAGCCTCGGTGTATTGCAGCGCATGTCCAGTATCAATCTTGTTCTCTGAGCGCCATCTTTAACAATGGAGGAATGCCCTTAACCCGTGTGTCACTATGTGCAAGCATCAGACCTGTTATAGAATGGAGTATAGCGATCCAGACAAGTAGGGACAACCTGGTAAACCAGTGTGTCCACATACTGTAACCAACTATCAACCCATAACACACACGGTGAACCGCAGTGTGAGAACAGATATATAACGAGGGTGTCATATCGCAATCATACTCAAGAGGGCTCTCCTCCTATAGATGCCACAGGAGGCAAATCCAACCAGCTAGAATGGAAATTCTGGGTAGCACCACCAAGTCTGATGTGATAGAATGTTTATATGAATCCCAAGGTGTTCGCCGGGTCCGGCAATACAAAATGTGCAAATATATAGAATACAAATCAATACATAATGATAATAGAAACGCATAGCCCATAGGAATAAAAACCCTGCATATGATGCTGCGTCCATTTCATCCACATGCTCCTGCCCACAGTGTGCTGAATGAGTGATCTGTGAATAAAAACAGAAAAAAATATATAAATATATATTTTATACTGTAAAGCAAAAGATTCTTGAAATAAATAAATATACTCTCCTAGTGTGTACACAAGACACTGAATAGTAACCAGACGATCAGAGGAGGCAAGTCACCCCTCATACCACATCACCAAAATTGAATTCTATATTTAACCCTTTTGGTCTTAAACTGTCCAATCTATGGATCCAGCTTAGTTCCCTGCGCTTGAGTATCTTCGACCTATCCCCCTCACGTCTGGGCTGAGGTATATGGTCGAGGATCCAACACTTCAAACACTCTCCTTATGTCTAGCCTCAGAGAAATGCTTGGATACCAGTAGATCCAAACGCTTTTTCCGGATACTCAGACGATGGTTATTCAACAGGGTTTTAAGGTCGGTCGTCGTTTCACCCACGCAAAGCAGGTTACATGGGCATGATAACACATAAATAACATAACTTGAGTTGCATGTGAGATGAAACAAGATGTTGTGAGACTTGCCAGTGCTGGGATGCACAAATGTTTTCCCTTTTTGGATATATCTGCAGTTGACACACCCCAGGCAGGAAAAAACATCCCAAATCGGGCTGTGTCATAGTTTGTCTAGAAGACCCCTTTGAGCCTATGTCGGCTCTAACCAACTGGTCTCTTAGATTCCTTGAGCGCCGATAGGAGAACAGAGATGGACATTGGAACTCCGGAATGTTCTTAAAACAAGAGCCCAGGAGGTCCCAATGTTTCCTGAGTACCTTGTTGATCTGGGGGCTAAGTTCACTATAAACTGACACAAACGGAATCCTGTCATTTTTCTGAACCGTTTTCCGCTGTGACAGTAGTTCACCCCAATCTAAACCGCGAACCCTGTCCATGTGTTCATCCAATAGTCGTTTCGCGTATCCCCTGTTACGAAATCTATTGGCCATGGATTCGAGGGTCGCGTTAGACATCTGTTCGTCAGACACAATACGTTTTACACTGAGGAACTGGGAGAACGGGAGTGACTGAACCATTCTCCTTGGATGAGAACTGTTTTAACACAGAAAGGTGTTGGTATCGGTGGGCTTGACGTACAACTCTGTGTGTAACGCACCTCCATTGAGTGTAACTTTAGTGTTCAAAAATTGGATATCTGTTTTTGAATGTACGAGAGTGAATTGTAGATTGGAATCATGGCTATTTAAAAAGCCATGAAAATCAATCAACTCCTCCCCGCTGCCAGTCTATATGAGGAAGATGTCGTTGATGTATCGCCACCACCTCAGCACATGTCTGAAGTGGTGGGATAGACAGATCATTTTTTTCACAGATCACTGATATTCAGCACTCTGTGGGCAGGAGCATGTAGATGAAATAGACGCAGCATCATATGCGGGGGTTTTATTCTTATGGGCTATGCGTTTCTATTATCATTATGTATTGATTTATATTCTATATATTTGCACATTTTGTATTGCCGGACCCGGCAAACACCTTGGGACCCATATATACATTCTATCACATCAGCCTTGGTGGTGCTACCCAGAATTTCCATTCTAGCCGATTGGATCTATGTACCTATAGGAGGAGAGCCCTCTTGAGTATGATTGCGATATGATACCTGTTCTCACAGGTCTGATGCTTGCACATAGTGACACACGGGTTAAGGGCATTCCTCCAGTGTTAAAGATGGCGCTCAGAGAACAAGATTGATACTGGGCATGCGCTGCAATACACCGAGGCTGTAATGAAGGGCCTCGTGATGACGCAAGAGCACTGGCAAGTTCTGATGATGCTGGACGTCCTCCTGCCACTAGTCCCTGATTGGTGTAGCGCCGCGACTGCGCACTGGAGCGTAGACAACGCTGAACAGCCACATGGAATATGCCTCCAGCTGGTGTTTGGTATGTCCACATGATTGTCTCCCTGCTCCGCCCCCTGTTTGCTATATGTACACTGGACGAATGCATCAATTAGTCCTTTGTGCCCAATCGATGGGTCTGTCCTTATATTTATATGAAGCATGCAATTATGGGACATGTATACTTCTGTCCTTTGCCTTATCACTTGTAGTTTCGCTGTATTTATTATTTTTGCTTGTTTTCACTTGTTATTTTGTCACTGACATTTTTTGGAAACACACCCACCATGTGGGGTGTGGCCTTAAGACCTGCACATTGATTGATTCACCTATAAAATTGTCTTCACTCACATTGTACCTCTTCTTGAAAAAGGCTCATTCTAGAGCCGAAACGTTGAATAAAGGAATCACTATTTCATCTTACTGGAGTGCCGTCCATTATCTGGATATCTGGATATCTATCTCTCTCTCTCTCTCTCTCTCTCATATATATATATATATATATATATATATATATTTAAAAAAAGCAGACTGATGTACCAGCCCTGAAAAGGGCTTTTTGGGGTGCTGTCAGGACGCTGTCCTTACAGCAGATGAGTCTGTGAACACAGAACACTGCCCTAACACTTTCCCCTTTAGATCAGCTGCCGCAGCACTGTCCCTCCTCTGACTAAGAATGCAGCTTCCGAATTAATCTAAAATGGATGCTGTCCAGGAGGTGAGAGGGTCTGGTAGGGAGGGTCTGCTGCTGATTGGCTGGAATGTGTCTGCTGACTGTGAGGTACAGGGTCAAAGTTTGCTCAATGATGATGTATAGGGGGCGGACCAAACATCGCATATGTTCGCCCGCCGCAGCGAACGCGAACAAGCCATGTTCGCCGTGAACTGTTTGCCGGCGAATAGTTCGGGACATCACTATTCATCAACTGTAAAAAGAATGTAATTCAGTGGCCGTGGGATGGGTAGACCTATTAGCTCATAAACAGAAGCTCTTATCAGCATGTGTGGGAACTATTAGGTCTTAAGACCCCCATACACAATAGTGTATTGTCGGCCAAACCTGCTGACAGTCTAAGGCTACTTTCACACTCGGACGGATCCGTTCAGATAATGCAACCATCTGAATCCGTTCTGAACGGATCCATTTGTATTATCTATAACATAGCCAAGACGAACACCATTGAAAGTCAATGGAGGACAGATCCGTTTTCTATTGTGCCAGATTGTGTCAGTGAAAACGGATCAGTCCCCATTGACTTATATTGTGTGCCAGGACAGATCCGTTTGGCTCAGTTTCATCAGACGGAATGGAGACTGAACTGATGCAAAATTCTGAGCGGATCCTTTTCCATTCAGAATGCATCAGTTTTGGACCGCTTGTGAGAGTCCTGAACGGATCTCACAAACAGAAAGCCAAAACGTGAGTGTGAAAGTAGACGAATATGTATGTGGAGCTCCGAACTCTCCCCAGACAGATCATGTTAGATGAGAAAAGGATCAGGCAAAGTGAATAGTTTTGCCCCATCATTTTGATCTGCCAGGAGATAAGCTGCCTCCAGAGGTCCCTGGCAGTGGCTTTCTCCTCTCTTTCCCCATTGAACACATTGTAAATAGGGAAAGAGAGGCCAAACTAAAAATATGTGTATGGAGGAGTTGGGAGGGAGTTGAGTGAGACAGCTGATGGCCATTGAATGTGTATTGTCAGCTTTAGCAATTAGGGCAAAATAAAACTGGTGACAGATTCCCTTTAAACTGTTTACTAAGAATCATAATAGTAATGTATTTTTGCTCTATGTCAGGTAACCTACAGCATCCAAGCTAGTGTCTTATCATGGGCGATAATTAATTTAATCTCTATTATAACATTTCTGATGTCATTAAAGCAACCAATACCAAGAATAAGTTAGGGAATAGCTATTTATGCAGTTGGCTAAAATATTAGTGTACGGTATATTTATTACCTTAAAACTCCTGCAAGGTTTTGTTTAGTGGTAAATCATTATGAAGCTAGTAGTATGGGTGGGACATAAAATGCTATTCCAGTTAGATGAAGTTATGTTCTTCCCACAGGAGAGGGATGACAATTACATCAGTGGGGGTAACCCTTCTGAAAAAAAAAAGATAGTTGACCAACTAAAAACAAGCAACTTGTTGGAACCAAAACAGCATGGCTTCACAGAGGACGGATCATGTCAAACTATTATTGATTTCTTCGACTATGTCACAAAAGTGTTGGATGAAGGTGGTGCAATGGATATTGCCTTCTTGCAAAGCCTTTGATACATAGTTTAATTATTGAAGATTTGAATTAGTCCCGGGAAAGTTCTATCTTTTAATGGGACAATACTGAATATATGACACTTTGATACAATGTAAAGTATTCGGTGTACAATAACAGTGTAAATTTTATGTGCCCTCAAAATAACTCAACACGCAGCCATTAATGTCTAAACTGCTGGCAACAAAAATGAGTACACCCCTAAGTGAAAATGGCCATAATTGTGCCCAATTAGAGATTTTTCCTGCCGGGTGTTAGGTTAGTTGTGTTACAAGGTGTCTCACACCTTGTAATCGCTCTCACACTCTCTGATACTGGTCACTGGAAGTACAACATGGCACCTCATTGCAAAAAACTCTCTGAGGATCTGAAAAAAAGAAGTGTTGCTTTACATAAAGATGGCCTAGGCTATAAGAAGATTGCCAACACCCTGAAACTGAGCTGCAGCATGGTGGCCAAGACAATACAGCACTTTAACAAGACAGGTTCCACTTAGTTCAACGTCATATCTAGAGGTTGTCTTTTCAAAATACTGTAAATGTATGAGTGCTGCCAGCATTTCTGCAGAGGTTAAAGGGTTGGGTGGGTCAGCCTGTCAGTCCTCAGACCATACGCCACACACTCCATCAAATTGGTCTGCATGGTTGTCATCCCACAAGGAAGCCTCTTCTAAAGATGATGCACAAGAAAGATTGCAAACAGTTTGCTAAAGACAAGCAGACTAAGAATATGGATTACTGGAACCATATTCAGATGGTGTCAAGTGTGTGTGGTGGCAACCAGGTGAGGAGTACAAAGACAAGTGTGTCTTGCCGACAGTCAAGCATGGTGGTGGGAATGTCATGGTTTGGGGCTGCATGAATGCTGCTGGCTGTGGGGAGCTATAGTTCATTGAGGGAACCATGAATGCCATGTACTGTGACATACTGAAGCAGAGCAACTGGGTTGCAGGGCAGTATTCCAACTTGATGACAACCACTGCCTTGCTAAAGAAACTGAGATTAACCCTGGGTTCAGACCTGATCGTTCTGAAAGGAGCGCTCTGTATGTGTGATTGTACGGGCGCTTACAATCACGCATACAGAGACAAGCGAACACACATTGTCGCGCGTTCCCGAATTTCTATGTACGGGAACGCGCGACAAAACGCCCCAGGTGAGAACCATTCCAATAGGGAAGCATTGGTTTCTCCTTGTTGAGCATTTTACAGCGCGTAGGAACGCGCTGTAAAACGCTCAGGTGTGAACTTAGGGTAAGGGTCCATTCACACATCCGCAATTTTTTTCCGTTTCTGTTCCGGATTTTGCAGACCCATTCATTTTCAATGGTGCCAGAACGGATGCTAAGTACTGTCCGTATCCGCATTTCCAGATCCGCAATTCCGTTCCCGAAAAAAAATAGAACATGTCCTATAGGCATTTTCTATTGTAGTGCCGGCGATGTGCGGTCTGCGAAATGCGGAACGCACATTGCCGGTGTCCGTGTTTTGCGGTTCCACAAAACACCTATGGACGTGTGAGTGGACCCTTAAGTTACTGAACTGACCAAGCATGTCTCCAGACCTAAACCCTTTCGAACATCTGTGGGGCATCCTCAAATTGAAGGTGGGGAATCTCAGGGTCTCTAACATCCACCAGCTCTGTGATGTCGTCATGGAAGAGGATTCCAGTGGCAACCTGTGAAGCTCTAGTGAACCAGAGCCCAAGAGAGTTAATGCAGTGCTGGAAAATAATGGTGGCCACACAAAATTCTGACACTTTGGGCACAATTTGGCCATTTTCACTTAGGTGCGTACTCCCCTTTGTTGCCAGCGTTTTAGACATTATTGGCTGTGTTGAGTTTTTTTGAGGGCACACCAAATTTACACTGTTATACAGGAGAAACTCGAAAAAATTGAATATTGTGCAAAGTTCATTTATTTCAGTAATCCAACTTAAAAGGTGAAACTAACATATGTGATAGACTCATTTACATGCAAAGCGAGATATTTCAAGCCTTTTTTTGTTATAATTTGGATAAGTATGGCTTACAGCTTAAGAAACCGCAAAGTCACAATCTCAGGTACCCTTTGCTCAGGGGGTATGGATTAATTAGCTGAATAGAGTGTGACACTTTGAGCCTAGAATATTGAAGCTTTTCACAAAATTCTAATTTTAAGCTGCATTAATGCAATTCCTTTTAATTTGCATTACTGAAATAAATGGACTTTTGCACAATATTTTAATTTTTCGAGTTTCACTTGTACAAACTGTACACTGACTACTTTATATTGTATCAAAGTGTCAGATCTTTAGTGTTATCCCATGAAAAGATAATAAAATATTTACAAACATGTAAGGGATGTACTCACTTTTGTGAGATACTGTATGTAGGATCATGTAGTTCTATTTCTCTTTCAGAGAAACAGTATACAGTATATCCACAGATCCCGCTTAACAAGGCAGTTCAAGGATTAATTGCTATGAAGTATGGTAAGTAACACGCCATTTGTAATTATTCAGTTTTATCACATTGTTTGAACAATGTAGTGAAGGATCTACACCTAAAGAATACTTGCCTCTTCAGGTGACTTTTCAGAATGAGCCTTGGTGTGTGTACAGGAGTAACACTATTTCTGGCCATGATATGATTTGTGAGTTTACCTTGATGTCCCCCATACACAGCACACACAGAGCAGATCCTGCTCCACTGTCTCTCTGTAGCACACCCTTGGATGCAGCAGTATGGAGAACATTGTACAGCAGTATAGCTGTGAATCCAGCAGTACTGTGAAAAAGAAAACTTATTAGAGCCTTCCGCAATGTCTGTGTGTGTCTTTTTGCATCTCTCTCACTCTGCCGCTACTTCCTCCTACCCCTCTCATCTCCATAGATTTCTATAGGCAGCAGGTAACCCTCTGTCAAGGTGGATTTTTAGCAACAAATTGAGTGAATGATGTGTGTAGGAGGCGAGGGTGGGGCATGAAGATGTGAGTCATAAGTGAAGACAGATGCCATTTTTTTAAATAAGATATTATATATACAAAGTATGTTGTATTTGCTTGTCCTATTATTGATCTATGCAAAATGTGTTAAAACAACAGTGACCATTTAAGTGGTTAAGCAATTATTACTGATATCATTAATACTGTATTGCCTCTGCGATTGGTGATCTCCATCCCCAGACATGACTTATGATTACTGGTAATAGGTACTGTTGTACTGTAATGTTAAGATTGTATTTATTGCACATTTGCTAATAGGGAACAGTAGATCATCTTGCCAAATATGTTCTATAAAGTAATTTGTCAATACAAGTCACATGAGGACTTCATTTTTACATTTAATTTGTAATTACTTTTTAAATAAAAGCTGTTAAATATACAGCGTGATTGTGTGATGTGATTGATTGATATTAAATGCAATGGGACTCATGCATCAAAGTGATAATAGATAATGGAAGAGATCTACGAATGAATATGGAATTCTGTCAGAATTTGCACCAAAAAGCATACTGCACCTGGCAGATTTATTATTATGTTAAGGGCTCATGCACATGAACGTATATTCTTTCCGTGTCCGTTACGGAAGGTACTCCGTGTGCATTCCATTTCCGTATGTCCGTATTTCTGTTCCGCAAAAAAAATAGAACATGTCCTATTATTGTCCGCATTACAAACAAGGATAGTACTGTTCTATCAGGGGCCAGCTGTTCTGTTCACTAAAATACGGAATGCACACGAACGTCATCTGTATTTTTTGCAGACCGCAAAAAACATACAGTCGTGTGCATGAGGTCAAAAGGGGTTATCTCACTTCAGCAAATGGCATTTATTATGTAGAGAAAGTTAATACAAGGCACTTACTAATGCATTGTGATCAGTGGCGTTGCGAGGGGGGTGCGGGGGGTGCGGGCCGCACCGGGTGACACCAGTCTGATGGGGTGTCACCCGCCGGCCGCCGGAGTTCTCCTTAACTAACTAATTTTAGGCAGGGCCGGCGCTTCCATAGAGGCAGGGGGGGGGGCTCTCTCCCTCCCCCTGTGCTGCTGCTGCCGCTGCCTCCGCTATCATAGAGGTCGGGTGCCGGCTATTTCATTCCGGCACCCGCCTCCTGTATTTGTATTAACATTGAGTGCCCCCCCCCCAGTATAATAAACATTGGTGCAGTGGGAAGTGCCAATGAGGGTTAAAAAAATAAATAAAAAATGAACTCACCTCCTCCAGTTGATCGCATAGCTGCCGGTCTCCTGTTCTATCTTCAGGACCTGTGGTGACATCACTGAATCACATGGTCCATTACCATGGTGATGGATCATATGATGTACCATGTGATGACCACAGTGATGTCACCACAGGTCCTTTCACAGGTCCTGAAGATAGAACAGGAGACCGGCAGCTGCGCGATCAATTGGAGGTGAGTTAATTTTTATTTATTTTTTTAACCCTCATTGGCACTTCCCACTGCGCCACCAATGTTTATTATACTGGGGGGGGGGTGGCCGCACTCAATGTTTATTATACTGGGGGGGGGCGCTCTCAATGTATATTATACTGGGGGGGTGGCCGCACACAATGTTTATTATACTGGGAGGGGGCCGCACTCAATGTATACTATACTGGGGGGGTGGCCGCACTCAATGTATATTATACTGGGGGGGGGGGGCGCTCTCAATGTATATTATACTGGGGGGGTGGCCGCACTCAATGTATATTATACTGGGAGGGGGCCGCACTCAATGTATACTATACTGGGGGGGGCGCTCTCAATGTTTATTATACTGGGGGGGCGCTCTCAATGTTTATTATACTGGGGGGGCACTCTCAATGTTTATTATACTGGGGGGGGCACTCAATGTTTATTATATTGACCTTCTACTAAGCATTCTGTATTAAAGAATGCTATTATTTTCACTTATAACCATGTTGTAAGGGAAAATAACACAGTGAATAGACTTTCATCTTAGCAACCAAGCGTGAAAATCGCACCGCATCCGCACTTGCTTGCGGATACAATGCGATTTTCACGCAGCCTCATTAACTTCTATGGGGCCTGCGTTGCATGAAAACGCACAACATAAAGCATGTTGCGATTTTCACGCAGCGCACAAGTGATGCGTGAAAATCACCGCTCATCTGCACAGTCCCATAGAAGTGAATGGTTCCGGATTCAGTGCGGGTGTAATGCGTTCACCTCACGCATTGCACCCTCGCAGAAATCTCACCCATGTGAAAGGGGCCTAAGGGTGAATAGGACAAGGGTTACAGCCCCTAAGGGGGCTAATAGTAAGTAAAAATAAAACACAAACACTAAGGCTACTTTCACACTTGCGGTAGTGTGATGCGGCAAGCAGTTCCGTTGTCAGAACTGCCTGCCAGATCCGCCGATCTTGATGTGACTGAAAGCATTTATGAGATGCATCCGGATGCGGATCCATCTCACAAATGCATTGCAAGAATGCATCCATGTCTCCGCTTGTCATGCAGACAGACGGATCCGTCTTGTATCTTTTTACACATTTTTACCAGCATGCGCAGACCGGAAGGACGGATCCTGCATTCCGGTATTCTGAATGCCGGATCTGGCACTACTACATTTCTATGGGAAAAAATGCTGGATCCGGCATTCAGGCAAGTCTTCAGTTTTTTTCGCCGGAGATAAAACTGTAGCATGCTGTGGTTTTATCTTTTGCCTGATCAGTCAAAATGACTGAACTGAAGACATCCTGATGCATCCTGGACGGATTACTCCATTCAGAATGCATGGGGATATGCCTGATCAGTTCTTTTCCGGTATTGAGCCCCTGTGACGGAACTCAATGCCGGAAAAGAAAAACACTAGTGTGAAAGTACTCTAAAATATTAAGTTTAAATCCCCCCTTTCCCAATTTTACATATAAAAAAATATATACAATAAACATATTACATAGCGCTGCGTCCGAAAAGTCCAAACTATTAAATTATTAAAAAATATCTCCTATGCGGTGAGCATTCGCCAATTTTTTGTCACCTTGTCACCCCAAAAAATAGGATAGGACTGTTCTATTATGGGCCGAACGTTTCATAAAATGCGAAATGCACGTGGCTTTTTTGCTTGGTATTGAGTATCGCAATACTTTTTTATGGTGATTAAAGCGAATCAAAATTTTGGTATTGAAACAACCCTACACCGATCTGATCGGCGTAGCGTTGTCACGATACCAAAATTTTCATTCGGTTTTGATTTGGTGACTAAAAATGTAATTTGGCTCCTATATTTTTTAGTTCAGGAGCCAATGGCTACTAGGTATTTTTTTTAGTCTGGAGCCCTGCTATCAGAGGCCGGCGCAGGCGGCGCGATGACGTCATCGCGCCGCCTAAGCCCTGAGCCGTACACAGCGTGGGACACAGGCCAGAAGAGGCCTGCATCGCATCGCTGCCAAAGAGGTAAGTGTTTTTTTCCTTTTTTTTTTTTTTTTTCTGTACAATACTGATGGCTAGTGGCACATGATTGGGGGGACCGCCTATGGCTACTGGCACATGATAGGTGGGCCTATGGCTACTGGCACATGATAGGGGGGCCTATGGCTACTGGCACATGATAGGGGGCCCTATGGCTACTGGCACATGATAGAGGGGCCCTATGGCTACTGGCACATGATGGGGGGGCGCCTATGGCTACTGGCACATGTTGATGGGGGGCTTAGGCTACTGGCACATGATTAAGGGGCATCTATGAGGGCACATTTCACTGGCACATTATTGGGGGACATCTATGGGGGCACTTCTTACTGGCACATTATTGGTGGCACTATAGGGGCATCTACTGAGGCCACAAAGAACGGTTATTTTATATGGGGGCTCTGTATAGGGGCATTTTATACTGGGACACATTGTGTTGGGTACTATGGGGAAGGGGGGAGAGGACTACTACGGGGCACTGAGAAGGGGTATTTTATGCTTACAAATTATGGGGGACACTGAGGGCATCTACTGGCGCACTATATATCGGGCATTTTATACTGGTACATTATGGGGGCACTAGGGGGGAGAGTAGCACTATGGGGGCATTTACTGGGGTCACTATATAGGGGTATTTTATACTGGCACATTATGGAGGCACTATGGGGACATTAGCTCAACTGGGGACATTACAGGGGGGTATTTTTTGCACTGACACATTATAAGGAGAATTATTACTACTGGGGGGCATTATGGTGGGCGTTATTACTCTCCCATGGTATGAGCCCCCTAGTAGCAGCACCAGCCTCTCCCTGCTCTGCTATCCCTCTGCCCCTTCTCCAAATCCTTATTATGAAATCTTTCTCATTAGGATAAAACACATCAGCTCCGCCGAACCCCCGGCCAAAGTGTGGAAGTGGCGTCCGAGATCCCCAAGGGCCAAGCCAAGTAATTGTAAGTTTTCATATGAAATATGTTTGTTATATACATATAGCCTACACTGTCAGGTGTCACCCAGGGGGGGTGACACCATTTTCTACCGCACCGGGTGACACCAGCCCTAGCAACGCCACTGATTGTGATTGTCCATATTGCCTCCTTTGCTGGCTTGATTCATTTTTCTATCACATTATATACACTTCTCATATCCAGGGGTTACAGTCACCGCTGCAGTGTAAATACAAGGTGGCCAGTACATGAGCTGCTGCGTATGTTTGCCTGTGAACTCCCACAGTCCCGGCAACCAGAAAGACTGGATTTTTTTCCTATTTAACATTATAAACCATCCCCCATTTTTTTTTTTTACTGATGTCTTCCTTTCCTGAAATACAGGCCATGCGAAATGGCCCCTTTCAATTTTATGGGGGCAGTCGGGCTGTGAAAATGGGCAAAATAGGACATCCTATTTATTTTTTTAAATCCGCTATTCAAGGCCTGTTAAAAAAACACTGTGTGAATAGGACCATAGATTGCAATGTTTCAGAAAATGATGATTACACTTACCGGTAATCGGATTTTCCTGACCCCACGACAGCACCACTGAGATGGCTCCTCCTCCATGGACAGGAAACCTGTAGCATAAAAAGGTGGAGCCACTCTCCCACCTCAGTGGGTTTACAGAGCATGAGAGGGACTCCCCTTTTGATTAATACCATACATTTATATACACACACACCTTTTTTTTTTTTTTTTGCATCACCACGTGAATTTTTTCACCCACCACCACCTTAGGGAGGGAATTAGACGGGTGCTGTCGTGGGGTCAGGAAAATCCGATTACCGGTAAGTGTAATCATCATTTTTCCCCTCCCCCACGACAGCACCACTGAGAGAGATTACATAGAATTCAAGGGAGGGTGACCACTTCTAACACCTTAGTACCAAAGAGGAGGTCAGAAACAGAGTCAAGTTGAAGCCTATAGTGCTTATAGAAAGTAGAAGGAGAAGCCCATGTGGCTGCCCTACAGATCTGATCAATAGAGACATTAGATCTTTCTGCCCAGGAGGTAGACATTGCCCTGGTAGAGTGAGCCTTCAGTGACAGTGGATGGGAAAGACCGGAACACGAGTAGGCTAGAGAAATAAGTTCTCGTATCCACCTAGCAATAGTACTCTTGGAGGCCGTATTACCTTTTCGAGCCCCAGCGTATAATACAAAAGGAAGAGGTCTTCCTCCAATCTTTTGATTTCTCCAGATAATGGATCAGGCATCTTTTCACATCCAGTAAGTGCCATCTATCTTCTTCCTCATTTTTAGGGTCTGGAAAAAAGACTGGCAAGACAATCTCCTGCAACCTGTTAGTCTTGGAAGGTACCTTGGGAATGAACTTTGGATCTGGCCTAAGAACCACTCTATCCTCACGTATGGACATAAATGGGGAATTGATAGACAGTGCCTGAAGCTCGCTAACTCTACGGGCTGAAGTTAATGCTATTAGCATGACTAACTTTAAAGTAAGATTTTTAATAGAACTTTCCATCATAGGCTCAAAGGGGGGACTGGTCAAGGCTTTTAAGACTAGGTTCAAATCCCAGGGGGGAAACCTAGGACCCCTAACAGGCGCAACCCTATCGACTGCCTTGAAGAACCTGACTATCCAGGGATCCATAGCCAGACTTCTACCACATAAGCCCGAGAGGGCCGAAACCTGCACCTTCAAAGTGCTCTTGGCCAAACCTAATGACAGACCTCTTTGTAGAAATTCTAAGACCTGTTTAGTGGAAACCTTCTCAGGCCAAACATCAGTGTCCCGACCTGAAAAGGAAAGAAATCTTTTCCATATCCTTGCATAAATGGTATTTGTTACCCTCTTTCTACTACTAAGAATGGTGGAGGTCAAGACCTCAGAGAAGCCTTTCTTAATCAGGTGCACCCTCTCAATCTCCATGCCGTAAGGTGCAGGGACCCTACCTCTGGATGTATCACTGGGCCCTGCCTCAGGAGGTCCGGAATGTTGGGAAGAACCCATGGCTCCGCTATTGACATGGATCTGAGTAGAGAGAACCAGGCTCTCCTTGGCCAAAAGGGGGCGATGACTATTAGGTCCAACCTCTCTTCCCTTATCTTCCTGAGAACTCTGGGTAGGAGCTGAAGGGGGGGGGAAGGCATATCCCAGACGGAATCTCCAATCCAGGAGAAAGGCATCTATCCCATAAGGGGATTCGTAGGGACTGAGGGAGCAAAACCTTTCTACCTGTCTGTTCTCCCTGGTAGCAAATAGATCTATATCTGGTACCCCCCATAGATCCACAATCTTTGCAAATATGGCCGGATTCAGGGACCACTCCCCCTGCTTTAAACGATGACGGCTCAGGAAGTCGGCCTGGACATTCTCTACCCCTCTTATATGTAGTGTGGATACATGGGTTAGTTCCTCCTGAAATTCTGAGAATATCATCCCTGTCTCCCTCATCAAAGATAGGGATCTGGTACCTCCCTGGCGGTTCAGATACGAAGCTACTGTTCTGTTGTCTGACATTATTCTGACATGTTGGTGCTGGAGTCCTGGCCGAGCTGCTCGTAAAGCCAACAACACTGCCCTTAATTCCTTCCTGTTGGACGAGAACTGTCTCTGTAACGGGGACCAGATTCCCTGCCTCACTTGACCCTGGAAATGAGCCCCCCATCCCCAAGGGCTGGCATCCGTAGTGATCACCACTGGATTGGGGTAACTCCATGGAATACCCTGGTCTAAATTTCGTAACTCCAGCCACCAATTGAGGGAGATCAGAGTCCTTTGGCTGAGACATATCTGGGAGTCTAACGTTATCTCCTTTCGTTTTGTCCAATTCAATATTTCCCATTGCAATATCCTTGAATGAAACTGAGCCCAACGGACTGCTGGAATACAGGCCGTCATTAGCCCTAACAAAGACATTGCTTTCCGGACCGACATTTCTGGGTTCTGCCGAGCCCTCCCGGCTTCGTTCTGGATCTTCCCTATCTTCTCTGCTGGAAGAAAAGTCCTTTGCTGTAGAGAATCCAACCGAAGTCCCAGAAATATCTGAGTTGTGCTGGGTTCCAACCTGGATTTTTTGGAATTGATCATCCATCCCAGCTGTTCCAGGATCCGAATCACTGTCCGTACTGACTTCTGACATGTCTGCCATGATTCTGCAATAATCAAGAGGTCGTCTAGGTAAGGGAGGAATAAAACGTCCTCCTTTCGAATGAAGGACGCTACTTCCGCCATCACCTTGATAAAGGTTCTCGGGGCCGTACATAGGCCAAAGGGCATGGCCTGGAACTGAAGGTGTCTGATACTGGTACCCTCCGTAACCGCCACTCTCAGGAACTTCTGAAAAAAGGGATGCATCGGGATATGTAGATATGCATCCTTTAGATCTACTACCGCCATAAAACAACCCCGGAAAACTAAATGAATCGCTGATTTTATGGTCTCCATATTGAACTTTTTTATCTTTAGGTATCCGTTCAAATGTTTCAAATTTATAATTGTTCGGAAGGATCCGTCTGGTTTTTTGACCAAGAACAGCGTGGAGTAGAAACCCACTCCCTGCTCTGCTCTTGGTACCGGGACTAACACCCTTTTTTCTATTAGTAGATCTACCTCTTTTGATAACTGTCTGGACTCTTTTGTTACCACAAACCTCTGCGGACAATGACCCCGAAACTGCAACTTTAAGCCCTCTGTAACAATGTCGTACACCCACCTTCCTGCGACTTCTCTCCAGGCAGAGGGAAAGAACCTTAGTCTTCCCCCTACCTGAAGCCTGGCGTCACTTTTTGAAAGATTTATCTTTCTGAGAGGAAGAGGAACCTCCAAACATAAATCCTCTACCTCCTGAGCCCTTTGGCCTGGGAAACTGATCCCTATCTCCCGGCTGTCTACTTCCCTGAGATCTAGGGGCGTTCCGAAAGGGACGTCTATAAGGCCTGAACTGCGAAAAGGAAGACTCCTGAGGCATTCTCTTCTTCCTATCAGCCGCCTTCTCTAGAAGAGCATCTAACTCAGGACCGAATAAAAACTGTCCCTGACAGGGAAGGCTACATAAGCGTTGTTTAGAGGCTATATCGCCCCCTCTCCAGTTCTTAAGCCAGAGGGCCCTACGGGCGGAATAAGAGGTGGAAGCCGACCTGGCTGCTAGACGAACTGCCTCTACCGAGGCGTCTGATAGGAAGTCCACAGCTTTTTGTAGGGTTGGAAGTGAATTCAATATCTGGTCTCTAGGGCATTTATCCCTTAACTGACCTTCTAACCTCTCCAGCCATAATGCTAGGGACCTAGCAGTAACGGTTGCTGCAATGTTGGGCCTAAAGGAGGCAGTGGATGCTTCCCAGGTATTCCTCAGGCAAGAATCTATCTTCTTATCCAGCGGATCCTTCAAAAAACCCATGTCGTCAAACGGCAATGAAGATCTTCTGGATACTTTTGAAATGGCTACGTCCAACTTTGGCGCTTTATCCCACGAAGTAGAAGCTTCTTCCTCGAACGGGTATTTTCTTTTAAAATTTTTACTAATAAAGGCCTTTTTATCAGGTTTTTTCCACTCTTTTTCTATCAGCGCTGATATGCTCTTATGCAATGGGAAACATCTTCTCTTCTTTTCCCGTAATCCTTCAAAGACTACATCTGCAACCGACCTATCTTCTTTGGCGTCTTCCAGCTCTAATGTCGCTCTAATTGTTTTTAACAATTTTTCAGTATCCGATACTGGGAACAGGAATTTCTTCTCCTGTTCCTCCTCCGCGAAAGATAAATCTTCCGATCTGTCATCCCCCTCATTTTCGCTAACCGACTCCGGCTCTGAGTCTGTTTTATCTACCGGCTTCGACTTTTTCGCTGTCTTAAGGGATTCCTTAACTTCTGCCTTAATGAGATTTTTAATGTCCCGCATCAGATTGGGGGATTCCTCCGCCAAGGTTCTTTCAATACAGTCCTGACATAACTTCTTATTATAGGACGTTGACAAAGGGCATCTACACAGAGCGCACTCTTTGTTTTTTTCTCTTAGATGCGGCTTTTTTAGCTGCCATCTATAACCAACAAGGGGACACAAATCAGTGATTTAACAAAACTCATTGTCTTACCCCATCCAGAGTCTGTCTTATACCGGCTGCTTCTCTGGTTCCGTCTCCTCAGGTCTCTTTTCCTCCTCCATACTTATCCTGGAGGTATAGAGAATACTGAAATCAATATGCTGCAGGGAACAGCACCTCTCCTCTGAGAGTTCCGCATGTTCCCTGGGAGCGCCTTTAAGATGCCGCCAACCTCTCAGTCTGCTGCAGGCAAAAACAACTGGCAGAAGTTCTGATAATCGGATGAGAGCACAGCTATACCTTCTTCCACCCCTTCCTCCGTCCTGCTGTGTTCCGATCTGCTGGAACGCATGGGTACTTACATATCCGGCCTGGAACCGGAAGTCGTCAGTGGAACGCACGTCAAAGCTGACGTCACTCCTGCGACTTCCGGTTTGGCGCTCCGACACGCTCCACTGCCCGGCCTTCGCCCGCAGTTCCCGCTGGGTGCGCATCCGGGAAAAACAGCCCTTTGGCTTGTTCCCCCTCGCCGCCTGCCTTGCGGCAGCACTCGGGCCTCTCCTTTGAGGGACCGGTGCCTTCAGCCCCAGGATCAGCAGCCGGCCCGGACCAACTCCCGTCCCTCAGTGAACCACCGGTTCGGGCTGGCGTGACCCATGGCTCTCTAGGCTTTCCTAGGATTTCCAAGCCATGGGTCCCTGAAAAGAAAACACTACAAGTCTCCTGATCCAGGGACAGGAAACCTCACTGAGGTGGGAGTGTGGCTCCACCTTTTTATGCTACAGGTTTCCTGTCCATGGAGGAGGAGCCATCTCAGTGGTGCTGTCGTGGGGGAGGGGAAAAAAGACATTCGAACGACTGTTTCTCACAGTTTTGTGAATGTTCCTTTAAGGGTCCATTCACACGTCCGTATGTGTTTTGCGGATCCGCAAAACACCGACACCACCAATGTGTGTTCCTCATTTTGCAGACCGCACATCGCCGGCACTCTTTTCTTGTGCACAATTGCGGACAATAGGACATGTTCTAATTTTTCGTGAATGGAATCGCGGATCCGCAAATGCAGATAGCACATTGAAAATAAATGGGTCCATGGACGTGTGAATGGACCCTAATGGTATTAGATTTATTTAAGGGTGCACAAACCGTTGTTAGTTTTCACAGGGAATTGAATGGAGAAACTAAGTTGGAATTGAAGAAATAGAGGTGCAATGCATGAGATTCATTAATGGGTTTAGTTCAAAAAAAATATAAGATACTGTATATATGGCCTCATGATGCAGTTTTTAAAGCCAAAACCAGCCAAAAAAAAAGGAAGTAATGTCCGTCCTTAATACTTTCTCCGCTATTACGATCCACTCTTGATTTTAACTTCCAAAACTGCATCAGGAAACCTGGCCATATCGCTGTACCCTTAGGGTACTCTCAGTTAATAGAAGGCCCCAATTATCAAATAGCCAGAGTGGAGAACAGCCATAATGAGCCATTCTCTCTCTCTGTACATGTAATGCTTCTGATTGACAGTGGAGACCCCATTGGAAAACTGAACTACCACCAAAAGGTTCAAAGCAGATCATAGCCAACTGGTGAGCAGCAGGGTACCAATTAATCTGTAAATGGGAAGCCGAGTTTAATAACAAAGTTTTAGGAACAGTGTCAGTATGGGATCTGCGTCTCCACTGCAGGGTGGCAGATCGCTGTCTACACATCGCAGCACTATGGGTCCCAGTACTGGCTTACCTTGTAGGAGATGTAGGTGCCCGCCAGCATACCGCCGCATCTGTCCTCTCTGCCAGGTGTCATCTGATGTGCTATAGCACACGCGCGCGCACACCTCTCCCTTTCTTATAGGAGTAGGCAGCTGGTTCCTGATTACCATCCCCACCCGGAGGCGGGACTATTTTGTATTTAAGGCAGCTTCACTCTTAATGAAGTGCCCAAGTGTGGCTGTTGTACCTCTTGACTCTCGCTGAAGCATCCCACTGTGTGTTTATTGGATCACCTGGATTTTAGACCTCTGCACTGCCTGACTACGCATCTGCCCATCTCCTCCTGTAAGTCTGCCTGGATCCAGACCTTGCACTGCCTATAAGACTGCTTATATCTGCACGCTATATTGCTCTGAACTTTGTGTTGCCTGTATCTGTCAAGTGACTTTTGAATACTGTCTGCCAGTAAAGACCATCTGTTCCTTTATTCTGCCTTTGTTGGACTCACACTACTGCAGGTAGCTGCATTCAAGGTAACAGGTGCAGACACCAGGGTCCTGACTCAGAGTCAGAAGTCAGCAATATTGGACTAATTCCCAGTCCTCTATCAGCTGACACAGAGGATCCACATCCTCTGATCATAACACAAGATTTATCAAGACTAGTGTCTTAATCCGGTCCTGATGGGCCCTGTGCTACCGGAGGAGGCATTTCATTTATGACGAGGGAGACTTTTTCATAAATTAAAAGCATCCTCTGGCAGTCTGTGCGGCAGATATCCTACAGCTCGTAACAGTCTATTTACACAAGTTGATAAGTGTGCCTGGGCTGATATCTTAGTCCACACCCCACCTCCCTAGTCCAAAACTGGAGAGGGCAGTGTAAAATGATATATTCCCCCTTAGTTTTTTCAGCTACTGAAAACCATATTACTTACCAGTAATTTCCTTTTCATTAATGCTCCATGACGGCAGAGATGACCCTTCCTCACCAGGTAGGGACAGGAAGTAGACAGCCTAGACTAGAGAGAATTTTCCTTTTTTTTTTTCTTAATTCATACCAATACATACCTTCACCTTATACCAATATATAGAATTATATTTATTATTTTTTATGTATTTATTTTGTTTGGGGGAAAAGCCATGCCATCATGGAGGATTCATAAAAAAGGAAATTACCGGTAATCTTGTTCAGGGAGGGACAATGGCGTGCAATACCAAAGGAAAGCTCCTGACTAGCCCTAGTATCTACACTGTAGTGTTTAGTAAACATATGAGGGCTTGACCATGTCTCTGTCATACAGATCTGTTCTAACTAAGCGCTTGCTCTTTCAGCGCAGGATGTTGCAACAGATCTTGTAGAGTAAGCTGTGAACAACTTTGGAGGAGATGCCTCCTACAGACTTATAGGATTCTAATATGGCCATTTTTTTTTTCCATCTGGACAAATAATTATTTGTGGTTTTGTGTCCTTTATGTGCACCACTAAACTGCACAAATAAGTAATCAGTTTTCCTAAAAGACTTTGTGGTCTCTAAGTAGTACAAGATAGCTCTACGTACGTTCAATCTGTGAAATTTCTCCCATCTGATTTTGGATCTGAACAAAAAGATGGAACAACAATCTCTTCCTGTCTGAGAAAATTAGATACCACTTTAGGAAGGAAAGAATCGTTCAATCTAAAAACAATCCTGTCTGGAAAGACCATGCAAAATGGTACCACTATTTTTAGAGCCTGGATCTCACTAACTCTACCTGCTGAGGTAATTGCTACTAAAAATAGAGTTCAAAGGGGAAATTCGTCAGGCCTGATAGAACGAAGTTAAGATCCCGGGGGGAACTGTGGGTCTTAAATTATCTGCCCGTTTCAAAACCCAGATAACTCATGGTAGGTCCGCAATTTTTTCATCAAACACTGAACTTAATGCTGATATATATACTCTTAAGGTATTTGGACTCTATCAAAATCTGTAAGAATCCTAAAATTGCCTGGATGGAAAATCTCTGAGAAGAGTTCCCGATTGAGTACACCAACTAGAACTTTTTTCCTGCTGGCCGCCATGGTGATAGACTGGACCCTGTGACAACAGATTTTATCTCCAGGGAAGAATCCATGGTCTCTGAATTGACAGGAGCTTAAGAAGGAACCACTGCTTATTCAGCCACAGAGGGGCTATTAACCACCTCAGCCCCCCTAGCTTAAACCCCCTTAATGACCAGACCACTTTTTACAATTCTGCACTACACTACTTTCACGGTTTATTGCTCGGTCATACAACTTACCACCCAAATGAATTTTACCTCCTTTTCTTCTCACTAATACAGCTTTCATTTGGTGGTATTTCATTGCTGCTGACATTTTTACTTTTTTTATATTAATCAAAATTAACCAAAATTTTTGCACAAAGAAAATGACATTTCACTTTCCGTTGTAAATTTTTTTCAAATAAAACTACATTTTTATATAAATTTTTATATAAATTTATTGTTCTACATGTCTTTGATAAAAAAAATGCAATAAGTGTATATTTATTGGTTTGGGTAAAAGTTATAGCATTTACAAACTATGGTGCAAAAAAATTAATTTACGCAATTTGACTTTCTGAGCACCTGTCATGTTTTGGAAAGTAGACGCCCTAAGGTATTCGCTGATGTGCAACTTGTGACAATTTTACATGAACTCGCCATGCCCCTCACAAAATACCTTGGGGTGTCTTCTTTCCAAAATGGGGTCACTTGTGGGGTATTTATACTGCCCTAGCATTTAGGGGACCTAAAGTGTGAGAAGTAGTTTGGAATCCAAATGTGTAAAAAAAAATGCCCTGTGAAATCGTAAAGGTACTCATTGGAATTTGGGCCCCTTTGCGCACCTAGGCTGCAAAAAAGTGTCACACATGTGGTATCGCCATACTCAGAAGAAGTAGGGCAATGTGTTTTGGGGTGTATTTTTTACATGTACCCATGCTGGGTGAGATAAATATCTCTGTAAATAACAACTTTTCCCATATTTTTTTTTTTTTATACAAAGTTGTCGGTTTACAGAGATCTCTCTCATCCAGCATAGGTATATGTAAAAAATACATTGCCCTACTTCTCCTGAGTACGGCGATACCACATGTGTGACCCTTTTTTTGCAGCCTAGGTGCGCAAAGGGGCCCAAATTCCAATGAGTACCTTTTAGGAGGGCATTTTTAGACATTTGGATTCCAGACTTCTTCTCATGCTTTAGGGCCCCTAAAATGCCAGGTCAGTATAAATACCCCACATGTGACCCCATTTTGGAAAGAAGACACCCCAAGGTATTCCGTGAGGGGCATGGCGAGTTCATAGAAGATTTTTATTTTTTTGGGCACAAGTTAGCGGAAATTTTTATTTTTTTAGTTATTGGGAGTTTCTGCTATTCTCCTTATATTGAGCATACAGGTAATGAGATTTTTTTTTTCGTTCAGCCTCTGGGCTGAAAGAGAAAATGAACAGCACAGATTTATTCATTCACATCGATCAATGTGGATGAAAAAATGTGCAAAAAAAAATAGAGGGGAAAGGCGTCTGCCAGGACATAAGGGCATAAGAGCTCCGCCCAACATCCAAACCCACTCAGCTCGTATGCCCTGGCAAACCCGATTTCTCCATTCACATCAATCAATGTGGATGAATAAATCATTGCCGGAATAAAAAAAAAAAAATTATATACAAAGTGTTTGCCGAAGCATATGAACACCGCCCTTCAAGCTCATAAGCCTCGGCAAACGTATCTTTTTTACTGCAGAGGAGAAATCTCGTCTTGCAGCACTACATACACCGACTTTTGTGTAATCTGACACAATGCTTCTGTCAGAATGCACATCAGTGCTGCAGCTGGTTGCTCAGCGAATCAGTGACAACGGTGTGGTGGGCTGGGGGCTGGGTGCTAACTGAAGCTAACTACCTACCAAAGGGGCCTATACTAACCTAAACCTAACAGTCAATACTGGTGAAAAAAAATAAAAATAAAAAGTGACACTGATCACTTTTTTCCCTTTCACTAGTGATTGACAGGGGTGATCTGGGGCTAAATATGTAGTTATTTGCTCTGTGATCTGTGCTCTCTGCTGGGACCCAGCAGAGAGCACAGAAGCCATTTAACACATTAGATTTATAAATATAATGTGTTATATGGCTTGTGGTTTGTTATTTTAAAAGTCACCAACCTGCCAGTGCTGATCATTGGCTGGCAGGCTGGTGACCAACTCCTTCTGTGCCTTTTGCCGACCCGCACTGCGCATGCGCAGGCCGGATATGTGCGTCATCTCGCGTCTCGCGAGATGACGCATCGATGCGTCAAGGAGGAATAACCTGGCCTTGAGGTGGTTAAAATCATTTGGGCCTTGTCTAGGCGGATCTTTTTTAGCACCCTGGGAACTAACTGAAGAGGAGGAAAGGCGTACAGCAGCTGAAAGTCCCACTTTTGTGACAGCGCATCTACTCCTATGTTCCCGTCAAAAGGGTTTAGGGAAAATAAAAATTTAGTTTTGTTTTTCTGCGAGGCAAACAAATCCACTAGGGGAGTACCCCATAATTCTGTAATCTGGAGAAAAACTTCCTTTTTTATGCTCCATTCTGTTGACCTCAGTGAATTTCTGCTTAAGAATTTAGGGATCCTTTTTGGTGTACCACCGGTAGTGATCTTGGGTGAACTTTTAAATGTCTTTCCCTTCGATGTAATGGGACAATGCTTTTATAGCTTCCCAGACTGTGGAAAATTCCCTCTGATTTGACTATTGTCCTTGGAAAGAGAGATAAGAGCAATGCGCTCCCCATCCCCAAAGGTTCGTGTCTGTGGTAATAAACTGCAGATGGTCGGGATTCCAAGAAACCCCCTCATAAGATGGTATAAAGTTTTTCCACCACTATAAGGCCTGATTTACTCGTAAGGGAATTTGAATTGTCTCCTTTAACAATGCCTGACTTCTGTTCCAACACCCTAATGACCATTGCTGAAGAATCAGAGTGTGAAACTGGGCCCATCTTACTGCTGGGATGCATGAGATTAACACGTTAAGGACCTAGGACGAGTATACTTGTCCTGGCATTAAACTGTCACCATGTCTGCAGACATGGTGACAGCGCTGAGTGTTGGCTGTTACACACAGCCAGGCACCCAGGGTCAATGCTGAGGGGGTCCTGTGATCCCCCGAATCGGCGATCACTGCAAACCGCAGGTCAATTCAGACCTGCGGTTTGCAGCGCTTTCTGTAGTTTCTTATCCCTGCGGTCCCTGACAGTTAAATTTTTTTTTTACAATTTTAACCCCCTCTGCACCCCTGAATGAGTTCATGTCGGCGGGGTGCAGGTTCTGGGATCGCGATCCCCCGCCCGCCTCCCCCTGAATTCTCATTGGTGGTCAGCAACAGGACGCCTTCTCAGGCATCCTGCTATCCATGATGCTGAACAGATCTATGCTAAAGGCCTAGATCTGTTCAGACAGTGTAAGTAAAATACAGGTCAATCCACTATATGGCGTATTGTACTGTATTATACAGACATCAGACCCACTGGATCTTCAAGAACCAAGTGGGTCTGGGTCCCAAAAAATGTAAAAAAAAAAAGTTAAGACGACACATTTATCACTGAATAAAAATGTAAAAAATAAAATACACTACACATATTAGGTATCGCCGCGTCCGTAAATGACCTGATCTATAAAACAGTCATGTTACTTTCCATGCACGGTGAAAGCCATAAAAATAAAAATAAGGAAATTGAAATTTTGCCCACCTTACTTCCCATAAAAGGTAATAAGTGATCAAAAGAGTTGCATGTACGCCGAAATTGTACCAATCAAATGTCACCTCATCCCGCAAAAACTGAGCCCCTACATGAGACAATGGCACAAAAAAATAATATGGGCACACTATAACATGATTTTTTGTTTCAACAATGATATTATTGTGTAAAACTTACATAAATAAAAAAAAGTATACATATTAGGTATCGCCGCGTCCAGCTCTATAGACCAGCTCTATAATAATATCACATGAGCTAACCCCTCAGATGAACACCATAAAAAACTGTGCAAAATAAAAAATTGTCACCTTACATCACAAAAAGTGTATTAGCAAGCGATCAAAAGGTCATATGCACCCCAAAATAGTGCCAATAAAACAGTCATCTCATCCCACAAAAAAAATGAGACCCTACTTTAGATAATCAACCAAAAACTGAAAAAATTTATCGCTCTCAGACTATGGAGACACTAAAACATATTTTTTTTGTTTCAAAAATGAAATCATTGTGTAAAACTTACATAAATAAAAAATGCTTATACATATTAGGTATCACCGCGTCCGTGACAACCTGCTCTATAAAAATACCACATGATCTAACCTGTCAGACGAATGTTGTAAATAACAAAAAAAGGTGCCAAAAAAGGTATTTCTTGTTACCTTGCCTCACAAAAAGTGTAATATAGAGCAACCAAAAATCATATGTACCCTAAACTAGTACCAACAAAACTTCCACCCTATCCCGTAGTTTCTAAAATGGGGTCACTTTTTGGGAGTTTCCACTCTAGGGGTGCATCAGGGGGGCCTCAAATGGGACATGGTGTCCAAAAAAACTGTCTAGCAAAATCTGCCTTCCAGAAACCGTATGGCATTCCTTTCCTTCTGCGCCCTGCCATGTGCCCAACAGTAGTTTACGACCACATGTAGGGTGTTTCTGTTAACTACAGAATCAGGGCCATAAATAATAAATTTTGTTTTGCTTTGTAACTGGGAAAGAAAAAAAAAGTAAAATGAAAAATTTGCCCAAAAATTTAAATTTTTAAATTTCATCTCCATTTGCCAATAACTCTTGTGGAACACCTAAAGGGTTAACGACGTTTGTAAAATCAGATTTGAATACCTTGAGGGCGTAGTTTCTTAGATGGAGTCACTTTTATGGAGTTTCTACTCTAGGGGTGCATCAAGGGAGCTTCAAATGGGACAGTGTCCAAAAAAAACCAAAAAAAACTGTCTAGCAAAATCTGCCTTTCAAAAACGTATGGCATTCCTTTCCTTCTGTGTCCTACGGTGTGCCCGTACAGTGGTTTACGACCACATATGGGGTGTTTCTATAAACAACAGAATCAGAGCCATAAATATTGAGTCGTTTGGCTGTTAACCCCTTGCTTTGTACCTGGAAAAAAATGAAAATGGAAAATCTGCCCAAAAAGTGAAATTTTTTAATTGTATCTCTATTTTCCATTAATTCTTGTGGAACATCTAAAGGGTTAACAAAGTTTGTAAAATCAGTTTTGAATACCTTGAAGGGTGTAGTTTCTATAATGGGGTCATTTTTGGGTGGTTTCTATTATATAAGCCTCACAAAGTGACTTCAGACCTGAACTGGTCCCTAAAAATTGGGTTTTTTGAAACGTTCAGAACAACTTCAAGATTTGCTTCAAAAACTTCTAAGCCTTGTAACATCCCCAAAATATTAAATATCATTCCCAAAATGATGCAAACATGAAGTAGACATATGGGGAATGTAAAGTAATAACTATGTTTTGAGGTATTACTATGTATTATAGAAGTAGAGAAATTGAAACTTTGAAATTTGCTATTTTAAAAGAAAAATTGGGTAAATTTGGTATTTTTTTTATAAATAAAAATTTATTTATTTTTACTTCATTTTACCAGTGTCATGAAGTACAATATGTGCCCAAAAAAAAAAAAAAACACCACACAACACTATCTCAGAATGGCCTGGATAAGTCAAAGCGTTTTAAAGTTATCACCACATAAAGTGACACTGGTCAGATTTGCAGAAAATGGCCTGGTCCTTAAGGTGAAAATGAGCTCGGTCCTTAAGGTGTAAAAGAGGCTAATAGCTTCATAGTATCTCTGATTGTGCATACTGACTTCGAAATTTTGAAACTTTTTCGCTTATCCCGATCACTTTCTGGGTTTGAAGAAAAAAAAAATTCTTCTGAAGAGTTGAGTATAGACAGACCCCTAAAAATGTTAAACTCTAAGATGGACAGGGTTTTTTTTTTTTTTTCCAGTTTATTATCCATCCTGTCTGCTATAGCGTCTGACATGTTATGAACAGATTCTAAGATTCTTTTTGAGCTTCCTACGATTAACAGATCGTCCAAGTAAGGAATTCTTAACACAGTACTCCTTTAAGTGAGAGATTACCTCTAGCATTACTTTGGTAAATACCCTCGGAGCGGAGGTGATCCCAAAGGGGAGTACTTTAAACTGGAAATGTAGTTCTTCTCAGAAAGACTGCTATGTGGAGGAATTTGAGCTTTTTCACATACCGGAATATGGTAATACGCATCTTTTAAATCTATTGATGCCAAGAAATCTACTCCTTTTAATAGATTTATGGTGGGTCTTATGGTATCCATTTTGAACTTGTCATATTTTATTAATCTGTTCAGGGTATTCAAGTTTATTATCAGATGGTATCCCTCATCTGTTTGTTTAAAAAAATAAAATAAAAAAAAAGTATTAAAATTTTTCTTGTGAAACCACCAATCTTTAAATTGTGGTTACTCTAAAAACATCCAAGGGAGGAGGAAGACAAAAGGAATATCGTAACCCTTTGATACAATATTTAGAACCCAAGGATTTACGTTAATCTCTTCAAATTCTTTTGTGAAAAAACTTTAATCTCCCTCCCCCTGAAGCCTGGTGTCATTTTTTGGAAGATTTTACATTTTTGGAATTAAACAAGAAGCCTCTGTTTCCAGTCTTTATTTTCTCTGGACCACTGGCCTTCTTATTAGATCTTTTGGCCTGGAAAGAACTATCTCCATGGGAGGTTTTTGACCTTCCGAAAGTGAAAAATATTTTATTTGCATCCCTAGGAAACTATTTATTTATTTATATTAGAGTCTGAAGCCTTCTCTAAGATACTTTTCCAATCCTGACCAAACATCAAATTCCCATGAAGGGTAAACTACATAGTTTCATCTTGGAACTATGACATACCAGTCCAAGATTTTAACCAACAGCGCCCTTCTAGCCACTACCACTAGTTCTGAGGTTCTTGCTGCCATTCTAACTGATTCTGCTGTGCAATCAGACAAGAAGTCCACCGCTTTTAATAAGAAGGTAAAGGAGTACTTTAGAGAGTCATAAGAAGCCCCTTCTCTTAGAAGAGATTCCAACAGTGATAACCATCTTTTTAGGGATCTAGAAACTGATGTAGCTGCTAGATTTGGTTTCAGTAAAGCAGCAGCGGCCTCTCAGGTCTTCGGACTTGAATCCGCTTCTTATACATGGGGTCTTTTAGGGACCCCATGTCCTCAAATGGAAGAGCATTTGCTCCCTTGAATAATGCTGATAGGGATACATTTACTTTAGGACAGGACGTAAGCAACGCCTTGTCTCATCGTTTTTGGAATAAATAACTTCCTTTTTTTTTTATTAATTCCTGCATTTTTTTGTGGACTGTAAAAACTCTTTCCTTTGTTCTAGTCCACTAAACATCTGAACTTGAACGACCCTCTGGACCTTTTAGTCCGAGAGATCCATGGTCGCCTGATCTTTGATTAACTTTGTATCCTTATAGAAGAGAAAACTTTTAAATTCTGAATCTGAGTCCTGTTCTGACTCTGAGGACGATTAACAGGAGTAACCTAATTGAGGTTCCCTATATTTTGCCGCAGATGTAGTAGGGAGGGGGGGGGGGGGTAGGCATAGTATTTTCAGAAAGGGCTGCTTGCATCTCCCCCGATTACATAGAAACAATGAATGTGTCGTCAGATAAAAACCATTTGGTCCATCTAGTCTACCCAATATACTGAACACTATGAATAGCCGCTGGCCCTATCTTATATGGCGGAGTGCCTTATACCTATCCCATGCATGCTTAAACTCCTTCACTGTATTTGCAGCTATCACTTCTGCAGGAAGGCTATTCCATGCATCCACTACTCTCTCAGGAATATAATACTTCCTGATATTACTTTTAAACCTTTGCCCCTCTAATTTAAAACTATCAACATTAAATTTTAGTTGCCAGATTTTTGACCATTCCTCTAGATTTCCTAAATCCTTTTCCATTTGGTGAATCTCTCCAGGAACATCAACCCCGTTACAAATCTTTGTGTCATCACCAAAAAGACACACCTTACCATCGAAGCCTTCTGCAATTTCGCTGATAAAGATATGAAAAAATATGGGTCCCAGAACAGATCGCTGAGGTACCCCACTGGTAACAAGACCATGGTCTGAATATACTCCATTGACTACAACCCTCTGTCTGTCCTTCAGCCACTGCCGAATCCATTCAACAATATGGGAGTCCAAGCCCAAAGACTGCAACTTATTGATAAGCCTTCTATGTTGGACAGTATCAAAAGCCTTACTGAAGTCTAGATCAGTGTTTCCCAACCAGTATGCCTCCAGCTGTTGCAAAGCTACAACTACCAGCATGCTTGCACAGCCAAAGGCTGTCCGGGCATGCTGGGAGTTGCAGTTTTGCAACAGATGGAGGCATGCTGGTTGGGAAACACTGGTCTAGATAAGTCTACTGCACCTCCGCCATCAATTTTTTTTGTCACCCAATTAAATCAATAAGATTATGTTCCACAATCCTCTCCTTAAGTTTAGTTTCCATTAATTTCACCACCATTGATGTCAGGCTTACTGGTCTATAGTTGCCCAATTCCTCCCTACTACCTTTCTTGTGAATGGGCACAACATTTGCTAATTTCCAATCTTCTGGGACGACTCCCGTTACCAGCGATTGGTTAAATAAATCTGTTAATGGTTTTGCTAGTTCACAGCCGAGCTCTTTTAATAGCTTTGGGTGTATCCCATCAGGCCCCTGTGACTTATTTGTATTAATTTTAGACAACTTAGAACCTCTTCCTCTGTAAAGACACATGCATCAAAAGATTAATTACTGTTCCTTCCTAACTGAGGTCCTTTTCCTATGTAAAAACTGAAAAGAAGAAGTATTCATTGAGGCAGTCAGCTAGTTCTTTATCTTATTCCATATACCTTCCTTCTTTTGTTTTTAATTTGGTAGTTCCTTGTTTGTTTCCTTTTTTCATTTATGTATCTGAAGAATGTCTTATTGCCTTTTTTCACTGACTGAGCCAATTTCTCTTCTGTCTGTGTTAGAAGCTCTTATAACTTGTTTGGCCTCTCTCTACCTAATCCTATAAATTTTCCTGTCACCCTCGTGTGCGTATATATATATATTTATTTATTATTACTAAATGCTATCTTTTTGTTTTTAATGACAAACCTAATGCAATTTTCTGTTGCCTTCAAATAGTGCCACTTTTAAGTAGTCTCATTTCTCCTGGACTCCATTGGAACAGTTCCCATCTGATAGGGACTCATATACCACTAATCTAATTTTAGAAAAGTCAGTTTTTCTAAAATCTAAAACTTTTGTTTTTGTGTGGTGGAATCAGTCACAGTGTGGTTTACTATAAGTACAGACTGGTGATCACTAGATCCCAAGCTTCCCCCTACAGTAATATCAGATACAAAATTCCCATTTGTGAATACTAAATCTAAAATGGTGTCCTTCCAGGTTGGCTCCTCAACTACTTGCTGTAGAGACAATCCCAGTAGGGAATTTAGAATATCTATACTCCTGGCAGAACTAGCTGTTTTGGTTTTGCAGTTTACATCAGAAAGATTAAAGTCTCCCATAATGATAGCTAAAATGACATTGAAGGGGGAAGTTATTTCCTCAACTAGTAGATCATCTAATTCTTTGACTTGGCTAGGTGGTCTATATATCACACCTACACAAGTTACCTTATGATTATCAAGCTGCAAGGTAACCCAAACAGACTCTAAATTGGTTTCGCTAACTTGTATTAAATTAGATTTTATGCTATATTTCACATACAGGGCCACCCCTTCCCCTTCTTGCCTTCTCTGTCTTTCCTATATAGAGAGAACCCTGGTATTGTTATATCCCAGTCATTACTCCCATTGAACCACGTCTTAGTAACAGCCACTAAATCTATATATTACGTCCCTTAATTCCTCTCTAATAGAAGGAACTAGATCCTTTGCCATATTTGTAGTACATTTTTTGCAGAGTTTTTTTTGCAATTTTACTGAACATATAACACATTTTTTGAGTAGGTTTAGCTCTCCAAGCCCCATCCTCATCACTCTACATGCATACAGGAAGTAGAAGACAGAGGTACAAGGGGGTTAGCATAAGTAAAAATATACAGCATTTCCCCAAGAGACTTTTAATAACTTACAATAGTCGGCCCCTGGGATGCCTCCATTTGGACTGTACCAGGCTTTATTTGTCCACTTTACCTCTGTCCCCTTTAAAAACTCTTACCTGCAGACTCCAGATCAGTGGGTGACATCCGCCTTGATTCTGCGCGCAAACTTTTGCTCCACTCCCTTAGCATGCGTTCCACAGACCAGAAGTACCTCCTGGAACGCACGTGGACCACACCCGACTTCCGGTGATGTCATCGCAAGCGCCGAAAGGTATCGGGCTACAATGAGGAGCTTGAACACGACTGGAGGAACTCCTTAAGTGTCCTGTCCACACATGGACCTCCACGCCCGACACGCAGAGCGGGAAGTAAGAAGCAGGGATCCCAACGCTTACCAGCACCTCAATACCCAACTTGGACACTGGTGCTGCCTGCTTCCCTCCTGTGGAAAGGCATTCCATCTTATTATCCTGCCTCACAGCAAGTGCCATGAGGATAATCAGTCTCCACCTGGAGGGACAGGAAGACACGGAGGAGGGTCAAATTTATACTTCCTGTCCCCAACTGGTTGGAGGCGGGTCATTTCTCATGGTATGCCGTCATTGAGGATGAAAGGGAAAAAGCTACTAGAAAAATGACAACCACTATGGCAACGAATTGTGCAACTTGCAGCAGCAACAAAATAAATGGTTTTCCCACTATAGAAATTGATGGCCTATCAAGTGCAGCTCCTTCACGTACCACCTGCTCTGCAACACAGTTACATTCATTTGTGCCTCACTGAGGGAGGACTGCCTTCATATTTGAGATCAGTAAAGTTCTCAGATGTTGAGCCCCAACAAATAAGGCTTCTTTCACATCTGCGCTATTATTTCCATTCTAGGTGCAGAATGAAAATAACGGACGTGTCGGACTCAGCACATAACTGACAGGAACGGAGCCTAAACAGATCCCAATAGACTTTAATGAGATATGCTAGGTATCCTTTTGGGAGAACGTACTTTTTAGTAGAGAAAAATGTCCTGCCTGCAGGATTTTTCTCTACTATTCTTGAACTCTGGCAAAAGCCCCCAAAATTCATTGGGATAGAGCAACACCCTACACCAGGCATGTCAAACTCGCGGCCCTCCAGCTGTTGCAAAACTACAACTCCCAGCATGCCCGGACAGCCTACAGGTATCAGCCTACAGCAGGGCATTATGGGAGTTGTAGTTTTACAACAGCTGGAGGGCCGCAGTTTGACATGCCTGCCCTACACAGTTTTTCTGCTCAGCTGCTCCTTAAACAATTTCAGGAACGTGAGATGGAAGGCACTGGCACTTCATGATACAGACATCTTATTGCACTGAGGACCCAGTAACCTACCACATTTGCAGTGGGGCCTCTGGCAGCTGAATCAAACAGCACCCCCAAAGCAAGTTCAGTTGCTCTTTGGGGTGCGTGTGCGAGATCCTGCCTAACATACCGCTTTGAAGTGACATATTAAAAAGGGACTGTCCAGGATTGGAAAAACATGGTTGCCTTGTTCAAGAAACAAATGCTACACCTGTCATTTCCATTGAAGCAAAGGCAGTGAGCTGCAATACCCCACAAAACCTGGACAGTTGTGCACTGTTTTAAAGTTAGCTACATTTTGCAAACAGACAACCCTTTTAGGGCTCATTCACACAAATGCGCGCTGCCCGTTGCCGTATTGCGGGCCGCATTTGCGGATTCGCAATACACGGGCACCGTTTTGTGTGCATTTTGCATTACAGATGCGCACCCATATACTTCAATGGGTCCACAAATCCGGAGATGCGGAATGGAACACTACTGAGTGCTTCCTGGGGTTCCGTTCCTCCACACCGCAAAAAGAGAGCAAGTTCTATCTTTTTGCGAAACGGACAGATCGCGAACCTATTCAAGTGAATGGGCTCGCAATCCCCTTGCAGCTGAGCCATGGTCTGTGCACGTGCATTGCGGTCCACAGCACAGGCTTCACGCAGTCATGTGAACAAGCCCTTATTGTGTAGTTGAAAAGCACTAGCTCTGTGCCGATGCTGCCTCTCTATCACTGTACCAGATTTTGGTGGCTTTTAACAAGTTAACTTTTTTTTATTTTTTATCCAGGAGTAAGAGAAATGTTGTTGCCCATCTATAGTAGGTCATCAATATTTTATTTCAACACCACATACTCTGGTGAGTGCTGCAACCTCCTCACAGCATACTAAGCACAGCGCTGTACATCGTATCATGACTGTGCTTGGTATTGCAGCTCAAGCCTATGCACACAGTGAATCACCAACGTAAAAAAAAAAAAAAAAAAAAAAAAAAAAAAAAAAATTCTACTTAGTCCGGTTTCACGGACTGACAGGTCCCTATACAATTGCAGGAGATCGTTAACTTCCATTTCTCAGAAAGGCATCAGTGAAAATAATGTCAGTTAAAAACAGTTTTTCATTGTAAATGTCTGCAGATGGAAGCCTGCGGAATCAGATTACACAGGGTTTGTTGCACGCTTCCTTGGATAAATTATACACAACCAAATCACTATGGTCAACCTGATATTTCATATTATGAGCTAAACGCTAAAATCCAATAGCACATCACAACTAATGGGTAGCTTAATAAAACATAACGTTTAATAATCTAGTTTAAAATAATAGGCCCTTAAAGTTTAAAAATTGTTGCATTGAAAACAACTAGACTGCATACGTATATTTTTCTGCAGAGTGATCAATAAGAGGGATCCAATGTAGGGATAGTGGTAAATGATAGAATGAGAAGAAAAGTTTAGACAGAGAGACACAATGCTGGGTCTCACACCCTAGTTGTCCCGAATTCTGCCTATATTCACTTCTCACTATCAAGCCCTAGAACATCCCACTCAGTTTTAGACTGCCCAGCTTCGTCAGACAGATATGAATGGGTCCAGCCACTCCTGACACCACTGGTAGTCACATATATGAACAACTTCATATTTCAAACTGGAATAATCAAAATTCCAAAGCGATGTTGTATCAAATTATCACAAATCAGCTATAAATCGAAGGAGATATAATATAATCAACCCAGATCAGCTTTAATCAATTCTCAAAACCAGTATAGTGTTCAATCCCAAATACTGAATGAGTCATTATGGCCAGATATTGCCAAAATGTATTTCACAACCACTCAGTAAGGTATGCTTAATGCTCAAAGCAACAGTTCAATGGCACAAGATCATTATTGTGTTTGTATACTCATCTGTTCAATGTTCGGTGCACATTGCTCCGAGAAGAATGGTGAAGGTGTCCTCCATGGCATCCTGCGTATGGCAGCAGCGGGATGTTTCACCCCCCCCCCACAATTCATGGGCGGTTTTGCCTATATATTCCAGGCCACAGTCACAATTTGCCTTATAGACCACCCCCTTAGTGCAGCAGTTTACAAAGTGCCTGATCTGGTATTCTTTGTTAGTGACATTACTCCTAAAGGAACGTGACCGCGAGATGAACACATGATTTAACATGTGATCGGGTCACGTGACCCATAAGGGGCGTGGATGGAGGAGCGTGGCTTTTTAAACGAGCCGCCAGTGTATTCATACCAGTGCAGCCATACGCAGGACGCCATGGAGGACACCCGCATCATTCTTCTCTGAGCAATGCTCACCGAACATTGAACAGATGAGTATATGAACACAAAAGTGATCTTGTGCCATTGAACTGTTGCTTTGAGCATACCTTACTGAATGGTTGCGAAATACATTTTGGCAATATCTGGCCATAATGACTCATTCAGTATTTGGGATTGAACACTATACTGGTTTTGAGCATTGATTAAAGCTGATCTGGGTTGATTATATTATATCACCTTTGATTATAGCTGATTTGTGATCATTTGATACAACATCTTTGGAATTTTGATTATTCAAGTTTGAAATATGACCAAAAGATGCCAAGTCATAAGTATACATTAGTCCCCTGAGGAATTGGCAGATACTGATGAGACGCCTCAGGACATTGTTTGATCATTAAAGGGATACCGTAAGATCCCTAATACGTTGAGTGACACAGGTGTTAACCTACATATGTCTGATCAAGTCAGGCAGGAAGACGGTGTTGCGAATTCTACTTTTGGTTAGTTGTTCATATGTGACTACCAGTGGCGTCAGGAGTGGCTAGACCCGTTCATATATGTCTGACGAAGCTGGGCAGTCTAAAACTAAAAAAGATGGATGTTCTAGGGCTTGATAGTGAGAAGTGGATATAGGCAGAATTAGGGACACCTTCGGGTGTGAGACCCAGCATTGTGTCCCTCTGTCTAAACTTGTCGTCTTCTCATTCTATCATTTACCACTATCCCTACATCGGGTCCCTCTCTTATTAATCACTCTGCAGGAAAATATACATATGCAGTCTATAGTCCAATGCAACAATTTTTAAACTTTAAGGGCCTATTATTTTAAACAAGATTATTAAAAGTTACGTTTTATTAAGCTACCCATTATTTGTGACGCTTCCTTGGATACACTAAAGTCTGCATAAGAGCCAAACAAACAACTATTTAAAAAGTTGCTTAATTTAATTTTTCTTTAAGTTGTTCATAGCAGTTAAAGTTCTAAAACAGATTTGTGGTCTCTTTCAAAAGGCAAATACCCAATACCCCAATATATAAAGTCATAACACTCCTATTAAACTGTTTAAAACATTGATTTAATCAAACACAGATAAAAAATAAAATAAAAATACATAGTATTTACAAACTTGAATTCATACACAGCTGCAGTTATAATGTACAAAGCTATGTCCTCAACAGCCTAAAATGTGGAAATACAGGAGCAGTTTCTGTATAATCCACTGCCCAGGTGTTTTCACAAAAACACCTGGAACAAGCATGAAAATTGACAGAGTAAAAGCATGATGAATTTACAAAAAGGGTCAATAAAATGCATTCTGAGTTACCGCTGCTATTTACAATTGCTTCAAACACCTAAATGATCCTTCTTAGTCAATAGTTATTATATCCAGAAAACTAAATGTATAAATATACACTTATAACAGCTAGGTTGACACAGTCACGTTCACTTTCAAATGATTTCATCATTTGTGTCCAGTTTACAAGTCTGTTGGCCATGCTCTCCTTTTCAGGATACAAGTAGGATAACAGTGGTGCTTCACATGCATATAAGAATGTACAAGCCAGCATCTTTATCCACTTTCAATGTGAAGGTGATAGCCACTGTGTTAGTTATGGTGCATTGTTAGACTTTCTAGGCTAAGTTCACACTAAGGGTCCGGCTACAGATTACAGAGTAGCGGTGATCCCATAGAAACTAATGGGATCGCTGCACCAGTCGCAAGAAATCCAGCAGTATCGCAGTGATGTTAATCTTAGACAGTATTGGTAAACCTGATCCAACGTGTGGATGCATTGTGGCTCTAGTCCAGCTATAAGAACATGTACATATGGTTATCTTTTAATATGTCTTTAAGTTATGTTAAAAATAATTGATTTTAACAACATCTGGTTTAGGATTTACTATGTAACATACAGTATGGGTACATAGCTTTGAATGACTGTCAAAGAGCTGTTCCCCTAGGAGTCACCTTATGAGCAATCATGAGCTGTTCTTCAATCTTCACCCGAGTCTTTTACAATTCACTGTGGCGAGAGAGGATCCCTTGTGTACTACATGGCTAGAAGTGTTCAAAGAAATGTTGTGACTGCAAGGTTTGAAGGCAGATACATTGTAATTTCCACACTGGCTATGAAGTGAACGTTGCATTAATGGAATAGTGGTATTGTAGTTGCTACTTCTGTTCAGTTACATCTCTTTACCAGGAATGTTACTTGGCAGCTCTAATCTTGCTTTGGCAGACATGCCTATACGATTCAAACACAGATCTGTGCTCATCTGCATTTCCAGGTTTCAGAAGCCACAATGTAGTTCAGTCGGCTTGATAGAAGAACCACTGTCTATGGCTCTTTTGTTAGGCAATACACACTTAAACATCAGGACCACATTGTACAGTTCATTATGTAGCTTGGTAATGCTCACTATTAGCACATAATGGCTGATGTCAATTCATGCAAGTTGAAATCATATCCCGATTTCATTTCTGTAGTAACTCGGAGTTCAAACTCTATAAGAAATTCATGAAGAGAAATTGTGTTACGCTCATAGAAGTTACTAGTACCACTAATTCAATTCTACTTAGGCAGCACTTAAGTAGTTTTTATTGCATTGTTAATGCCATATATATATATATATATATATATATATATTTTTTTTATTACATATGTTCTTTGGCACACTTTTTGGGGAAAAGCAACAGTTCCAGATGTTAGCTGAAAGTCTATTAAAATTCTGAAATGACATGAGCTCTGAAACAAAGGGTCATATGTATACTATATGGACCCACTAAGTGTCAGGTGTGACATGAAACAGTCAACCTTAGAATACCCTCACAGTAGTCCAGGAAGGTAGTACTTGAAGTTAACATCCTAACAATAGATTTTATTTCCTGACCCACAATAGTAATTTTATTGTTCGAACCCTGTACTCTGAAAGCAGTAATATATATAATGGAATAAAGAGATAATACCTGATGATCTGATGGCATCATATAAGGGGCTATACTCTTGTAAAAAAGAAGTTTGACTTCCAGGTTCACTGGATAAATATCCTTTGCCGTCCACGTTCGCCTGTTGCCAAACTATAGGTTCTAACATCTGTCCAAAAGAGTAAGACTTGGTAAGGTCATATACATTTTTTTTATATACATACACACACACACACACACACACACACACACACACACACACACTTGCAAAGTGTGAACTTCCCATACAATCTTCTTACCTTGTAAATTTCTTCAGCAGCTCCATCATCATCCTCTGCAGAAAAGAAAATTCAATGTATTAATACCTCAGAATATTCACCTTGGCTTACTCTGCTTCCACTGTCTTGGTCAGTTACAAGAGCAGAACAATGAACGTAATGGAAACACCGCAACCAACATAACTATTGATTATAATGAGATCCGCTGGATTTCTGTTTTGGCATATTAAAGGAGTTATCCGAGTTATTTTTTTGTTCTTTCTATGTTCCTAACTAAGCAAATGTAACAGCTTTCCAATTCACTCACTGTATCTCCGGTGCCTGGTTTCTCAGATTTCACTGAGGGTCACATGACCTGTGATGTCAGCTTCTCTCTCTCTGCTCTGATAAAGGTCATTTACAAGCCAAGACTGTGCTGGCCACACCCCCCTTCACTGCCTTCTGCTCTCTGCTAGGATTCTTAACCCCATCAGCTGCATAGCTCTGCAGCAGGGACAATTCTGGGCACTGGAGATAATATACTAGAGAGAGCATTACACAAGAAGGTTGGGGGGAGATCCTGTGTGTATTAGCAGTGTCATTATACAGCTGGGACATGTAGTCCTACACATGCAACATGCTGCAGAGTCTCCCAGCACTCAGGGCAGCTCTTGTATCCACTCCCTTACCAATGTCATTATACAGCTGGGACTTGTAGTCCTACACATACAACATACTGCAGAGTCTCCCATCAGGCAGACATGTCACTCAGGGCAGCTCTTGTATCCACTCCCTTAGCAGAGTGGGGGAGGGGCAGAGATTGTTTTTATTGCAAGTAAACAAAGGCCCAGAAAAGAACCAGGGAAATGAGGAAAAAATATATATTTTTTTGCATAAAACTTGCTTAGCTCAGTTATATATCAGATTTTCAGTGCTATATTATAATTTTTCATAACTTGGACAACCCCTTTAAGGGACAAAACATGCTGGCATACAGGACTATTTTGTCTCTTATCTTGGACAACATAGATATTACCACTGCTTTATTTCACCACTTTCTGCAAATAACTGCAGTCATCATCCAGCGATTAATTGCTTTCAAGACATTCAGTGTGCCAAGACCCCAGTAAATTTTTTAATTACATTGAGCAATGATTTCTGCAAATGCAATATCTGTACTAAACATATTACCTTCAGTGCCCATGGGTGACACCTGTAGAGTAGAGTACATATCATCTGTGCTATCAGGCATAGGCACATCAATTGGATCTTTCCATTCAGACCCACTGCTGGTAACTTCACATTCATTCAAGTCTGCAAGAGGATAGTCACATCATACATCAGACTGAAGCTTGAAAAACCATACTAATCCTCTACAAGTGTAACAGTACATGAGCTATTCTTTTAAGATTCTATTCAACCTTCATAAATTTATCTGTATCCTATATGCAGATCAAGCCTTTAAGATCAGGCTGACGGCTGGGACACCCACTGACTATAAAGTGGGTGCCACCAGTTCTTTTTTAGAACTTGTAACTTGTGTATGTCCAGATCACTAAGTCATTACAGTCTTTGGTAAAGATTTTCTTAATCTTATGACCAAGTATCAAACTGAATTAATAACTACTGGCGATAGATATCCATCATAGGAGAAAATATGAAAAAGAAACGACAGTTTGAAGTTACCCAAGAAATCTGTGCTGGTGATGTCGATTTCCGGTGTTGAATATAAATTTGCTGTGTAGCTGCTGTGGTCGTCTGGGAGTTGACAGCTCTTCACAGCTTCTTCCAACTCCTCTGCAGATGAGCCTTCTGTCTGAAAAAGTAAAACGAGCAAGTATGTTACCCACAAGTATTCTTTACAACTACATTGTGCAAGTATTTTTGGCTGCAAGACATCTTCCGGCATATGGTAGAGGTCATACCTTTTTCTTTTGTCTGTGCTTGGACTCCTTTAAACATTTGGATTTGCGTTCTGTAAACAAAAACTCTAGTCAATTCAGTCATAAAATACATATATTAATTATGCAGGCAAAAGTGGGGAAGTTGCCCACAGCAACCAACTGTCATTTTCTAACCTGTGCTTTGGCACCAAGAGCTGGTTGCTTTTAGTGCCAACTCCAAATGGTGGCCATTAGCCTTAGGCCCTCTGCAGACGAGGGGGGCCTCTGGTACCCAGACCCGAACATGGTTATAAAGGGAAAATAACATTCTTAATACAGAATGCTTACTAAAAATGCAAGTTTAGGGGTTACATTTATTTATTTATTTTAGCCCCAAAGCCACATTTTAGTAAGCATTCTGTATTAAGAATGATATTATTTTTCCTTATAACTACATTATAAGGGAAAATACAGTAAATTGACTTTTATCAATTTACTTACATCATCTCCTAGCAACCATGCGTGGTGGGGAGAGAAAAAAAATCCACACTTGTTTGTGGACGTTTGCGATTTTCATGCAGACACATTCATTTCTATGGGGCCTGCGTTGCGCGAAAAATCACTGCTCATCTGCACAGCCCCATTGAAGTGAATGGGCCCGGATTCAGTGTGGGTGCAATGAGTTCACCTCACGCATTGCACCCTCATGGAATTCTTGCCCATGTGAAAGGGTCCTTAATGGTCAGTGCAGGAAAGTAAAAGCTGATATGTAGTTAGGAAATGTTTCTATTTTAATGCAGTATAAAATTGTTTTGTCAGCAATTTGAGAAGTATACCGACATATACACATAAATATACTACTAAACAATGTACACCAAAACAATCAGAGTCTCGTGTTACCTTTTTTATCTGTCTTGACCTGAACGGGCAGCATCTTGTAGACTCTGACAGCGCTGGAACCTTTATATACACTTCTATCCCTCACTTCATTAATATCAGGCAAAGAATTCATTGCACAGCGGAAGTTAGCTTTCCAAGTCTTTGGATCTGGCTCCTTTTCACCAATTTTAAACTTTCCTGTGTTAAGAAATAACCAATACTTTAAGTAACTAAACACAGTTATATCATACATCTACACAACAGGCACGCATACTGCCTTGATATTTACTTCCATGGCTGAAAATCTGCTGCAGGTAGATAACAGAAAAGCATGGCACTCAATACAGTAAAAATATCTTTAGGCTTGCAGGTACATGAAGATGTGCAGTGTAGGTCAAAGTGCAAATATGCATGAAATGGCCATCACCTTGACTTCCACATCTGCATGTACCTACAAGCCTAATAAAGATGATATTTTAACTGTATAGTGAATGCCATGTATTTCATGCAAGTCCCAGCTCCTATTCTTTAGCACTTTAGTGATATTTTGACAAGTCTCAATGACATATCAGAACAGATATAAGAAGAATGATTAAAAGTGTACTTCCAATTGTTAGCCTCAAAGGCTTGTCATCCCACAATATATGAAACAAAAATGTCCTTCCATCACCAATAGATCCAATTATGATGTGGAAAGCCTCAGTGGTGTTTGAGGTTTTTTTTTTTTTTCTTTTCTAACCAAGCCAAACAGGACCTCTGTGCTAGGGACACAAGCAACTGTGTAGCCAGATAAGTCTACAAGACCATGAACTACTGGTGCAATGTAAATTTAGAATCCCAAGTACACATGCACTTTGACACCTACCAGTATGAATAGCCCAGCTACGGAAAAGACATGCATCTTTCTCAATATCCCAACCATGACGTGCGGCGTGCTTCCAGGGAATCTGGAAAATGCCTTCTTCCTGAAGGAATCAGTTATCACAGGTTGAGACCGAATTAGAATCGCCAAGAGCAAATCGCACATAGACTGTAATTAGATGTGACAGACAATACCTTGTTTATCCATGTCAGGCCAGGGATTTTATTGGATTCAATCTGCTCTTTGAGCCAAGGTCTCAGCCTCAGACGTGACACAGGCATTTTGCTGTAGAAACACAAAATGTCAGCGTAAGAACTAGGTTTCCCTTCCAGTCCAAGATATCTACAATCCACATGTGATATAATGCTATGATGCATTCTCTGTACTAGATACTACACCACATTATCACCCTCCTGCAGAACAATGGTCATTCATGTTATCTGTGGATGATCTGCTGAAGTTTCAGAAATCTTTCTGCAGAACGTGCAGGAATTTACAAACCTCGTTCAGGGTACGGATTTTCTGCAGCGGGACTTCCTGTGCGGATTTCATCCTGTACACACTGTAAAGGGTGAAATCCACACCACACGTTGAACTGCTGCAGATGTTTTTCCACAGCATGGGGAGGACATTTATTTATCAATTCACAATGCTGTGGATTTGTGTGTGTGGTGGACCTATGAGGATGTACCCTCAAAAATACAAGGAGCTGCAGAAATTCCTGCACACCAAAGTGACGCTGTCCAAAACAAACTGAAGAAACTTTTGACAATTATTTTTAAACATAAAAAAAAAAAAAAAATTCTCATCAAAAGAATCATCATGGTTGCACGCTGAGTACACAACAAAGAACACTACACCAGCCCATAAGGTTGCATTACAAAATAGTATTAACAGGATTCTGTGGGACTCAAACTAAGGCTGTGTTCACATTCGCGTCCTTAATTCCGGCAATCTGTTCCACCAGGGGAGCAGACTGACAAAAATTAACTGTATCCAGCGTACATGCATTTTTTGTCTGGCTGAAAGCCAGCACATATGCCGCTAAGCGGCCGGATCCCATTTCAGTAAATGGGGATCCAGTTGTGCCGGATACTGTAAGCTCCAGTGGTCTGTTCCTCCATCAGAACTAAAACCGCAGATGTGAACCCAGGCCGAGCTGACTGTTTAGTTCCAACCTAGTGCCTGGTCTCTTCCTCCTGAACAGCAGCTTTGAAATAGGAGATCATTAGGACTAGAAAGCCAGGGAAACATTGCAGCAATGCTGAGCTCCGCCTAGCTTCAGTTTCCTTAAACCCTTAGTGACCACTAATACGCCTTTTTAGGCTCCTTTCACACCTGCGTTCAGGTGTCCACTCGTGAGCGCCGTTTGAAGGGGCTCACAAGCAGCCCTGAACGCAGCCGTCTGGCCCTAATGCATTCTCAGTGGAGGCGGATCCACTGAGAATGCATTCGCCTGCCAGCGCTCAGCCTCCGCTTCGCTCAGTGAGCGGACACCTGAACGCTGCAAGCAGCGTTCGGGTGTCCGCCTGGCCGTGCGGAGGCGAGCGGATCCGTTCCGACTTATAATGGAAGTCAATGGGGACGGATCCGCTTGAAGATGACACCATATGGCTCAATCTTCAAGCGGATCCGTCCCCCATTGACTTTCAATGTAAAGTCTGAACGGATCCGCTCAGGCTACTTTCACACTTAGAAAAATTTTCTAAGTTATAATGCAGACGGATCCGTTCTGAACGAAGCCACCGTCTGCATTAATATGAGCGGATCCGATCGAACGCTAGTGTGAAAGTAGCCTTACTCACAAACAGTTTTTTTTTTAGCTAAACAGCTGACTTTAATCAATCATTACATGTACCCAAAATGGTGCATTAAAAACTAGAACATGTCCGGCAAAAAAATAAGACCTCATACAAGGAAAAATAAAAAAAAGTTATCACTCTTGGAATGCGATTACATTTTTTTTTTAATTATGCATAGTCACTAAGGGGTTAAAAGGTAAAGAATGTGTATGTCCGGAGTTAGGCCTCTTTCACACTTGCGTTCTTCGGATCCGGCGTGTACTCCACTTGCCGGAATTACACGCCGGATCCGGAAAAACGCAAGTGAACTTGAAGCATTTGAAGACGGATCCGTCTTCAAAATGCTTTCAGTGTTACTATGGCAGCCAGGACGCTATTAAAGTCCTGGTTGCCATAGTAGTAGTGGGGAGCGGCATACTTACAGTCCGTGCGGCTCCTGGGGCGCTCCAGAATGACGTCAGAGCGCCCCATGCGCATGGAGGACGTGTCCATGCGATCACATGATCCATGCGCTTGGGGCACCCTGACGTCACTCTGGAGTGCCCCAGGAGCCGCACGGACGGCAAGTATACTGCTCCCCCGCTCCCCACTACACTTTACCATGGCTGCCAGGACTTTAGCGTCCCGGCAGCCATGGTAACCATTGAGAAAAAGCTAAACGCTGGATCCGGCAATGCGCCGAAACAACGTTTAGCTTAAGGCCGGATCCAGATCAATGCCTTTCAATGGGCATTCATTCCGGATCCGGCCTTGTGGCAAGTCTTCAGGATTTTTGGCCGGAACAAAAAGCGCAGCATGCTGCGGTATTTTCTCCGGCCAAAAAACGTTCCGGTCCGGAACTGAAGACATCCTAAGCGAATTTCTCTCCATTCAGAATGCATTAGGATAAAACTGATCAGGATTCTTCCGGCATAGAGCCCCGATGACGGAACTCTATGCCAGAAGACAAGAACGCAGGTGTGAAAGAGCCCTAAGAATCCTAAGCTGGCATTTTTAAACTTCACTGTGGCTCTATTTGCACAAAAACAGGTTTTTATAACCGGTCAATCACTCAATTAAAGGGGTTGTCCAGGTTCAGAGCTGAACCTGGACATCCCTCCATTTTCACCCCGGCAGCCCCCCTGACATGAGCATCGGAGCAGTTCATGCTCCGATGCTCTCCTTTGCCCTGCGCTAAATCGCGCAGGGCAAAGGCATTTTTCTGAGTTCCGGTGACATACCGGGCTCTCTATGTAGCTGACAGGCAGCCCGGTGACGTCACCGGCACTGATGGGCGGGATTTGGCTCTGCCCTAGCCAGTAAAACGGCTAGGGCAGAGCTAAAGCCCGCCCCTCAGAGCCGGTGACATCACCGAACACACTGCTGGGTGGAAGTTACCGCCCGGCAGTGTGTTATTGAAAACACAAGAGCCTGTGCCCTGCGCGATCTAGCGCAGGGCACGGGAGCGCATCGGAGCATGAGATGCTCCGATGCTAGGCTCAGGGGGGCTGCCGGGGTGAAAATAAGGGTATGTCCGGGTTCAGCTCTGAACCCGGACAACCCCTTTAAGGTGCCCAATGGTAGGTCCGTTAATACAGGGTACCCGGCCGCACACCTTGCTGTCTGGTGCCCAGTGCCGCCTCCGCAAGCCTACCCGTCCCACTGCTCAGCCTGATGCGCCGCAGACTCCTGGCAACGGCTTTGTTGAGCGAAGTGCGCATGTGCCAGCCTGATGCTGAGCCTAGTGCACCTAGTGGACGGTAGGATTGCGGACGCGGCGCTGAGCTAGGAAGGCGGCGCTGGGCACCGGACGGCGAGGGGTGCAGTCGGGCACCCTGTATTAAGTGAGTGATTGACAGGTTATAAAAACATGTTTTTTTGTGCAACTAGAGCCAGAGTGAAGTTTAATAATGCCAGCTTAGGATTCGTATTATTACTCCGGACATGAGCATATGTTTAGGTTATAGGGGTAAAATCTCATGACAGAATCCATTTAACTACCAGGATATGTAGGGCACTGTCCACTAATGTAATATTTTGTTGAAAAACAGGGCAGTCTCCTCCTCCCTGTACCGATGCTATTCATTAGCATACCAGGTGGGAAAACTACAGGCGATTACAGCAGGCGCCCATAGAAACTAGTAAGCAATATTACATCTCTGCACAGTGCCCTACCTAACCTGCTAGTTATTTCATAATGTCTGGACCCATGAAAGGTCCTCTTTAATACTGAGCCCCTACTTATATCAACCACATTCACTGTCTAAACAGATACATTAGATATATCTACTCATGTATTAGTTCTTTTTCTGCAAAAACATGACAAAAAAATAAAATATATATATATATATATATATATATATATATATATATATATATTTAAAAAAAATATTCTTATCCCCCCTAACCTTCTAGAAACTCCCACAACTTGCCAGTAACCTGCTTTCCCCATGCTCTGCTGTAAATGCACACACCACTGCAGGCTTTAGCCAGAGCACCGGCGCTACCTGGGGACAGCTTAGCAGCACTACAGCTCCCCGCCCACTTTTTTTTTTTTTTTAAATACAGTGAACTTCCTTGTGCAGCGTGCTGCTGTCAGCCTAGAAGTCAATGGCAATGCCCGCAAACTCCGATACAAGCCTTGTGCATGAAATACCGGCAGCAGAATGTATCTAATCTGCAGGATATAGTAGTATACATGGACAGTATGAACACCGGTGACTTCCAATGAAAGAAGCATTGCTTTTGAATGAGAATCTCTACGTCAGACACGAGGTGTAATACATGCGAAAGTGTGCAGACAATATAACAGTCCACGGCTGCATCTCCAAGCTCTGTGCACCCCTATAGAGAAAGCAGGACGTTTTACCTGACAGTCCTCGGTGCGGCGGAGCTGTGTAATCCTGCTATAGCGGCTTCACCTCACGTCTTGTGAAGATCCAGTCCTGGGAACAGTCAGCAAGCAGCTCTGTAGTTTACTGCTGGGGGATGCCCAGGTATATTAGCCTGGTAAACCCGCCCTGACAAGACAGGGCGCCCCTATTGGCTGCTGGAGATGTCACAGCCAAGCATCATTTCGGGGAAATCAGGCTGTTTAGAAACTGAGCTAAGACTGGGGAAGTCCCAGCAAGTCCCTGGCCCCGCCCCCAGCACGAGCCATAACAAACAGTGGAAGCCGGCGGGGAGCTATTGGCTGCACACAGCTGAAAGAAGCAGAGATGCAACTTCTTGCGTCTACATTGCATGTTTTTACCTCACTGGTGCCGTACTGTTACTGGGGTACGACACCAGGGTGGCCAACCAGAATGTTTCTTTTTTCTGGACCGCTTATACCAAAATTATACAAATTGGAAAACCGTAATGAATGATAAAGATTACAAGTAGGGATGAGCAAACCCGGACTGTATAGTTCGGGTTCGTACCGAATTTTGGGGTGTCCGTGACACGGACCTGAACATTTTCGTAAGGGTTCGGGTTCGGTGTTCGTCGCTTTCTTGGTGCTTTTTTAAAGGCTGCAAAGCAGCCAATCAACAAGCGTCATACTACTTGCCCCAAGAGGCCGTCACAGCCATGCCTACTATTGGCATGGCTGTGATTGGCCAGTGCAGCATGTGACCCAGCCTCTATTTAAGCTGGAGTCACGTAGCGCCGCACGTCACTCTGCTCTGATCAGTATAGGGAGAGGTTGCAGCTGCGACGTTAGGGCGAGATTAGGCAGTGATTAACTCCTCCAAAAGACTTCATTCAGAGATCGATCTGCAGCTGTGGATGATTGAACTGCTGCTATTGAATTGCTCACTGTTTTTAGGCTGCCCAGAGCGTTTTTCAGTCACTTTTTTCTGGGGTGATCGGCGGCCATCTTGTGTCTTGTGGTGTGCCAGCACAAGCTGCCACCAAGTACATTTAACCATCAATAGTGTGGTTATTTTTTGGCTATATCCTACATATGGGGCAAGCTGTCACCAAGTACATTTAACCATCAATAGTGTGGTTATTTTTTGGCTATATCCTACATATGGGGAAAGCTGTCACCAAGTGCATTTAACCATCAATAGTGTGGTTATTTTTTGGCTATATCCTACATCAGGGTCAAGCTGTCACCAAGTGCATTTAACCATCAATAGTGTGGTTATTTTTTTGGCTTATATCCTACATCAGGGGCAAGCTGTCACCAAGTGCATTTAACCATCAATAGTGTGGTTATTTTTTGGCTATATCCTACATCAGGGGCACGCTGTCACCAAGTGCATTTAACCATCAATAGTGTGGTTATTTTTTTGGCTATATCCTACATCAGGTTCAAGCTGCCACCAAGTGCATTTAACCATCAATAGTGTGGTTATTTTTTGGCTATATTTTGGCTATATCCTACATCAGGGGCTTGGCTGTGCTTGCTATTTTATTGAGGGGGTGAAATACAATTGTCAAAATAGCAGTACCCTAAATCTGGTGTTTCAGCTGTGGCCAGCCAATTGTAATACTGTCTGCTGTCTGGCAAAGGATATATTTTTGTTCAGGGTTGAAATACAATTCCCAACTTAGCAATTCCCTAAGGCCTCATGCACACGGACGTTTTTTTTTCACGGTCCGCAAAACGGGGTTCCGTTGGTCCGTGATCGTTTTTCCGTCCGTGGGTCTTCCTTGATTTTTGGAGGATCCACGGACATGAAAAAAAAGTCATTTTGGTGTCCGCCTGGCCGTGCGGAGCCAAACGGATCAGTCCTGAATTACAATGCAAGTCAATGGGGACTGATCCGTTTGATGTTGACACAATATGGTGCCATTTCAAACGGATCCGTCCCCATTGACTTTCAATGTAAAGTCTGGAGTTCTGTTATACCATTGGATTGGAGTTTTCTCCAATCCGATGGTATATTTTAACTTGTAGCGTCCCCATCACCATGGGAACGCCTCTATGTTAGAATATACTGTCGGATATGAGCTACATCGTGAAACTCATTTCCGACAGTATATTCTAACACAGAGGCGTTCCCATGGTGATGGAGACGCTTCAGGTTAGAATATACAAAAAAACTGTGTACATGACTGTCCCCTGCTGCCTGGCAGGTGCTGCCAGGCAGCAGGGGGCAGACCCCCCCCCCTGTTTTTAACTCATTGGTGGCCAGTGGGCCCCCCCTCCCCTGTTGTTAACTCGTTGGTGGCCAGTGTGCGCACCCCCCTCCCTCCCTCCCTCTATTGTAATAATAGCATTGGGGCCAGTGTGCGCGCCCCCCCAACCCCCCCCCCTCCCTCTATTGTAATAATAGCATTGGGGCCAGTGTGCGCGCCCCCCCAACCCCCCCCCTCCCTCCCTCTATTGTAATAATAGCATTGGGGCCAGTGTGCGCGCCCCCCCAACCCCCCCCCCCTCCCTCCCTCTATTGTAATAATAGCATTGGGGCCAGTGTGCGCGCCCCCCCAACCCCCCCCCTCCCTCCCTCTATTGTAATAATAGCATTGGGGCCAGTGTGCGCCCCCCCCCCCCCCCCCCGATCATAGGTGGCAGCGGAGTAGAAGATTCATACTTACCTGGCTGCTGGCTGCTGCGATCTCTGTGTCCGGCCGGGAGCTCCTCCTACTGGTAAGTGACAGGTCTGTGCGGCGCATTGCTGTCACTTACCAGTAGGAGGAGCTCCCGGCCGGACGCAGACATCGCAGCAGCCAGCAGCCAGGTAAGTATGAAAATCTTCTACTCCGCTGCCACCGATGATGATTACAATAGAGGGAGGGAGGGGGGGGGGGTTGGGGGGGTGCGCACACTGGCCCCAATGTATTAAAACAATAGAGGGAGGGAGGGGGGGTTGGGGGGGCGCGCGCACACTGGCCCCAATGTATTAAAACAATAGAGGGAGGGAGGGAGGGAGGGGGGTGCGCACACTGGCCACCAACGAGTTAACAACAGGGGAGGGGGGGGCCGCACAATGATATTCAAACTGGGGAGGGGGGGGTCTGCCCCCTGCTGCCTGGCAGCCCTGATCTCTTACAGGGGGATATGATGGGGTTAATTGTACTATCATATCCCCCTGTAAGAGATCGGGTGCTGCCAGGCAGCAGGGGGCAGTCTTGTACACAGTTTGTAGTGTATTCTAACTAGAAGCGTCCCATCACCATGGGAACGCCTCTGTGTTAGAATATACTGTCGGATCTGAGTTTTCACGAAGTGAAAACTCAGCTCTGAAAAAGCTTTTATGCAGACGGATCTTCGGATCCGTCTGTATGAAACTAAAACCTACGGCCACGGATCACGGACACGGATGCCAATCTTGTGTGCATCCGTGTTCTTTCACGGACCCATTGACTTGAATGGGCCCGTGAACCGTTGGCCGTAAAAAATATTGGACAGGTCATATTTTTTTCACGGCCAGGAAACACGGCTCACGGATGCGGCTGCCAAACGGTGCATTTTCCGATTTTTCCACGGACCCATTGAAAGTCAATGGGTCCGTGAAAAAAAACGGAAAACGGCACAACGGCCACGGATGCACACAACGGTCGTGTGCATGAGGCCTAAATCAGTGGTTTCTGCTGTATCAGGCCAACTTTAAATCTATTCATTAAAAGGGTATATAAGATTCAAGGTGCAGATAGGGTCATTCTCAATAACTTCACACACATGCTACTGTGCAATTCCAAGTCTAATTCTGTGTGTAAACGTATACCTGTCACCCAGCGCCTAAATACTAGGCCTCAAATTTATATTCATCTAAATCTGTCATTATTGCTGTGGCTGGTCAAGTTATTTAGTGTCTGTCAAAGCACAGTTTTTGTTCTGGGTTGAAATACAATTCCCAATTTAGCAATTCTCTAAATTAGTGGTTTCTGCTGTATCAGGCCTACTTTAAATCTATCCCTAAAAGGGTATATTAGATTCAAGGTGCAGATAGGGTCATTCTCAATAACTTCACACACACGCTACTGTGCAATTCTAAGTCGAATTCTGTGTGTAAACGTATACCTGTCATCCAGCGCCTAAATACTAGGCCTCAAATTTATATTCAGCTAAATCTGTCGCTACTGCTGTGCCTTTATTAGTGTAATACGGTACCTAAATAGATAGCCAGATAGTGTTAGGTGTCTGTAAAAAAAAAAAGGCCTGAATTTGAATTCAATACATTGGGCCAAATAATATTTTTGTTATTGTGGTGAACGGTAACAATGAGGAAAACATCTAGTAAGGGACGCGGACATGGTCGTGGTGGTGTTAGTGGACCCTCTGGTGCTGGGAGAGGACGTGGCCGTTCTGCCACAGCCACACGTCCTAGTGTACCAACGACCTCAGGTCCCAGTAGCCGCCATAATTTACAGCGATATTTGGTGGGGCCCAATGCCGTTCTAAGGATGGTAAGGCCTGAGCAGGTACAGGCATTAGTCAATTGGGTGGCCGACAGTGCATCCAGCACGTTCACATTATCTCCCACCCAGTCTTCTGCAGAAAGCGCACAGATGGCGCCTGAAAACCAAGCCCATCAGTCTGTCACATCACCCCCATGCATACCAAGGAAACTGTCTGAGCCTCAAGTTATGCAGCAGTCTCTTATGCTGTTTGAAGACTCCGCTGGCAGGGTTTCCCAAGGGCATCCACCTAGCCCTTCCCCAGCGGTGGAAGACATAGAATGCACTGACGCACAACCACTTATGTTTCCTGATGATGAGGAGATGGGAATACCACCTCAGCACGTCTCTGATGATGACGAAACACAGGTGCCAACTGCTGCGTCTTTCTGCAGTGTGCAGACTGAACAGGAGGTCAGGGATCAAGACTGGGTGGAAGACTATGCAGGGGACGATGAGGTCCTAGACCCCACATGGAATGAAGGTTGTGCCACTGACTTTCACAGTTCGGAGGAAGAGGCAGTGGTGAGACTGAGCCAACAGCGTAGCAAAAGAGGGAGCAGTGGGCAAAAACAGAACACCCGCTGCCAAGAGACTCCGCCTGCTACTGACCGCCGCCATCTGGGACCGAGCACCCCAAAGGCAGCTTCAAGGAGTTCCCTGGCATGGCACTTCTTCAAACAATGTTCTGACGACAAGACCCGAGTGGTTTGCACGCTGTGCCATCAGAGCCTGAAGCGAGGCATTAATGTTCTGAACCTTAGCACAACCTGCATGACCAGGCACCTGCATGCAAAGCATGAACTGCAGTGGCGTAAACACCTTAAAAACAAGGAAGTCACTCAGGCTCCCCCTGCTACCTCTTCTGCTGCTGCCGCCTCGGCCTCTTCTGCTGCTGCCGCCGCCTCGGCCCCTCTGGAGGAACGTTGGCACCTGCCGCCCAGCAAACATGGGATGTACCACCAACACCACCACCTGCGTCACCAAGCATCTCAACCATGTCACACGGCAGCGTTCAGCTCTCCATCTCACAAACATTTGAGAGAAAGCGTAAATTCCCACCTAGCCACCCTCGATCCCTGGCCCTGAATGCCAGCATTTCTAAACTACTGGCCTATGAAATGCTGTCATTTAGGCTGGTGGACACAGACAGCTTCAAACAGCTCATGTCGCTTGCTGTCCCACAGTATGTTGTTCCCAGCCGGCCCTACTTCTCCAAGAGAGCCGTGCCTTCCCTGCACAACCAAGTATCCGATAAAATCAAGTGTGCACTGCGCAACGCCATCTGTGGCAAGGTCCACCTAACCACAAATACGTGGACCATTAAGCACGGCCAGGCACGCTATATCTCCCTAACTGCACACTGGGTAAATGTAGTGGCGGCTGGGCCCCAGGCGGAGAGCTGTTTGGCGCATGTCCTTCCACCTCCAAGGATCGCAGGGCAACATTCTTTGCCTCCTGTTGCCACCTCCTCCTACTCAACTTCCTCCTCCTCTTCTTCCACCTGCTCATCCAGTCAGCCACACACCTTCACCACCAACTTCAGCACAGCCCGGGGTAAACGTCAGCAGGCCATTCTGAAACTCATATGTTTGGGGGTCAGGCCCCACACCGCACAGGAGTTGTGGCGGGGTATAGAACAACAGACCGACGAGTGGTTGCTGCCGGAGAGCCTCAAGCCCGGCCTGGTGGTGTGCGATAATGGGCGAAATCTCGTTGCAGCTCTGGGACTAGCCGGTTTGACGCACATCCCTTGCCTGGCGCATGTGCTGAATTTGGTGGTGCAGAAGTTCATTCACAACTACCCCGACATGTCAGAGCTGCTGCATAAAGTGCGGGCCGTCTGTTCCCGCTTCCGGCGTTCACATCCTGCTGCTGCTCGCCTGTCTGCGCTACAGCGTAACTTCGGCCTTCCCGCTCACCGCCTCATATGCGACGTGCCCACCAGGTGGAACTCCACCTTGCCTATGCTGGACAGACTGTGCGAGCAGCAACAGGCCATAGTGGAGTTTCAGCTGCAGCACACACGGGTCAGTCGCACTGCGGAACAGCACCACTTCACCACCAATGACTGGGCCTCCATGCGATACCTGTGTGCCCTGTTGCGCTGTTTCGAGTACTCCACCAACATGGCCAGTGGCGATGACGCCGTTATCAGCATTACAATACCACTTCTATGTCTCCTTGAGAAAACACTTAGGGTGATGATGGAAGAGGAGGTGGCCCAGGAGGAGGAGGAGGAGGAAGAGGGGTCATTTTTTAGCACTTTCCGGCCAGTCTCTTCGAAGTGACTCAGAGGGAGGTTTTTTGCAACAGCAGAGGCCAGGTACAAATGTGGCCAGCCAGGGCCCACTACTGGAGGACAAGGAGGAGGTGGAGGAGGATTAGGATGAAGCATGGTCACAGCGGGGTGGCACCCAACGCAGCTCGGGCCCATCACTGGTGCGTGGCTGGGGGGAAACGCAGGACGATGACGATACGCCTCCCACAGAGGACAGCTTGTCCTTACCTCTGGGCAGCCTGGCACACATGAGCGACTACATGCTGCAGTGCCTGCGCAACGACAGCAGAGTTGCCCACATTTTAACGTGTGCGGACTACTGGGTTGCCACCCTGCTGGATCCACGGTGCAAAGACAATCTGCCCACCTTACTTCCTGCACTGGAGCGTGATAGGAAGATAGGACGCGAGTACAAGCGCACGTTGGTAGACGCGCTACTGAGAGCATTCCCAAATGTCACAGGGGAACAAGTGGAAGGCCAAGGCAGAGGAGGAGGAAGATGTCGCCAAGGCAGCTGTGTCATGGCCAGCTCCTCTGAGGGCAGGGTTAGCATGGCAGAGATGTGGAAAAGTTTTGTCAACACGCCACAGCTAACTGCACCACCACCTGATACGCAACGTGTTAGCAGGAGGCAACATTTCACTAACATGGCGGAACAGTACTTGTGCACACCCCTCCACGTACTGACTGATGGTTCGGCCCCATTCAACTTCTGGGTCTCTAAATTGTCCACGTGGCCAGAGCTAGCCTTTTATGCCTTGGAGGTGCTGGCCTGCCCGGAGGCCAGCGTTTTGTCTGAACGTGTATTCAGCACGGCAGGGGGCGTCATTACAGACAAACGCAGCCGCCTGTCTACAGCCAATGTGGACAAGCTGACGTTCATAAAAATGAACCAGGCATGGATCCCACAGGACCTGTCCATCCCTTGTGCAGATTAGACAATAACTACCTCCCCTTAACCATATATTATTGTACTCCAGGGCACTTCCTCATTCAATCCTATTTTTATTTTCATTTTACCATTATATTGCGGGGCAACCCAAAGTGGAATGAACCTCTCCTCTGTCTGGGTGCCGGGACCTAAATATATGACAATGGACTGTTCCAATGTTGGGTGACGTGAAGCTTGATTCTCTGCTATGACATAAAGACTGATTCTCTGCTGACATGAAGACTGATTATCTGTTACGGGACCTCTCTCCTCTGCCTGGGTGCTGGGCCTAAAAATCTGACAATGGACTGTTCCAGTGGTGGGTGACGTAAAGCCTGATTCTCTGCTATGACATGAAGACTGATTCTCTGCTGACATGAAGCCAGATTCTCTGTTACGGGACCTCTATCCTCTGCCTGGGTGCCTGGGCCTAAATATCTGACAATGGACTGTTCCAGTGTTGGGTGACGTGAAGCATGATTCTCTGCTATGACATGAAGACTGATTCTCTGCTGACATGAAGCCTGATTCTCTGTTACGGGACCTCTCTCCTCTGCCTGGGTGCCTGGGCCTAAATATCTGACAATGGACTGTTCCAGTGTTGGGTGACGTGAAGCATGATTCTCTGCTATGACATAAAGACTGATTCTCTGCTGACATGAAGCCTGATTCTCTGTTACGGGACCTCTCTCCTCTGCCTGGGCCTAAAAATCTCACAATGGACTGTTCCAGTGTTGGGTGACGTAAAGCCTGATTCTCTGCTATGACATGAAGACTGATTCTCTGCTGACATGAAGTCCGATTCTCTGTTATGGGACCTCTCTCCTCTGCCTGGATGCCGGGGCCTAAATATCTGACAATGGACTGTTCCAGTGTTGGGTGACGTGAAGCATGATTCTCTGCTATGACATGAAGACTGATTCTCTGCTGACATGAAGCCAGATTCTCTGTTATGGGAACTCTCTCCTCTGCCTGGGTGCCGGGGCCTAAATATATGACAATGGACTGTTACAGTGGTGGGTGACGTGAAGCCAGATTCTCTGCTATGGGACCTCTCTCCAATTGATATTGGTTAATTTTTATTTATTTTATTTTTATTTTTATTCAGTTCCCTATCCACATTTGTTTGCAGGGGATTTACCTACACGTTGCTGCCTTTTGCAGCCCTCTAGCACTTTCCTGGGCTGTTTTACAGCCTTTTTAGTGCCGAAAAGTTCAGGTCCCCATTGACTTCAATGGGGTTCGGGACGAAGTTCGGCTCGGCTTCGGATCCCGAACCCGAACATTTCCGGTAAGTTCGGCCGAACTTCTCGAACCCGAACATCCAGGTGTTCGCTCAACTCTAATTACAAGTAATCCTTGCCCACAGCTTAATGTACTGAGATGGACAGAACTTGGCAGCTACTGGTGGCCACCACAGAGGAACAGCTTGTGGGGCAGTATATTATGCTGCACTGCGGTATTTGGTTCTGCTGGAACGGTATTTTGTGATGCACTGTGTTATTACTGATCCCGCCTACTTGTTTTGCACTACTTTCTGTCAGTTTTCACCCTTCTATATAATGGGGCCACTTTTAGTTTTTTTCTGAGGTATGTCAGATAAGTGGTAGTTCAATCTATGGACTCTACTAGAGTAGCTTACCGTGCCTATCCATGATCTACAGTTTAGCACAAAGCTGTATTTGGAGCCACTTTCCTCCATGAACAATTTGGACAATATTAATGGCAACTGTATGTAACTAAAGGAGTGCAAGACATATATGCATACTGGCCATGTTCATTATAGGGTATCCTGGTGTCTTTGTCTTTTTTTCTCTTTCTTTTTCCTTTTTTTTTTTTCTCTAACTCATTTTTAAAATTTGGGGGGCCGTCCTTTTGCCTTCTGTCCTTCCTTATCCTGTCTCTTTTTTTTTTTTTTTTTTTTTTTTTTTTTGTGTTTATATCATTGAACTCCCATGACGTCACTTGTTAGAACTGACACACGCAATGGTTCCATGATGGTGTAGACACAGACTCGCGATACTTGGTGACGTGATTCCATGTTAACATAGTCATCACATGATTATGGGGCGATCACGTGATTACATGCATTTCCTGGGTGCTGGATGTGCTTTCTTACCTCACTTCCTGAGTCGCAGAGATGACGTAGAATAGGATCATTATCTCTCATGTGGTGATTGGTTGACTGGTGTATGTTACCTGTGTCCCCCAGTGATGACTCTACCCCCAGATGAAGGTACGCCGAAACGCGCATTGGGGTTGGCGCCATCCTGGAGGAGACACAGCATGGGTAATTGTTCCGTGTCTTTTGATTATATATGACATGGTTGCATTTGCACTTTATCATTTAATGTAATATATATATATATATATATATATATATATATGACATGCTTACATTTGCACTTTATCCTTTAACCCCTTAGGGACACAGCCTTATTTCACCTTAAGGACCAGGCCTTTTTTTGCAAATCTGACCAGTGTCACTTTAAGTGCTGATAACTTTAAAACGCTTTGACTTATCCAGGCCATTCTGAGATTGTTTTTTTGTCACATATTGTACTTCATCACACTGGTAAAATGAAGTAAAAAATATATATTTTTTGCATAAAAAAATACCAAATTTACCAAAAATTTTGAAAAATTAGCAAATTTCAAAGTTTCAGTTTAGCTACTTCTGTAATACATAGTAATACCCCCCAAAATTGTGATGACTTTACATTCCCCATATGTCTACTTCATGTTTTAATTATTTTGGGAATGATATTTTATTTTTTGGGGATGTTACAAGGCTTAAAAGTTTGGAAGCAAATCTAGAAATTTTTCAGAAATTTACAAAAACATAATTTTTAGGGACCACTACAGCTCTGAAGTCACTTTGCGAGGCAAACATAATAGAAACCACCCAAAAAATGACCCCATTGTATAAACTACACCTCTCAGGCCCCTTTCACACGGGCGTCAGTTTTTTTGCCCGGATAAAAGGCGGGTTCATTGCGGGAAAATGCGCGATTTTTCCGCCCGGGTGCAAAACATTGTAATGCGTTTTGCACTCGCGTGAGAAAAATCGTGCATGTTTGGTACCCAAACCCGAACTTCTTCACAGAAGTTCGGGCTTGGGATTGATGTTCTGAAGATTGTATTATTTTCCCTTATAACATGGTTATAAGGGAAAATAATAGCATTCTGAATACAGAATGCATAGTACAATAGTGCTGGAGGGGTTAATTTTTTTTAAAAAAAAGTTAACTCACCTTCTCCTCTTGATCGCGTAGTTCCTTTACTTCTTGAATGAGCTGTGGGCTAAATGACCTGTGGTGATGTCAGATCACATGCTCCAATCACATGGTCCATCACCGTGGTGATGGAGCATGTGATCTGACGTCATCAAAGGTCCTTTAACTGTATTTAATGCTCACCACAGGTCCTGCTCAACAAAGGATACAGAAGGAGATGCCGGGCTTCGCGATCAAGTGGACTAAGGTGAGTTAAATTATTTTTTATTTTTTTTTAACCCCTCCAGCACTATTATACTATGCATTCTGTATTCAGAATGCTATTATTTTCCCTTATAACCATGTTATAAGGGAAAATAATACAGTGAATAGACTGTCACCTAGCAACCATGCGTGAAAATCGCACCGTATCCGCACTTGCTTGTAGATGCTATGCGATTTTCATGCACCCCATTCACTTCTATGGGGCCTGCGTCGCGTGAAAATCGCAAAATATAGAGCATGCTGTGATTTTCACTCAACGCACAAGTGATGCGTGAAAATCAACGCTCATGTGCACAGCCCCATAGAAATGAATGGGTCAGTATTCAGTGCGGGTGCAATGCGTTCAATGCACGCATCGCACCCGCACGGAAATCTCGCCCGTGTGAAAGGGGCCTCAAGGTATTCAAAACTGATTTTACAAACTTAGTTAGGTGTTGCACAAAGGTTATTGGCAAATGGGGATGAAATTTGAGAATTTTATTTTTTTGCCTAATTTTCCATTTTAACCCATTTTTTTCCACTAACAAAGCAAGGGTTAACAGCCAAACATGACTGTATCTTTATGGCCCTGACTCTGCCGTTTACAGAAACACCCCATATGTGGCTGTAAACTACTGTACGGCCACACAGCGGGGCGTAGAGTGAAAGGTGCGCCGTTTGGTTTTTGGAAGGCAGATTTTGCTGGACTGGTTTATTTACACCATGTCCCATTTGAAGCCCCCCTGATGCACCCCTAGAGTAGAAACTCCATGAAAGTGACCCCATCTAAGAAACTACACCCCTAAAGGTATTCAAAACTGATTTTAAAAACTTTGTTAACCCTTTAAGTGTTGCACAAGATTTAATGGAAAATAGAGATACAATTTCAAAATTTCACTTTTTTGGCAGATTTTCCATTTTAATATCTTTTCTCCAGTTACAAAGCAAGGGTTAACAGCCAAACAAAACTCATTATTTATGGCCCTGATTCTGTAGTTTACAGAAACACCCCATATGTGGTCGTAAACTGCTGTACAGGCACACGGCAGGGCGCAGAAGCAAAGAGATGCCATACGGTTTTTGGAAGCCAGGTTTTGCTGGACTGTTTTTTTTTACACCATGTCCCATTTGAAGCCCCCCTGATGCACCCCTAGAGTAGAAACTCCAAAAAAGTGACCCCATTTTAGATACTACGGGATAGGGTGGCAGTTTTGTTGGTACTAGTCTAGGGTACATATGATGTTTGGTTGCTCTATATTACACTTTTTGTGCGGCAAGGTAACAAGAAATAGCTTTTTTGGCACCGTTTTTTTTTTGTTATTTACAACATTCATCTCACAGGTTAGATCATGTGGCAATTTTATAGATAAGATTGTCACGGACACGGCGATACCTAATATGTATACAATTTTTTTATTTATGTAAGCTTTACACAATGATTTCATTTTTAAAACAAAAAAAAAGTTTTAGTGTCTCCATAGTCTAAGAGCCATAGTTTTTTCAGTTTTTGTGTGATTATCTTAAGTAGGGTCTCATTTTTGGCGGGATGATATGACGGTTTGATTGGCACTATTTTGGGGTGCATATGACTTTTTGATCGCTTGCTATTACACTTTTTTGTGACGTAAGATGACAAAAAAATAGCTTTTTTTACACCGTTTTTTTTTTTAACGGTGGTCACCTGAGGGGTTAGGTCATGTGATATTTTTATAGAGCCAGTCGATACGGACGCGGCAATACCTAATATGTATACTTTTTTTTATTTATGTAAGCTTTACAGAATGATTTCATTTTTGAAACAAAAAAAATCATGTATTAGTGTGTCCATAGTCTAAGAGCCATAGTTTTTTCAGTTTTTGGGCGATTATCTTGAGTAGGGTATGATTTTTGCGGGATGAGATGACGGTTTGATTGTTACAATTTTGGCATACATGCGACTTTTTTGATCACTTTTATTACCTTTTTTGGGAAGTAAGGTGGGCAAAATCTCAATTTCATCATAGTTTTTTATTTTTATGGAGTTCACCGTTCAGATAAAGTAACATGACCGTTTTATAGATCAGGTCGATACGGACGCGGCGATACCAAACATGTGTAGGGAACTTTATTTTTTTTCATTTTTAATCAGTGATAAATGTGTTTTTTGATTATTACTATTTTTCAAATTTTTTTGCTTTTTTTGACCCAGACCCACTTGGTTCTTGAAGATCCAGTGGGTCTGATGTCAGTATAATACAGTACACTATATAGTGTATTGTACTGTATTTTACTTACACTTTGTCTGAACAGATCTATGCCTTTAACACAGATCTGTTCAGCACCATGGACAGCAGGATGCCTGAGAAGGCGTCCTGTTGCCATGAGAACCTTCCCCGTCTTCCACAACTTCGCAGAAGGGGAAGGGTAAGGAGGGGATCTGTCTGGGGGCTCTCTCCCTCTCCATCGGGGGGCTGCAAAGGTACAGTAGCCCCCCGATGGGAGAGGGAGCTCCCTGAGCTGTTAACCTTTTCCATACCGCGGTCCGTACGGACCGCAATGTGCTGACACCCTGGTATACCCACTTGCCACCAACGATTATTCAATGGGAGGCGAGCGGGGGATCGCACCCCTCCCCCTGCACCTCCCACCGGGATAAAATCACTCAGGGGTGCAGGGGGGGGGGGGATACAGATATATTTTTGGCATACTAAAGTTTCTGATCCCTGCGATCCCTGTCAGAAACTTGAGAAAGCGCAGCAAACCGCAGGTCTCAATTGACCTGCGGTTTGCTGCGATCGCCGATATGGGGGGGGGTCACGTGACCCCCCCCCCCCCCGCGCATTTAGCCTAGGTGCCTGCTCAATAATTTGAGCAGGCACCGGACCCCGATCACTGCCAGCCGCACGGCAGTGATCGAAAATGCACAGGACGTACATGTACGCCCTGTGTTCTTAAGTACCAGGACATAAGGGCATACCTGTATGCCCTATGTCCTTAAGAGGTTAAAGGGGTTCTGCACTTTCATTTATCCTCTGGATAGATCATCAGCTTTTGATCGGCGGGGGTTCGACACCCGGGACCCCTGCCGATCAGGTGTTTGAGAAGGCAGCGGCGCTCCCGCTCCAGTGGCCTTCTCACTGTTTACCGCCAGCCCACTGACGTCACGACTAGTATCAACTAGCGTGGACGCCGCTAAGCACCATTCAAGTGAACAGAGCTTAGCCCCACCCACGCTAGTTGATACTAGTTGTGACGTCAGTGGGCCAGTGGTAAACAGTGAGAAAACCACGGCGCTGCTGGAGCGCCACTGCCTTCTCAAACAGCTGATCAGCAGGGGTCCCGGGTGTCGGACCCCCGCCGATCAGAAGCTGATGATCTATCCAGAGGATAGGTAGGTAGCTGCATTGACCCTGCCCTTGATAAAACACAGTGGACCAACACCAGCAGCTGACATGGCACCCCAGACCATCACTGACTGTGGGTATTTGACACTGGACTTCAGGCATTTTGGCATTTCCCTCTCCCCAGTCTTCCTCCAGACTCTAGAACCTTGATTTCCGAATGACATGCAAAATTTGCTTTCATCCGAAAAAAGTACTTTGGACCACTGAGCAACAGTCCAGTGCTGCTTCTCTGTAGCCCAGGTCAGGCGCTTCTGCCGCTGTTTCTGGTTCAAAAGTCTCTTGACCTGGGGAATGCGGCACCTGTAGCCCATTTCCTGCACACGCCTGTACACGGTGGCTCTGGATGTTTCTACTCCAGACTCAGTCCACTGCTTCCGCAGGTCCCCCAAGGTCTGGAATCGGTACTTCTCCACAATCTTCCTCAGGGTCCGGTCACCTCTTCTCGTTGTGCAGCGTTTTCTGCCACACTTTTTCCTTCCCACAGACTTCCCACTGAGGTGCCTTGATACAGCACTCTGGGAACAGCCTATTCGTTCAGAAATTTCTTTCTGTGTCTTACCCTCTTGCTTGAGGGTGTCAATGATGGCCTTCTGGACAGCAGTCAGGTCAGCAGTCGTACCCATGATTGCGGTTTTGAGTAATGAACCAGGCTGGGAGTTTTTAAAAGCCTCAGGAATCTTTTGCAGGTGTTTAGAGTTAATTAGTTGATTCAGATGATTAGGTTAATAGCTCGTTTAGAGAACCTTTTCATGATATGCTAATTATTTTAGATAGGAATTTTGGGTTTTCATGAGCTATATGCCAAAACCATCAATATTAAAACAATAAAAGGCTTGAACTACTTCAGTTGTGTGTAATGAATCTAAAATATATGAAAGTCTAATGTTTATCAGTACATTACAGAAAATAATGAACTTTATCACAATATGCTAATTTGTTGAGAAGGACCCGTATTTATGGCATTCAATTTTATAGAGCAGGTTATTATGGACGCAGCAAAGCCTAATATGTTTATTTCTTTTAATTTCTTTCAGTAAGTGCTTGTCACTGTATTTTATGACATGCTTCTCCTCACTGTTGTCTAAGTAGCCACGGTACACAGAGATGTGTATCAAAGTTATTCTTTAATACAACCTCAACCTTTGCTGGTTGGATAAATAAAGAAAAATATAACTTAAGCACTTCTGTGTGCCATGGTTCCTTAAGGTTGTATTACACTTGGAGCGTTCATATTGGCACTCATTAGTGATCATCTTGCAGTGTAATACTACCACTGATTGTCCGATACGCTCATTCATCGGCAACTGCACGCTTGAAAAATCACCGCAAACCATTAGACAGACAGTAAGGGGACGAGCAAAACATAACGATGCACTCTCCGCTGGCTACCAGGCAATTGCCGTGGAGGGAACGCCTCCCTCCTGACAGTTGCTTGCTCAATCGGCCTGTGTATTACAAGCTTTAGATAGCAATACTTGGAAATCGTCCTGCCACTAAACACCAGACATACTAAGGAATCAGTGCCCGCCATAATCTTATTATTTGCCTCCCCTTACTGACATGTAGGAAGTAACTTCTCAGCAGCCAGAGGATGTTTACATGTACAGTAACATCTCCATATCAGTGCTCTGCCTTCAAGTGACTGCACTCTATTCTCTGTATCAGGGAGATGCAGTTGAATTTTGATACCCACATGTTTCAATATGATTATTTTATTATCAAATGTCTTAGACCTGGAATCTCATTAAAAGTTTTTTTCACATGAAATATATGGAAATGAAAGACCAACAATATAGCAACCAATACACTTTTCTCAGACAATAAGGCACCTAGGTGTTATACAACACAAAATATGAAAAATATTTTATACATCCTCCACATAAATAATGTTATATTTATGATATGGGTTGGTATGATTAGCCATACCATATGTATAGGTTCTATTACATAGTCACAATAAAAAAAAATAACACTTTAACCACTTTAACCGCGCTAGCTGAAACCCCCTTAACCACCTCCGGACCGCCTAACGCAGATGTGCGGTCCGGAGGTGGCAGCCCTGCGCAGAGTCACGCATATATGCGTCATCTTGCGAGGGCCGGGATTTCCTGTGAACGCACGCACACAGGCGCGCGCGCTCACAGGAACGGAAGGTAAGCGAGTGGATCTCCAGCCTGCCAGCCTAACAGGTATATTAGACGCTGTTTTGATAACAGCGTCTAATATACCTCCTACCTGGTCCTCTGGTGGTCCCTTTTGTTAGGATCGACCACCAGAGGACACAGGTAGGTCAGTAAAGTCGCACCAAACACTACATTACACCCCCCTTCCCGGTCACTTATTAACCCTTTATGAACCCCTGATCACCCATGATCACCCCATATAAACTCCCTGATCACCCCCTGTCATTGATCACCCCCCTGTCATTGATCACCCCCCTGTCAGGCTCCGTTCAGACGTCCGTATGATTTTTACGGATCCACGGATACATGGATCGGATCCGCAAAACACATGCGGACGTCTGAATGGAGCCTTACAGGGGGGTGATCAATGACAGGCGGGTGATCACCCATATACACTCCCTGATCACCCCCTGTCATTGATCACCCCCCTGTCATTGATCACCCCCCTGTAAGGCTCCATTCAGACGTCCGTATGATTTTTACGGATCCATGGATACATGGATCGGATCCGCAAAACACACGCGGACGTCTGAATGGAGCCTTACAGGGGGGTGATCAATGACAGGCGGGTGATCACCCATATACACTCCCTGATCACCCCCTGTCATTGATCACCCCCCTGTAAGGCTCCATTCAGACGTCCGCATGTGTTTTGCGGATCCGATCCATGTATCCATGGATCCGTAAAAATCATACGGACGTCTGAATGGAGCCTTACAGGGGGGGTGATCAGTGACAGGGGGGTGATCACCCTGATCACCCCCTTTTATTGATAACCCCCCTGTAAGGCTCCATTCAGACGTCCGCATGTTTTGCGGATCTGATCCATGTATCCATGGATCCGTAAAAATCATACGGACGTCTGAATGGAGCCTTACAGGGGGGGGTGATCAGTGACAGGGGGGTGATCACCCTGATCACCCCCTGTCATTGATAACCCCCCTATAAGGCTCCATTCAGACGTCCGCATGTGTTTTGCGAATCTGATCCATGTATCCATGGATCCGTAAAAATCATACGGACGTCTGAATGGAGCCTTACAGGGGGGGTGATCAGTGACAGGGGGGTGATCACCCTGATCACCCCCTGTCATTGATAACCCCCCTGTAAGGCTCCATTCAGACGTCCGCATGTGTTTTGCGGATCCGATCCATGTATCCATGGATCCGTAAAAATCATACGGACGTCTGAATGGAGCCTTACAGGGGGGGTGATCAGTGACAGGGGGGTGATCACCCTGATCACCCCCTGTCATTGATAACCCCCCTGTAAGGCTCCATTTAGACGTCCGCATGTGTTATGCGGATCCGATCCATGTATCCGTAAAAATCATACGGAGGTCTGAATGGAGCCTTACAGGGAGGTGATCAATGACAGGGGGGTGATCAGGGAGTCTATATGGGTGATCACCCCCCTGTCATTGATCACCCCCCTGTAAGGCTCCATTCAGACGTCCGCATGTGTTTTGCGGATCCGATCCATGGATCCATAAAAATTATACGGACGTCTGAATCGAGCCTTACCAGGGGGGTGATCAATGTCAATTGTCAGAGTCTATATGGGTGAACACCCCCCTGTCATTGATCACCCCCCTGTCATTGATCACCCCCCTGTCATTGATCACCCCCCTGTAAGGCTCCATTCAGACATTTTTTGGGCACAAGTTAGCGGAAATTTTTTGTTTGTTTTTGTTTTTGTTTTTTCTTACTAAGTCTCATATTCCACTAACTTGTGTCAAAAAATAAAATCTCACATGAACTCACCATACCCCTCACGGAATCCAAATGCGTAAACATTTTTAGACATTTATATTCCAGACTTCTTCTCATGCTGTAGGGCCCCTAAAAAGCCAGGGCAGTATAAATACCCCACATGTGACCCCATTTCGGAAAGAAGACACCCCAAGGTATTCCGTGAGGGACATATTGAGTCCATGAAAGATTGAAATTTTTGTCCTAAGTTAGCGGAAAGTGAGACTTTGTGAGAAAAAAACAAAAAAAATCAATATCCGCTAACTTATGCAAAAAAAATAAAAATTCTAGGAACTCGCCAGGCCCCTCATTGAATACCTTGGGGTGTCTTCTTTCCAAAGTGGGGTCACATGTGGGGTATTTATACTGCCCTGGCTTTTTAGGGGCCCGAAAGTGTGAGAAGAAGTCTGGGATCCAAATGTCTAAAAATGCCCTCCTAAAAGGAATTTGGGCCCCTTTGCACATCTAGGCTGCAAAAAAGTGTCACACATCTGGTATCGCCGTACTCAGGAGAAGTTGGGCAATGTGTTTTGGGGTGTCATTTTACATATACCCATGCTGGGTGAGAAAAATATCTTGGTCAAATGCCAACTTTGTATAAAAAAAATGGCGATACCACATGTGTGACACTTTTTTGCAGCCAAGGTGGGCAAAGGGGCACATATTCCAAAGTGCACCTTTTGGGTTTTGCAGGCCATGTTTTACAGATTTTGATTGCAAGGTACTTCTTACACCTTTGGGCCCCTAAATTGCCAGGGAAGTATAACTACGCCACAAGTGACCCCATTTTGGAAAGAAGACACCCCAAGGTATTCCGTGAGGGGCACGGCGAGTTCCTAGAATTTTTTATTTTTTGTCACAAGTTAGCGGAAAATGATGATTTTTCTTTCTTTTTCTTTTTTCCTTACAAAGTCTCATATTCCACTAACTTGCGACAAAAAATTAAAAATTCTAGGAACTCGCCGTGCCCCTCACGGAATACCTTGGGGTGTCTTCTTTCCAAAATGGGGTCACTTGTGGCGTAGTTATACTGCCCTGGCAATTTAGGGGCCCAAATGTGTAAGAAGTACCTTGCAATCAAAATGTGTAAAAAATGGCCTGCGAAATCCGAAAGGTGCACTTTGGAATATATGCCCCTTTGCCCACCTTGGCTGCAAAAAAGTGTCACACATCTGGTATCGCCGTACTCAGGAGAAGTTGGGGAATGTGTTTTGGGGTGTCATTTTACATATACCCATGCTGGGTGAGAAAAATATCTTGGTCAAATGCCAACTTTGTATAAAAAAATTGGAAAAGTTGTCTTTTGCCAAGATATTTCTCTCACCCAGCATGGGTATATGTAAAATGACACCACAAAACACATTCCCCAACTTCTCCTGAGTACGGCGATACCAGATGTGTGACACTTTTTTGCAGCCAAGGTGGGCAAAGGGGCACATATTCCAAAGTGCACCTTTCGGATTTCACCGGTCATTTTTTACACATTTCGATTGCAAAGTTCTTCTCACACATTTGGGCCCCTAAATTGCCAGGGCAGTATAACTACCCCACAAGTGACCCCATTTTGGAAAGAAGACACCCCAAGGTATTCCGTGAGGGGCATAGCGAGTTCCTAGAATTTTTTATTTTTTGTCGCAAGTTAGTGGAATATGAGACTTTGTAAGAAAAAAATTAAAATAAAACATCATCATCATTTTCCGCTAACATGTGACAAAAAATAAAAAGCTCTATGAACTCACTATGCCCATCAGCGAATACCTTAGGATGTCTACTTTCCGAAATGGGGTCATTTGTGGGGGTTTTCTACTGTCTGGGCATTGTAGAACCTCAGGAATCATGACAGGTGCTCAGAAAGTCAGAGCTGCTTCAAAAAGCGGAAATTCACATTTTTGTACCATAGTTTGTAAACGCTATAACTTTTACCCAAACCATTATTTTTTGCCCAAACATTTTTTTTTATCAAAGACACTATATATTTAGCGAAAAATTTATATATGGATGTCGTTTTTTTTTGCAAAATTTTACAGCTGAAAGTGAAAAATTTCATTTTTTTGCAAAAAAATCGTTACATTTCGATTAATAACAAAAAAAGTAAAAATGTCAGCAGCAATAAAATACCACCAAATGAAAGCTCTATTAGTGAGAAGAAAAGGAGGTAAAATTCATTTGGGTGGTAAGTTGCATGACCGAGCGATAAACGGTGAAAGTAGTGTAGTGCCGAAGTGTAAAAAGTGCTCTGGTCATGAAGGGGGTTTCAGCTAGCGGGGCTGAAGTGGTTAATGACCAGGCTACTTTTTTACACTTCTGCACTACACTACTTTCACCGTTTATTGCTCGGTCATGCAACTTACCACCCAAATGAATTTTACCTCCTTTTCTTCTCACTAATAGAGCTTTCATTTGGTGGTATTTCATTGCTGCTAATATTTTTACTTTTTTTTGTTATTAATCGAAATTTAACGATTTTTTTGCAAAAAAATTACGTTTTTCACTTTCAGTTGTAAAATTTAGCAAAAAAAGAACAACATCCATATATAAATTTTTCACTAAATTTATTGTTCTACATGTCTTTGATAAAAAAAAATGTTTGGGCAAAAAAAAAATGGTTTGGGTAAAAGTTATAGTGTTTACAAACTATGGTACAAAAATGTGAATTTCCGCTTTTTGAAGCAGCTCTGACTTTCTGAGCACCTGTCATGTTTCTTGAGGTTCTACAATGCCCAGACAGTACAAACACCCCACAAATGACCCCATTTCGGAAAGTAGACACCCTAAGGTATTCACTGATGGGCATAGTGAGTTCATAGAACTTTTTCTTTTTTGTCACAAGTTAGCGGAAAATGATGATTTAGTTTGCAATCAAAATCTGTAAAAAATGACTGGTGAAATCCGAAAGGTGCACTTTGGAATGTGGGTCCCTTTGCCCACATAGGCTGCAAAAAAGTGTCACACATCTGGTATAGCCGTACTCAGGAGAAGTTGGGGAATGTGTTTTGGGGTGTCATTTTACATATACCCATGCTGGGTGAGAGAAATATCTTGGTCAAATGCCAACTTTGTATAAAAAAATGGGAAAAGTTGTCTTTTGCCAAGATATTTCTCTCACTCACTTTTTTTTTCACTCACTTCAATTATACAACAGCGATCACCAAATCCCCAGTGACAGACACCTGTGGGCGTTCGCTACCTGACGTCATGAGTAACGTCATACACACCAGTTCCCCGCACAGCAAACCACTGGCCTGCGCGCCAAAATACCTTTTAAAAAACAATGTTTTAATGTGACTCAACATATGCTTTTATTGTCCTGATGAAGAGGGCTGTGAGCCCTCGAAACGCGTTGACATAAGAATAAATAGCTACTTTATGTTTTCAAAAAATACTACATGAGAATTTGGCTCCTGCTTTCAGCGCCGTAAAAAAGGTTCAGAAAAACTATTCCTTCTTTATCTATTTGCAGAACGTAAAATACAAAACTAATATTATTGATGATAAAATGATATTCACTGTGGCTTTAATTCTGCTCACATGTATAGATGTACAATAGGTTATAGTCACTATTTGAAACATCAGCATCTAAAGAAAAGAAGAGTAAAAAGTGATACCTTCATTGAGTCCTTTTGGACTTAAACTGTCCAACCTATAAATCCACCTGGTTTCTTCTTGTAATATGATTTCTTACATCTCCCCCAGAATTGAAGACATCTGGGGTCACCTTCATGACATTGTCTGACAGGTCTCGAAATTGCAGTATCTACGACAGATACGACGTCTGAATTCTTGAATTGTTTTTCCCACATAAATCTTTTGACAAGGATACTGTGCTATATAAATTGTATCCGTAGTCTGACAGTTGATAAACTCTCTAATTTGATATTGTTTATTATCAACTGGGTTTGTAAATCCTGTAGTTTTTTTAAGATAAGGGCAAAAAGTGCACCTACCACATGGATGCGTGCCCACCACTTTTGATGTTAACCATGTGGTTTTGGACGGTTCTGGACTAAAGAAGCTATGGACAAGAATGTCCTTAAGATTTCTGCCTCTGTTATGCGGTATACTAGAGGGTGTGGTTATCAAGTCTCTCAGATCATTGTCAGCCTGTAGAATGTGCCAATATTTATTTTGGTACACTTTCTGGTTTTGTGCATCCTAAGTGCCAATGCATCTAATAATTTAAGAGGCAGGGGTGTTCGATTTATTACATAACAGATCTGACAGATTGGTCCCTTTTGCCCTAGCATACGTCTTGTGCAACACTTTCTGGGGTATCCTCTTTCACTGAATCTCTGAAACAGATTTCCACTTTCTTTAATAAAACTAGACTTTTCAGTGCAATTTCTACGGGCTCTAATATATTGACCAATAGGGATGCCCCTTTTAAGTGATAAGGGATGATAGCTCTGCCAATGCAGTAAATTGTTGGTAGAAGTAAGTTTGCGATGCACTTCTGTCAGGATGCCAGAGTCCACCGAGATCCTTAGGTCCAAAAAGATTAACGTATGTTCATCTATTTCCAAAGTAAACTTCATGCCTATATCATTATTGTTCAAAAGGTCATATTTGGCCGTTGTATCGTTTTTTAATTCAATAAGAAGCACTTCTGTGGGATTGGCATCCAGTGGAAGAAAAAAAGGTAACACAGGGAAAGGCGTCATCCACTGATGGTCAATAAAATCAATATAAGAGAGTAGATAAAGGCACATGTATAAATATTCATAAAATAAAAATAAGTGCCCACCTAAAATAATGATAATAATATCAATAATAAAAAGAATGGTATAAATTGTAAAAACTGGAATTGTGAATAAACAACTCACTTCACCAGGGTGGTGGTCTGTGGGATAAAGCTCAAGACACCCACAAACACAACCTCCCTCGCCTGGATCCCTTGTAGTGTCTTAGGAAGAACGTCAGTCCCACAGGTGGTACTTCCGGTAAATTCCTTTATTTGGTATCGGTAATGTACTCTCTTATGGCCAGTCTTTCAGGTTCCAAATAGTGATGTCCCGAACTATTCGCCGGCGAACAGTTGACGGCGAACATGGCTTGTTCACTGCGGCGATGTTCGGTCCGCCCCCTATACATCATCATTGAGCAATCTTTGACCCTGTACCTCACAGTCAGAAGACACATTCCAGCCAATCAGCAGCAGACCCTCCCTCCCAGACACTCCCACCTCCTGGACAGCATCCATTTTAGATTCATTCGGAAGCTGCATTCTTAGTGAGAGGAGGGACAGTGTAGCTGCTGCAGATTTAATAGGGAAATCGATAGCTAGGGCAGTGTTCTGTGTCCACAGACTCATCTGCTGTAAGGACAGCGTCCTGACAGCACCCCAAAAAGCCGTTTTTAGGGCTGGTACATCAGTCTGCTTTTTATTTTATTTATATATATATATATATATATATATATACAGTACAGACTAAAAGTTTGGACTCACCTTCTAATGCAAAGAGTTTTCTTTATTTTCATTACTATGAAAATTGTAGATTCACACTGAAGGCATCAAAACTATGAATTAACACATGTGGAATTACACTCACCTAAAGAATTATTAGGAACACCATACTAATACGGTGTTGGACCACCTTTTGCCTTCAGAACTGCCTTAATTCTCTGTGGCATTGATTCAAAAAGGTGCTGATAGCATTCTTTAGAAATGTTGGCCCATATTGATAGGATAGCATCTTGCAGTGGATGGAGATTTGAGGGATGCACATCCAGGGCACGAAGCTCCCGTTTCACCACATCCCAAAGATGCTCTATTAGGTTGAGATCTGGTGACTGTGGGGTCCATTTTAGTACAGTGAACTCATTGTCATGTTCAAGAAACCAATTTGAAATGATTCGTGCTTTGTGACATGGTGCATTATCCTGCTGGAAGTAGCCATCAAGCGCTACAAAGAAACTGGCTCACATGCGGACCGCCCCAGGAAAGGAAGACCAAGAGTCACCTCTGCTACGGAGGATAAGTTCATCCGAGTCATCAGCCTCAGAAATCGCAGGTTAACAGCAGCTCAGATTAGAGACCAGGTCAATGCCATACAGAGTTCTAGCAGCAGACACATATCTAGAACAACTGTTAAGAGGAGACTGTGTGAATCAGGCCTTCATGGTAGAATATCTGCTAGGAAACCACTGCTAAGGACAGGCAACAAGCAGAAGAGACTTGTTTGGGCTAAAGAACACAAGGAATGGACATTAGACCATTGGAAATCTGTGCTTTGGTCTGATAAGTCCAAATTTGAGATCTATGGTTCCAACCACCGTGTCTTTGTGTGACACAGAAAAGGTGAACTGATGGACTCTACATGCCTGGTTCCCACCATGAAGCATGGAGGAGGAGGTGTGATGGTGTGGGGGTGCTTTCCTGGTGACACTGTTGGGGATTTATTCAAAATTGAAGGCATACTGAACCAGCATGGCTACCACAGCATCTTGCAGCGGCATGCTATTCCATCCGGTTTGCGTTTAGTTGGACCATCATTTATTTTTCAACAGGACAATGACCCCAAACACAACTCCAGGCCGTGTAAGGGCTATTTTACCATGAAGAAGAGTGATGGGGTGCTGCGCCAGATCACCTGGCCTCCACAGTCACCGGACCTGAACCCAATCGAGATGGTTTGGGGTGAGCTGGACCACAGAGTGAAGGCAAAAGGGCCAACAAGTGTTAAGCATCTCTGGGAACTCCTTCGAGACTGTTGGAAGACCATTTCAGGGGACTACCTCTTGAAGCTCATCAAGAGAATGCCAAGAGTGTGCAAAGCAATAATCAAAGCAAAAGTTGGCTACTTTGAAGAACCTAGAATATGACATATTTTCAGTTGTTTCACACTTTATTTGTTATGTATATAATTTCACATGTGTTAATTCATAGTTTTGATGCCTTCAGTGTGAATCTACAATTTTCATAGTCATGAAAATAAAGAAAACTCTTTGAATTTGATGGTGTGTCCAAACTTTTGGTCTGTACTGTATATATATATTGCAGTTGCCTGCCCGTGTGTGACTGTGTGCACACCATTCATACAGAGTGTCACAATACCTTGCAGATAAAAAAAAGTCAATTTATTTTTTCTCTGTGATATAATCGCAGTTGCAAGCCAGTGAGTGTCTGGCCCACAGACTGTACTGTGGCCACTGGCCAGGCCACCACTCATACCGTTACAGGGTGTCACAATACCTTGCAGATAAAAATAAGTCAATTTATTTTTTCTCTGTGTAATCGCAGTTGCAAGCCAGTGTGTGTCAGGCCCACAGACTGTGCAATGGTCACTGGCCAGGCCACCACTCATACCGTTACAGGGTGTCACAATACCTTGCAGATAAAAAAAGTAAATTTCTTTTTTCTCTGTAATAAATATAATTGCAGTTGCAAGTCAGTGTGTGTCAGGCCCACAGACTGTACTGTGGTCACTGGCCAGGCCACCACTAATACCGTTACAGGGTGTCACAATAAAATGCAGATAAAAAAAAGTACATTTATTTTTTCTCTGTAATAAATATAATTGCAGTTGCAAGCCAGTGTATGTCAGGCCCAGAGACTGTACTGTGGCCACTGGCCAGGCCACCACTCATACCGTTACAGAGTGTCACAATATCATGCAGATAAAAAAAGTCAATTTATTTTTTCTCTGTGATATAATCGCAGTTGCAAGCCAGTGTGTGTCAGGCCAACAGACTGTACTGTGGTCACTGGCCAGGCCACCACTCATACCGTTACAGGGTGTCACAATAACTTGCAGATAAAAAAAGTCAATTTATTTTTTCTCTCTGATATAATCGCAGTTGCAAGCCAGTGAGTGTCTCGCCCACAGACTGTACTGTGTGCACTCCATTCATACAGGGTGTCACAATACATTGCAGATAAAACTAAAGTCAATTTATTTTTTCTCTGTAATAAATATAACCGCAGTTGCCAGCCAGTGTGTGTCAGGCCCACACAGACTGTACTGTGCCCACTGCCCACCACTTATATAGGGTGACGCAGTACCTTGCACGCATAGTACCACATATCTAAAAAAAGACAGACAGAGGCAGGCCACCCCGCAGGGGCTGTCGTGGTCATGATGCTGTGATTTCCATTGGCCCTGGAATAATGCCCAGTGTTCAGAGGCCACGTACCCTGAATCCCCAAAATTCTGAGGACATAGTTGACTGGCTTACACAGGACACCCAATCTACAACAGCTTCTGCTAAGAACCTTGACGAACCATCCTCCTCCAGCTCAGCTTCGGTCACCTGCTCTCAAGTTACCACTCTCCCGCCCACCACCACCACTACCACCACAGCCACTTCACTTGATTCCTCAGAGGAGTTATTTACACATCAGTTGGATGAAATTAGTGATGCGCAACCATTATTGCCAGAGGATGTAGATAACAGGGATATATCTCAGTCAGGCAGGATTACACACATGGACGTACAGTGTGATGATGATGATGATGCACCTGCTGCTGCTTCCTTTGGTGAGGTGTCAGATACAAGTGAAGTGGTTGATGATGACGATGTGTCCGTGGATGCCACGTGGGTGTCTGCTCGAAGAGAAGAAGAAGAGGGGGAAAATTCAGAAGGGGAGACAGAGAGAAGGGGGAGACGAGTTGGAATCAGGGGGAGGTCGTCGCAAGGAGCTAGTATAACAGTCAGACAGCATGTATCGGCACCCGTGGTCAGCCAGACAGCACGCCAATCAACGCATGCTGTTGCCACCACCAGAATGGTGTTATTGCAAAGCTCAGCAATGTGGCTTTTTTTTTTTTATGTGTCTGCCTCTGATAACAGCAATGCCATTATCAACCTGTGCCAAAAGAAACTGAGTTGTGGGAAGTCCAACACCCACCTCTGTATAACTGCTTTGCGAAGGCACATGATCTCGCATCACAAACACCAATGGGATCAACACATGAGTAAAAGGAGCACACAAACTCAAAGCCACCATCCTCCTCCTGGTCCAGCATCTTCAGCCATGTCAACCACTGCTATCCTCCTTGCCCCCTCTCAACCACCCGCCACTCCGCCTCTCACCTTCAGCAGTTCCATCTCATCTGCCCACAGTCAGGTGTCTGTCAAGGAAATGTTTGCGCGTAAGAAGCCAATGTCACAGAGTCACCCCCTTGCCCGGCATCTGACAGCTGGCTTGACGGAACTCTTAGCCCGCCAGCTTTTACCATACCAGCTGGTGGAGTCTGAGGCCTTCAAAAGATTTGTTGCTATTGGGACACCACAGTGTCGGACGAATTTTTGTTTCTCAAAAAGGCAATCCCAAACCTCTACTCATTGATTGAAAAGGAAGTCATGGCATCTCTGGCATACAGTGTTGGGGCAAGGGTCCATCTGACCACTGATACCTGGTCTGCAAAGCACGGTCAGGGCAGGTATATCACCTACACTGCGCATTGGGTCAACCTGCTGATGGCTGACAAGCATGGAATGCGTTGCTCTGCAGCAGAGTTGGTGACACCGCCACGACTTGCGGCCTACTGCCACCTTCTCTACTCCTCCTACTCCATCCTCTTCAATAACCTCCTCGGCTGAGTCCTCTTCTGCAGCGGCGTCTCGCTGCACATCAACTGAATCCCCCCTTCTCCCCAGGGGCTATTCCACATCCCGGATACGACAGTGTCACGTTGTCTTGTGGTTGACTTGCCTGAAAGCAGAGAGCCACACCGGACCAGCACTCCTCTCTGCCCTGAACACAAAACTGGAGATCAACAAAGTGGTGTGTGACAATGGAAGCAATTTGTTGGCGGCATTGAATTTTGGCAAGTTGACACATGTGCCGTGCATGGCACATGTGTTGAATCTCATCGTACAATGCTTTGTGTCTAAGTACCCAGGCTTACAGGACGTCCTCAAGCAGGCCAGGAAGGTGTGTGGCCATTTAAGGCGTTCCTACACAGCCATGGCGCACTTTTCAGATATTCAGCGGTGAAACAACATGCCAGTGAGGCGCTTGATTTGTGACAGCCTGACACGTTGGAATTCAACACTCCTAATGTTCGACCACCTGCTCCAACAAGAAAAAGCCGTCAACGAGTATTTTTATGACCGGGGTGCTAAGACAGCCTCTGCGGAGCTGGGAATTTTTTTGCCACGTTACTGGATGCTCATGCGCAATGCCTGTAGGCTCATGCGTCCTTTTGAGGAGGTGAAAAACCTAGTCAGTCGCACCGAAGGCACCATCAGCGACCTCATCCCATTTGTTTTCTTCCTGGAGTGTGCCCTGCAAAGAGTGCTGGATCAGGCTGTAGATGAGTGTGAAGAGGAAGATGTTGTGGTCACCATCACCACCAAAAACAGCCTTGTCATCATCGCTTGCCGGACCTGGGGCAACGCTGGAAGAGGAGTATGAGGAAGAGAAGTCAGAGGAGGAATGTGACTTTGAGGAGGAGGAAGACCAACCATAACAGGCATCCCAGGGTGCTTGTTGTTGTCACCTATCTGGGACGCATGATGTTGTACGTGGCTGGGGGGAAGAACAGACCGTCAATGACAGCAGTGATGACGAGGAACGGGAAATGAGTAGCTCGGCATCCAACCTTCTGCAAATGGGGTCTTTCATGCTGTCATGTCTGTTGAGGGACCCTCGTATAAAAAGGATGAAGGAGAGTGACCTGTACTGGGTGGCCACGCTACTAGACCCCCGGTATAAGCAGAAAGTGGCGGAAATGTTACCAAATTACTGAAAGTCGGAACGGATGCAGCAGTTCAAAACCAAATGAAAAAAAAAGCTTTACACAGCTTATAAGGACCGCCCTCCTAGAAAAAAAATCAAACAATTAATCAATTAACAATTAACAGAATTGACAATACCCTAGGTACTCTATATAAGATGCCCTGAAAGGGAAAGATTAAAAAAGCAAGGCCTTTCGGATGAGGTCATTTCCACTTTGCTGTCCTCCAGAAAGCAGTCTACTATTGCAGTTTACAACAAATTATGGAGAAAAATTCCTGGTTGCAGGAAAAAGAGTTACTAATCTCTATCAACTCCATTTTGCAATTCCTTCAAGAATGGCATGAAAAATGCCTTAAACCTAATACGTTAAGAGTTCACATGACAGCCATTAATGCATGGACAGATGGCCTATGCCCGTCTGGGAATTATCGCTGGTTCTAAATAGACTCACAGGTCCCCCCTTTGAGCCTATTGCCGAAGTAGATTTTAGCTGGTTGTCCTACAAGATCCTTTTTCTCATTGCCATCACTTGTGCAAAGAGGCTGGGCTTTGTCTTCCAGAGAACCATATCTAAAGATTTTGCGAATGGTGTCAGACTTAGAACCATGCCTTCCTTTAGACCAAAGATTGCATCTTCAAGTAACATCAATAGAGAATCTGTTCTTCCAGTATTCTACCCTGACCCAAAGTCAGACCAAGAAATAAAGCTTCATACACTGGACATTTGTAGATCATTAATTTGCTATCTTGAAAGGCTGAAAGATTTCCGGAAAGAAAAAAATGTGTTCATCTTATTTTCTGGCCCAAGGAAGGGTATGAAGGCCTCTAAAGATACTCTGGGTCGTTGGATTAAAGCAACCATCTCGGAAGTCTACATCTTAGACGGCAAAGAACCGCCTCGGCCACTAAGAGCCCATTCCACAAGAGCAAATTCTACATCTTGGGCAGAAAGACAACAAGTTGATCTCTTTGACATCTGCAACGCAGCTTCCTGGTCTTCATCTTCTACGTTTGTTCAGCATTACAGGCTCAACAATGGATCTGAGAACTCAGCCTTCAGCACAGCAGTTTTGTCAGCAGTTAAAGAACGTCTACCCCCCCCCTTTAATTTCTATGTTATATCCCTTCTGTGCTGCTGCAGGACGAAGAAGAAAGTTGGAATTTTACTTACGCAATTGTACTTTCTTCGAGTCCAAAGGCAGCACACTAACCCTCCAAATAAATTTTACTTGCATGAGTTGGTCTATGTTATTACACAATTGGTGCAGTGCCTGGGCGTCTTATATAGAGTAACTAGGGTATTGTCAATTCTGTTAATTGTTAATTGATTAATTGTTAGATTTTTTTCTAGGTGGGCGGTCCTATAATAGAGTGACTGGGACGGGAAATATCAGGTAACGGGATTAAACCGTTACCTGACTCGGGCTATCAGTGCTCACAGCTGAAGGAGGAGCAGGTGAGAGCTGCTGAACTTTCCTTTTCGTTAATTCGACAATGGTTAATCAATTCGACACACGACCCCGGATAGGAATAGTACTAGTTAAGACACCACTCATATAGGGTGTCACAGCACATTGTTCCATGCACGCGCAGTGCCCCAACTTGGGAGTAAGAGGACCGACCAAGCTGCTTTTATCATCTCCCTGTTCCTAAAAATCAATTCAGTTTGGTGTATCAGAGTTTGGTCTGTCACTGTGAAGGAATTTGAAGGTACCCGGCCTAAATTTTTTTTTTTGCAAAAGGCACTCCCTGATATGGGACGTAACAGGGATTAAACTGGTGAGAAGAGAACTACAGAAAATACCACTCATATCGGGTGTGACAGTAAATTGCACGGCGCAGACGCAGTGACTATGGATTAAAACAAAGGGGAGGGAGCCAGCGTTTTTTTAACCATCTCCCCGTTCGAAAAATCAGTTCAATAAATGGACCCCAGATTGGGGAAGTAACAGGGATTAAACTGATGAGAAGAGAACTACAGAAAATACCACTCATATCGGGTGTGACAGTAAATTGCACGGCGCAGATGCTGTGACCGTGGATTAAAACAAAGGGGAGGGAGCCAGCGTTTTTTTTTAACCATCTCCCCGTTCGAAAAATCAATTCAATAAATGGACCCCAGATTAACAGGGATTAAACTGATGAGAAGAGAACTACAGAAACTACCACTCATATCGGGTGTGACAGTAAATTGCACGGCGCAGACGCAGTGACCGTGGATTAAAACAAAGGGGGAGTTTTTTTTACCATCTCCCCGTTCGAAAAATCTATTCAATTCGGGGACCCTTGGTGTTGTACGTGGCTGGGTGGAGGAAGAAACCTTCAATGACATCAACGGGACATGGCTAGCTTGGTATCCAACCTTGTGCAAATGGGGAGTTTGCAGTTGGGCAAATGGACTGTTTGCGGTTGTTTGCGGTGCATTAAAAGATGAGTTTGATCTGTCAATGTCTGTGAAGTGGGCGTAACCCTTACACTACCTGATCGACACAACATCATACCTGATCGTATACACACGCTGGATGTTTTAAACCACGTTGTTCTAAAAAAATGTTGATTGTTAGGTGATTTATGCGTCAACTATGTAATTATTCATGGGAGTTTTGCCATGGATCCCCCTCCGGCATGCCACAGAAAGAGTCCCTGTGGGTTTTAAAATTCGCCAGCCAATTAAAGTCTATGGCGGTTCGCCCGTTCACAAACATTTGAGGAAATTCGCGTTCACCGTTCGCAAACTGAAAATGTTATGTTCGTGACATCTCTAGTTCCGAAAGGTTATACAACCTACTGTAGATTTTGGCAATTTAGCTCCAGTAATAAGATTGATAGGACAATCATATTCCCGATGCGGAGGTAAATCCTGATATTCACACTCAAAAAACACGTCGGCAAAATCAGATATAAAAGAAGGTAATGTTTTAGTAGTTAAAACTGAAAAATATTTATTCAGACAATTGTCAATGCAATACTCCAATCTGTCTAGTTTGCCAATCGATAGTTGGATTGAGCTTGCTTAACCACAGTAAACCCAGAATAACCGGTGCAGAGAGACCCTCAAAACATGAGAAAATTCTTGATGAAAAGTCACTTAGGGCTCCTTCACACGAGCGGATAATCTGCTGCGTTAAAGAGTGCTAATCCCCATTCCAGACAAGAGCGACACAGAGCATTAACATGATTGATAATGCTCTGTTTCTCTCTGTGACTTTTTTACTACAAAATCACAGTGAGATAATAGTTGTCACTGATTTTGTAGCAAAAAGGTCACAGAGAGGCACAGAGCATTATCAATCATGTTAATGTTCTGTGTCTCTGCTATCCGGAGCGGGGCTTGGAACTCTATAACGCAGTCGATTACCCACATGGCATCCGCTCGTGTGAAAGACCCCTTAATCTGATATCACGTACCACTCGAGATAAATACTTCTGAGCTAGAGGTACAGAATCAATAGCAAAAACAGAAATGTTTTTTTTTCTAATGCACTCAACTGACAACCCGTGCATATGGACGAACTGAGCATCCATTTAGATTCACCCCGGCCCGGCTGTCGATAAACTCGTCAATCCCCACAGTTTTTTTACTCTAGCACCACCTCAGCAGCCAGGACAAATCGGGTAATACCAGTAAAAGACATGCACATTTTCTGACTCTCCTCTCACCCCTCCAAGAGTCAGGGAATTAAATGTCCCTCTTTTTGGCGTTGAATGCATGGACATACTCTGATAAAATGTCTCTTTTGTCTGCAGAAAAAGCATACTCCCTTCCTATTACCAGTATGCTTAAAAGCACATCCAGGAGTAGCTCCCCCTAATTGCATGGGTTCGTGAGTAGCTTCACCCAAATTATCAGAGGAGGACGATACATCATGCGATAGTGAATCCTGACAGTGGGGACCCCTTGATTCCTCTCTCGGGCATCTATCCATGCGTAAAGCCAGAGACATAGCAGCCTCCAGAGACACTGGGGTTTCATGAAAAGCCAAGGCATCCTTCAGCCGTTCAGATAACCCCTGACAAAACTGGCTACGGAGGGCAGGATTGTTCCGCTCCGTATCCGTAGCCCACCTCCTAAACTCAGAGCAATTAATCTCAGCGGAACGATCACCCTGACAAAGGCCGGGCAGCTTGGTATCGGCTAGAGAGGTCCGATCATCATAGATAAGACCCAAAGCTTCAGAAAAAAATTCATCTACCGACCAGAGAGACTGCGATCCGGTCAACAGAGAAAAAGCCCATGACTGCGCACCCCCTTTATGGAGCTGGTACTGCTCCTGCGACCCCACCCCTCCCCAGCAGCCATGGCAGTAGAAGGTGAGTGTAGAGGCCCCCCCCCCGGTCAGACTTGAGAGAGGATGGACGATGGCGCAGATAGGCAGCGGCCAACCTGACTAGATAGGATGTCTCTTTAGTAGTTTAGTTTTTCCTCCCTCTCAGCAAGTTTAAAAAAGGCCCCCCATTCTGGACCGGTAGTGAGGGTCCAACAAGGTCGAGAGCCAGAAGTCATCCCTCTGCCGAATGGTGACAATTCGACTGTCAATACGCAAACAAGTGAGCATGCATCGGGCCATTTGTGCAAGTGACTCAGAGGGACTCCCTCTGCCTCCATCTCTACCGCATACTGCCACGGTATGTCTGGGTCCGCTGTCTCGTCTTCTTCATCACCCAGGAGCTCCTCTGGCTGCTCCTGCTCTCCTGTCACCTGAGTAGAAAAAACACCCATTTGGCTACACATTGCCTGTGCTCTAATGTCCTCCTCCCCCTCCTCTTCCAGTTGAACTCCCACAGGGCTCATGTGGGTGTAAGATCTAGGAGCCATGTCTCCATTCCCCTGACCATTGTTACCAGCATCTGTTCCAGGACATGAAGCAGTGGAATGACGTCGTTCAGCCCGTAGTCCTGGCGACTAACAAATAATGTGGCTTCCTCAAAGGGCCTGAGCAAACGACAGGTTTCACGCAAGAACTGCCACTGGCTGACATCGAAGTTACACAGGGGAGTACTCCTATCCTCTTGCATCATCAATAAATCATTGATTGGCTTTCTGTGTTCGTATAGTCAGTCCAACATATGGAGCGTGGAATTCCAACGGGTGGAAACGTCGCATATCAGCCTATGTTGGGGGATGTTCTGCTGCTGCATCTCAAGGACGGTGTGCTTTGCGGTGTATGAGTGGCTGAAGTGCATGCAAAATTTCCTGGCCATTGTCTTGCAGATGTATGGAACCGCTTGACAACCAGATTAAACATGTGTGCCATGCAGGGCACATGGCTCAGCCTTTCTTGACACAGCACTGACACTATGTTCTTCCCACTGTCATCATGGTTCCGATTTTCAGTTGTCGCGGAGAAAGCCGGGATTCGATTTTTTTATGAATCACACGGAGCAGTTTCTTACCTGTGTGACTCCGTTCGCCAAGGCAAACCAGGTGCAGAACAGTGTGACACCGCCGTGCCCTGCACATGTGGTATGCTAAGGGACACTGTGTCTTGCACCTGCAGTGGAGGCTAAGGACATGGTGGAGGATGAGGAGGCAGAGGCAGACATTGTTGCAGGACCAATGGCTTGACAACGTGGAGGCGGAAGCAGCGTGACTTGGCCAAGTTGCTGGTGTGGCTGTGCAAGAACCACATTCACCCAGTAGTGAACCCTTGCACCACTACTTCCCAGGTAGGTAGGCTGGTCCCAACCTGCAACTGCTGCCACCCTGCTGACTCCCAGCCATGCTACCACTTGCTGGCTCAGCCGCTGCCTCACAGGCAAGCTGCCACCCTCTTCTCCTTATGATGATGAAGCCCCTTCTGCACCCGGCTCCCAAGTGCGATTGGCTTCATCATGATCAAGTAGTGTTTGCACGTCGCTGATGTCCTCCTCAATGGTCTCTGGGTCAGGATCCTGACCGCTAGCAACACAAGCTCCTGCGCCACTCTCCTAATCACTACTTGCAAACCTAACGTTGGAAGTGGCGGATGTCTTTTCCAAATCTTGACTGGGCAGTAGCTACTGACTTTCCTCTAGTAGCTCTTCCTCGCTGAAAAGTGGAACTGAGCCCACAGCATATAGTACTTCTCGCGGTGAGGGAACAAAAAAGGACAGAGGCAGGTTGAGGACAGGTGAGGGCTCAGGGCCTGCCCCCGGGCCATGGCAACTAAGGGTTGTGTCTGATGAACCCACCAACTGTTGGCTGGGGTTGTCTGATATCACTTGGGATGACGTGGATGACCGAGTTACCCAATCAAGAATCGCTGGGTTGCTGGTCAAGACACGACCTCTAGATGACACCAGGAAAGCAGGCCTCGCACTGCGAATCCTGCTGCCACACCCCCTTACTCTGCTTTGACCTCTGCTTGCGCCAGAAACATTTAGACTTCTGCCACTCCTCTGTGCACGGCCCAGCACTTCTCTACTTGACACACTTGTAGCTGAACTAAACGAATTAAACGGAAATTGAAAAACCCTAAAAAGCGACAAATATATTTTTATTTTTGTACTGAAATAGGCCACTAAACGCTTTCAGCACAATTAAGTGCAAAAGTGAACTGAGAATATATTTTTCTTGTTGGACTGAAATAGGCCACTATACGCTTTGACCGGAAAAATATTCAACAGTGCAGTGCGTATATATTTTTCTTTTTTTACTGAAATACAGGGAGTGCAGAATTATTAGGCAAGTTGTATTTTTGAGGATTAATTTTATTATTAAACAACAACCATGTTCTCAATGAACCCAAAAAACTCATTAATATCAAAGCTGAATATTTTTGGAAGTAGTTTTTAGTTTGTTTTTAGTTTTAGCTATTTTAGGGGGATATCTGTGTGTGCAGGTGACTATTACTGTGCATAATTATTAGGCAACTTAACAAAAAACAAATATATACCCATTTCAATTATTTATTTTTACCAGTGAAACCAATATAACATCTCAACATTCACAAATATACATTTCTGACATTCAAAAACAAAACAAAAACAAATCAGTGACCAATATAGCCACCTTTCTTTGCAAGGACACTCAAAAGCCTGCCATCCATGGATTCTGTCAGTGTTTTGATCTGTTCACCATCAACATTGCGTGCAGCAGCAACCACAGCCTCCCAGACACTGTTCAGAGAGGTGTACTGTTTTCCCTCCTTGTAAATCTCGCATTTGATGATGGACCACAGGTTCTCAATGGGGTTCAGATCAGGTGAACAAGGAGGCCATGTCATTAGATTTTCTTCTTTTATACCCTTTCTTGCCAGCCACGCTGTGGAGTACTTGGACGCGTGTGATGGAGCATTGTCCTGCATGAAAATCATGTTTTTCTTGAAGGATGCAGACTTCTTCCTGTACCACTGCTTGAAGAAGGTGTCTTCCAGAAACTGGCAGTAGGACTGGGAGTTGAGCTTGACTCAACCCGAAAAGGCCCCACAAGCTCATCTTTGATGATACCAGCCCAAACCAGTACTCCACCTCCACCTTGCTGGAGTCTGAGTCGGACTGGAGCTCTCTGCCCTTTACCAATCCAGCCACGGGTCCATCCATCTGGCCCATCAAGACTCACTCTCATTTCATCAGTCCATAAAACCTTAGAAATATCAGTCTTGAGATATTTGTTGGCCCAGTCTTGACATTTCAGCTTGTGTGTCTTGTTCAGTGGTGGTCGTCTTTCAGCCTTTCTTACCTTGGCCATGTCTCTGAGTATTGCACACTTTGTGCTTTTGGGCACTCCAGTGATGTTGCAGCTCTGAAATATGGTCAAACTGGTGGCAAGTGGCATCTTGGCAGCTGCACGCTTGACTTTTCTCAGTTCATGGGCAGTTATTTTGCGCCTTGGTTTTTCCACACGCTTCTTGCGACCCTGTTGACTATTTTGAATGAAACGCTTGATTGTTCGATGATCACGCTTCAGAAGCTTTGCAATTTTAAGAGTGCTGCATCCCTCTGCAAGATATCTCACTATTTTTGACTTTTCAGAGCCTGTCAAGTCCTTCTTTTGACCCATTTTGCCAAAGGAAAGGAAGTTGCCTAATAATTATGCACACCTGATATAGGGTGTTGATGTCATTAGACCACACCCCTTTTTATTACAGAGATGCACATCACCTAATATGCTTAATTGGTAGTAGGCTTTCGAGCCTATACAGCTTGGAGTAAGACAACATGCATAAAGAGGATGATGTGGTCAAAATACTCATTTGCCTAATAATTCTGCACTCCCTGTACACCACTATACGCTTTCAACAGAAATAACTGCAGAAGTGAAATGCGTATATATTTTTCTTGTAGTACTGATATAAGATACTAAGATATAAGCCACTAAAGGCTTTTCAACATGGCACTTTCAGCCCAATAACAAATAGCTGGAATGACAGGGCTGTCTAATGGTTATTTGGATCCCCAAATAATCTTTCCCTGCACTTGTAAATCGCTTTCCTATAAATTTCGCTAGCACCTTCTGACATCTCTCCCTGCACTAAGATTCTGTGAATTGATTCCTCCCTATCCTTTCCCTGCACTTATAAATAGTTTTTTCTGTCTTTTTTTCCCCACAATTAGGTTTTTCCAATTGCTGTCCCTAGCGCCTTCACACATCTGTCCCTGCACTCTGAATGCTGGAAAATGTCTGACTGTAAGAAGGCAGCCGCAACAGGGCTGGCTGGCTGCTGATTGGCGGCATGCAGGCATGTCCATCTAGGTGATTCCGCCTTGTCAGAGTTCCTTGCCCCATGACCTCAGTCCTCACATGTGTAGCCGCCATTTTATATAATATGTGATTCATTATCACAAAGCGCAAGGAAATTTGCATTAGTTGCAAATCAAATTTTTCCTGAAATTTGGATCGAATTTCACTTCATCAGCTTCGATTCGCTCATCTGTAATGGACACCTCCTAATAAAACACCTCGCCGTTTGACTGGTCACAGCCCTTTATTAAATTCCTGGGTATCAAAATCTCGTCGGACCCGGGATATTTATATAAAAACAACTTTCCGCCATTACTGCAAGAGATATCAAAGATATTATCCTCCTGGCCTACCCCATATATCTCATGGTTTGGTCGTAAGACTATAGCTAAATGTCTTTTATGGCCTAAAGTTACCTATTTATTGCAGTCTCTGCCTGTGCGCATTCCCCACATCTTTTACACTAAACTAAACTGGATCTTCTCCAAATATATATGGGACCTTGGGAAACCAAGAATCAGCTTCCTCGAAAGAATAGTGGCATAGATCTTCCATCACCACAGACATTCGTGAAAGCCGTGTACACTTGAACAGGATAGTAGACTGGATCAGGAAGCCCCCTCACAAACACTAGGTCCCCATTGAGGAAGAAATCCTGCGTTTTCCACTTCGCCACATTGTGTTTGCTGAACCAGCGACCACTTTGGCCAGCAGAATTCATAATAGCTTCATCCTTGAAACCAGAAGAATTGGGAGCCTAAACGAAGTGCGTACTCTGTGCTCCCCTTATTCATCCCCTCTTCTTCAGTTAAAGGACCTGATTTATGGTCCTAATGCTGAACATAATAGCACCATCCCTAAAGAGATTAAACATAACTGTTCAACTATTGATTCTATAAATCGCAGATGGAACACTTTCCTCCATCACGACTCTAAATGAACTCCTCGGAGGTCCATTTCTGAATACTTTGACGTACAACAGAGTCATTCTCTCTGTTAAACGGATCACTCAGGGACCTGGCGCACAGAGGCTAATAACTAAATTCGAAACCGTCTTATCTCAATTTAAAACTCTTACGAAGGTAGTTTCGCCCCTTAGTAAATTATTGCTTGCCTTGCATACTGAAGAGAAACTTCCTTTCATCAAGGCTTGGGAAGGAGACCTAGGCACAGAATTTTCAGACGACACACTAGGTAGACTGTTCCTAGCCCCTAAACAATCCTTGAGGTGTATAAGAATGCAAGAATCTGGGTGCAAAATCTTTTCTAGATGGAATCTCACCCCTAAAAAGCTTAATAAATACAACCCTTCCTATGATTTCCATTGCTGGCGCTGTGGCCAGCTGAATGGTACTTACTTCCACATGTGGTGCACATGCTCACTTATCGTCCCATACTGGACCTCGATTCTTTCCTAGATTAATAAGGTGACAAGATTGAACCTTTCATTACAGCCAGAAATTTGCTTGCTACATCTCTTTTCTGAGAAACTCCCTAAACATACATAGTTTCTGCTGAGACACCTCTTAGCAGCTGAGAGAATACTAATCCCTAGCCATTGAAAATCCAAATCCCCCCCGACGCTTGGTCAATGGGTAGTCAAAACTGATGCTTTATTTTGGCTGGAAGAATTAGCAAGCTGGGAAACTAGATCACACGCCTCATTTCAGAAGACCTGGCTCCCCTGGGCAAAGTACAGGAACTTCACATAATGGGTTTAGGGAGTTGTCTGTAGCCGCCTATAGACTTTCAGATAGTTGTACCAGTCCATTTCTTTCTCCCTTCTGACCAATCTTAGACTCCCTCTTCACCACCTCCTTCTGTTAGGCTCAGGTTCTGTCGCTCTACACCCTATGATTTATAGTGTTAGCTTTTTGCTATTCCCCTCTCCTTTCTCCCCTGCCTTTCCTCCCCCTCACCCTTTGTTTATCCTCCTCATTATTCTTATTTTAGTAGGTGTGCTCCAGCAACGTTTCTGTGGACATAGGCATCCATCCTTCTTAAAACTATAACAGGATTTGACTTCTGGTTCCTGAATTTCTTGCCTATTTTGATTGTCCTTTAACTGTACATGTACATTGCTTTTTGGATTCTGTATCCTATGATTGAGCCTCATTATGGTCTACTGTACCGTATTCTCCAATATGTCATATGTTTGATAACATAATAAAAATAATTTGAAAAGAAAAAGAAAAAAAAGACTCGAGCATGTGCTATATGCTTAACTTTTGTAGTACTACTGTATATACTTGCATGTGACAAATACCAGAAATTCATCTGATTTATTTATATTCCTTCTTGGAGATATGTGAAGAGAGGAGAGGGGGAGCTAATGAAAAACATTTTAAGATTCCTAAGGATGATTTATATATTCTACAATCCCGTCTATGAGAGCCAGGAAGAGGCCCACTAAGAGATAGTGTTCCTAAGAAGAAAAAAAAATTAAATCTGCACTGTACTGAGGACCAGTTTCTGTATTATTTACTAGGCCAACGTGCGTTGTTCACTGTGTACACACCAGTAAGACTGTTTCGATCTGCATCTGCATCAAGGGCTTTGTTCAAAGATTCTGAGCTTTCCTAAGAAGAATAGCAACTCTGTTTTTCCTCTGTCTACATAGATGCTTTCAGCTGCCAAGCGCTCATGGAACAGGTCACCCAGTTTCTTAGGTACAAATCTGTTGACAGATGCCCTTTAAATAACAACAGTTTCTGCCATAAATTATAATAAACCTGTTGGAGCATAGGAAGCCATGCCATACTACTCTTCATCCTAGAGTGGCATAAAAACCTAAAACATTTTAAACATTTTCCACAAATGGTATTTATGGCAAAAATGTTCATCATCCAAAACCTTAATCAAAGTCAAAAAATATATAAAACATACTTATTATATATACCCGCATTCATCTTGACCCATATAATAACATGAGGCCATCTATTAATTTTATTAATAAACAATGTGAAAAAATAATGGAAAAAACTGAAGCAGAATTAGTTATGCAGTCCTCCATTCCAAAATCACAAGCAAGCCATACATGGACGGTTACCACCATAGCACATCTCAAAAATGACAAGTGTTTGTTCTCTGTTCATTGCTATAGGACTTCTGAAACTAGTTGAGTTTCTGAGCTGAGTTTTTATAAGTAAATCACACAAAAAACTAAGATAAAAATATCCTGCACGGTATGATATACAAATGTGCGGATGTCCCTGGCCATATTACTGAAGAAAATCACAGAATGAACTTAATAAAGTAGATGCAAGCATTATATATGGACAAAGTCCTCACTCTGATATGATAATATCTGAGACACTTAACCAACATATTTTGATCAAAACACATTTGAGCCCGCCTACCAAGCGCCAAGGATGTCTCAGATCACGCAGGTCCGACACTAAACCTACCTAAGCCATTGGGCTTATGTTCAGGAGCGCAGGCGCCGCACATATGGTGTGCTGCTCCTAGTCACCCCTATGTGCATCAAGCAACCAATGAGAGGAGGAGCAAGCACACCCATATGTACCACCTAATCAAGGTGCTCTATTGGATAGGAAGGGCAAAAGTGCAGAGGAATGCTACTCCCAAGATAAAATAGGTGCGCATTCACACTTGAAGGTGCCACTCCCTCAAGCAAATACTACATAGACAAAAAAATCACAGAAAAAACTATATAGATAAAAACATTCTGCAGGGTTTGATATACAAATGTGCGGATGTCCCTGACTTTGTCCATATATAATGCTTGCATCTACTTTATTAAGTGCATTCTGTGATTTTCTTCGGTTTTTATAAGTCCCATAGCAGTGAATAGAGAAGACGCTGCACATGTGTGGTGTGCTTTCCGTATACAGCAGGGCGCTATTCTTAAAATAGAAGTGGAACCCCACTGTGTGCTGCGTTGAACGGCGCACATGCTTTTTCCATTCACTGGTATATGACATGTGAAAATAGTTGACTGAGTGTTCTTGGCTAGTTTCAGAAGTCTCAGAGCCACGCATGCAGAGCCAGATACACTGCAGCACACAACTTCATCTCATTATTGGGAGACAAATGGATCCTAGAGGTGGGACCAACACTGTCACAACCAGACAGCTGAGAAGCTCTGACAGAGGCCTTTCAGAACCTCCTCCTTGACTTTCTTTGTTTTGGTATTCAGTTCCTCATCTCGTTAGCCTCTATCAGCTGTCATGTGTTGGACTAATTGCTTCCCTTTAAATTCCTTCCCAGAATGCTTTTCTGGGCAGCTTATACTTCTTCCTGGAGTGTGTATGCATGCTGATCTTGTTCTCCTCTCTGCTACAAAGTTAAGTGTTGAACATTTATCTGTTATTTTCTGTTTGCTGGATCCCAGGTGACCCTGACTCCCTCTGTATCTTGTGTAGGGAGCCGGTGGTTGTGTCCCCTCACTATTGTAGGGTGCTCAGGGGTTATATAGTCAAGGTATGTGGATATGCAAACTTCCACCATTCGGATCTTTGCATAGGCTGAGCAGCCAGGGAAAGTGCCAGGTCTTCTGCAGGGGTCTCCCTTTTGTTCCTTAGCTTTTGGATCCAGCGAGTCATTTATGCATGTTGCTTTGCCTTGTTTTCTGTACACCGTCCGTGACAAACACTTATTGGACATTTATGGGGTTAAAGGGCTTAAAGTAAAAACTAAAGCTACCTGCAAAAAAATTGTGTAGTTCATTTAAAAGAACTAAGGCTGAGCATACTGTCACGGCTGAGGATGGGGGAAACCCTCAGCCGTGCGATGCCAGAAGATGTTAGTGGGTGCTCGGCCAGAACAACAGAATTAGGGAGCAGGTCACCTCCTAGCGCATCCCTAATCTGACCCTGACTCCTAGCTGTATGAGCCGACCTTGATGGTAGGAGGGCTCATACTCAGGAACCTCGGATCCCTACTGACCCTCTGACAGATCCCTGAGCTAGAAGCTGGGTAGACAACCTGTTCCTCCTGGACGCAGAGAAACAGGAGTCTAAAGTGGCCAAGCTACATAGAAAGGGGAACCTAAACAACTTATGGCAATGGCAGGTAAATGCAACAAGAATAACACCTACCTGCCACAGACACAAAGCCTGTCAACATTAAACATAAATGGACACGGCACACACCACACACCACACATCACACAGGAACCCAAGACCTCAAGCTGCAATAGAGAAGCATGCAAAAGACACACCTTCATAACATCGTGTATAACATAAACTTATACATAAACTTAAACTTATGACCACAAGGGTGGCCCCCACTGGCAGATGGTATATAAGTAGGAGGATGACTCCAGCAGACCATGGCTGGAGTACTCCTCTGACTACTGCTCTCAACAGAGGCTAAATAGCCCATGTAGCCACACCCACACAGACACACCCAGTGTTCACACACACAGAAGGGAGTTAACCCTTCCTACACCAGACATGGGAGAAGGCTACTGAAAAGGGAGGTGTACAAACAACATCACAAATAAACCTCGTGCACACCAAACAGGGAAAGTGCAGACAAACATAAGTTGCCAGCGGCAACCGCATGCATACACAGTGAACAGCCCAGCAACCAGCTCCAGCTGCTACACTGCCAAACTATATGTTGCCAACGGCAACCACACGTGAGGCAACAAACCCAGAGCCCTCACCTGTGGTTGACAACACAGAACAAACCGCTGACAACCGCATGCGACCACAAGAGTCACAACCATAACCATGGTCGTGACACATACATATGAGATAACGTTCAGCTGACAGCTATCCCTCCTGATCCCTTCATAACATGCCAGGTTCGGCCAACTATACAAGTGTTGTAGTAGAGGGGAATAAGCTGCTGTCAGATACTTTCCCACATCTGCCATAGGGGGCCAGTCAGAAGAACCTCATACACATTAGATGGTCAGACAAAATTAGTGGGTTTGCCCGACCTACAACTAATGTGTGTGACCAGCTTTAATGTCACCATTGCATGTATTATTTTCGGTCTTTCCACTCATTTTAGTTTCGTCTATAATTTCTACAAGATTCAAGTCTAATGTATTTTTTTTTAACTTTCATTATGTTTCTCTTTAATCCTTTAGATGTACAGTATATTTGCCTCTGTGATTTGAATCATTAACCCGTTCGCTACGGCGCTGGAGTGATTGGCAAACATGGCGCGGGCTCGATTGCATATCAGGCGTCATGGCCAATGGGTCTCCGCTGTTTCATTAAAGCCTTTAAATGCTGTTATCAAGTGAGATCACGGCATCTAAAGGGTTAAAAACTTGCACTTCCAGGCTTCTTGAATTGAATTCAATATGCTTAGTCACTCTGAAGAGACCCAGGGTATTGAAGCTGCAATTCTTATTTTGACCAACTTAAGAAATGAGCAATTCTGTACAAATCATGGGTCTAAAAGACACATGATTGTTCAGGATTTTTTTTTTTTTTTTTTTTTTTTATTGATTTTGTAGGCTTAAAACACAAGCTTCAAAATCAATAAAGTTAAGAAACAGAAAAAAAATATATATATATTGTGAGGAAGTGACAGGCCTCATGGTTGTTAGGGGAGATATATGGCAGGATTTGCTGTGTCTTCCCCAGAATCACCAGGTCTGAAGAAAGACCAGGTGCAGTAATCACCTGGGGATAAAGGAATCCTCAGAGTGAGAGGGGGTGGGGACTTGCACACAGAAGGCTGGAGTGGTTCTGTGTGGTCTGAGCCGGGAGGGCTGAGAGACCACTATCCCCCAAGAGACCCTGGTGTGGGAGCAGCCTGGAGGCTGCTGGAGGTTGGGCTGGGAAAGCCGCATCTCATCACAGGTGTGAACTGTGGTATGCTTTAGGTGAGTCAGGGAAACCTATGTGTTTAGATAGGGCCCTGATAGGCAAGGTATTTTATTTTGGCTTTGTGTGTTTTTCTTTATGCCGTGTGCCACAATAAAGCACAGTTTGGCCCCTAAATCCTGGTGTCTGTGAAGAAGCTGTCAAGGAACCATGAACCAGACGTACAACAAGAGATGAGTGGAAAAAAGAAGGCTTTATTGAAAATAAATCTGTAAGGCAAAAGTCCAAACGGATGGCTAAACCGAAGCAGGGTCTTGTGAAACCAGAGATCAGGAACCAGAAGGGTAGTCAGACGAAGCCAGGATCAGGAATCAGCGGGGTAGTCAGACGAGGCCAGGATCAGGAACCAGAAGCAGCAGCAGTCTTAGAAGCATGTGAACACAGGAGGACCAAGCAGGGAACTGAAGCCACAGACCTCCTATATATATGAGCTAGGCATCCAGCTCCTCCCAGTGGGAAGGAGGAGCCGCAGGGTGGGAGGCTACAAGAAACCCAGAAACCAAGATGGCCGCCAGCACATGTCAAACGAAGGAGACCAGCAAGGAGGTAAGACCATGACAGTACCTCCCCCTCAAGGGCCCCTCCTCCGCGGAGTAAGGAACGGTTTCTGAGGGAAGCGTGCGTGGAAGGCTCGGAGCAAGGCAGGAGCATGGACATCTGCGGAGGGAACCCAGGAACGCTCCTCTGGACCATAACCACGCCAATGGACCAAAAACTGCACCCGGCCGCGGACCAGGCGTGAGTCCAGGATATTGCTCACCTCATACTCCTCACGATTGCCCACTTGGACCGGACGAGGCCGAGGAATCGAGGAAGTGAAACGATTACACACCAGTGGCTTCAAGAGGGAGACATGAAACACGTTGGAGATCCGCATGCCAGGAGGAAGCGCAAGGGCATAGGCTACCGGGTTTACCCTGCGAAGCACTCGGAAGGGACCAACAAAGCGAGGCGCCAGCTTGGGAGTGGGCACTCGAAGGTTGAGGTTGCGGGTGGACAACCATACACGGTCTCCAACCTGGTAGGAAGGAGCGGGCGCTCGTCTGCGATCAGCCTGGAGTCTCTGGCGCTGCGCAGAGACCTCAAGGGACCTCTGGATCTGTACCCAAGAAGCACGTAGGACGGAAAGGTGATCCTCCACAGCCGGAATATCCTGGGGAGAGAATACCTCCGGTAACACGGCAGGTTGGAACCCATAATTGGCCATGAAGGGAGACGTCCCAGAGGAAGAGTTCACCGCCGTGTTCCTGGCAAACTCAGCCCAAGGCAGGAGGTCAACCCAATTGTCTTGGTGATCGGAGACATAGCAACGAAGGAATTGCTCCAAGGCCTGATTGGATCGTTCTGCGGCCCCATTGGACTGAGGGTGGTAGGCCGATGAGAAAGAGAGATGAATCCCCAACTGGGAGCAAAAGGCGCGCCAGAACCTGGACACAAACTGACTCCCCCGATCCGACACAATCTCCTTGGGCAAACCGTGCAACCGGAAGACCTCCCTGGCAAATCTTGTGCAGAGGGTAACTTCTTGAGAGGTACACAGTGGCACATTTTGGAAAACCGATCCACTATCATGAGAATGACCGTATGGCCTCGGGATGCAGGGAGGTCCACAATGAAATCCATCCCCAGGTGTGACCATGGACGCTCCCCGGTGGCTATGGGTTGCAAAAGGCCCAACGGAAGGTGCCGAGGGGACTTACTCTGGGCACAAACGGAGCATTCCGCTACATATGCGGCGATGTCGGAACGTAGAGAAGGCCACCAGAACAGACGTGAAACAGCCCAGGACAGCTGATTCTTTCCAGGATGCCCCGCGGCCTTGGAGTTATGGTAGGTTCGCAACAACCGAGTGCGCAACTCCTCAGGCACAAAACACCTGCCGTTGGGTCTCCCAGAGGGAGCACTAGATTGAGCCGCCAAAATCTGCTCACCCAGGGGAGAGGTCAGGCTGGTGCGAATGGATCTGATTCGGAGGTATGACCGAAGTCGGAATCGACTCCTCCCCGGACAGCTCGGAGTACTGCCGTGATAAGGCATCCGCTCTGATGTTCTTGGAACCGGGTAGGTAGGAGACCACGTAATTAAAACATGACAAGAACAGAGCCCATCTGGCCTGACGTGGTGTCAATCTCTTGGCCTCAGAGAGGTAGGTCAGATTCTTGTGGTCCGTCAGGATGAGAACCGGAACCACCGAGCCCTCGAGCAAGTGCCTCCATTCTTTAAGGGCCTGCACGATGGCCAATAACTCCCTGTCACCAATCTGATAGTTGCACTCCGCGGAAGACAGTTTTCCCGGGAGTAAAACCCACAAGGAAGCAGAGGACCCTCTGGTGTTCTACGCTGAGACAGGAGGGCGCCTACTCCCGTCTCAGACGCGTCCACCTCGAGGACAAACGGCAACCCAGGGTTGGGATGCGACAGAATCGGAGCCGACACAAAGGCGGACTTTAGAGCCTCAAAAGCTCGGATGGCCTCGGGCGGCCAGACCTGGGGATTACTGCCCTTCCTGGTCAGATCCGTGAGAGGCTTTGCTAGCATGGAAAAGTCTCTGATGAACTTCCGATAATAATTGGCGAAGCCCAAAAAGCGCTGTAGGGCACGAAGACCACTGGGCTGGGGCCACTGTAAGACAGCCGAAACCTTCTCAGGATCCATGGAGAACCCCTCAGCGGAAATGATGTAACCTAAGAAGGTTACCTGGGATCGGTGAAATTCGCATTTCTCAAGCTTACCGAACAGCTTGTTCTCTCGTAACCGTTGCAACATTCGTCTGACATCCTGAATGTGGGCCTCCATGGATTCAGAATATACCAAGATGTCATCCAAATAGACCACCACACACTGCTGCAACAGGTCACGGAAAACATCGTTGATGAATTCCTGGAAGACTGCGGGCGCATTGCACAACCCAAAGGGCATAACCAAGGATTCATAATGACCGGTCCTGGTGTTAAACGCGGTCTTCCACTCATCGCCTTGATCCTTACCAGGTTATATGCCGCCCTCAGGTCGAGTTTGGTAAAGACCGTGGCCCCTTTGAGGCGATCGAACAGCTCGGAAATCAAGGGTATCGGGTAAGCGTTCTTGATCGTGATGCGATTGAGACCCCTGTAATCGATGCAAGGCCTCAACTCACCGCCCTTCTTTTTCACAAAGAAAAATCCAGCCCCTGCCGGGGACGAGGATTTGCGAATGTGTCCGCGTGAAAGCGCCTCCCTCACGTACTCCTCCATGGCCTCATTCTCCGCTACCGACAGTGGATAGACTTTGCCACGAGGAGGAACGGCACCAGATTGTAACTCTATGGCACAATCGTATGGGCGGTGCGGAGGTAGGGCAACCGCACGCACCTTATCGAATACATCCCGGTACTCCTCGTATTCAGGAGGCAACAGAGAGTCAGAGGAAGTACACAGCAACTTGACAGGCCCATGGATGCAACTAGCCCCACACTGCGGTGACCACGAGAGGATCTCGGCCGATTTCCAATCGAAAGTCGGATTATGCTTCTGGAGCCAGGGGTACCCCAAGACCACCGAGTAGTGTGGAGACGAAATAACCTGGAGACAGACCGACTCTCTGTGAACGGCACCAATGGCCATCCCCACTGGAAGGGTCTCATGAGTCACGTGTGGCGGCAGAAGGGGTCTGCCGTCTATCGCCTCAAGAGCCAGTGGGGAACCTCGAGGCTGCAGAGGAATGGAATTGGCGGCAGCGAACACACTATCAATGAACAAACCACCAGCACCAGAGTCCACCAACGCCTGGGTCGTCACCGAGCCCCCGACCCAGGAGAGGACAACAGTAATCAGTGGTTTGTCAACACGGGAAACCGGGGACGAGGAGACTCCACCCAAGATCTTCCCCCGACAGGATCTCAGGTGCGAGCGTTTCCCGGACGGTTCGGGCATGCCAACCGAAAATGCCCACCGAGACCACAGTACATGCATCGGCCCTCGCGTCTCCGGAGTACCCTCTTATATATATAATGTATTTAACTATAAAAGTTTAAATCACCCTTCCTTTCCATAGAATAAAAAATAAAATTCCTAAATAACAAAAATATAAACATCATATGCGTCACAGCATATAAAAACGGCTGTACTAAATATTTTTCCAAAACAGAGAATGGTGTACCCGAAAAAAAAGGGTCAAAATTAACAATTTTTTCATTTTTTTTCATCACTTCTCTTACCGATAAAATTGTTATAAAATGTGATTAAAAAGTCAAAACACACTCCAAAGTGTTAAATAAAATACATAAAGTTAAATAAAAAGTTATGGGATCAGAATATGGTGATGTAAAAAAAAATATATATATTTTTCAAAGTTGAAATTTATTTTTACGCTATTTAGACATAAAAAAACCTATACATATGTGTTATCGTATTAATTGTACTGTGTACAGACCCAGAGAATGAAGGACACCAGTCAATTTTATCCGCAAAGGCAATGCCATGGGGAAAATGTGGAGGAATTGCATTCTTTTTTTCAAATTTCACCCCATTTGGAACTTTTCTTCCTGCTTCCCACTACATTGTATGCCATATTGAAAACTGGCAATAGAAATTAAAACTTGTCCCACAAAAAATAAGCCCTCATACAGCTATGTGAACAGAGAAAGAAAAGAGTTATGGCTCAAGGAAGATAGGTAAGAAAAAGAAAAATGCTAAAAAAAATTTTTTCGGTAATCTAAGGGTTAAAGGCTATTATGCACTCCTTCAGAAGCAATTTTTGTTTATGATTGCATTTTACTCATTTTTGGCTAAAACTCATATTTTCAATTGACCTTTATTCCGAAAAAAATATTGAACCGTTCTGTCACAAAGGGTTAACTGTTTTTCTAACTATTTGACTGGTACTTTCACTTTGTGCTGGTCATCAAATAACCCTCATCTCTAAACTACTAAGAGGTCATAAACACTTATTTAAGCCACATTTAATCGTCCTATGTAAATGAGGCACTGATTGCCCGATAACCGATCAAATTGCTAGTTTGCTCAAAAACTGCTACTTTTGAATCAACTGTAAGTATGTATCTCTATAAACCAGGATATGCTGCCCAGTTTGGCCCTTTATATAGTATAGTTTTTATTTAATTTCTGCATTGCAAAAGTCATAAGCTTAATCTCTTTAATTTCTGAACATTTGGGGCTTGTTTTTTGTGAGATGAGTTTTACTTTTTAATGGCAGTATTTTTGGGATGCATGCATTCAGGTGATTATGAATGCTGTGATACCAATTAGGCGTACTTTTGTAATTTTTTTAATAAAACATTGTGTAACGAAAAGTTGTTTTTTATTTAGGATTGTTTTTTGTTTTACATTTCTTTTAGTCCTACTAGAGGACTAGATCCTAGGATCCTGTAATCACTTCAGTAATACACTGAACAACTTCTGTATGCCTGTTAGTGCTCCACTGACAGGCATTCTATTAGGTCCTGCCTAAAGTATGGCCCAATGGGCTCCCCTACATGGCAGATCTGAGGACCTTTGTTAGGCCCCCCAGCTGCTGTAGCAAACCTATTGATACTCTGCAATCAAGCTTTACCACTTAGGTGCTATGGCAGCTGTGGATGACATTACACAGCTCTTGAGGATGCACCATCCCTGGGACATACATTTATGGGAATTACATCTTGCCTGTGTTTTAAATATATAGTACGGAGTAGGAGGGAGTTAATCTTGATTGAATATTAATGGATTTAGCCTCTCTTTTCTCTCTCTAATCCTAAATTACCCTCCTTTCCTACTTACTGGAAATCCTTTTGGGACCTTTGGAACTTTCTCGATGAGTCTTCAATATGCCCTTGGAGTAACTTGTGCAGTTAAAGGAAAAACTATTTTTGAAAGCTCATTTGTCAACTTCCCCTGATGGAACCATTTAAGGTATGCTCAATAATAGGGTATGCAATCCAAAACCCACCCAACAAGCACTAGCAGTTTCTAAAACATACAAAATATGAAGAAAAGAGAAAATAAAAGAATAAATGTTCTGATTCCTTGTGTTATGGATTGAACTGTACTTGCCGATCAGCGGTGCAGTTATATGTTCTAAAGCCTTTTGTGGCGTGTATTAGTGACGTCAACACAAACTTACTGCTGTATAAGCGTTTAATATAATAAATTCTGCAGACATCTATGTGGAATCAGCTGACGACGGTGTAAAAAGAGTGTGCTTCTTCTTGACGCTAGCATCGACCTGTAAGGCTTAGTTCACACTTGCTATTTGGTCAGTTTTGGCCCCATGACTGCCCAAATAAGTGACGTGTGCAGTAATTCTAAGAGCGACGCCTACCACAGCAGACTACCTATGTGTTACTGAAAGGCACAGTATTCTACACCACTATAAAAGTTCGCTGCAGCCAGGAAATAGCGTGTTTTTTTTGACGAGTTTCGCCGGAAAAAATTTTTGGTTCAAACCGGCGAATTGAATTTTGGAAAAATTCGCTCATCTCTAGTGATGTCAATGGCCTAGGAAGCAGCCAAAGAGCACTGCGGCTTCTTCTAACAGCTGATTGATGGGGATACAGGAGTCACACCCCCACTGATCAGATACTGATGACCTATCCTGATGATACATAATGACTATTCTACATGCAGAAAACCCATTTAACGAGAATGTGGCCTGCATGTGGCAGTTGAATGTAGCTGATTTTCAGAACATGTCCTATCTTTTTGCGGAATGGAACGGAAGTACTGGCCGAAACCCCACGGAAGCACTCTGTAGTGCTCCCGTAGGGTTTTGGTCCGTGCCTCCGTTCCGCACCATTCCGCATCTCCAGATTTGCGGACCCATTGAAGTGAATGGGTCTGCATCCGTGATGCGGAATGGCCACGGAATGGCGCCCGTGTATTGTGGATCTGCAAATACGGTCCACAATACAGCAACAGGAAGGAGGCCTAAGAAAGAGATGGCAAAATGCTAATTATAGGCAGGACGTTGAGTCCCTGATATTGATGTTCATTTGTTAGTGACAGTCCCTAGTGTCTATTGGTTTGATTCTCTAGTCTTCAATGATTCAGGGATCACTAGATAGTAGAGCACCTTTGTGTCCTTGCAAGACTAGTGAATGGTGACTTCGTCCTTGCTGTTTACTGGGTTGAAGCCTTGTCTTTGTCTAGTGTCTGAACCCCCAGTTCTTGATAACTGATAATATAATTATAAAGGGTATTTAAAACTGCAACAGGTTTTGCCCTATGTTTGTAGCCTATATATTATTATTTTTTATTATTAAAAAAATAATGCATTTTAATGTTACACACTTTATATTGCAATGGTCTCTGAGATTACTGAAATAATAAGTGTTCCAATAAGCATGATGAGACGTTGAATATTATACATACCTTGGTTAACCTGACAGATAGGCGTTATACATAATATTACTAATATAAAAGCGGGTCGGGTAGAACTTACCGTTATATTGTACACATAATTACTGTGTATAGATACATACACACTCACACATATTCCGCCCCGGATTTGGCGGGATGGCAAACATATGTCCCAATTTCAATTGTATATGCATCGTGAGGACGCAATGTTGAAGAAGTTGGGTGTGAGCTCTCTGCTTCACCATTCACTAACCTGTGCTCTCCACAGCAGCGATATGGTGACAACATTGTGCCTGCTGGCTATGTAGGAGGGGCGCACAGGCCAGGGAATGGACCTGTGTACTCTTATGCCCAACTCAGCAGGCACAACGGAGCCACTGCATTATGCCTGCTGCTGTGGAGTGGAACGTGCTACATGAGTCACAAAGCCCTCATGATGCCAGTCATGTTAATGACTCCCTTTCAGGACTTGCACAATCATTTGAGGAGAAAAGCATTTCTGGTGGAGGCTTCTACTTCCTCCCTATTCGCGGAGGCCCCATGGCTTGAGTCCCGGGTACCCTCTATTTAATCTGACCCTAAAATATAGTAACTTGTAACTTTAATATTTCTAAATGAAAAACAACATCATGTTATTTTAATTAAACTCAACTAGCTATTTGCTAAAGTTGCTCTTAGAAGCAAATGAAAAAACATCAACATTAAATACCGTATTTTTCGCCCTATAAGACGCACCGGCACATAAGACACACCTAGGTTTTAGAGGGGGACAATAAGAAAAAAATATTTTTCATTACACCTCAGGTCAGACCACCAATCAGACCCCCAATGTTAATCAGACCTCAGCTGACAGCCCCAATCAGACCCCTAATGTTAATAAGACCCCAATAAGACCTTACATCAGACCTCAGCTCAGACCCCAATGTAAATGACCCCCAATCAGACCTCAGATAAGAGCCCCATGCCTCTCATCAGCCCCTATGCCTCTCAGCCCCCAGTATCAGCTATTACTCCTCTCAGCCCCCATTATCAGCTTTTATGCCCCTATTACGCCTCCCCATTACCATCTTTTATGCCCCCAGTATCAGCTTTTAAGCCCCCATTATGACCCCAGCAGCCTCATGTTTCCTAAAATAAAAAAATAAAACACTTACCTCTCCTGCTCCTAGACGCTGCTAGTCCTCACCGCCCGCGATCCTCTTCATCCGGCTGTCGGCTGTGCTATGTGAACCAGCGTGCACAGAGCGACTCACACTGTGCAGAGCCCTGCACAGCCGACAACCAGGAAGCGGTGAGGACAAGGCCTTCACCGCTTCCTGGTCCTCCGGTACTAATGAAGTGCTTCCATAATGGAAGCGATAAATTAGTATTCGCCCCATAAGATGCAGGGGCATTTTTCCCCATGTATAAGCAGTATTTATTTATTGATTATATTTATGGGGCTCACAATCTAAGGATATGTGTAAGTGAATGTGTGTGTATGTATATGGAATATGTTTGTAGGATACATTTATTACAATGTGTCTCCTATATAATTTAAAATAATCCTGATCAGTCTTATGTAAAATTGCCTATGTGAGTTCCCACAGTCCCAGCCACCAGAGAAGCAGGTATTTTTTTCATATAGTCTGCAAGCATGGCCACCACTGATGGATTGTAGGGTGGTTATAACCATGGAAACAAGCATGAAAAAAAAAAAATCAAGCTAGTTAGTATAATGACCCCCCACACAGTATAATGACCCCCCGTGGCCCCCTCACAGCGTATAATGACCCATTTTGCCCCCTATACAGTGTAAGACTACAATAATGATTTGTCAGCCAGAGTTTGACATACAGACATCTTAGTTTCCTACTTTTCCATCATCCTCCAACCTTCTGAACACCCCATCCTGTGACCCCCAATACTGCACCATCTGTCCACTCGAAAATACTAATACCACACAGATGGTGCTCCCTTCAATAATTATTGACACAGAGTACCCTAAACTGTGCCGTCAAAATAGTGCCCCTGACACAGTGTAACAATGTCCCCCAAAAATAATTGTGCTAAGCTGATTCTGTGCCAAGGTGCCCCCCCAGTAATAGGGCTCCCAAAAGTCCCACCAACAGTGCACTTAGTAGTAATAGTGCCCCCAACAGTACTAATGTCCCCACTGTGTCCCAGAAGTAATAATGCTCCCATAGTGCCCATACTAGTAATCATAGTAACATAGTATATAAGGCCAAAAAAAGACATCTCTCCATCCAGTTCGACCTGTTATCCTGCAAGTTGATCCAGAGAAAGGCAAACAACAAAAAAAAAAAAAAAACTGTGAGGTAGAAGCCAATTTTCCCCACTTAAGGGGGAAAAAAATTCCTTCCCGACTCCAATCAGACAATCAGAATAACTCCCTGGATCACGACCCCTCTCTAGTAGCTATAACCTGTAATATTATTACACTCCAGAAATACATCCAGACCCCTCTTGAATTCCTTTATTGTACAAACCATCACCACCTCCTCAGGCAGAGAGTTCCATAGTCTGACTGCTCTTCCCGTAAAAAATCCTCTTCTATGTTTGTGTACAAACCTTCTTTCCTCCAGACGCAGAGGATGTTCCCTCGTCACAGTCACAGTGCTGGGGATAAATAGATGATGGGAGAGATCTCTGTACTGACCCCTGATATATTTATACATAGTTATTAGATCTCCCCTTAGTCGTCTTTTTTCTAAAGTGAATAACCCTAATGTTGATAATCTTTCAGGGTACTGTAGTTCCCTCATTCCAGTTATTACTTTAGTTGCCCTCCTCTGTACCCTCTCCAGCTCTGCTATGTCTTCCTTGTCCACAGGAGACCAGAACCTTACATGGTACTGCATGTGTGGTCTGACCAGTGATTTCTAAAGTGGTAGGACTATGTTCTCATCGCAGGCATCTATGCCCCCTTTGATGCAACCCATTATCTTATTGGCCTTGGCAGCAGATGCCTGACACTGGTTTCTACAGCTTAGTTTGCTGTTCACTAAAATTTCTAGGTCCTTTTCCATGCCAGTGTTACCCAGTGTTTTACCATTTAGTATGTACGGGGTGACTTGCATTATTCCTACCCATGTGTATAACCTTACATTTGTCAGTATTAAACCTGATCTGCCATTTCTCTGCCCAAGCCTCCAATCTATCCAGATCCATCTGTAGCAGTATACTGTCTTCATCAGTGTAAATTACTTTACACAGTTTAGGGTCATCTGCAAAAATTTATATTTTACTGTGCAAGCCTTCTACAAGATCATAATAAATATATTGAAAAGGATAGGGCCCAGTACTGACCCCTGAGGTACTCAACTAGTGACCGTGACCTAATCATAGTGTGCATTAATAACCACCCTCTGTTTTCTATTACTGAGCCAGTTACTTACCCACATACAGACATTTTCTCCAGTCCAAGCAGTCTTATTTTATATACTAACTTTTTATGTGGTACAGTGTCAAATGCTTTGGAGAAGTCCAGATATACGACATCCATTGATTTGCTCCTGTTAAGTCTAGAACTTACCTCCTCATAGAAACTGATTAAAATTAGTTTGACATGACCGATCCCTCATGAAGCCATGCTGATATGGCGTTATTTGCTTATTTTCCTTGAGGTACTCCAAGATAGCATCTCTTAGAAAAACTTCAAAACTGTTTACCCACGACGGATGTTAACTTACCGGCCTATAGTTTACAGGCTCTGTTTTTGAACCCTTTTGAATAATGGCACCATATTTGCTATGCACCAATCCTGTGGAACACTCTCTGTCAGTATACAGTCCTTAAATATCAGAAATAAGGGTCTGGCTATGACATTACTTAATTCTCTTAGGATACGGGGGTGTATGCCATCCGATCCTGCAATTTGTCCATTTTAATCTTTTTAAGATGCCGCTGTACTTCTTCCTGGGTCATACAGGGCACTTTTAATGGGGAATTTACTTCTATTTAATAGCTTTGCTTTCTCCTCATCGCTTTCTGCAACTTCATCCTCATCACTCTGTAAAGGGCAGACACCTTCAGATTTATAATTTTTACCATTTATATAATTGAAGAACATTTTAGGGTTAGTTTTGCTCTCTTTGGCAAGTCATCTCTCGGTCCCTAGTTTGGCAGCTTTTATTTGTTTTTGTTTTTTTTTTACATATTTTTACATATTTTATTTCTTTGCTTATAGTTTTTCAGTGCTTCCTCACTACCCTCCTGTTTTAGTGATTTAAATGCTCTATTTTTGTCATTTATTGCTTTCTTTAAAGTTCTATTTATCCACATTAGTTTCTTCTTGTTCCTTAACCTTTTATTCCCATAAGGTATGTACCTCTCACAATTAGATTTTAGGATGCTTTTAAAAATATAACATTTTGTGGCTGTATTTTTATTTTTGAGGACTTGGTCCCAGTTAGTTAGGCCTATGGCCTCTCTTAGTTGGCTAAATTTAGCTTTTTTGAAGTTTAGCATTTTTGTTCCTCCCTGAAGAAACACTCTTTTGAATGATAATTGGAAGGTTATTACTTTATGGTCAGCTTCATTGCTGTCTTGCATTTAGACCATTTTCTGAGGATCCACCAAAGTTATGTAGAGGCGTTATTAAGACCGGCGTCTAAAACACTGGTCTTAATAAATGACCCCTATATTCTTTTACATCCAGCTAGTAAGGCTACTTTCACACCTGCATTAGGTGCGGATCCGTCTGGTATCTGCACAGATGCACAAACGGATCCGCACCTATAATGCAAACGCTTGTATCCGTTCAGAACGGATCCGTTTGCATTACCATGAACAAAAAAAATAAAAATTTTGGTTAATGATGATGCAAACGGATCTGTTTTGACTTACACTGAAAGTCAATGGGAGGCGGATCCGTTTTCAATTGCACCATGTTGTGTCAGTGAAAACGGATCCGTCCGCATTGACTTATATTGTAAGGACGGATCCGTTTGGGTCCGCATCGTCAGGCGGATATCAAAACGCTGCAAGCAGCGTTTTGGTGTCCTCCTCCAGAGCGGTATGGAGGCTGAACGGAGGCAAACTGATGCATTCTGAACGGATCCTTATCCATTCAGAATGCATTGGGGCTAAACTGATCCATTTTGGGCTGCTTGTGAGAGCCCTGAAATGTATCTCACAAGCGGACCCAGAAACGCCAGTGTGAAAATAGCCTTAGATTTGTCATGTATTACAGGCACAGCTCATACCAGACACTTAATATTCATCCCTGTTCTTATCTACAGTAATTCTGCTACAGTATTGCAATCAAACTGTGCAGTCAATAAATAGTATTTAGGTGCGAGAGATTCCTTCTGAAACTAAAATGTATGCTACAAAGGTCACATGTCTGCAGAACTGTTTATCTCAGGCCTCCGCCTTGTCATGTGAAAACTCACCAAAGTAGTCTTCTTACCAGAGTTATCTGAATAGCTGACTCACTTTACGTCCACATGGGATAGATAATCTGCGCAGAGTTGCATGCAACAAATCCAACATATTTTTTAGTTGCAGCTGCAAAGTGGATGAGATTTTAAGAACTCTCATCCATACACTGCGAGTAAAAAAACTGCAGCATAAACTTACCTGCAGTACGGATTTTAACTCCTTAACGACCTAGGACGAGAATGCTCGTCCTAAATGGCTGGTACTTTGCGCCCCAGGACGATAATTCTCATCCTGCAGTCCCCCCCCCCCCTTCCCATGTGCACTGCAGATTACTGACAGCCGGATAGGTGCTGCATCCACCAGCATCGGTGATAACGCTGATGCTGGTGGATTAAACCCTTATATGCTGCGGCATATGGGCTTTGAACTAATGGTAGCCTGTGGATGGCACTGTTATGGGGGCATCTGTGGATGGCACTGTTATGGGGGCGTCTGTGGATGGCATGACACTGCTATGGGGGGGCGATCTGTGGATGCTATTTGACATCCACAGATCCCCCCCATAACAGTGTCAGCCACTGTGAATGACCCCCAATACAGGGGGTGGGGGCTGGCATCTACACTAGTATTGAAATGGCTGCGGGGGCCCAGTGCAGTCATTGTATTCCATTGCACCGGGCCTCACTCACTGTACTAATGGTATCTACTGTAACTGCAGGCAGGCAATGGTTAACTATAGATATGTTCAATCCAGCACTGAGCAGCCTGTACTTACGATCATAGCAGGCTGGAGGCAGGAGGCTGGGCGGGCGGGCACTGGCAGCATAACTTCCTATGTCACGTGCCTGCGCCGCCGGCTTCATTCATAAAGTGGGCGGAGCAGGCACGTGACGTAGGAAGTTACGCTGCCAGCGCCCGCCCAGCCTTCTGCCTCTAGCCTGCTATGATCGTAAGTATAGACTGCTCAGCGGTGGATCGAACATATCTATAGTTAACCATGGCATGCCTGCAGTTACAGTAGATACCATTAGTACAGTGAGCAGGGCCCGGTGCAATAGAATACAGTGACTGCACCGGGCCCTGCTGCCATTACAAAACTAAAGGCCAGCCCCTCCTTGCTGATACACACGCTGGCCGCGCTGTGCAGCTTGCGGTCGACAGTGTATCAGTGTAAAAATGGCAGCCTTCACCCCATAAGACGCACTGCCATTTCCCTCCCACTTTTGGGTGGGGGGGGGAGTGCGTCTTATAGGGTGAAAAATACGGTATTGGGCTACGAGGCAGACTTAACGATCTTGTGAGAATGATGTGTCCCCCCCCCCCCCATTGTGTCACTGTCTTTGTTATTTGTGTTGTCTCTGATATTAGTTTGATGAAGCATTTCTTCTTGAGTGGCACTGGGCTCTCGGGTCCCTGAGGTGCCCCCCCCCCCTACTACTTGTCTTCCTGTTCTAGGATATGATGCTCAGTGGTCCTATATTGGACTTATTAAAGACAGATGCAATTTTTCTCTGTAAACTTTGTTATATTGTTGCTCGACTTTTCACTTTCTATCATTGAATATTATTGAATGTCATTGGTGCTCAGTCAATGTGAATGTGGTGCTGTACATGTTTCACCCTTTACTTTGTACTAATGTGCATGAATCTATTGTAAATGTGCTTTGTCATTTCTATAATCTTTAATAAATATTCAATTATATAAAAAAAATTAAAAATCAATTTTTTAAAAAAAGGCGTATGCCCCACCAAAATAGTACCAATCTAACCGTCACCTCATCCCACAAAAAATGATCCTTACCTAAGACAATCGCCCAAAAAATAAAAATAACTAGGGCTCAGACTATGGAGACACTAAAACATGTTTTTTTTGTTTGTTTTAAAAATGCTTTTATTCAGTTAAATGTAAAAAAATAAATGTATTAAAAAGTAGACATATTAGGTATTGCCGCGTCCGTAACAACCTGCTGTATAAAAATATCACATGACCTAACCCCTCAGATGAACACTGTAAAAAAAAAGTTAAAATAAAACATTTTTCTCACCTTACATCACAAAAAGTGTAATAGCAAGCGATCAAAAAGGTCATGCACCCCAAAATAGTGCCAGTCATCTCACCCCACAAAAATTATACCCTACCTAAGACAATTGCCAAAAAAATAATAAATAAATAAAAAAAATATGGCTTACAGAATTGGGAAAACTTAAACCAAACAAGAAAAAAGTCTCTCAGACTATGGAGACACTAAAACATGACTTTTTTTTTTGTTTCAAAAGGGATATTATTGTGTAAAACCTAAATAAAATAAATCATACATTATAGGTATCGCTGCATCCGTAAGAACCTGCTGTATAAAAATATCACAAGACCTAACCCCTCAGGTGAACACCGTAATAAAAAATAAATTAAAAAGTGTAAAAAAGCCATTTTTTGGCACCTTACATTACAAAAAGTGTAATACCAAGCAATCAAAAAGTCATACACACCCTAAAATAGTACCAAACTGTCATCTCGCACCGAAAAAAATTAGATTCTACATAAGACAGTCGCCAAAAAAATTAAAACTATTACAGAATATGGAAAACTTAAACCAAACAGAAAAAAGAAGTAGTCATATTTGGTATTGTCGTGTGTGTAACAACCTGTTCTATAAAAATACCACATGATCTAACCCAGTGGTGGGCAAACTTTTTTGTCAACTGAGCCGAATATCGCCAAAACCACTATTTAAATTTCTTTCGAGAGACACATTTAAAAAACCTAAAATATTGCGTCAACAGTACCAGTGAGGACTATTAGGGCTCATGCACAGGACCGTGTGCCCGCCATTGCCATATTGCAGGCCGCATACGGCGGGTCCGCAATACACAGGCACTGGCCGTGTGCAGCCCGCATCATGGACCCATTCACTTCAATGGGTCCAGGATCCGGGATATGAGTGCTACAGAGTGCTTCCATGGTGATTCTGGCTGTGCCTCCGCAACGCAAAAAAGTTGGGCATGCGCTACTTTTTTGCGGTGCGGAGGCACAGCCAGAAGCACCACGGAAGCACTCTGTAGCACTCATATCCCGATCCTGGACCCATTGAAGTGAATGGCTCCATGATGCGGGCTGCACACGGCCATGTGCAGCCCGCATCATGGATCCATTCACTTTAGCATGCGCTACTTTTTTGCAGTGTTGGCAGTCGGATGTGGATTGCGAACCCCATTCAAGTGAATGGGTCCGTGATCCTCATGTAGCTGCCCCATGTCCGTGCATTGCGGACCGCTATTCGCTGTTATGTGGGGGATCTGTGGAGGACACCGTTATGTGGGGGATCTGTGGAGGACACCGTTATGTGGGGGATCTGTGGAGGACACCGTTATGTGGGGGATCTGTGGAGGACACCGTTATGTGGGGGATCTGTGGAGGACACCGTTATGTGGGGGATCTGTGGAGGACACCGTTATGTGGGGGATCTGTGGAGGACACCGTTATGTGGGGGATCTGTGGAAGACACCGTTATTTGGGGGATCTGTGGAGGACACCGTTATGTGGGGGATCTGTGGAGGACACAGTTATGTGGGGGATCTGTGGAGGACACAGTTATGTGGGGGATCTGTGGAGGACACCGTTATGTGGGGGATCTGTGGAGACACATTTACTTGACACATAGGGCCATGAGGGGGGCCAGCATAAGACACACATATAGCATCTTATGCTGGTCCCCCTCATGGGCCTATGTGTCCCCTCATGTGTCCTAAACTGCGCACATAACTGGCTTTGTATGTAAAGTATTTTACTACTGTCTGAAACAATCTCTCTCCTATTGATAAAATGGCCAGCCTCTGTACTCACTTTCACTATGAATGCACGGTACTGAGTGGGCTGGTGTTCTGCCACTTTTCTATACCCGGACAAAAGTCTATACCCGGAAGTGATGTAGCTGCACCGGAAGTCGCTCGCTGCAGTGCATTCATAGTGAAAGTGAGTACAGAGGCTGGCCATTTTATCAATAGGAGAGAGCTTGTTTCAGACAGTAGTAAAATACTTTGCACACAAAGTGTATGGGGCCCCTTCATATATAATTGCAGCATTTTCGGGTTCGATTATTTTTTTGATATATCGTGCAGCCCTAGTGTGCAGGATGGGTCGCCGTGGGAGCCTGCACCAAAGAGTCGCTTAGAAGGGTCTAAAGAGCCGCTTGTGGCTCGAGAGCCGCACTTTGCCGACCACTGATCTAACCTGTCAGATGAACATTGTAAATAAAAGAATAAAAACGGTGCCAAAAAATCTATTTTTTGTTACCTTGCCTCACAAAAAGTGTAATATAGAGAATCCAAAAATCATATGTACCCTAAAATAGTACCAACAAATTTTCACCTTATCCCATAGTTTCCAAAATGGGGTCATTTTTGGGGAGTTTCTACTCTAGGGTGCATCAGTGACAAATGTGACATGGCAGCTTAAAATTATACCAGTGAAATCTGCCCTCCAAAAACCATATGGCGTTCCTTTCCTTCTGTGCCCTGCCGTGTGTCCATACAGCAGTTTACGACCACATATGGGGTGTTTCTGTAAACTAAAGAATCAGGGCAATAAAAATATTGAGTTATGTTTGGCTGTTAACTCTTGCTTTGTTAGCGGAATTTTTTTAAAATTAAAATGTAAAATCTACCAAAGTGAAATTCTGAAATATCATCTCCTTTTGACATTTATTCTTGAGGAACACCTAAAGGGTTAACAAAGTTTGTAAAATCAGTTTTGAATACTTTGAGGGATATAGTTTCTAAAATCTGGTTGGGTGTGGGAGTGGTTTCTATTATGTTGGTGTGGATTATATTATGTAAGCCTCACAAAGTGACTTCAGACTTGAACTGGTCATTAAAAAGTGGGTTTTGGAAATGTTCTGAAAAATTTCAAGATTTGCTTCTAAACTTCTAAGCCTTATAACATCGCCCAAAAATAAAATGGCATTCACAAAATGATCTAAACATGAAAGTAGACATATGAGGAATGTAAAGTAACAACTATTTTTTGGAGTTATTACTATTATAAAAGTAGAGAAATTGAAATTTTCTAATTTTTCTAAATTTTGGGTAAACTTGGTAATTCTTTATTAATAAAAAATTTATTTTTTTGACTCAGTTTTACCACTTTCATGAAGTACAGTATGGAACGAGAAAACAATCTCAAAATGGCCTGGATAAATAAAAGCGTTTTAAAGTTATCACCACATAAAGTCACACGTCAGATTTGCTAAAAATGGCCTGGTCCTTAAGGTGAAAAATGGCAGGGTCCTGAAGGGGTTAAATCTGCACCATGTCAATTTACGCTGTGGATATCTACCGCAGGTTTCACACTTTGCAATGCATCAATATAATCCATCTGCAACAGAAAATCCTCAGCCGTGCGATGCTCAGAAATGTCCGGTCGCTGCTGGGTCAGAGCAACAGAATTAGGGAGCAGGTTCACCTCCTATTGCATCCCTAACACTGACCCTGTCTCCTGTCTGTATGAGCCTTTGGTTTTTATTGCAGCTATGGATGTCTTGGTTCCTGTGTGTCCTTATGTGTGTGCTGTCTGTCTTATGTTTGTGTGGACAGCGTTTTCTGAGCACGGGTTCCAGTCAGCAAGGCTGTGGCAGGTTAGCGTGGAACTGTTTGGGTTCACCTGTCATATTCATAGATCTGTTCATGTTCCCCTTCTTTCATGCTGCTTGGCCAGTGAGACTCCTGCTCCTCCGTGCCTAGGAGGAGTAGGTTGTCTTACCCTGCTCCTTAGTTCAGGGCCATCCTGAGGGCTTGTAGGGACTATTAGGTTCTGGGGTATGAGCCCTCCTACCACCAGGGTCGGCTCACACAGACAGGAGACAGGGTCTGTGTTAGGGATGCAATAGGAGGTGACCTGCTCCCTAATTCTGTTGCTCTGACCCAGCAGCGACCGGACATTTCTGAGTATCTCATGGCTGAGGGTTTCTCCCATCCTCAGCCGTGACAGTCCGCAATTTCGTTCCGCATTTTGCAGAACGGAATTGCGGACCCATTCATTTCTATGGGGCCGCACGATGGGTCCGCATTTCCGTTCCCATGTGGACAAGAATAGGCATATTCTATTAGTGCCCGCAAAATGTGGAACGCACATTGCCGCTGTACGTGTTTTGCTGATCCGCAAAACATGTTACGGACGTGTGAATGGAGCCTTAATGGGTTATCCTGGAAAAGATAATGATGACCTATCCTCTGTACATTGTATAGGGCAGTGCTTGGTATTGCAGCATATCTTTATTAGGTTAAAAGGGGCTGAGCTGCACGTAGGCCATGTGAACGATGTACAGTGACATCAAATGTCTGTATGTGGGTAAGTTACTGGCTCAGTGATAGAAAACAGAGGGTTGTTAATGGTACACACTCAGATTGGGTCACTGTTACTAGTGAAGTACCTCAGGGGTCAGTATTGGGCCCTATTATCTTCAATATATTTAATGATCTTCTAGAAGGCTGGCACAGTAAAATATCAATTTTCGCAGATGACACTAAACTGTGTAAAGTAATTGACATGGAAGAGGACAGTATACTACTACAGAGGGATCTGGATAGATTGGAGGCTTGGGCAGAGAAGGGGCAGATGAGGTTTAACGCTGACAAATGTAAGGTTATGCACATGGGAAGGAATAATGCAAATCACCCGTACATACTAAAATGGTAAAACGCTCTGTAACACTGACATGGAAAAGGACCTAGGAATTTTAATAAACAGCAAACTAAGCTGCAAAAACAGTGTCAGGCAGCTGCTGCCAATGCCAATAAGATAATCGGTTGCATCAAAAGGGGCATAGATGCTCAAGAGGAGAACATAGTCCTACCACTTTACAAATCACTAGTCAGACCACACATGAAGTACTGTGTACAGTTCTGGGCTCCTGTGAACAAGGCAGACATAGCAGAGCTGGAGAGGGCCAGCAGTGACGTCATGACATGTGTCTCACTGCTGCAGCAGGCAGAAGGAGAGAAGGAGCGCAGGGGGATGAGCTGCGGTAATGACATTACCGCCGGCTCCCCTGCGCTGCAGCAATGATAGGTATGTGAGGGGGCCACGGGGGGGGTCATTACACTGTGAGGGCCCCTTACACAATATAATGACCCCCAGTGCCCCCCATTTAGTATAAAGATCCCCAATGACCCTCCATTCAGTATAATGACCCCCAGAGCCCCCATTCAATATAATGACCCCCAGTGACCACCATACAGTATAATGACCCCCAGTGCCCCCTCCATACAGTATAACCCCCAGTGTGGGGGCCACTGGGGGGTCATTATTCTGAATGTAGGGAGACTGGGGACATTGTTCTGAATAGAGGGCCACTGTGGGGTCATTATACTGTGTGTGGGGCCACTGGGGGGTCATTATACTATGCGTGTGTGGGGGTCATTATACGGTGTGAAGGGCTACCAGTGGTCATTATACTGTATAGGGGCCAGTGGGGGTCATTATACTGTGTGGGAGCCACAGGAGGATATATAAATGTAAAAAAATGTCTCAAGTGGGCCCACTGGAACCTGGAGCCGGCCCTGGGGAAATTTATTAAAACTGGTGTAAAGAAAAACTGGCTTAACCACTTCAGCCCCGCTAGGTGAAACCCCCTTCATGACCAGAGCACTTTTTACACTTCGGCACTACACTACTTTCACCGTTTATCGCTCGGTCATGCAACTTACCACCCAAATGAATTTTACCTCCTTTTCTTCTCACTAATAGAGCTTTCATTTGGTGGTATTTTATTGCTGCTGACATTTTTACTTTTTTTGTTATTAATCAAAATGTAACGATTTTGTTGCAAAAAAATGACATTTTTCACTTTCAGCTGTAAAATTTTGCAAAAAAAACGACATCCATATATACATTTTTCGCCAAATTTATTGTTCTACATGTCTTTGATAAAAAAAAAATGTTTGGGCAAAAAAAAAAATGGTTTGGGTAAAAGTTATAGCATTTACAAACTATGGTACAAAAATGTGAATTTCCGCTTTTTGAAACAGCTCTGACTTTCTGAGCACCTGTCATGATTCCTGAGGTTCTACAATGCCCAGACAGTAGAAAACCCCCACAAATGACCCCATTTTGGAAAGTAGACACCCTAAGGTATTCGCTGATGGGCATAGTGAGTTCATAGAACTTTTTATTTTTTGTCACAAGTTAGCGGAAAATGATGATGATTTTATTTTTTTTATTTTTTCTTACAAAGTCTCATATTCCACTAACTTGCGACAAAAAATAAAAAATTCTAAAAACTTGCCATGCCCCTCACGGAATACCTTGGGGTGTCTTCTTTCCAAAATGGGGTCACTTGTGGGGTAGTTATACTGCCCTGGCAATTTAGGGGCCCAAATGTGTGAGAAGAACTTTGCAATCAAAATGTGTAAAAAATGACCGGTGAAATCCAAAAGGTGCACTTTGGAATATGTGCCCCTTTGCCCACCTTGGCAGCAAAAAAGTGTGACACATCTGGTATCGCCGTACTCAGGAGAAGTTGGGGAATGTGTTTTGGGGTGTCATTTTACATATACCCATGCTGGGTGAGAAAAATATCTTGGTCAAATGCCAACTTTGTATAAAAAAATGGGAAAAGTTGTTTTTTGCCAAGATATTTCTCTCACCCAGCATGGGTATATGTAAAATGACACCCCAAAACACATTCCCCAACTTCTCCTGAGTACGGCGATACCAGATGTGTGACACTTTTTTGATGCCAAGGTGGGCAAAGGGGCACAAATTTTTTGACACAAGTTAGGCCTCATGCACACGACCGTTGTGTGCACCCGTGGCCATTGTGCCTTAGACGTTTTTTTCTGCGGCTCCATTGACTTTCAATGGGGCCGTTGAAAACTCGGCTTGTGCACCGTTTTTACACCGCGCCCGTGACCCGTGTTTCTAGGCCGTGAAAAAAATATAACCTGTCCTATTTTTTTCACGGGCAACGGGTCGCGGCCCCATTCAAGTCAATGGGGCCGTGAAAAACGCGGTTGCACACCCGTTTGTCATCCGCGTCCGCGCCCGCTCCGCGCCCGTTTTATTTCTTCTTATGGCATGGGCAAATTGTCTGGCCAAAACTTGTGGCAATAAAATTGAAAAAAAAAATTGACAGGAAGTTTGAGGTGACAGGATATGCTAATTTCTAGTCATCTGTGGTAAACAGCTTCTGTATAGTGAGGCAGCAATTGCAGCAGGTGCAAATACAGCCACAATGCCACGATGGGATGTAGAAAAGCTTATTTCCCTCGTCCAGGAGAGGCCGGAGCTTTGGGATACCCGGCAGAATTCTTATATTGACCGGCAAAAAAAGGATGCTTCATGGGAGCAAGTGGCACGGAGCATGCGCCGAAGCGAATGGGCCAAGGCTGATAGCCGAGGCCGGGCCGAATTAGGTAAGTGTTATCAATGTAGTTGTGCTGTCCTTGTCCTCTGTGTGGCCCTAAGATGTAGTTGGAAATTCCCTGAGGGGACAATAGTGTTTTTGGGGTGGTCCATCCTCCTTTTGCGGAAAGGCCTGTAAATGGTTGGTAAATGAGGCGTCTAATTTTTCCCCTATATTAATTGTTTACCTCACAAATGTCTTCTATGTCATTTCTAAACAGTGAAACAAACCAAAACCCGCTGGGCAAGTTGCCGCGACCAGTTTAGGCGGGAGCTGAGCAGCAAAGGCCGGAGTGGGGAGGGGTCGTCGCGTAAACGGCCCTATATATATACGGCCCAGTTGCAATTTCTTCGGCCAGTTATGGAATTGAGGCCGTAAGTATTTTTCACTTTTTTTCCCCCAAAGTTTCATATTTGCACACTTACGTTTGTTTGGACAAAGCGAAAGTTTCCCTGTTAAAAATGGATACAGTTCAGTAGTTCTATTACAGACCTATACTTTCGGTGTGGCAGCCATGTCAGAACTGACTACATCCTGCTTTTAAACTACTGAAACTCCCAGCATGATAGAATAGCTGTAAGCTACTCGGTCCTGCTTGGAGTTGTAGTTGGCCATCAGCTGGTGTGCAACAGTTTCTAAATGCATGGTGTTGGTTGCCTACCTCAGTTTAGTGGTGTAGTCAAACCAGGGTCCACCGCTTTGGAGCTGAATGATGAGACGACACGTGAAGTGTGCAGATGTCGCCTCCCTTATCTGTTTTGTTTGTGTCAAAGCAATTTATTGTCCCTCCTGGAACATAGATGTTTGAAATTGGAACTTGAAAAACGAATAGAGATGACACTTGCGCACTGCACGCATTATTTCCTCATACAGTAGATTATCGTGTTTGTCGGCTCCTAGTCACACACCAATGTTTCTAAACGCTTTTCATATGCCTCCCATTTTAATGGGAGCCCGGACTAGGGTTTTTTGTTTTTAATTTTTCGGGCGACATGAGAATTGTACCATAGCAACATATTATCAAAATTTCTTTTAGTTTAGAAATGGGTACCCTTTACCTATTGGCATTGTAATTTATCTAGCAGAATTGGTATTGCACCGAACCCCACATGGTTTCCTACCATTCCTCCTATAATCTGACTATAACCACATTCTAGGCAAAAGTTGAAAGCTGAGGTTGCAACAACGCTTGAGCAGCAGGATTACAACTAGGACTATCATCATGGTCAAGTGAGGCCTGGTACATGTTGTTTATCTGTATATGTAGTTCTACTAGGTTCAAATTACATCTTGGATATTTACATGTTGGTAGCGGGGCACATGCAGATGAGTTGGCCTCAATTTCAGCACTGGTTTTGGTCCTTGAATGCGGAATCCTCTTCAGAGGCTGGACAGCTCCATGCAGCAATCAATGTTTTCTCTTTTCCAAAACAATAGGCCTTTACCAGACGTATCCCATCAATAGATTCCAAATGTATTTGAAATGGGATTTCCACATTTCACATTGAAGCAGTTTTTTGATGAGTAAATAAAAATTTCAGTTGTATGCTGCCTGTCCGTATATTTATTCTATTTGCACAGTTTGTTTGCGCCTAATATAATCAATGTGCTTTTGGAATGTGTAACGCAAATGATCTAATGTGTTTTTTGTATTCATTTTTTTACGTACAGTACTGTGGACAGTCTGGATCCATCCCACGACTCTGAATCGTCGGGCAGTGAAACCCCTGGAGTCTTTTCCCCGCAGGCAAGTCCAGAACCAAGCCCGGCTCAGGACCCAGAAGACTCCACGCAGGCTGAGGCCCCCCTACCACTGGCCAATCCACCCAGGATTGTCCAGTCTCAGCCCAGACGGCGCCGACAAGTCCCTCCCTCTACCTCTGGGCCAGAGAGTCGGGAGATTATTGATGCACGCGTCATCGATTTTCTGGCCCAGAGGAGGAGTGATAGCAAGGAGGAGAAGCTGTTGAAGGGACTGGGCACGCTCCTGCAGCAGGTTCCTCAAAACGAACATCCGGACTGCGTGGCCTCCATAGCCATCGTCATAAAAATGTTCGCTTGCCCCAACCATGGGGACATCATTGGGCGATTAAACAATATGCGCATCGAGGTTGAAAATGCTGGCCAGCAGCCCAATCCGGCCCCATACCAATTCCCTCCCCAACCCACCCAAGGCCCTTCTTATGCCCCCCCCTCAACAGTACCTTCCACCTCAGGGGCCAAGTCATTCTGTGGGGCAGCCCCTTTACCATCCCAGTGTAGCAACTGGGGCACCACCACCGGCCCATGTTAGGCCACGGTCCTCTTTTCCGCCTGGTTCGTTCTCGCAGGACCTTCTGGAATTGTAATTTATGGTTGCATTGTTTGGAAAAGCATTTTATTTGTTCTTTGTTTATTGGTGTTAAAATACTATTGACTGTGTTTTGGGTGGGCCCATAATTTTACTAAATTATTGTTTGGGTCCCAAATCATTGACTAGTGTTTTATTTGCACACTACACACAACATTCTCATTTGAAAACACAATGTAAAACATAAGCTACACACACTGTATCTCACAAAGCCACACTTTATTTGGACAAACAACATCTTTATTTAGGGTTCCTGTGCAGATGAGGTATTAGAAAAATTTTTGGACCCGAAGAGCCAAATATCAAGATGTTTCATTAAATTAACATTTAGACAGAAACATCTTTAATATTTTTAAATAATTTTTAAATATTATGTGAGGTCCAAAAAATCTCAGCCCGCAAGCCCACGTCAAGGGTCCTCATTATCTTGCGAGTCCCTACACTCAACTAACACAATCATTTATAGTAAGTTAGCTAGAAAATAATAAAAAACTAAAGAGCCCAGAAGATTTCAAAAACTGCCACGAATAGCGTCCCTCTGCCACGGCAAAGACCCCTCTGGGCTGATAAAGTAGTCTGCAAAGAGTTCCCGAACTGCAATGCCTGCAGTCCCAGGTCGTCGATGCAGGGTCCTTTCCAAACCCAAATCTGATGACGTAGGAAGATCTTCCATGTCAACAGAAGAGGAAGCCTCGTGAATCCTGGTGAAGTTGTGTAGAACGACACAAGCTTTAATCACCAGGGTAGCATTCTCCGGATCCATCTGTATGGATGACAGAAACACCCTCCACTTGCTAGAGAGTATCCCGAAAGCGCACTCCACATACCGACGGGCACGAGTCAACCGGTAGTTGAAGATACGCCTCCTGACATCCAAACCACGCTTTGGGAAGGGCCGCATAACATGTGGAGTCAATGCAAACCCTTCATCCGCCACGATGACAAACGGAGCCGGCGGACCTGCATATCCAGGCAGTCTTCTGGACTCGGGCAGGGCAAGCTGGTTGGCACGAAGCCGCTCACCCATTCTAGAAGCACTAAAGATGCGAGCATCCGCAGTGCTTCCATAGGACCCGATATCTACCATTATAAACCGGTAATGACTGTCAGCAACAGCCATCAGCACTACCGAGAAAAACTGTTTATAATTGAAGAAACGGCTCCCTGAGTGTGGCGGCTTCTTCACACGGATGTGCTTGCCATCCATTGCCCCGATGCAGTTTGAGAACTGCGCAGAATTTTGGAAGCCCTCAGCGATCCAAAGCCAATCGTCCACCTTGGGCTGTGGCATCACCGTCTCTCGGAGTTGCTGCCAGATGACATGGCAAGTGTGTCGTACAATTCTCGAGATCGTTGAGGTCCCTAAAAGAAACTCAAAATGCAGGGATGCAAAAGAGTTCCCAGTGGCAAGGAATCTGTAGGAAAAAGGAAAAAAAAAAAAACACAGTCATCAACAAATCGCATGTAAGAACAGATTCAGGATTCTAGTATAATGCTGTATACACTACACGATTGAAAACACCATATGTCTAGTGGTGGGGAACCTATGGGACGGGTGCCATAGTCGGCACTCAAGGCCCTGTGTGTGGGCAGTACTACCACAACTAAGTGACAACAACTATGTTTAGACCCTTTTTAATGCAGTAAATGCTGTGCAAGTGCACAATTATGTGACCATTATGCATGATGAGGACGATAGCTGGAAATCTCGTGGGTTGCCAGCAGCACAATCATCCCAAATAGGGTCCAGACCGGTACATCGACTGGGAACAAGGTGGTGCACGCAGAGAGAGATCCTGACAGAGGGACCAATTTCATTCAGACACTATCAAAAACCACGGCACTCGACAGTATAGGATGAAAATTGTTGACAGATTGCTAACTCTGAAAGGAAGGTTACAGCTGCTGAATCACGGCGGACTGAGTGTATTAAACACCATTTTTAGCAAACGCCTGGCGAGTGCAGTGTATTTTTGGAGTGTCTGGAGGACGATAGCTGAACACAAGTTTTGAACTGTATCCAAATGGTAAAAAATGCACAAAAAATGTTATGGCATGTGACAGGGATTAATGTGTAAAGAAACAAACCATTAAAGTCCCCCCAAAAGTAAAAAAGGGCAAAGAAATGCTACTTCAGCAAACAGTAGCACATGTCTCACAGCAGCCATTTTGGAGCACATGTTACTCCTAACACAAGCACTGCACATTTCTGGTGAAACTTAACAAGTACTATACTGCTTACCTCAACGTGACGATGAGCCTTTCCTCAGGAGTAATGCTGCGCCTCATATTGGTGTCCATAAAGGTAAGGACAGTACGTAGAGACGACAGCAATCGGTCAAAGGTACCCACTGACATCCGACAGAAGGAAAAGAACTTCTCCGGATGGCGGCGAAGATCTTGGTAGAGGGTATGGAAGTGTCCTTTCCGGTGCCGTTGAGAAACAATCGGATGGACCCAAAATCGTCGCCTTCTCCTCGGTTCCTCATTCATCAAAGGAGTGCGCTGTCCCCAACGCCGAGAAACCAGCCAATGCAGCAAGACCTCGTCCTCAGAATCAGACATGGTGATACAGCAAAGAGAGCAGCCAAAATAACCTCTGTACTCTGGAAAGACTACAGAAAATGGCCACCAATGCATACTCAGGTGCCCCTGATTTATACCAGTATCCTGGGTGGAGATATTAAAATGACATTTTTTTAACTATTCCTAGATTTCTGACGGTCCGCAAAAAAAACGGGAACACGGACACACGGAAGCACAACGGAAGCAAAAACGGCCACGGATCACGGAACAACGGAACCACGTTTTGCGGCCCGAGAAAAAAAACTGTCGTGTGCATGAGGCCTTAGGCCTCATGCACACGACAGTTTTTTTTCACGGCCCGCAAAAACGGGGTCCGTGGGTCCGTGATCCGTGACCGTTTTTCCGTCCGTGGGTCTTCCTGGATTTTTAGAGGATCCACGGACATGAAAAAAAGTCATTTTGGTGTCCGCTGGGCCGTGCGGAGCCAAACGGATCCGTCCTGAATTACAATGCAAGTCAATGGGGACGGATCCGTTTGACGTTGACACAATATGGTGCCATTTCAAACGGATCCGTCCCCATTGACTTTCAATGTAAAGTCTGGAGTTCTGTTATACCATCGGATTGGAGTTTTCTCCAATCCGATGGTATATTTTAACTTGTAGCGTCCCCATCACCATGGGAACGCCTCTATGTTAGAATATACTGTCGGATATGAGCTACATCGTGAAACTCATTTCCGACAGTATATTCTAACACAGAGGCGTTCCCATGGTGATGGAGACGCTTCAGGTTAGAATATACAAAAAAACTGTGTACATGACTGCCCCCTGCTGCCTGGCAGGTGCTGCCAGGCAGCAGGGGGCAGACCCCCCCCCCCCCTGTTTTTAACTCATTGGTGGCCAGTGGGCCCCCCCTCCCCTGTTGTTAACTTGTTGGTGGCCAGTGTGCGCACCCCCCTCCCTCCCTCCCTCTATTGTTTTAATACATTGGGGCCAGTGTGCGCGCGCCCCCCAACCCCCCCTCCCTCCCTCTATTGTTTTAATACATTGGGGCCAGTGTGCGCGCGCCCCCCCAACCCCCCCTCCCTCCCTCTATTGTTTTAATACATTGGGGCCAGTGTGCGCACCCCCCCAACCCCCCCCCCCCCCTCCCTCCCCCCATTGTAATCATCATTGGTGGCAGCGGAGTAGAAGATTTTCCTACTTACCTGGCTGCTGGCTGCTGCGATGTCTGCGTCCGGCCGGGAGCTCCTCCTACTGGTAAGTGACAGCAATGCGCCGCACAGACCTGTCACTTACCAGTAGGAGGAGCTCCCGGCCGGACGCAGACATCGCAGCAGCCAGCAGCCAGGTAAGTATGAAAATCTTCTACTCCGCTGCCACCGATGATGATTACAATAGAGGGAGGGAGGGGGGGGGGGGGTTGGGGGGGTGCGCACACTGGCCCCAATGTATTAAAACAATAGAGGGAGGGAGGGGGGGGGGGTTGGGGGGGTGCGCACACTGGCCCCAATGTATTAAAACAATAGAGGGAGGGAGGGGGGGTTGGGGGGCGCGCGCACACTGGCCCCAATGTATTAAAACAATAGAGGGAGGGAGGGGGGTGCGCACACTGGCCACCAACGAGTTAACAACAGGGGAGGGGGAGGGGGGGGGCCGCACAATGATATTCAAACTGGGGAGGGGGGGGTCTGCCCCCTGCTGCCTGGCAGCCCTGATCTCTTACAGGGGGATATGATGGGGTTAATTGTACTATCATATCCCCCTGTAAGAGATCGGGTGCTGCCAGGCAGCAGGGGGCAGTCTTGTACACTGTTTGTAGTGTATTCTAACTAGAAGCGTCCCATCACCATGGGAACGCCTCTGTGTTAGAATATACTGTCGGATCTGAGTTTTCACGAAGTGAAAACTCAGCTCTGAAAAAGCTTTTATGCAGACGGATCTTCGGATCCGTCTGTATGAAACTAACCTACGGCCACGGATCACGGACACGGATGCCAATCTTGTGTGCATCCGTGTTCTTTCACGGACCCATTGACTTGAATGGGCCCGTGAACCGTTGGCCGTGAAAAAAATAGGACAGGTCATATTTTTTTCACGGCCAGGAAACACGGCTCACGGATGCGGCTGCCAAACGGTGCATTTTCCGATTTTTCCACGGACCCATTGAAAGTCAATGGGTCCGTGAAAAAAAACGGAAAACGGCACAACGGCCACGGATGCACACAACGGTCGTGTGCATGAGGCCTTAGTGGAATATGAGACTTAGTAAGAAAAAACAAAAACAAAAACAAACAAAAAATTTCCGCTAACTTGTGCCAAAAAAAATGTCTAAATGGAGCCTTACCAGGGGAGGGGTGATCAATGACAGGGGGGTGATCAATGACAGGGGGGTGATCACCCATATAGACTCCCTGATCACCCCCCTGTCATTGATCACCCCCCCTGTAAGGCTCCATTCAGACATCCGCATGATTTTTTACGGATCCATGGATACATGTATCGGATCCACAGAACGCATGCGGACGTCTGAATGGAGCCTTACAGGGGGGTTATCAATGACAGGGGGTGATCAGGGTAATCAGGGTGATCACCCCCCTGTCACTGATCACCCCCCCTGTAAGGCTCCATTCAGACATCCGCATGATTTTTTACGGATCCATGGATACATGGATCGGATCCACAGAACGCATGCGGACGTCTGAATGGAGCCTTACAGGGGGGTTATCAATGACAGGGGGTGATCAGGGTAATCAGGGTGATCACCCCCCTGTCACTGATCACCCCCCCTGTAAGGCTCCATTCAGACATCCGCATGATTTTTTACGGATCCATGGATATATGGATCGGATCCACAGAACGCATGCGGACGTCTGAATGGAGCCTTACAGGGGGGTTATCAATGACAGGGGGTGATCAGGGTAATCAGGGTGATCACCTCCCTGTCACTGATCACCCCCCCTGTAAGGCTCCATTCAGACATCCGCATGATTTTTTACGGATACATGGATACATGGATCGGATCCACAGAACGCATGCGGACGTCTGAATGGAGCCTTACAGGGGGGTTATCAATGACAGGGGGTGATCAGGGTAATCAGGGTGATCACCCCCCTGTCACTGATCACCCCCCCTGTAAGGCTCCATTCAGACATCCGCATGATTTTTACGGATCCATGGATACATGGATCGGATCCACAGAACGCATGCGGACGTCTGAATGGAGCCTTACAGGGGGGTTATCAATGACAGGGGGTGATCAGGGTAATCACCCCCCTGTCACTGATCACCCCCCCGTAAGGCTCCATTCAGACATCCGCATGATTTTTTACGGATCCATGGATACATGTATCGGATCCACAGAACGCATGCGGACGTCTGAATGGAGCCTTACAGGGGGGTTATCAATGACAGGGGGTGATCAGGGTAATCACCCCCCTGTCACTGATCACCCCCCCTGTAAGGCTCCATTCAGACATCCGCATGATTTTTTACGGATCCATGGATACATGGATCGGATCCACAGAACGCATGCGGACGTCTGAATGGAGCCTTACAGGGGGGTTATCAATGACAGGGGGTGATCAGGGTAATCAGGGTGATCACCCCCCTGTCACTGATCACCCCCCCTGTAAGGCTCCATTCAGACATCCGCATGATTTTTTACGGATCCATGGATACATGTATCGGATCCACAGAACGCATGCGGACGTCTGAATGGAGCCTTACAGGGGGGTTATCAATGACAGGGGGGTGATCAGGGAGTGTATATGGGTGATCACCCGCCTGTCATTGATCACCCCCTGTAAGGCTCCATTCAGACGTCCGCATGCGTTTTGCGGATCCGATCCATGTATCCATGGATCCGTAAAAATCATGCGGACGTCTGAATGGAGCCTTACAGGGGGGTGATCAATGACAGGGGGGTGATCAATGACAGGGGGTGATCAGGGAGTGTATATGGGTGATCACCCGCCTGTCATTGATCACCCCCCTGTAAGGCTCCATTCAGACGTCCGTATGCTTTTTGCGGATCCGATCCATGTATCCGTGGATCCGTAAAAATCATACGGACGTCTGAACGGAGCCTGACAGGGGGGTGATCAATGACAGGGCGGTGATCAATGACAGGGGGGTGATCAGGGAGTTTATATGGGGTGATCATGGGTGATCAGGGGTTTATAAGGGGTTAATAAGTGACGGGGGGGGGGTGTAGTCTAGTGTGGTGTTTGGTGCGACTGTACTGACCTACCTGAGTCCTCTGGTGGTCGATCCTAACAAAAGGGACCACCAGAGGACCAGGTAGGAGGTATATTAGACGCTGTTATGAAAACAGCGTCTAATATACCTGTTAGGGGTTAAAAAATTCGGATCTCCAGCCTGCCAGCGAGCGATCGCCGCTGGCAGGCTGGAGATCCACTCGCTTACCTTCCGTTCCTGTGAGCGCGCGCGCCTGTGTGCGCGCGTTCACAGGAAATCTCGCGAGATGACGCATATATGCGTGACTGTGCGCCAGCCTGCCACCTCCGGAACGCACATGTGCGTTAGGCGGTCCGGAGGTGGTTAATTGCCTATAGCAACCAATCAGATTTCATCCTTCATTTTCCAAAGGAGCTGTGAAAAATGAAAGGCAGAATCTGATTGGTTGCTATGGGCAGTATAATCATTTACACCAGTTTGATAAATCTCCCCCATAGTGTATATTCAGAGGGAGTCTTTTACTAAGGCCATCTTTTTATGCCGGTCTTTTTTTCCCTTTTGCGCTGGCTTTGCTGGCAGAATTTGCGCCTAATTTATGATGAGGCGTGCGAGTTTCCGAGTGTAAATGTCGGCCAAAGCTCCGTTCCCTTGAATGGAGCTTAGCCCCTCCCAGGCCAGTTGATACAAGTCGTGACGTCACTCGGCCAGTGGTAAACAGCGAGAAGGCCGCGGCGCTGCTGGAGCGCCACTGCCTTTTCAAACAGCTGATCGGCGGAGGTCCCGGGTGTCTGACCCCCGCCAATTAGATACTGATGATCTATCCAGTGCAGAACCCCTTTAAATGGTGCCATTAGAAAGTTTAACTTGTCCTGCAAAAAACAAACCATCATACGCTATATGATCGAAAATATAAGAAAAATATGACTGTGGGAAAGCAGAGAGTAAAAAAACTAAAATGCAAAAAATTTAAAATTGCAGGATCTTGAAGGGGTTAAACAAACTACCAAGTTTCTTCTTATAGATGACTGCTAGGCACAGATGCAGGCCAGCAGTGTCCTTATCAATCTTGCCATGTTTTGCTGCTGCCTGCCACTGTTTGGCTATGGTCCAAGGCAAGAGCAAGTCAGGAGGACACTGATGTGGTCTGTAGGATCGGACAGTCACAGGGATCAGCTAATATCATCCTCCACCAGCTTTACAGATGGCCCGCCAGAAAGAATTTTCCAGATTGTCCCTAGGCACCTAGGTCCAACACAAGGGGCAGTTTGTTAAGTTATGTTCACTTTCAGAAAGTTAATTTATGTAATATGACCTGACTTAATAGGATGGAAGAATCTCCTCCGGCTACACAACCTACCCTGTTACCCCTTTAAATAACCACTCCAACACTTACTTGCTTGGTAAAATGACCATGGTGGCCAACTTTATTATTCCACGCATAACAAACCACATCGTACATTATATAATCATTAATAATAATAACAATAATAACAATAACCATAATAACATACGGCATTTCCACACATAACAAGGATCCTGGAGGGCAACCCTCACGAGCCGTATCCTCCTTCACCGCCTGTCACGGAATGTGTACAGGTAACAAGGCAAAGCAACAAGTATAAACGACTCGCTGGATCCAAAAACTAAGGAACCAAGGGAGACCCCTGCAGAAGACCTGGCACTTTCCCTGGCTGCTCAGCCTATGCAAAGATCCGAATGGTGGAGGTTTGCATATCCACGAACCTTGACTATAAAGCCCTGAGCACCCTACAATAGTGAGGGGACACGACCACCGGCTCCCTACACGAGACACGGAGGGAGTCAGGGTCACCTGGGATCCAGCAAACAGATATTAACAGATAAAGGTACACTTAGCTTTGAAGGAAACAGGAGGACAGATCAGCGTGCACACACACTCCAGGAAGTAATATAAGCCGCCCAGAAAAGCATTCTGGGGAGGCATTTAAAGGGAAGCAATTAACACATGACAGCTGAGAGAGGCTGACGAGAGGAGGAGCTGAATACCACAACACAGAAATTCAAGGAGGAGGTTCTGAAAGGCCTCTGTCAGAGCTTCTCAGCTGTCTGGTTGTGACAGTACCCCTCCCTCTACGAGTGGACTCCGGACACTCAGAACCGACCTTCTCAGGATGGGACCTATGGAAAGCCCTGATGAGACGAGAGGCCTTGATGTCCGTCACTGGGACCCACATCCTCTCCTCAGGACCATACCCCCCCCACTGAACAAGGTACTGAAGAGAACCGCGGACAAGACGAGAATCCACAATCCTAGATACCTGAAATTCAAGATTCCCATCAACCATAATCGGAGGAGGAGGCAAAGGCGAGGGTACAATGGGTTGAACATAAGGTTTCAATAAGGACTTATGAAAAACATTATGGATCTTCCAAGTCTGAGGAAGATCAAGACGGTATGCAACAGGATTGATGACAGACAGGATTTTGTAAGGCCCAATAAACCTAGGACCCAACTTCCAGGAGGGAACCTTCAATTTGATATTCTTGGTAGACAACCACACCAGATCACCAACATTCAGGTCCGGACCAAGCACACGTCTCTTATCAGCCACACGCTTATATCTCTCACTCATGCTCTTTAGATTATCTTGAATCTTTTGCCAAATAGATGACAAAGACGAGGAGAATCTGTCCTCATCAGGTAAACCAGAAGACCCCTCTCCCGAGAAAGTCCCAAACTGTGGATGAAACCCATATGCACCAAAAAATGGTGACTTATCAGAGGACTCCTGACGACGGTTATTTAAAGCAAACTCAGCAAGGGACAAAAAAGAACACCAATCCTCTTGATTCTCCGCCACAAAACAACGCAGATATGTCTCCAGATTCTGATTGACGCGCTCTGTCTGGCCATTCGACTGCGGGTGGAAAGCAGAAGAGAATGACAACCGAACCCCCAAGCGAGAACAGAAAGCCTTCCAGAATCTGGAAACAAACTGCGTGCCCCTATCAGAGACTATGTCTGAAGGAATACCGTGCAATTTGACAATGTGATCAACAAATGCCTGCGCCAGCGTCTTAGCATTGGGCAAACCAGGAAAAGGGATGAAATGCACCATTTTGCTAAAACGGTCCACCACCACCAGAATCACAGTCTTCCCCGAGGAACGAGGCAGGTCCGTGATAAAGTCCATGGACAGATGTGTCCAAGGACGGGAAGGAATGGGTAAGGGAAGGAGAGGACCTGATGGCCGTGAATGAGGGACTTTGGCACGAGCGCAAGTCTCGCAGGCTGCCACAAAACCCTCAACCGACTTACGAAGCGCAGGCCACCAGAATCTCCGAGCGATGAGATCCAGTGTGGCTCTTACCCCCGGGTGCCCAGCAAGGACCGTATCGTGGTGTTCTTTAAAAATCTTGTGTCTTAAAGCGAGAGTCACAAACAACCTCCCAGGAGGACAAAGATCAGAAGCCTCTGACTGGGCTGCCTGTACCTCTGCCTCCAATTCAGGAAAAAGAGCAGAGACCACCACACCTTTAGCCAAAATGGGACCCGGGTCTTCAAAATTCCCGCCTCCCGGAAAACAACGTGACAGGGCATCTGCCTTCACATTCTTAACTCCAGGGCGGAACGTGACAACAAAATTAAACCTAGAAAAGAACAACGACCATCTGGCCTGTCTCGGGTTCAGACGCTTGGCTGACTCCAAGTAGGCCAGATTTTTATGGTCAGTAAATACGGTAATAGGGTGTCTGGCTCCCTCTAGCCAATGGCGCCATTCCTCAAAAGCCAACTTGATGGCCAACAATTCCCTATCTCCCACATCGTAATTTCTCTCTGCGGAGGAGAGTTTTCTTGAGAAAAAGGCACACGGTCGCCAATTGGCAGGAGAGGAACCCTGAGACAAGACCGCCCCCACACCCACCTCAGAAGCATCAACCTCAACTATGAAGGGTAACGAAACATCAGGTTGCACCAAGATGGGAGCGGAAGCAAAACTCTCCTTGATATCAGAAAAAGCCTTACGCGCCTCTACTGACCAAGAAGAAAAATCTACCCCCTTTCTGGTCATATCAGTGAGTGGTTTAACAATAGAAGAATAATTCAAAATGAACTTCCTGTAATAATTGGCAAAGCCCAAAAAACGCATCAGCGCCTTTTGATTCTCAGGAAGCTCCCACTCAAGCACAGCGCGGACCTTCTCGGGGTCCATGCGAAAACCAGAAGCGGAGAGAAGAAACCCCAGAAATTGAATTTCTGGAACCGCAAACACACATTTTTCCAGTTTCGCATATAATTTATTCTCCCGCAGGATGAGCAAGACCTGACGTAAATGTTCCTTATGAGTTTTGAAATCGGGAGAAAAAAAATCAAAATGTCATCCAAATACACCAATACAAATTTTCCCATCAAATGATAAAAAATGCTGTTCACGAAATGCTGAAAAACGGCTGGGGCATTCATCAAACCAAAAGGCATAACCAAATTCTCAAAATGGCCCTCAGGGGTATTGAAGGCCGTCTTCCATTCGTCCCCTTCTCTGACCCTGACCAGGTTGTATGCCCCTCTTAAATCTAATTTGGAAAAGACTTTAGCCCCAACAACCTGGTTAAATAGGTCCGGGATCAGAGGAAGCGGATAAGGGTCACGAATTGTGATATTGTTCAGCTCCCTGAAATCCAGACAAGGTCTTAAAGAACCATCTTTTTTCTTAACAAAGAAAAAACCAGCAGCAACAGGTGACTTTGAGGGTCGTATGTGTCCCTTTCTCAGACTCTCAGAGATATAAGTACGCATAGCGATCCTCTCAGGTTGGGAAAGATTGTATAAACGAGATTTAGGCAGCTTGGCGTCTGGGATGAGATTAATAGGGCAATCGTACTCCCTGTGCGGGGGCAAATCCTGAACCCCACTCTCAGAGAAGACATCCGAAAATTCTGAGAGAAAAGATGGTACAGTCTTAGTAGCAACCTCAGAAACAGATGTCGTGAGGCAATTCTCTCTGCAAAAGTCACTCCAACCATTTATTTGCCTTGCTTGCCAATCAATGGTGGGGTTATGTTTAGTGAGCCAGGGTAGCCCCAACACTAGAGGAGTCGGCAAACCGCTAAGGACGAAACATGACACATCCTCAACATGAGCATCACTCACAATTAAACGGATATTGTGAACTATGCCCTTTAACGACTTCTGAGAAAGTGGAGCGGAATCGATAGCAAACACAGGAATATCCTTTCGCAAAGCGCACACCTGGAAACCATGAGTTATCGCAAAGTGATTATCAATGAGATTGACCGCTGCTCCACTATCCACAAAAATCTCACAAAAAATGTTCTTGCTCTCTAGCGCCACCCTAGCCGACAGGACAAAACGGGAACTACAAGCAAACTGAAAATCTTCAATCTCCGGCTCAATCCTGCCAATAGTAACAGACGGAACATTTTTCAAAGATTTTTTCCTCTTTGTTTCTTTATTATACCCAGAGAACTGCCTGAATCTCCTAGAGGGACAAATATTTGCCAAATGATTAATACCTCCACAACAAAAACAAACCCTCCCATGCGGGCTGAATCTTCTATTGTCAGAAGCAATCAACCCCAGCTGCATGGACTCCTGCTCAGAAGGGGCTGACAGCGACTGAGACCCCTGCGCAGAGAATGGGACCGCTGCACAGTCCTGGGACCGAGTATGACAGGAAGGAGAGATCTCTCCTCTCTCTCTAAGACGCCTGTCAATACGAACGGCCTGAGACATAGCAGAGTCCAAAGAAATAGGCCTTTCATGAAAGGCAAATGCATCTTTCAATCCCTCTGAAAGACCATGGCAAAATTGACTTCGGAGTGCAGCATCATTCCAACCAGTATCAGCTGCCCAACTCCGAAATTCTGAGCAGTATATTTCTGCGGATTGTTTACCCTGGCATAGGAGACGTAGTCTAGACTCCGCCAGAGCAATACGATCCGGATCATCATATATCTGACCCAGGGCTAAAAAGAATTCATCCACTGAACGGAGGGGCCGTGCCCCCTCCGGCAGCGAAAAGGCCCATGACTGAGCGTTACCCCTGAGCAGCGATATAATGATCCCCACCCTCCGTTCCTCATCACCAGAAGAATGGGGAAGAAGGCGAAAATGGAGTTTGCAAGCCTCTCTAAAACGCACAAAATTCTCACTACCCCCGGAGAACGTATCCGGGAGCGAGATCTTAGGCTCAGAACAAGCTCCATGAACGCAAGCTGAACCGGTCACTTGAAGCTGAGAAAAAGTCTTACGGAGGTCAGCTACCTCCAATGAAAGACCCTGGAAGCGTTCAGCCAAAAGTGAAACCGGATCCATGCTTAAGACGGTTTTGGCGGCTTATAATGTCACGGAATGTGTACAGGTAACAAGGCAAAGCAACAAGTATAAACGACTCGCTGGATCCAAAAACTAAGGAACCAAGGGAGACCCCTGCAGAAGACCTGGCACTTTCCCTGGCTGCTCAGCCTATGCAAAGATCCGAATGGTGGAGGTTTGCATATCCACGAACCTTGACTATAAAGCTCTGAGCACCCTACAATAGTGAGGGGACACGACCACCGGCTCCCTACACGAGACACGGAGGGAGTCAGGGTCACCTGGGATCCAGCAAACAGATATTAACAGATAAAGGTACACTTAGCTTTGAAGCAAACAGGAGGACAGATCAGCGTGCACACACACTCCAGGAAGTAATATAAGCCGCCCAGAAAAGCATTCTGGGGAGGCATTTAAAGGGAAGCAATTAACACATGACAGCTGAGAGAGGCTGAGGAGAGGAGGAGCTGAATACCACAACACAGAAATTCAAGGAGGAGGTTCTGAAAGGCCTCTGTCAGAGCTTCTCAGCTGTCTGGTTGTGACACCGCCTCACTTCAAGACTTACCCTTGGCCGCACTCACCGACCCAAGGGCACCAACTCCTTGAAGTATACTAGTATCCCCCCCTGTAGGCCTTGTAGCCCAACAGGGGACCCATCCTCGGCATTAACAAACCATCTGAGATGCAGGCTCCAACATGTCCTGCACCTCTTAACCATTGAATTGCTCCCCAGGATCCTATTTCCTTCAGCCACACTAATACCACCAATCCTCAACGATCGCCAACAAAAAGGGTGGGAGGGAGGGAAATTTCACTCTGAAGAGGCTGCAACTGACCCAAAGCCCCGCCTCCCCTTCTTTTAACTTCCCGCCGTAAAACCAACTCCTCCCCACCTAACTCCAACCCAGCCCCTAACATATCCAGCAATTTAACCCTTTCCTAGCCTGCGGTCTTCACCCTAAGTCAGCTCGCCCTGCGCTATGGCTGCGCCCCCGCTCCGTTGCTTTTATGACTTAATAGGATGGAAGAATCTCCTCCGGCTACACAACCTACCCTGTTACCCCTTTAAATAACCACTCCAACACTTACTTGCTTGGTAAAATGACCATGGTGGCCAACTTTATTATTCCACGCATAACAAACCACATCGTACACCATATAATCATTAATAATAATAATAATAACAATAATAACAATAACCATAATAACATACGGCATTTCCACACATAACAAGGATCCTGGAGGGCAACCCTCACGAGCCGTATCCTCCTTCACCGCCTCACTTCAAGACTTACCCTTGGCCGCACTCACCGACCCAAGGGCACCAACTCCTTGAAGTATACTAGTATCCCCCCCTGTAGGCCTTGTAGCCCAACAGGGGACCCATCCTCGGCATTAACAAACCATCTGAGATGCAGGCTCCAACATGTCCTGCACCTCTTAACCATTGAATTGCTCCCCAGGATCCTATTTCCTTCAGCCACAGACAACCACCGGTGACACCTCACCTGTGGGCGTCACGCCACACCCTAAAGGCAGTCTCCAAGCCCTCCTGGATACCCAAAGCCCACATATCTATGCCCACATCATTCAGGTGTACACCATCCTCCCGCAAGAACTGAGGCGACGCCGCCTCCAGTTCCCGATGACGAACCACAATCCCACCTTGCCTGCGCACGAAACGCCCCACCTCCTTATTCAATTTAGCCCGGGCTTTGTTAATCCGCTCCACAGACCTCGCAAAACGCCAGCAACGCCGCGCAACCACCTCCGACCAGACCAACAACAAATCCGGAAACTCCGACAATAGGCGTAGCACATCCAATTTTACATCCCGAATAACATCCCGGGAACGCCGCACCCCCAAATCATTGCCGCCAACGTGAAGCACCAATATATCCGGAGGCCGATCCAAAGTGGCATTCAAGTGAATTTCAGGAAGAACCCGCCCCCACAGAAGCCCCCTCAAACCGATCCAACGAACCAGCAATTCCTCCACCGGGAAACCCAACTGGCGTCCATTCCTTCTAACGTCTGCGCGTAAGGCCCCCCAGTAGACGTAGGAATGCCCGAAGATCCATGCGAGACACGGAGGCGCCCCTAAAACAAAATAAAATAATTATGACAACACGTCCAAATACCCCGAATTCCGCCAACCAACACCACCCACCAACCCTCACAACAGATGAGGCCGAATATAAGAATGAAAGCAAGCCGACTCCCAACGCCCAATACGTTTTATCACCTCCTCCCCGAGCCCCCACTTAGACGCCTCCGTGGCAGCCCCTATCCGGAAAGAATGAGACGCATACTCATGAACAGGGAGACCAGCTGCACCCAGACATTTCCTAAATACCGCAATAAATTGAAAACGCGACAACCGCGAACCGTCCTGGTGAATCAACAAAGAACCCCCACCCTCAGGCCGCACCTCCAAATACTCCTCAACACAATGCACCGGACAAAGCACCGACCCAACCAAAGGCCTAAGCCACAAAACTGCACCCTTACCCGACTGATCCGTTTTCGACCTGCGGATCACACACCGTAAACCGCCATCCCCCAACCAAACATCCTCCCTCAACAAACCGCCATCCCCCGCACGACTAGCCAAAACCAATTCAGAAATCCGAAAGGCTCCGAAAAAGGCCAACGAAAAAGCCGTCCTAAACAACAGCGCTTCAAATCCAGACACACAAACCATACCTGCCTTTTCCCACAGGACCCGTAATACCTCAAAAGAAACCGGCCGTCTGCCATCCCTACGAACCGAACCCCGCCTGTAACCTTTCAGCGCCTGCCGAACCATAAAACACTGAGACACATCCGCAATTCCCCGCAATCGCAACCAGAAGGCAACAGCCGCCACCCTCCTAGATGCCACAGAAAAAGACAAACCATCCGCATAACAGGAACCCACCCAAAAAACCAATAACGTCCGAAGTTCCTCAACCGAACTGTACCCCCCAACACGCTCTATCAGCTCCTCCCACAACGACCACACTGACGAATAGGCCGACCACGTACCTCTACTGAGCGACTGCCCAATCAGACCTGCCGACACCCCAAGGCCACGCTCCAGAGCCACTGGGGACAAGGTAAGCCCTGAACTTCGGCGACCCGGCGCCAGGCTGCGGAAGCGATCCCACTGAAAACGAGAAAGGGAATCCGCGAGTGAGTTATCCACCCCTGGCACATGCACCGCAACAAAACATGCATTCAAACGCAGCCCCCGCAACACCAAATGCCTGAGTAAATTCAACACCGGCGGAGAATAAGCTGTCTGGCTGTTAATCGTCTGCACTACCCCCATGTTGTCACAATAAAAACGCACCCGCCGATTCCTGAGCCAATCCCCCCACAACTCCGTAGCCAAAACTATGGGAAAAAGCTCCAGCAAAACCAAGTTGCTAAGGAAACCAGCACGCTCCCACTCCACCGGCCACGCCCCCGCGCTCCATTGCCCCTGGCAAAAAACACCATAACCACACGAACCCGCAGCATCAGAAAACAACTCCAGATCCACACTACTGATCGCCTCCTCCATCCATATCGACCGCCCATTATACTCCCCCAAAAAACTCTCCCACACCACCAAATCCTCTTTCACCGCAACAGGTAAACATAAATAATGAAAAGGGGCCACCACCCCCGCCGTGGACAACGCCAAACGCCGACAAAAAACCCTACCCATCGGCAAAATCCGACAAGCAAAATTCAATTTACCCAATACAGACTGAACCCGCTTAAGCTGAACCTTCTTAGCTTTTCGCAGAAAAACGACCTCTCCCAACAGATCAGACACCTTATTGTCCGGTAACCGACACTCCATGGCCATGCTGTCAATTTCAATCCCCAGAAACGTAATGACCGTGGAAGGCCCTTCCGTTTTTTCCGCCGCTAAAGGAACACCAAACCTCGCCGCCACACGCTCCATCGTGTGCAACAACACAGGACACACCTTAGATCCGGCCGGACCTAAGAACAAGAAATCGTCCAAATAATGTAGCACCGAGTTCCATCCCGACTCCTGCTTCACCACCCACTCCAGAAAAGAACTGAACGACTCAAACAGTGAACACGAAATTGCACAGCCCATAGGCAAACAACAATCCACATAATAACAACCGTCCCATTGAAATCCCAGCAAATGCAAACTATCCGGGTGAATGGGCAACAACCGAAAAGCAGCCTCAATGTCCGTCTTAGCAAGCAAGGCCCCCTGCCCAAAACGCCGAACCCAACGCACCGCCGCATCAAAAGACGTGTAAGACACAGAACACAACTCATCCGCTATTCCATCATTCACCGACCCCCCTTCCGGATACGACAAATGATGAATAAGTCTAAACTTATTGGGTTCTTTCTTAGGCACCAATCCCAATGGGGACACCCACAAGTCAGGCAAGGGGAGCTCACTAAAGGGACCTACCACTCTGCCTGCCGCAACCTCCTTCTCAATCTTATCTCTCACCACCTCCGGATGACGCAATGCCGAGGACAAATTCCGCACCGACAAACACGGCGCGACCGAACTACACGGGATCACAAAACCGTCAGTAAACCCCGCCAACAAAAAACGCCCAACCTCCCTATTTGGATAAATCTTTAAATAGGGCTCCATCTCTTCCACCCTCACCGGAGTCACCCCTCTTCTGCACAGCCTCGGGTCCTTTACCCTTCCCCCGTTTGAAGCAGCGCGACAAACTGTGGGAGCCACCGCAACCGGAACACTCGTGCTTGTACCGGCAATCGGACAAGAACCTACAATGTCCCTCATTGTATTGCCAACAACAGCCCTTCCTACCTCCCCCCTGCGATTCAGAAGCCGAGGAACCCCCGGCCGATCCCCGAAAGGGCTGGGGGCCACCCCTAGGAGCCGCCATCAATCTCATCCATAGACCTATGTCCTTATGGTCCCACCGTATGGTAGGCCTGACCGCCTTCCGTTGCCGGAACTGCTCATCATACCTGAGCCACGCCACGCCCCCATACGTCCGATGCGCCTCCCCCACCGCATCCATATAACAGAACAGAGCTGAGCAATGTTCAGGCGCCTTTTCCCCAACCACGCTGGCCAAAATCGCAAATGCCTGAAGCCAATTCTGAAAAGTACGTGGGATCAACCTGTACCGCCTCCTCTCCTCATCCTCCTTTTTACTGTCATCAGGCCTCCCACGATCCAAATTAAATTTCTCCAAAGGAAGCAAGGAAAATATTTCCACATATTCATCCCTCCATATCTTTTCCTTGACCTCTTGCTTTAAATAAGACCCCAGTGGCCCTTCAAAGCACACATAAATTTCCCCTTTAGCTGCATCCGACAGTCGAACGCCATCCCCCACCTCACTCCTGCCTCCGGTCCCAGACACAGAAGCCTGCACACCACCCGTGACCCCGCCATCACCAACACCCACTGCACCTTGCACCGTCCCCTGCTCCAAGGTCCCGCTAGCCTGTCCAGGCGCCCAGACCGCCGCCGGTGATGAAGGCCCTCCTGACCCCAACCGCGACAGCAAGGACAACATCCCCGACAGAACCTCCCGAGCCAACACATCAGAACCCCCCCCACTACCCTGAACATCCCCCCCAGATGGCGTCTCACACGTCGTCACCTCACCTGGCCGTCCCCGGACAGATCCTCCGGCAGCCGCCTCTTCCCTCCTGGATGTCCGCACCGGCGAGCTAGGTCCACATGGCACGGCCTCCTCCAGAATCGCGCTGTCCCTTCCGCCTGCCGCGACGTCCTCCCCCGACTCCAACTCCCCTTCCTCCAGAAGCGCCGCCTCCCCCTCAGGACACCGACGTGAGGAGAGGGTAACAGGCCGCACACCAGCCGGGCGGGCCGCACACACCGGCCGCGATTCCACCACACCTCCTGCTCCACTAGGCCCTGACTCAGCTGCCGTCCGACAGCCAGCCGCCACACCATGCCTCCGGTCCGGGTACACGGCCACCACCTCTTCCCCGTCAGTCCTCTGGCCGCCATGTCGCCGACCCGCCACACGAGGGCGCGACGCACCCACATCACGTCCCGCCGCAGCGCTCCGATCCTCCGCACACTGCAGCTGCCGGCCCGAATCCCCCAGCCGCAGCGCCAGACACTCCAGCTCCTCCCGAACAGGTAGGCCCGAGCCGGAAGACGACCCGGCCGCTCCACTCCCCCTCTCCACCGGCGACGTCCTCCTGGCGCGGCCCCGGCACGGAGCATCTCGCGGGGCCGTCGCCGCCCGGGAACGGTCCCTCCCCCGTGCTGCAAGGGAGACGGGTCTAGGGGAAGCCTGACCCTCTCCCGCCGGCCCGCCACGCGGTGCGGAATTCCTCCCGCTGCGTCTGGGGACCCGGGAGGCCAAGGACACCACAGACCTCAGCGGAGGGTCCCGGACGGGGCTTCCAACGCGCCGGCGGACCCGGGGAGTAGCTTCTGGGCTCAACCGCTCAGGGGGGACAGATCTCCTGGCCCTGACCGCGCGAGCCACAGCAACCGGAGGGGCGGGAGGGAGAAGGGCAGCCTGGATAGATTGCTGCATGAAATCCACCCCATGTACCTGCACCGCGTCCCTCACCGCCGCCAGCAACTCATCCAAGGAGGCCATGTCGCCACAAATTTCACTCTGAAGAGGCTGCAACTGACCCAAAGCCCCGCCTCCCCTTCTTTTAACTTCCCGCCGTAAAACCAACTCCTCCCCACCTAACTCCAACCCAGCCCCTAACATATCCAGCAATTTAACCCTTTCCTAGCCTGCGGTCTTCCCCCTAAGCCAGCTCGCCCTGCGCTATGGCTGCGCCCCCGCTCCGTTGCTTTTATTACAGCTCTACAACATTTGTAGGGTTCATGCACACAGTTGTTGCCCGGCCGTGGCTGTACTGCAGGCCGCATACAGGGGGGTCCACATCGGCTGTGTGCACCCCACACACATTCACTTGAATTGGTCCACAATCACAGAGGTGTGGAGCGGAGGCACAGATCAGAAGCCAATAGAAGCACTGCGGAGTGCTTCCAAGGTTTTCTGTCTGTGCCGCTGCACTGCAAAAAAGTAGGGCATACGCTACTTTTTTGTGGATCACGGACCCCATTCAAGGTTGGTGCCCGTGCATTGCGGACGGCAATTTGCTGTCCGCAGCACGGGCCCGGACAGCACGCGGTCATGGGCATGAATCCTTATAAAGCGTGACACTTGTATACACAACTGATACAATGACATCATACAAATAATAATATTGATACACTGTTGTAATAAATAATTGATACAGTGACATACAAATGATACAGTTGATACACATGACAACTGACACACAGTGATGTCATAGATAACACGATTGATAGTGACAGCATAAATAATACCGTTTATATACAGGGATTTCATATAAATACATTTTATACTAAAACTTTTAAGAGGGAGTTTCCACTACAAACATAGCTGAAGGATTGCAGAGCTGCTATCTAGTTCTGACAGGTGGCGGAAAGCACGTCCACCAGACAAGCAGGGAGGGGCAGCTCTTTCCTATAAGGCACAGTTTCGGTTTCCTTCCACAGGCGTGAAGCAGATGAAGACCTATTCCGGGAATTCGCAGTAACGCTGCAGAGCCTCCAGGGGAGCTGCTGAACACGACCTCTGCGTGAACTTTGTACAGTGCACTCACACGGTGGATTCTTGGGAGGAGGATTATATAGATGCTGCATTGTAATTATGACTGGCGCAAAACAATGCTGCCCCTTCAGCTTTTGTGCAGCATCATTCTCTGATGCTTGGGACTTGCAGTTCTACGGCAGCTGTTTGCCTTAACTTAAGAGCTATTTACCAATGTAACAGGGGCTCAGCGTTGAGCAGATTTAGGCTGTATTCACACGTCCGCAATGTGTTTTGCGGATACACGGAGACACGGATCCGCAAAACACGGAAAGCGGCAATGCGCTTTCCGCATTTTGCGGACCGCACATTGCCGACATAATAGAATATGCCTGTTCTTGTCCGCAATTGCGGACAAGAATAGGACATGTTCTATTTTTTTGCGGAAACGGAAGCACGGATGCGGAAGTGCGGATCCGCAAATGTGGATGCGGACAGCACATTCCATCCCCATAGAGAATGAATGGGTCCGCACCCTTTCCGCAAAATTGCGGAAAGGATGCGGACCCATTTTGCGGACGTGTGAATGGAGCCTAAAGGTATTCGGTTACGGAGCTGCGCCAGCTGGAATTTCCTGCATTCCAAAGGCGGGAAAATCCTGAGGAGGCATAAAAGTTCCCGCCGGACGCCACCAGAAATTCCCGAGCTGCTGTGTTCACACCCATACCGCCCCCTAGTGGCCGCTCCCAGTACTGATTACAGAGCATTGCATATAGGCTGAGGGTTCTGAAAATCCCCATCCCTGTGTAAACCAGCATGTGAGCTGCTGCTGGCTGTGCGCCACCATTTACGGGGAGTTGTGCTCACACATGGTTACTTGTTTGCATAAGATAGTATCCAGACTATATAGAGGGATTTTTTTTTTTTTTTTTTGTAAAATATAATTTTATAGTAATAGTCCATGATAAGCGTCAGGTTGTGAACCTCCTGATTAGTGCAAACTTGTGATTTGCAAATTCAGGTTATCTAAGAATCCTGTTATGGATTCAGGGGCGTACACAGAAATCATTGGGCCCCATAGCAAGAGTTTAAATTGGGCCCCCTTGCCCGTTCCTAGTCCCTCCCACTATGCGCCCTGGCTCCTCTCACTACCCTCCCTAACTTCTCCCCTGCCCCACCTCATGCAGAAGTATTTTGTTCTACAAAATGGCAGTACTCATGCCGGAACCCAACAGACCCATTAGGGTACTTTCACACTTGCGGCAGGACGGATCCGACAGGCTGTTCACCATGTCGGATCCATCCTGGATCGCCGGACTAAAAAGTCAGACATGCAGTACCTTTTAGTCCGGTGGCATTCGCCGTGCACCGCCATGCTGCACCAGAGCTCCGCCCCGTTATAGTCAATGGGGGACGGATCGGCGGCGCGGCGGTCCAGCGGCACGGCGAAATAGCCGCAGGACGGATCCGACATGGTAAATAGCCTGTCGGATCCGTCCTGCCGCAAGTGTGAAAGTAGCCTTATAGAGAATGCGATCTGATAGGTCCCGGCGGTGTTCAGCATATATTGAAAAGAATCTGGGGCATTACATGATGTAATACCATCCAACTTTCCTGCTGTCCAGCATGGCAAGCGAGTGCCCCCCTTCCCCATCCTCTGTGTCATGCAGGACAGCTAGGAGACACTGACATTACTCGCTATCCTGCATGACACATGTGCAGAGACAGGAGTCTCTGGGAAACCTGGGTGACCCCCTCCCCCCTGCCTTTCCATGTTCTTGTTATCTGCATTTATGCCTTGCAGGATAGCAGGAAATCTGAGTGACGTTACACGATGTAATAGCACCCAGCTTTTCTGCTGTCCTGCATGGCACATGTGGAGAGACATGAGAATAGTCTGAGTAACACAGCTCCCACCTCCCCTCATATCTTCTCCTGCCTCTGCACTTGTGCCATACAGGACATCAGGAAAGCTGAGTCACATTACATAATAGCACCCAGCTTTCCTCCTGTTCTGAATGGCATATGTGCAGAGGAATAGCCTGGGAAAGATGAGTGACACACACACCTCTGCACTGTCCTCACCTACAAGCGGTCACTTACTTCATTACTGGTGGGGCAGTGGCAATCCAGAGAGGAATCAGGCATAATGGAGCTAACAGGCGGGAGGCGGAGCTAGCCGACGGGAGGCGGGGCTAGCAGACGGGAGACAGTTAGGAAGATAGATGGGGCGGGGACTCTCCTCCACTGCGGGCCCCCCTTCCTCACGGGCCCCATAGCAGCTGCGTGGTCTGCCTATATGGTTGGTACGCCACTGTATGGATTCTGCTACCTCGGACCATAACGTAATTCTATGACGACATGCACCACAGAAGCCTATAAGAGGCGTTCCATCATAATAGAAGTCTATGGCCAGCCTAGACTTCTATTATGATGGAATGCAATACAGAACGCCTCCGTAGTGCATGTCATCATAGAACTCCGTTATGGTCCGTGGTAGCAGAATCCATAACAGGATTATTAGATAACCCGAACTTGCGAATAGCAAGTTCGCTCAACACTAGAGTTGAGCGGACACCTGGATGTTCGGGTTCGAGAAGTTCGGCCGAACTTCCCGGAAATGTTCGGGTTCGGGATCCGAACCCGATCCGAACTTCGTCCCGAACCCCATTGAAGTCAATGGGGACCCGAACTGTTCGGCACTAAAGAGGCTGTAAAACAGCCCAGGAAAGAGCTAGAAGGCTGCAAAAGGCAGCAACATGTAGGTAAATCCCCTGCAAACAAATGTGGATAGGGAAATGAATGAAAATAAAAATTAACCAATATCAATTGGAGAGAGGTCCCATAGCAGAGAATCAGGCTTCACGTCAGCCACCATTGCAACAGTCCATTGGCATATATTTAGGCCCAGGCAGAGAAGAGAGGTCCCGTAACAGAGAATCTGGCTTCATGTCAGCAGAGAATCAGTCTGCATGTCATAGCAGAGAATCAGGCTTCACGTCAGCCACCACTGCAACAGTCCATTGTCATATATTTAGGCCCAGCACCCAGGCAGAGGAGAGAGGTCTCGTAACAGAGAATCTGGCTTCATGTCAGCAGAGAATCAGTCTGCATGTCGTAGCAGAGAATCAGGCTTCACGTCAGCCACCACTGCAACAGTCCATTGTCATATATTTAGGCCCAGCACCCAGGCAGAGGAGAGAGGTCCCGTAACAGAGAATCTGGCTTCATGTCAGCAGAGAATCAGTCTGCATGTCATAGCAGAGAATCAGGCTTCATGTCAGCCACCACTGCAACAGTCCATTGTCATATATTTAGGCCTAGCACCCAGGCAGAGGAGAGAGGTCCCGTAACAGAGAATCTGGCTTTATGTCAGCAGAGAATTAGTCTGCATGTCATAGCAGAGAATCAGGCTTCACGTCACCCAACATTGGAACAGTCCATTGGCATATATTTTACAATAATATATGGTTAAGGGGAGGTAGTTAATGTCTAATCTGGACAAGGGACAGACAGGTCCTGTGGGATCCATGCCTGGTTCATTTTTATGAACGTCCGCTTGTCCACATTGGCTGTAGACAGGCGGCTGCGTTTGTCTGTAATGACGCCCCCTGCCGTGCTGAATACACGTTCAGACAAAACGCTGGCCGCCGGGCAGGCCAGCACCTCCAAGGCATTAAAGGCTAGCTCTGGCCACGTAGACAATTTAGAGACCCAGAAGTTGAATGGGGCCGAACCATCAGTCAGTACGTGGAGGGGTGTGCACACGTACTGTTCCACCATGTTAGTGAAATGTTGCCTCCTGCTAACACGTTGCGTATCAGGTGGTGGTGCAGTTAGCTGTGGCGTGTTGACAAAACTTTTCCACATCTCTGCCATGCTAACCCTGCCCTCAGAGGAGCTGGCCGTGACACAGCTGCCTTGGCGACCTCTTGCTCCTCCTCTGCCTCGGCCTTTGGCTTCCACTTGTTCCCCTGTGACATTTGGGAATGCTCTCAGTAGCGCGTCTACCAAGGTGCGCTTGTACTCGCGCATTCACGCTCCAGTGCAGGAAGTAAGGTGGGCACATTGTCTTTGTACCGTGGATCCAGCAGGGTGGCAACCCAGTAGTCCGCACACGTTAAAATGTGGGCAACTCTGCTGTCGTTGCGCAGGCACTGCAGCATGTAGTCACTCATGTGTGCCAGGCTGCCCAGGGGTAAGGACAAGCTGTCCTCTGTGGGAGTTGTATCGTCATCGTCCTGCCTTTCCCCCCAGCCACGCACCAGTGATGGGCCCGAGCTGCGTTGGGTGCCACCCCGCTGTGACCATGCTTCATCCTCATCCTCCTCCACCTCCTCCTCATCCTCGTCCTCCAGTAGTGGGCCCTGGCTGGCCACATTTGTACCTGGCCTCTGCTGTTGCAAAAAACCTCCCTCTGAGTCACTTCGAAGAGACTGGCCTGAAAGTGCTAAAAATGACCCCTCTTCCTCCTCCTCCTGGGCCACCTCCTCTTCCATCATCGCCCTTAGTGTTTTCTCAAGGAGACATAGAAGTGGTATTGTAACGCTGATAACGGCGTCATCGCCACTGGCCATGTTGGTGGAGTACTCGAAACAGCGCAACAGGGCAGACAGATCTCGCATGAAGGCCCAGTCATTGGTGGTGAAGTGGTGCTGTTCCGTAGTGCGACTGACCCGTGCGTGCTGCAGCTGAAACTCCACTATGGCCTGCTGCTGCTCTCACAGTCTGTCCAGCATGTGCAAGGTGGAGTTCCACCTGGTGGGCACGTCGCATATGAGGCGGTGAGCGGGACGGCCGAAGTTATGTTGTAGCGCAGACAGACGAGCAGCGGCAGGATGTGAACGCCGGAAGCGCGAACAGACGGCCCGCACTTTATGCAGCAGCTCTGACATGTCGGGGTAGTTGTGAATGAACTTCTGCACCACCAAATTAAGCACATGCGCCAAGCAAGGGATGTGCGTCAAACCGGCTTGACCCAGAGCTGCAACGAGATTTCGCCCATTATCGCACACCACCAGGCCGGGCTTGAGGCTCACCGGCAGCAACCACTTGTCGGTCTGTTGTTCTATACCCCGCCACAACTCCTGTGCGGTGTGGGGCCTGTCCCCCAAACATATGAGTTTCAGAATGGCCTGCTGACGTTTACCCCGGGCTGTGCTGAAGTTGGTGGTGAAGGTGTGTGGCTGACTGGATGAGCAGGTGGAAGAAGAGGAGGAGGAAGCTGAGTAGGAGGAGGTGGCAACAGGAGGCAAAGAATCTTGCCCTGCGATCCTTGGCGGCGGAAGGACGTGCGCCAAACAGCTCTCCGCCTGGGGCCCAGCTGCCACTACATTTACCCAGTTAGGGAGATATAGCGTCCCTGGCCGTGCTTACTGGTCCACGTATCTGTGGTTAGGTGGACCTTGCCACAGATGGCGTTGCGCAGTGCACACTTGACTTTATCGGATACTTGGTTGTGCAGGGAAGGCACGGCTCTCTTGGAGAAGTAGTGCCGGCTAGGAACAACATACCGTGGGACAGCAAGCGAAATGAGCTGTTTGAAGCTGTCTGTGTCCACCAGCCTAAATGACAGCATTTCATAGGCCAGTAGTTTAGAAATGCTGGCATTCAGGGCTAGGGATCAAGGGTGGCTAGGTGGGAATTTACGCTTTCTCTCAAATGTTTGTGAGATGGAGAGCTGAACGCTGCCGTGTGACATGGTTGAGATGCTTGGTGACGGAGGTGGTGGTGTTGGTGGTACATCCCCTGTTTGCTGGGCGGCAGGTGCCAACGTTCCTCCAGAGGCGGAAGAAGAGGCCGAGGCGGCGGCAGCAGCAGAAGAGGCCGAGGCGGCAGCAGCAGAAGAGGTAGCAGGGGGAGCCTGAGTGACTTCCTTGTTTTTAAGGTGTTTACTCCACTGCAGTTCATGCTTTGCATGCAGGTGCCTGGTCATGCAGGTTGTGCTAAGGTTCAGAACGTTAATGCCTCGCTTCAGGCTCTGATGGCACAGTGTGCAAACCACTCGGGTCTTGTCGTCAGCACATTGTTTGAAGAAGTGCCATGCCAGGGAACTCCTTGAAGCTGCCTTTGGGGTGCTTGGTCCCAAATGGCGGCGGTCAGTAGCAGGCGGAGTCTCTTGGCGGCGGGTGTTCTGCTTTTGCCCACTGCTCCCTCTTTTGCTACGCTGTTGGCTCGGTCTCACCACTGCCTTTTCCTCCGAACTGTGAAAGTCAGTGGCACGACCTTCATTCCATGTGGGGTCTAGGACCTCATCGTCCCCTGCATCGTCTTCCACCCAGTCTTGATCCCTGACCTCCTGTTCAGTCTGCACAATGCAGAAAGACGCAGCAGTTGGCACCTGTGTTTCGTCACCATCAGAGACATGCTGAGGTGGTATTCCCATGTCCTCATCATCAGGAAACATAAGTGGTTGTGCGTCAGTGCATTCTATGTCTTCCACCGCTGGGGAAGGGCTAGGTCAGTGATGGCTAACCTTGGCACTCCAGCTGTGGTAAAACTACTACTCCCAAGATACCCAGCTTGCTTGGCTGCTCTCAGAACTCTATAGCAATAAATGGAGCATGCTGGGAGTCGTAGTTTCATCACAGCTGGAGTGCCAAGGTTAGCCATCACTGGGCTAGGTGGATGCCCTTGGGAAACCCTGCCAGCGGAGTCTTCAAACAGCATAAGAGACTGCTGCATAACTTGAGGCTCAGACTGTTTCCCTGGTATGCATGGGGGTGATGTGACAGACTGATGGGCTTGGTTTTCAGGCGCCATCTGTGCGCTTTCTGCAAAAGACTGGGTGGGAGATAATGTGAACGTGCTGGATGCACTGTCGGCCACCCAATTGACTAATGCCTGTACCTGCTCAGGCCTTACCATCCTTAGAACGGCATTGGGCCCCACCAAATATCGCTGTAAATTATGGCGGCTACTGGGACCTGAGGTAGTTGGTACACTAGGACGTGTGGCTGTGGCAGAACGGCCACGTCCTCTCCCAGCACCGGAGGGTCCACTAACACCACCACGACCATGTCCGCGTCCGCGTCTCTTACTAGATGTTTTCCTCATTGTTACCGTTCACCACAATAAGAAAAATATTATTTGGCCCAATGTATTGAATTCAAATTCAGGCCTTTTTTTACAGACACCTAACACTATCTATTTAGGTACCATATTACACTAATACAGGCACAGCAGTAACGACAGATTTAGCTGGATACAAATTTGAGGCCTAGTATTTGGGCGCTGGGTGACAGGTATAGGTTTACTGACAGAATTAGACTTGGAAATGCACAGTAGCGTTTGTGTGAAGTTATTCAGAATGACCCTATGTGCACCTTGAATCTTATATACCCTTTTAGGGATAGATTTAAAATAGCTCTGATATAGCAGAAACCACTAAATTAGGAAATTGCTAAATTGGGAATTGTATTTCAACTCAGAACAAAAAATGTGCTTTGACGGACACTAAATAACTTGACCAGCCACAGCAGTAACGACAGATTTAGCTGGATATAAATTTGAGGCGCTAGTATTTAGGCGCTGGGTGACAGATATAGGTTTACTGACAGAATTAGACTTGGAAATGCACAGTACCGTGTGTGTGAAGTTATTCAGAATGACCCTATGTGCAACTTGAATCTTATATACCCTTTTAGGGATAGATTTAAAATAGCTCTGATACAGCAGAAACCACTAAATTTAGGAAATTGCTAAATTGGGAATTGTATTTCAACCCAGAACAAAAAATGTGCTTTGACGGACACTAAATAACTTGACCAGCCACAGCAGTACAGCAGTAATGACAGATTTAGCTGGATATAAATTTGAGGCCTAGTATTTAGGCGCTGGGTGACAGGTATACGTTTACTGACAGAATTAGACTTGGAAATGCACAGTAGCGTGTGTGTGAAGTTATTCAGAATGACCCTATGTGCACCTTGAATCTTATATACCCTTTTAGGGATAGATTTAAAATAGCTCTGATACAGCAGAAACCACTAAATTAGGAAATTGCTAAATTGGGAATTGTATTTCAAACCCAGAACAAAAACTGTGCTTTGACGGACACTAAATAACTTGACCAGCCACAGTAGTAACGACAGATTTAGCTGGATATAAATTTGAGGCCTATTATTTAGGCGCTGGGTGACAGGTATACGTTTACTGACAGAATAAGACTGGGATATGGCCAAAAAATAACCACACTATTGATGGTTAAATGCACTTGGTGTGACAGCTTGACCAACCACACTATTGAGGTTTAAATGCACTTGGTGACAGGCTTAGCTTGCCCCTGATGTAGTATATGGCCAAAAAATAACCACACTATTGCTGGTTAACTGCACTTGGTGTGACAGCTTGACCCTGATGTAGGATTTAGCCAAAACACAACCACACCATTGAGGGTTAAATGCACTTGGTGACAGGCTCAGCTCGCCCCTGATGTAGTATATGCCAAAAAATAACCACACTATTGCTGGTTAAATGCACTTGGTGTGACAGCTTGACCCTGATGTAGGATTTAGCCAAAAAACAACCACACCATTGAGGGTTAAATGCACTTGGTGACAGGCTCAGCTTGCCCCTGATGTAGTATATGGCCAAAGAATAACCACACTATTGCTGGTTAAATGCACTTGGTGTGACAGCTTGACCCTGGTGTAGGATTTAGCCAAAAAACAACCACACCATTGAGGGTTAAATGCACTTGGTGGCAGCTTGTGCTGGCACACCACAAGACACAAAATGGCCGCCGATCACCCCAGAAAAAAGTGACTGAAAAACGCTTTGGGCAGCCTAAAAACAGTGAGCAATTCAATAGCAGCAGTTCAATCATCCACAGCTGCAGATCGATCTCTGAATGAAGTCTTTTGGAGGAGTTAACCACTGCCTAACCTCGCCCTAACGTCGCAGCTGCAAACTCTCCCTATGCTGATCAGAGCAGAGTGACGGGCGGCGCTATGTGACTCAAGCTTAAATAGAGGCTGGGTCACATGGTGCTCTGGCCAATCACAGCCATGCCAATAGTAGCCATGGCTGTGACGGCCTCTTGGGGCAAGTAGTATGACGCTTGTTGATTGGCTGCTTTGCAGCCTTTCAAAAAGCGGCAAGAAAGCGACGAACACCGAACACAAACCCGGACTTTTACGAAAATGTCCGGGTTCGGGTCTGTGTCACGGACACCCCAAAATTCGGTACGAACCCGAACTATACAGTTCGGGTTCGCTCATCCCTACTCAACACTACTCCTGATGACTTCTTTAAAGGGAGTCTGTCACCACATTTGAGCATATTAGACTGATCAAATAGCGTTATATGTGCCACCCACAACTTAAAACCGGTACCTTTGTTGTATATAACAGAGTTTTCTTTCAGCCAAAAATGAACTTTTAAGATTATGTAAATGCGCCCTCTCAAGTGACCAGGGCGGCGTCTCAATCGTTCGAGCCCAAGGCAGCACCTCCTCAACGGCTCATAACCCTGCCCTCTGTGTGCCTGTGCCCACCCGTTTACTCTCCTCCTCTCTCCTTTTCCACTGCGGCTGCACGGTCAAATTCATAGATGGCGCATGCGCAATGCGATGCCCGCTCCTGGCAGAGCATCGCAATACCTACTGCGCATGCGCCGGCTAAACGGCGCAAAATCGGCAGGAAGGAGGCGGCGTTCCAGCCACAGCGAACAACACAGGAGAAGAAGAGGAGAGCCATGCAGCCGTCTCAGTGATCAGCTGTCCGGAGGGTGCACAGTGTTGACAGGTAAGTTTATAAGCATCAGACTGGCAAAGCTAACTCCATGGGGGCTCTTTTCTTTGGGACCTTATATATTTGGATCCCACTCTGAACATCAGGGTCTACAAAAATGGCATATTATTTTAGTAAGTAAACCACCTTTGGGGGCCACTAAGTGACCCTTTTTTTTTGTCATTCTAAAGGCAAAATATAAAAAAAAAAATAATAATAATAAAAAAAAAAATATATATATATATATATATATATATACCTCTTTCAATACATTAGAGGTGGATGGCCAACCTACTTTTGTGGGGATGGTTGAAAACCCATAGATAGAATGACATAGTTAGAGAGAGAGATATTTGGGTGCCATTCTTGTTAATTTGGGGGAAGAGAGAAAAAGAGAGATAAAATACTCTTTTATTGCTGGGTGGGGGCAAAAAAAGATTAGCCTCCAATGATGGATAGATCTATCTTATATATAATGGCCACTCTTATTTTATTGGGGGGGATGAAAAGAAAGAGGGATAGATAGATCGAAAGAGATATATATATATCTCAGTTGGGGCCACTCTTATTGGGGGGTATTGAAAAGAAAGAGGGATAGAAAGATAGTTAGATATTAATAGGGGCCACTCTTATTTTATTGGGGGGGGGGGGGGAGTTAAAAGACAGATATAGATAGATTTAAATTAATATTTAAATTGCCTTACGTTCAACTATAATTTTACGAGACACTCACACAATTGAAATGGTAAGTTTACATTGTAATTTTGCAGTTTAAAAAACGTTCTGCATATATATTTTAATAATTTTTTTATATATATATTCCTTTATAAATTACATTTATTCTATGTATTTTCAAAATAGGTCCCACCCAATACCAATACAATATAGACAATAATACTGTCTATTCAATTAATTATTTTATACCTTGACATTATTAGACACCATCTTTATAAATAGAATAATACATTTTTTATATAACACTTTTTATCTCGAAATATTAATTTTAATGTTATTTTTTTATATTGAAATATTTTTTATCTTGAAATATTAATTTTAATGTTGTTATTTCATTTTTTTATATTTTTTTGTTATAGGATGTACCGCAAACTGGCACAAATGGTAATATCATTTCTGGATTAATATCGCCCCTTCTTCAGTGGTACTCAATCCCCCATAAGTTCCCCCTTTATATAGCAGTTCCAGGTTAAAATCCCTGAATCAGGTGTGGGCTGTTGTTTTTCCCACAAAACCCGATACGGATTTCCTAAGTGCCTGGTATAGCAACAGTGATACTATTTTCTGCTTATAATGGACTTCATCTATGTTCTCATCCACAAATCTGACTCCATGTTATTCGATTTCTTAAAGAGGTTACATATATTTCATTAATTTCCCCTTTCAGAAGGCAATAAACCGCATATATTCATTCTGCGGTATCCATGCGATTTTTTTTTTCCGATTTTGTTATTTTTTATTTTTTACTGCCGTCCGAGGTGAAACGAATTTCTACCTTAGACTCTATCTCAAATATAACACAGATATAATATATGACTCGCAGTCCCACAAATATCCATATTAACCCACTAATGTCTATTCTCAATGTGTTCATACATATATCCCCATAATCCCCAAGCAGTCCTTTCTTGGCAATTAAATGTACTGTTATTTTATTCTAGTATAAATATACGAGTCCAAAGGCATTTCATTGTTACTAATATTCTTATATTACTCTTTCACAATGTTTTTCTTACATATTTGCGTTTTTCCATATTTCTATGTGGTAGGTGTATATTTCAGAAATTGGGCAGACAGGGGGGCGTGGCTTGACTGCTGAGGGAGATGGTCGCATGAGGAAGGAGCTCCTCCACAGCTAAGCTCTAAAAGCGACTTTTCAAAGCCATTATTGCCTTAAAATGGATCATTTCTTCACCATCAAGAGGTCCAGACACTCTAGAGTGAGGACATCGAAAAAATCGGATCGATCGAATAGAAGAAGCAGATCTTTTTCGAGCCACGAGCAGGATGATCGGGACGGCGCTGATACAGCGTCCGACGCCTCATCGGCCTCCAGCTGCAGGAGAGCCCCAGCGACGGAAAAAACTCCGGTCTATACCACCCCGATTAATATTAATCGAAGGATCGAACAACTACCTCCCTGCACCCCGTATAAGAGGGGAAAATCGACTGAAACTTCGAAGGATCCACCAAGGGAGCGCCGCGGCCCTGCTGAAACCGCACCTAAGCGGGACAAAGGAAATTACAAAGAAGGCGCGACGGCTCACATGCCACAGGATCCCCATTCAGCTGGCTCGGCCGAACAAAGCGACCGTGACCAGGAAGAACCCGATTTTTCTACAGCGGATTTATCGACTGTACCACCGAATATTTCTCCTTTGAAGGCCGGGGACACCCTGGATAGAGATCAAGCCGAGGACGCAGTGAGTAATAATCGATCATCCGATCGAATTCCCGATGATTTTGAGAATTTTCAGGCGGCTGACAAAGAACTATCAGCCTCACTGCTAAAAGACATGCTTTTGGCATTAAAATGCTCTATAAATAGTGACTTTAAATCGTCCATCGTGCCACTCCAGCAAGCAATTGATGAAGTTGGTGAGAGAGTGTCCCATGTGGAGAACAAGATGTGGGAGTTTGCTGCCTCCCAAAATGAGCTGATAGATAGACATAATATGGTTGAAGACACTATTGAATCTCTCCAGGCAAAGATCACGGACTTAGAAGACCGCAGCAGGAGAAACAATATCAAATTCAGGGGGATCCCTGAATCGGTCTCTAACAAAGATCTGGTCCCATACATCACGGACATGATAAAGTTTCTGGTCCCACAAGCCAAAGATTATGAGTTGAGCATTGATAGGGCCCACAGGCTCCCCAAACCTGCATATCTTCATAAGGACATACCGAGAGACGTATTAGCCAGGCTGACCTTCTTTCACATAAAGGAACAGATGTTGAGAGAAATGCGCAATAACCCTGAGCCCCCTGACCAATTTGCCGGGGTGAAATTGTTTACAGACCTGTCTGCGGCCACTATTAGGGCCAGAAGAAATTTTGCCACCATTACTAGAACCCTGGCTGTTAATGGAATCAACTATAGATGGGGGTTCCCAGTTAAGCTCTTAGTTTTCAAAGATGGGGAACTACACGTCTTGAATTCACCAGATTCAGCCCTTGATACCCTGAAAAAGTGGAAATTACATATTGAACAGCCACCACGTTTTCAAGATGGCGAATCCAGAAGGCCCCAAGAGAGACGACACCCTCCTGATCAACAAGGCCATAAAAGAGGGATGGGCCACCGGAGACAAAGAAAAGACACTTGAGGCACCTAACTGTGAGCTTTATTTTACTGTGGAGGCCTTCTCCTCATGATTGCTGGACTTACCCGCCCCAGTATTTACAGTAGATGACACTGATTCATCTACTCTTCTCTGCCCTGTTGTTTCAAGGGCCACCAAAGGCAACATGTCTTTTATATGCTTCAGTTTTAACAGTGTTTTTGTTGTGTTTTGTTTTCAATGCAGGGGATTGTATTTGCTTTTCATTTGATGTCTACCTAACATGTCTTGGATCCTCACCTATCCACGTAGAAAGGGACCCATTAATGATTCCGCGGATGTGGCATAGTGACCTGAAGGTATGGAGTATCTCTGCAATGTCTAATTTTTATCTATGGCTGTTATATTGACCTCAATTAATGTTAGGGGACTAAACTCCCCTTTTAAGCGACGTCAACTATCGGACGAGGCAATTGATAGAGGATGTGACATACTGTATGCCCAGGAAACTCATATAGCAGAGAGGAGCACGCCACAATTACGACATAGAAGGTTCCCTAAAATAATACACACCAGCTATACCAAGAAAAAAAGGGGAGTTATGATTGCTTTCAAGGACACCATATCAGTTGACATCCTAGACCAGTACCTAGATCCAGCAAGTAGGTTTATAATATTAATTGCTCAGATAGATGGTAAACTGTATACCTTAGTGAATCTATACGCCCCAAACACTGGTCAAACAAAATTCTTTGGAAAATTATTTAAAAAAGTCAACTCAATGAAGAAAGGCATGTTAATCATAGGGGGAGATTTTAACGCTGTTCCCAGCCCCACACTGGATTCCACACACGGCAGTAGATATCGTGATGCAGCCTTCCAAAAACTGATTCATAATAATGGGCTGTTTGACATATGGAGGCTGCAACATGCATCTGAGCGGGATTACACCTACTTTTCTAATAAATGCAGATCACACTCAAGAATTGATTATTTCCTAATAGAACAACCGTCGATAGATTTGATAGCTAAGACTGAGATAGGTACCATTTTATGGTCAGATCATGCTCCGATCTCCATAACCATTGCCAGTAACCTTCACCAACCTAATGATTATATCTGGAGAGTAAATCAATCCATCATAAAAAATCCAGACTCAGCTGAAAAGATTAGATCTGAACTGCGGGAATATTTTACCATCAATGACACCCCTGATGTTGACCCTTTCACAGTCTGGGCGGCGCATAAGGCGAAAATTAGAGGCACCTTTATGTCCATAGGTTCCTATATAAAGAAGCAGCGGAACAAAGAAGTTAAAGCAGCTCTGGAGCTTATCCAAAGCCTTGAATCTAAAAACAAGTCCAGCCCATCCTTCAGCGTCACTGAGGAGCTGCAAAAAGTGTGCTTTAAACTATATAATCTGTTACTGTATAAATATGAAAAGTCTATCAGACAAACCAGACTAAACTTCTACTCCCATGACAACAAAGCGGGGGCCCTCTTAGCTAAGCGTCTGAAGGCCAGATTCCAGAAGACTAAAATCCGCCAGATCATTCACCCTAGTACTAACAAACTTAGATTAGCCCCCAGAGACATAGTAAATGCTTTTAAAGAATATTATGAAGAACTATATAATTTGGCCTCAGACCCACAGAACTTATCATTTGAGAAAGATATTGCTGTCTTTCTAGATAAATTGGACATCCCTAAAATAGACCCAGAACAGCTGAAATGCCTGAACCTCCCAATTTCACAACTTGAGATTTCAAATGCAATTAAAACCTCCCCTAGCAATAAATCCACAGGTCCAGATGGGTTTTCAACAGAATATTACAAGACATTTATGGATATATTACTTCCATATTTACACAAAACCTTTAATCTGGCCTTCACTTCAGGTTCTTTCCCCACCGACATGCTAAGGGCTACTATAGTCACTATACCAAAACCAGGCAAGGATCCATCCAATGTGAAGAACTATAGGCCAATTTCACTATTGAACACAGATATTAAGTTTTATGCCAAAATCTTAGCCAACCGCTTTCAAGACATTCTGCCAAATTTGATACACAGGGACCAGGTAGGGTTCCTAAAGTCCAGACAAGGGCCTGACAACACGAGGCGTATCATCTCACTGGTTCAATATTGCGAAAAACTTAATATCCCTTCAGTTTTCTTAACCATCGACGCGGAGAAGGCCTTTGACCGCATCAACTGGTCATACGCCTTCAAAGTGCTGGAGAAATTCGGCTTCACAGGACTCATACACTCAGGGATTAGGGCCCTATATAGTAACCCATCTGCTACAGTTTACGTTAATAATTCCATATCTGACCCATTTACCATCACTAATGACACCAGGCAAGGTTGTCCCTTCTCTCCATTACTGTTTATTTTATCTATAGAGCCGCTTGCTATGGCAATTAGACACCACCCGAACATTAAGGGTATATCACTGGGAAGTAAACAATACAAATTGGCACTATTTGCCGATGATATTATTTTATCGTTAACTGACCCACTTATCTCCTTGCCAGCTTTCTTTGATGTGGCACAAACTTATGCTAAGATCTCGTACTATAAAATCAACCAAGATAAGTCACAGGCTCTACCAATTAATATTTCTAAACCTCTTCTGCAGGCTCTTAAACATAGGTACCGGACGGACTGGCAACAGTCTGAGATAACTTACCTGGGCATACAGGTGTCACATCCCTCCTCTAAGCTATTTGATTTCAACTTTCCTAGGATGGTCACAGAGATGGGCAAAGACATTGCAGAGTACTCCAAAAATAATATCTCCTGGCTTGGTAGGATAGCGGCCTACAAGATGCTGCTACTACCAAGGCTGCTCTATCTCTTCAGGTCACTTCCCATTGAAGTCCCTCACTCCTATTTTATTACACTTAATGCCAAACTCAGGTTGTTCATTTGGAATGGCAAGAAACCTAGGGTGGCGTTCAAGACAATGATCAAACATCAGAGGAAGGGTGGATTGGGTGTTCCTCACATCCAGTTCTACTATTTCTCTGCCCTGCTAGACCAATTATCTCACTGGTGGTTAGATAATCCTGACAAGCTGTGGGTTGAAATTGAGAAAGATATATGTGGTTTACGTACATTGAAAACTAGATTGCTAGCGCCGCTACTAGGATTCCAGCTCCCTCCACCCCCTATTAAAGTAGTTCAGTTTTCTGAGGGGATCTGGAAAGAATTCATTAGAATTACTAGAGGCAAATTATTTCTTCCCCTCTCTGAATTCAACTTGGAAGCACTGAGCGATAAAGTTGACCTGATTCCAGTCCACGACTAGAGGGCAAAAGGCATATCTTCCCTCCAGGATTTCTATATAGATGGGGTGCTTGCATCCTTCTCACAAATCAAAGTCCGGTTCAATCTAGACAGAGATGACTTTTACAGGTTTCTGAATGTAAGGACTTTTATCAATAAATGCTCCATTGTAGACAGGACAAACCCGAACCTTCTGCCCCCTCTAGCATTGTTCTTTAAGAAGAAAAGAGCCATCCCAATGTTCTATACCCAACTGTCCGCCTCACTTAACACATCTAAAAACTCATATATAGATAAATGGCAGAAAGACCTGCAAATTTCCATCGACCCATCTGATTGGAATAATGCCTTCTCTAATATATACAAACTTTTCCACAGTACCAGTCACAGGGAGGTTCTGTATAAGACGTGTCTGAGATGGTATTACACACCTAGTAAGCTACATACTTTATTTCCTGACACGTCTGACAGGTGTTGGAGAATGTGTGGGGCTAGAGGCACTCTCATCCATACACTATGGGAATGTGACTCAATTCAGCCACTTTGGAAAGCCACAGAAGTCGTTTTACATTCCATTTTAGGTACGCATATCACGTTGACACCTCAGCTAGCACTTCTACTACTGGGACTGGATGACCTACCAAGAGAGTCCAGATCAATTGTTGCTCATGTGGTCATGGCTACGAAGTTAGTGGTGACGAGACATTGGAAGTCTTTGGACACCCCGCATATCAAAGAGGTATGGCAGGCAGTGAACACTACTTGCTCCTTTGAGCAGATGATATCGAGGATTCAGGACAGATCTGCAACTTTTCATTTTAGATGGGACAGTTGGTTGACTAGCAAGTACTATCTATCTCAGGCATAGGATGCACCCCTGCACTGTTTCTTTGTGTTTGTTTTTTTTTGTGTTTGGTTATTATGTTAATTTTTGTGTTGGTTTTCTCAACCTTGTATTCCACATAGTATTATGGAGACGCATGACTATATGTTATTTTCATGCTCTCCGCTTGAATAAGAAAACCCCTCTTTGTTACTGTTATTTGTTTAAGAAAAACTTTTAATAAAATAATTTTACAAGAAATTGGGCAGACAGGATCCATGGATAAGATTTTTTTGCAAACCAAGACGAAGCGGAACAAACAATTGAAACTTATACAAACATTGTTCCTTCACCAGCTACAAGTCAGTCAATAAATGAACAGAGTGCAACTGAAAGCTGTGATGATCCAGAGGTAAATAGCCCACACAATTTTGAGTTGGAATTCTTTAATGTAAATAGCAGACAGTCAACACATCTAGACATTATAGACCAGGGGTGGGCAAACTTTTTGGCTCGTGGGCCGCAATGGGTTCATCTACCAAGAGTAGATGAGATGGGGCGTTTGTGTAAATTAAAAGAAATTAAATGTAAATTTCGTAACCACACAGTTTATGGGGGATATGTGTATGACGCACTGTTATGGGGGATCTGTGGAGGACATTTTTATAGTGGATCTGTGGAGGACATTGTTATGGGGGATCTGTGGAGGATATTGTTATGGGGGATCTGTAGAGGACATTGTTATGGGGGGATCTGTAGATTACAGACTGTTATGGGTGGATCTGTGGATGATACACTGTTATGGGGGGATCTGTGGATGATACACTGTTATGGGGGGATTTGTGGAGGACACACTTATGGGTGATCTGTGGATGACACATATATATGATCTTATGCTATGTAAGTGTCATCCACATATCCCCAATTACAGTGCCATCCACAGCTCCACATTAGGGCCATCCACAGCCCCACATTAGGGCCACCCAGTGTCCCAACACTGCAGTGTGAGGGGGCGGGGACACTTGTGGCGGCCGGTGCAGTCTGACTCTGCTCTCATACACCGGCCCCGCTGCTCATATACAAAATTCATGTAAAGCATGAACTTTACCATCGCTCCATCCTCCATGGGCCTCCTGTTCCTCCGACTTGATGAAGGAAGGAGGAGGTAGCGATGCTAAACTCAAGCTCACCGTTGTCTGCACCACTATACCGGCTACACCTAAAATCCAGGGAGTGCAGACCAAGCATACATGTCGGTTACACCTTGGGTGCCGTTATGGCACCAACAAAATATTAGTAAGCAATGTGGAACCGACATGTATGCTTGGCCTGCACTCCCTGGATTTTATGTGGCTGTCATGGCCCATAACAGGTAGAATTTAGTGGCCTTGGCGTGGCGAGTGGCTTAATTACTTGTTAATCAAAACGTACACAGATGCCTCTTTTAACTTCTAGGCAGAGTGCTAGTTGCAGAGTGCTGTTGCACTTTTTTGTTTGTATGTATAATTTGACATGCCTACGTGCACCTGCATACAGGGACGGTGCTGACTGACCCCCTTTTTTTTTGTTGCATAGTTCGTTAACTATGCCCATGCATGCCATTATCTTGTGTTGAATTAGTTCCTTCTCCTGTGTCTGACATCAAGCCACTGCTATTTGCCTTTCTTGGCCGTGACTTGCGCATTGCGGTACTTTGGATTTCTTGTCCTGAGCAGACACATTCCAGACGATGCCATTGCCAACAGTCGGCATACGTTAAATAATACATTTTCCACTTTTGTTGCGCAACCAACAAAAATAAAACTATGTATTTCATCTCCTAAGCTTAACCACACAAAATTATTTGATGTCAAGATATGTTTATGTAAATTCTAATTTTTATTTATGTATTTATTTTAATCCATGACAGATGAACATTCTGATGGCTCAGTTAAGGATTAAATATTGTCAGGGCCGTCTTTACCAAGGGGCAAAAGGGGCAGCTGCCCTGGGCCCAGTTGCTCCTGGGGGGCCCAAGGCAGCTGCCTCTTGAGCCCTGCTAGCTACTGCATCGGGTGTCAGGCTGTCGGCTACACAGGCATCATGATCGTACTGTGTTAATGATCTTAATTCTAGGACCTTAATGAGTTTTGCTCTAGGACCTTAATGACATCATTACCATGTGACCAGTAACCTAGCAATTACTGGTCACATGGCTATGAGGTCATCACAGGTCCTACTGAGTGTTGAAGAAGTTAACTGTGGAGCTTTTTTGTGTAAAGATTACATCAGAAAAAGGTGACAGGGGCTGTTATGTTAATATACTGTAAACTACTGTATAGTGGGGTGCTGTATACTGTGTGGTGGGCTGTATATTGTGTGGTGGGCTGTATATTGTGTAATGGGCTGTATATTGTGTGGTGGGCTGTATACTGTGGGGTTGGGGGGGTGGTCTGTATACTGTGTGGGGGCCTGTATACTGTGTGGTGGGCTGTATACTGTGTGGTGGGCTGTATGCTGTGGGGGGCCTGTATAGTGTGGGGGGCGTGCTATACTGCTGTACTGTATAGTGTGGGGGGCTGTTTCGTGTATAGTTTGGGGTGCTGTATACCGTGAGGTGCTGTATACTGTGGGCTGCTATACTGCTCTACTATATACTGTGGGGTACTGTATAGTGTGGGGTGCTAAACTGCATACTGTGTGGTGCTGTATACTATAGGGTGCTATACTGCATACTGTGGGGTGCTGGGGTGCACTGTAACACTAGGGTGAGCCGAGCCCTGGTCTCCTTCCTGCAGAGTGGTGCCCACTTCCAGCCCAGAGCACTGATCCTGAGCTGCTGGAGTCTTCAGAACTGGAAGTATTTACAGTCATTCACTGGACTCTACCAGATGTGTGGATTTTTTGTGTGTGTGTTGTGGTGGAGGGCGTGATTGCATGCTAAGGTGTGGGAAAGCGGGATCCAGGGGGCCCAAGTAAATTTTTGCCCAGGGTCCAATCAATATTAAAGACGGCCCTGAATATTGTGGACAGTTGCAATGTTTTTCGGACTAATCCACTACTTACTCCGAAAACACACAATATATTGTTTTTCCTAGAGATGAAGAACAGGAAAATCGAATTGGAAATCGGAATTGGTGCACCTGTACTAATTGTCCTGAAATGCTAACAAACATAGAGTGTATTTGCTGTCATGAGGTTGACAATGCCTAGGAATTCATAATGGATTCTAATTGCATCATTAGGCATGAGTTTTTCCATATTTTCTGTCAACGGGAGGATACCGTAAATGTTGTTTTGAGAACCATAGGTGAAGTAAGATTACCACCTGCACAAAAGGACATAAACAGGTATATAGTACTAATATATAGTCCTCCACTATCAGCTATTTTGTGTACTGGTATAGCTTGATCCACTACTGTTCTCTCGTACCACTGCAATTATTTACTAAATATTTTTTATTTATTTTTTCACACAGACAACGCCGCAAAACAGCGTATCAAACGTTTACTGCATGGATACACGGTTACCTAGGTGTAGGCAATAGAAGACCAATCCCTGCCTGTGTATTTCATAAAGTTTGAAGTGCCTTTCCAGACCCTGATCTTAAGTATATGGGTTTTAAGTTTGCCCAAGACCGGCAGAATTTATGGCATTGGAGTAGTTATGTTTTCTTTGTTATTCAAGTCAGCTAAACAAATCAAGTTAGGGCCCTTTTACATCTGCGTTGGGCACGTTCGTTGCCGGACATGCCCGCCGTATCCGTCACAACGTAACTGACCTAAAAGCATATGAAGACTGATAAGTCTTCAATATGATTTAAATGTTACCAAGGCAGCCAGGACGCTCCTATAGTCCCGACTGCCATGGAAAAGCTGCGGGGTGGAGAAACTACTTACCATCCCTGCGGCGGTGCTACTCGATGACGTCACCGGGTAGCTATGTCTCATGGAGCAATGCATCATACAGATCTATGGCGCATTGCTCTATGAGATGTAGGAATCCTGGTGATGTCATCGAGGAGCGCCATCGCAGGTATGGTAAGTAGCTTCTCCCCGACTCCATGCAGCTTTTCCATGGCAGCCTGCAGTATAGTAACGTCCTGGCTGCCATGGTAACCATTCACAAAAGCTAAACGTCATATCCGGTGATGCGCCAAAACGACATTTTGCTTTTATACAGATCCGGATTAATGCTCTTCAATAGGCATTATTTCTGGATCCGTCCCTCCGGCATGCCTTCATTTTTTTGGGCCGGAGCAAATTCCGCAGCATGCTGCAGATTTTGCACAGTCCAAAAACGTGCCAGGACTGAATGGAAGACATCCTGATGCATCCTGAACGGATTTCTATCCATTCTGAATGCATTGGGATAATCATGATCATTTTGTTTACGTCAAAGAGCATAGCCGACGGACCTCTAGGACGTAAGAGGAAAACGCAGATGTGAAAGTGGCTTTACATATTAATCTACCCCAAAGTTATGTAGTTATGTTGAATTTAATACTAAAAAATATTAAGCAATATTAAAAAAAAATTAATTCAATTGTTGATTATAATAAACAACATTGAACAGTTGATTTTACATTGTGCACTCAAGGTGGTGGATGAAACATACAAGATTTGCAGTATCTGTTGTGAATTTGATGAAGTTTTCAGTTCCTTTTTTTAGTACTTGAAAAGTATTCATTGAAACACGAGCACTTTCAAATGAGGAATGACTTGAACAAAGTTTGTGTGAATTTTTTTTTTTAACCACTTCAGCCCCGCTAGCTAAAACCCCCTTCATCACCAGGCCACTTTTTACACTTCTGCACTACACTACTTTCACCGTTTATCGCTCGGTCATGCAACTTACCACCCAAATGAATTTTACCTCCTTTTCTTCTCACTAATAGAGCTTTCATTTGGTGGTATTTCATTGCTGCTGACATTTTTACTTTTTTTGTTATTAATCGAAATTTAACGATTTTTTTGCAAAAAAATGACATTTTTCACTTTCAGCTGTAAAATGTTGCAAAAAAAAAACAACATCCATATATAAATTTTTCGCTAAATTTATAGTCCTACATGTCTTTAAAAAAAAAATGGTTTGGGTAAAAGTTATAGCGTTTACAAACTATGGTACAAAAATGTGAATTTCCGCTTTTTGAAGCAGCTCTGACTTTCTGAGCACCTGTCATGATTCCTGAGGTTCTACAATGCCCAAACAGTAGAAAAACCCCACAAATGACCCCATTTCGGAAAGTAGACACCCTAAGGTATTCGCTGATGGGCATAGTGAGTTCATAGAACTTTTTATTTTTTGTCACAAGTTAGCGGAAAATGATGATGATTTTTTCTTTTTTTTTTTTTCTTACAAAGTCTCATATTCCACTAACGTGCGACAAAAAATAAAAAATTCTAGGAACTCGCCATGCCCCTAACAGAATACCTTGGGGTGTCTTCTTTCCAAAATGGGGTCACTTGTGGCGTAGTTTTACTGCCCTGGCAATTTAGGGGCCCATATGTGTGAGAAGTACTTTGCAATCAAAATCTGTAAAAAATGACCGGTGAAATCCGAAAGGTGCACTTTGGAATGTGGGTCCCTTTGCCCACCTTGACTGCAAAAAAGTGTCACACATCTGGTATCGCCGTACTCAGGAGAAGTTGGGGAATGTGTTTTGGGGTGTCATTTTACATATACCCATGCTGGGTGAGAGAAATATCTTGGCAAAAGACAACTTTTCCCATTTTATTTATACAAAGTTGGCATTTGACCAAGATATTTTTCTCACCCAGCATGGGTATATGTAAAATGACACCCCAAAACACATTCCCCAACTTCTCCTGAGTACAGCGATACCAGATGTGTGACACTTTTTTGCTGCCAAGGTGGGCAAAGGGGCACATATTCCAAAGTGCACCTTTCAGATTTCGCAGGCCATTTTTTTACACATTTTGATTGCAAAGTACTTCTCACACATTTGGGCCCCTAAATTGCCAGGGCAGTATAACTACCCCACAAGTGACCCCATTTTGGAAATAAGACACCCCAAGGTATTCCGTGAGGGGCGCGGCGAGTTCCCAGAACTTTTTATTTTTTGTCACAAGTTAGCGGAAAATGATGATGATTTTTTATTTTTATTTTTTTCTTACAAAGTCTCATATTCCACTAACTTACGACAAAAAATAAAAAAATCTAGGAACTCGCCATGCCCCTCACGGAATACCTTGGGGTGTCTTCTTTCCAAAATGGGGTCACTTGTGGCGTAGTTATACTGCCCTGGCAATTTAGGGGCCCAAATGTGTGAGAAGTAGTTTGCAATCAAAATCTGTAAAAAATGACCGGTGAAATCCGAAAGGTGTACTTTGGAATGTGTGCCCCTTTGCCCACCTAGGCTGCAAAAAAGTGTGACACATCTGGTATCACCGTACTCAGGAGAAGTTGTGGAATGTGTTTTGGGGTGTCATTTTACATATACCAATGCTGGGTGAGATAAATATCTTGGCAAAAGACAACTTTTCCAATTTTTTTATACAAAGTTGGCATTTGACCAAGATATTTCTCTCACCCAGCATGGGTATATGTAAAATGACACCCCAAAACACATTCCCCAACTTCTCCTGAGTACAGCGATACCAGATGTGTCACACTTTTTTGCAGCCTAGATGCGCAAAGATGCCCAAATTCCTTTTAGGAGGGCATTTTTAGACATTTGGATCCCAGACTTCTTTTCACACTTTAGGGCCCCTAAAAAGCCAGGGCAGTATAAATACCCCACATGTGACCCCACTTTGGAAAGAAGACACCCCAAGGTATTCAATGAGGGGCCTGGCGAGTTTATAGAATTTTTTATTTTTTTTGGGCATAAGTTAGCGGAAATTGATTTTTCTTTTAGTTTTTTCTCACAAAGTCTCACTTTCCGCTAACTTAGGACAAAAATTTAAATCTTTCATGGACTTAATATGCCCCTCAGCAAATACCTTGGGGTGTCTTCTTTGGGGTGTTTGTACTGCCCTGGCATTTGAGGGTCTCCGCAATCATTACATGTATGGCCAGCATTAGGAGTTTCTGCTTTTCTCCTTATATTGAGCATACAGGTAATGAGATGTTTTTTTCCGTTCAGCCTCTGGGCTGAAAGAAAAAAATGAACGATCAATGTGGATGAAAAAATCTCTACCAAAAAAAAAAGGAGGGGAAAGGCGCCTGCCAGGACATAGGAGCTCCGCCCAACATCCATACCCACTTAGCTCGTATGCCATGGCAAACCAGATTTCTCCATTCACATCAATAGATGTGGATGAATAAATCATTGCCGGGATTTTTATTTTGTTTGCCAAAGCATAGGAACGCCGCCTCCTCCTCAGCTCGTATGCCTTGGCAAACGTATCTGTTACTGCAGAGTAGAAATCTCGTCTTGCAGCGCCGCATACACCGACTTGCGTGTAATCTGATAGCAGCGCAATGCTTCTGTCAGAATGCACATCAGTGCTGCAGCTGGTCGATCGGTTGGTCTACCTGGAAGGTAAAAAAAAAAAAAAAAAAAAAAAACAGGCCGCAACGCAATAATTTTATTAACTTTGCAACAGAACATATAAACTTAAACTTTTTTAACTGAACATTAAACTTTTTGCTTACTGGTGTTTTTTTTTTTTGTTTTGTTTTTTACCTTTATAGAACAAACCTCTCCTTCCCCATGGGTCAATGTGCAAAGCGCAAATCGCCCAAAGATGTGGCGAAGTGCGTTATGCACTTTGTCCACGGTGAAAGGAGAGGTTTGCAGCAGCTGTGTGAGTGAATGGGCCCTAATAGTGCCTGTCCTGGTGAGATGATCCCTATGCTAATAGTGTACCTGTGAGTGGTACTTCCGGAAACGCTCTCCAAAGCATAGGGCAGGGTGGTCAGGACAGTCAGGACAGAAATAGCGGGTGTCACACCTTATTCCACTCCTGCTACAGACACAACATCTTTTTCGGGGTGATGGTTGGGTTGAGGTACCAGGAACGACATTGGGGAAATGTCGCTCGTGTAGACGGCTAACTACACTGGTGGATGGGGCCACGGAACCTCCTGGATACAGGAGGTTCTCGATGATCTCTTCCTGAAATTTGAGGAAGGAGCCAGTTCTCCCAGCCTTACTGTAGAGAACAAAACTATTATACAGAGCCAATTAAATTAAATATACAGACACCTTCTTATACCAGCGTCTGGTTCTGCGGGAAACTAAATACGGAGACAACATCTGGTCATTGAAGTCCACCCCTCCCATGTGAAGGTTATAGTCGTGGACTGAGAGGGGCTTTTCAATGACACGGGTTGCTCGCTCAATTTGTATTGTCGTGCCTGCGTGAATGGAGGAGAGCATGTAAACGTCACGCTTGTCTCTCCATTTCACTGCGAGCAGTTCTTTGTTACACAGTGCGGCCCTCTGCCCCCTTGCAAGACGGGTGCTAACGAGCCGTTGGGGGAAGCCCGCGTGACTAGTTCACGCGGTACCACAGGCACCAATCCGTTCTAGAAACAAATGCCTAAAGAGGGCCACACTTGTGTAAAAATTGTCCACATAAAGATGGTACCCCTTGCCGAATAAGGGTGACACCAAGTCCCAAACTGTCTTCCCACTGCTCCCCAGGTAGTCAGGGCAATCGACTGGCTCCAGGGTCTGATCTTTTCCCTCATAGATCCGAAATTTGTGGGTATAGCCTGTGGCCCTTTCACAGAGCTTATACAATTTGACCCCATACCGGGCGCGCTTGCTTGGGATGTATTGTTTGAAGCCAAGGCGCCCGGTAAAATGTATCAGGGACTCGTCTACGCAGATGTTTTGCTCTGGGGTATACAAATCTGCAAATTTCAGGTTGAAATGGTCTATGAGGGGCCGAATTTTGTGGAGCCGGTCAAAAGCAGGGTGGCCTCTGGGACGGGAGGTGCTGTTATCACTAAAGTGCAGGAAACGCAGGATGGCCTCAAAACGTGCCCTGGACATAGCAGCAGAGAACATGGGCATGTGATGAATTGGGTTCGTGGACCAATATGACCGCAATTCATGCTTTTTAGTTAGACCCATGTTGAGGAGGAGGCCCAGAAAAGTTTTAATTTCGGAAACTTGGACTGGTTTCCACCGGAAAGGCTGGGCATAATAGCTTCCCGGGTTAGCGGTTGTAAATTGTGTGGCATATCTGTTTGTTTCGGCCACAACTATGTCTAAGAGCTCCGCAGTCAAGAACAGCTCAAAAAATCCCAGGGCCGAACCGATCTGAGCTGTCTCAACCCGAACTCCAGACTGGGCAGTGAAAGGGAAAACTACAGGTGCGGCTGAAGTTGGGGACTGCCAATCAGGGTTTGCCAGCACCTTTGGGATTCTAGGGGCTCTACGGGCACGTCTTTGCGGTGGCTGCGACGGGGTCACTACTGCACGTGCCACCGTACCAGCTTCAACTGCCCTTCTGGTGCTCGCTACTTCACCAGGTTGTACGGCAGTGCTGGTACTAGGTCCAGGGAGGGCTGGGCTGCTGGTGTATGCCTCACCACGTAATCCGACAGCACCAGCCCCACTCTGCTGCTCTTGAAGCGGATCCTGCGCAACCTGCGGTCTAGCGACACGGGGCCGGGTATGTTTAGTGCTATCAGGGACCTCAGCCTCCTCGTCCGAACTTTGGGTCAGAGAGCCACTGCTTTCTACAGGTTCGTATTCTGACCCGCTGGATTCATCAGATGAGGGTTCCCATTCCTCATTCGACTGGGTCAGAAGCCTGTAGGCCTCTTCAGAAGAATACCCCCTGTTTGACATGTGGGCAACTAAATTTAGGGGTATTCCCTGAGACTACCCAAGAAAAAAAAGCAAGCCTGTCTTACAAATGGGAGGCTAGCGAAGTACCGGAGGCCGCTGCGGTTGATAAAAAATATCAAAACTGATTTTTTTTATCGCCGCAGTGCGTGTAAAGTGAATGTGCAGCGATCAAAAAAAAATTTTTTTTGGGCACTGCGGTGGGGCGGGTGTGGGCGAACGCACGTGTGGGCGACTGATCAGGCCTGATCGGGCAAACACTGCATTTTGGGTGGAGGGAGAACTAAAGTGACACTAATACAATTATAGATCTGACCGTGATCAGTTTTGATCACTTCCAGATACTATAAAAGTACAAATGCTGATTAGCGATACGCTAATCAGCGAATAACGAACTGCGGTGCGGTGGGCTGGGCGCTAACCGATCCCTAAACTACCTAACCAAGGGGCCTAAACTATACCTAAAACCTAACGGTCAATACCAGTGAAAAAAAAAGTGACAGTTTGCACTGATCACTTTTTTCCTTTCACTAGTGATTGACAGGGGCGATCAAAGGGGTGATCAAAGGGTTAATTGGGGTTCAGGGGGGTGATCTAGGGCTAAGTGTGTAGTGTTGGTGTACTCACTGTGTAGCCTGCTCCTCTGCTGGATCCAACCGACGAAAAGAACCAGCAGAGGAGCAGGCAGCCATATAACAGATCATATTTACTAATATGATCTGCTATCTGGCGCTCTGATTGGATTTTTTAAAAATCATCAGCTTGCCAGCCACGATCATTGGCTGGCAAGCTGATGCCGATTTACTCCTTGACGAAATGTCGGCCCGAACTGCGCATGCACGGGCCGGCATAGCGCGTCATCTCGCGTCTCGCGAGATGACGCGTATATGCGTCAGTCTGCGCAGCGATGCCGCCTCCGGACCGCACATCTGCGTTAGGCGGTCCGGAGGCGGTTAAGGGGCTAAAGACAAAGGTACCATTACAATCCTGTATAGGTGTGCTACAGATCCATGTAAGCACTCTATATGGCCATATGGAGGTGACAGACTCCCTTTAAAGTTAGTACGTACCGGTACGTCCTGTGTCCTTAAGTACTCGGGAAACAGGGCGTACCGGTACGTCCTATGTCCTTAAAGGGACTCTGTCACCAGTTTCTAACCCCCCCTTTTAAAACTATTGTTCTCTCCCTGGTGCCCTTGTCCTTACAAAGCTGTTGTTATAAGATAAATCCGCCGTGTAGTTTTGATAAAAATCGCTTTTATCTAACCTGTCAATCTTCTGGATAAGGTGCCCAGGGCGTTTCTGAAGGTCTGAATCTGCCGCTCTCCGCCGCCGCCATTGGTGCCCAGCTCCTCCCATGATCCTTTCAGCGCCACCTCGATGTAATGAAATCCGCCTCCGGCTCTCCTCAGTGCCCCCTCCTCCTTTTCAAAGATCCTGCACGTGCGCACAGGCCTGTGCCTGATGCGCCCGTGCGGACTTTTAGATTCTGCCTCGTTGAGCGAAGCGCGCATTTGCGCGCGTTCGCGCATGTTCGCGCGCGCGTGCATGCGCACTTCGCTCAACAAGGCAGAATCTAAAAGTCCGCACGGGCGCATCAGGCACAGGCCTGTGCGCACGCGCGGGATCTTTGAAAAGGAGGAGGGGGCACTGAGGAGAGCCGGAGGCGGATTTCATTACATCGAGGTGGCGCTGAAAGGATCATGGGAGGAGCTGGGCACCAACGGCGGCGGAGAGCGGCAGATTCAGACCTTCAGAAACGCCCTGGGCACCTTATCCAGAAGATTGACAGGTTAGATAAAAGCAATTTTTATCAAAACTACACGGCGGATTTATCTTATAACAACAGCTTTGTAATGACAAGGGCACCATGGAGAGAACAATAGTTTTAAAAGGGGGGGTTAGAAACTGGTGACAGAGTCCCTTTAAGGGGTTAGACTTGCACCAGCAGAAAAAACGAAGTTTAAATCATATGCAAATGAGCACTCGCAAGTGCCCAGGAGTGGCGTTCAGTGTCTAATTGCCTAGGCTGCTCTGCCTTCTTTTCACTTTACTCCTCCCCAGCCTCTTCCTTTGCCCGCCCTATGAACGCCACCCCTGTGCACTTGCGAGTGCTCATTTGCATATGAATTAAACTTCGTTTTTCCTGCTGGTGCAAGTCTAAAGAAAAGAACAAAGGTACCGTTACAATCCTGTATAGGTGTGCTACAGAGCCATGTAAGCACTGTATATGGCCATATGGAGGTGACAGACTCCCTTTAATAGGTTCTTTTTAGGATAAAAAAGTTGAAATATGGTACTTTTATGTACTTTCAAGTACAATATAATTTAAAAAGTGACTGTAACGTTAATTAAAAGTATGTATGTTCAATTTTCTTACTGTTTAAAGGTTATAAAGAATAAACCTTAAAGGGGTTGTCCGGGTTCAGAGCTGAACCCGGACATACCCTTATTTTCACCCCAGCAGCCCTCCTGAGCCTGGCATCGGAGCATCTCATGCTCCGATGCGCTCCTGTGCCCTGCGCTAGATCGCGCAGGGCACAGGCTCTTGTGTTTACAATAACACACTGCCGGGCGGTAACTTCCGCCCAGCAGTGTGTTCGGTGACGTCACCGGCTCTGAGGGGCGGGCTTTAGCTCTGCCCTAGCCGTTTTACTGGCTAGGGCAGAGCCAAATCCCGCCCATCAGTGCCGGTGACGTCACCGGGGTTCCTGTCAGCCCCATAGAGAGCCCCGGTACGTCACCGGAACTCAGAAAAATGCCTTTGCCCTGCGCGATTTAGCGCAGGGCAAAGGAGAGCATCGGAGCATGAACTGCTCCGATGCTCATGTCAGGGGGGCTGCCGGGGTGAAAATGGAGGGCTGTCCAGGTTCAGCTCTGAACCTGGACAACCCCTTTAATATCAAGGTGACTATCGTTGCTTTTGTACACCAATGAGTAGTTTGAGAAAATGAAAACAAGACAAGAAAGTACTGGATTTTTATAAACTTTATTAAGTGTAAGATAAACATCAGTTTACCTATTTTACCTTGATCGTTAATACACATTATTCAAACCACATTAATTTATAATTGTTACATAGAGTTCTTTAGGGGGGTGATCCATTACCCGGAAGGTGGGCAATTGTATCTTTCTTAGGCCTCATTCGGACGACCGTATGTGTTTTGCGGTCCGCAAATTGCGGATTTGCAAAACACTGATACCGGCCCACGTGCGTTTTGCAATTTGCGGAACGCCCATGCCCGCAACTATCATAGAAAATGCCTATTCTTGTCTGCAACTGTGGACAAGAATAGGACATGCTCTATATTTTTTGCGGCGCCACGGAAAGAAACTACGGATGCGGACAGCACACGGTGTGATGTCTGCATCTTTTGCAGCACCATTGAAATGAATCATTCCGCACCTGTTCCGCAAAATTGCGGAATGGGTGCGTATTCGTACATACGGTCGTGTGAATGGGCCCTTTATGCAACAAAGACCCTACAATTATGCATAATCGAACTGCTATATTAATTATTAACATAGTTGACCATTGTACATAATGTACTACAATTGGAGGACATTGACTGTATGCCATTCTATCCATGACCCCAAAGTAGCACTACCGCTGTTTTCAAACTCCGACTCCCAGCATGCTCCATTCATGTCAATGGAGTTCTGCAGCAAGCCCAGTAAGTCCTCATGAAATCAATAGGATGGTTTTTAACGGCCGATTGACAGAAAGGCACCAGTCTCACAGACATTAAAAACATGTAGACAGGCCATGAATGGCGGCCCCGCAGCCCCTATAGAGTATATATGTTGAACCTAGAAGCACGAAACTTCAATATTGCGGCACAATCTCCCTCAGAGCAAGTATTCGGTGCATTCATGCGCCACACGCCCGCCTTCCTTGTTCATTCATAAAGTGTGCCAAGCAGGCAGGCGGGAATTGAGGTGCGCTCTCAGTTCCACCATGCGCCTCAGGTCCCGCCAGCCTGATCCGCCCACTTTATGAATGAACAAGGCAGGCGGAGCGGTTGGCGCATGAAGGCACTGAATACTTGCTCAGAGGGAGACTGTGCATCAATACTTTAGTAAGTTTGGGCTACTAGGTTTTAACTACATAATTTATTAGGGGCTGCGGGGCCAGTGTATGACAGCAGGGTCACACTCCACCAGCCCCCGCAGTTGTCCCCTACCCCTTTACGGACACTGAGGATGTCATAATTGGGGATTTGTGGAGTACACTAATCAGGGATATGTGGAGGACCATGTTATGGGGATCTATGAGTAACACTTATATAGCATAAGATGCTATATATGTTTCACCCACAGATCCCCCCATGACAGTGTCGTCCACAGATCATGGTAGTCAGATGAGTGGGTCTAGAAATAAATGCCAATCAAATTAATCCATTTTTCATGTCAGTTTTTCATGGACATGAAAAACTGATGTAAAACAGATGCAAAATGTACACACAGACAGAAAATGGATACACACACTGATGCAAAATGGCCTGAGAGTGTGTCTGCTTTTAATGGACGTTTTTTTCACTGCCATGTGCATGTAGCCTAAGAGAGGCATATTTGCAGTCGAAGTTAGACCACAGCTGTAGTGCCAAGGTTGGAAAACATTGATGGCGTTGAATTTTTCAGGCACAATTTTTTGAAAGGTAGGTGTTTGTTGATTTTGGGTTAGTGGGGTAGTGGGGTTTTTGAAGACGGGCACTAAGTCCACTAGCATCACACTAATTTCCAACACGGACACTGTTGATGGTAAACTTTCTATTTTTTTTTTTTTTACTTAGATTTTTTAATATCAGAATACTATTTTATTCGTTCCCTCACTACCATAACTGATAAAACTGTAGTTAATAATTATTAATCTAATGTAGAAATTAAATTGATACGAGTATTTTATAGCTATACTAAACTGAAGTGAACTATGTAGTTTACCTATATAGTATCAAACTAATCATATATATAAGTAATTTTTGTGAAATTATGAATTTTAATATTTTTTTTGTAGTTTAAACCCAAAAATTTTAAATTACTAAGAAAGAATTCTAGTTTTAGAATGTAATTTCCTACATAACTGTCCTAATAATGTCTAAATTTTACTACCTATATAATACATTTTAAGGGAAAAAAAATATAAAAAATGTCTATATTATTTTGAATTTGTGAAATTGAAATAAACATTTTTTCTAAAAGAGTATCCAGTTTAACACAATTAATGAAAAAAAAAAAAAAAAATTATTAGAAGGTACAGGCTCACTAGAACATCCAGTAACCTAGAAAAAAAAAAAAAAAGAAAATGAGAACATATTAAATAATTAATTAAGATTGAATTAAATTAAATATATAAGAATTTACCTTGATAACAAACCAGAACGGTAACAAGGTGCACATGCGACAGGTCACAGAAATCTTGTTTTTTTGTCTTCAACATTTCTTATAAAATAAATTTAATACAAAAAAATAAAAAAGAACTTATTATTACAAGGAAATCTACAAATCTCAGAGGAAATGATAAGACTAAATTATTATGAACTTCACTTTTTCAAATTAATGTTTTGGGATGCGAAATTGTTTTAAAACAACTAATACGTTGTCGCTTTATATCTTCTTTATTTGGCCTTTCTTGGTTTAATAGGTTTGAAGGAAGAGTTGGTGCTCTTGAGGTCCACTCTGATTGTAGTTCTCCTTGTACTATTTTGAGTACATCTACACAGATGTCTTCTAGGTAATCAACAGATACCTTCTCAAAAACGTCACAAACTATCCAGCGGGAAGATCCCTTGGGAACAACCAAACATGTTCTTCTTGTTCCAATTGATTCACTGTGTCGCTTTGCACTACGAACCACTGCTTGTTCTCTTCCGACATTATGATTATGAGTCAGGGCTGCCAGTTTGGTGCGGGCCTCCATTGCATCTATGCCAAAGTGTATTTGTTTAGTACGATATTTTAAGGCAAGACTATGAAAGTTTTCCAGATGACTCTTATGGCAATTGCGTGTTAAATGTGGTAAATCCTTTTCGATCGCCTTTCTAGTCACAATTTTTTCTATTTGGGTGAATGGTGGTGTTTCTGGATTTAGACCAAAAAATGTCTGTCTTTATCAGCACAAGCTGCCACCAAGTCCATTTAACCATCAACAGTGTGGTTATTTTTTTTGCTATATCCTACATCAAGGGCTTGGCTGTGCTTGCTATTTTATTGAGGGGTGAAATACAATTGCCAAAATAGCAGTACCCTAAATCTGGTGTTTCAGCTGTGGCTAGCCAATTGTAATACTGTCTGCTGTCTGGCAAAGGATATATTTTTGTTCTCGGTTGAAATACAATTCCCAACTTAGCAATTCCCTAAATCAGTGGTTTCTGCTGTATCAGGCCAACTTTAAATCTATCCACAGTACGCAGTACTGTCCCACAGTATGTTGTTCCCAGCCGCCACTACTTCTCCAAGAGAGCCGTGCCTTCCCTGCACAACCAAGTATCCGATAAAATCAAGTGTGCACTGCGCAACGCCATCTGTGGCAAGGTCCACCTAACCACAGATACGTGGACCAGTAAGCACGGCCAGGGACGCTATATCTCCCTAACTGCACACTGGGTAAATGTAGTGGCGGCTGAGCCCCAGGCGGAGAACTGTTTGGCGCACGTCCTTCCGTCGTCAAGGATCGCAGGGCAACATTCTTTGCCTCCTGTTGCCTCCTCCTCCTACTCGGTTTCCTCCTCCTCTTCTTCCACCTGCTCATCCAGTCAGCCACACACCTTCACCACCAACTTCAGCACAGCCTGGGGTAAACGTCAGCAGGCCATTCAGAAACTCATATGTTTGGTGGACAGGCCCCACACCGCACAGGAGTTGTGGCGGGGTATAGAACAACAGGCCGACGAGTGGTTGCTGCCGGTGAGCCTCAAGCCCGGCCTGGTGGTGTGCGGTAATGGGCGAAATCTCGTTGCAGCTCTGGGACTAGCCGGTTTGACGCACATCCCTTGCCTGGCGCATGTGCTGAATTTGGTGGTGCAGAAGTTCATTCACAACTACCCCGACATGTCAGAGCTGCTGCATAAAGTGCGGGCCGTCTGTTTGTGCTTCCGGCGTTTACATCCTGCCGCTGCTCGTCTGTCTGCACTACAACGTAACTTCGGCATTCCAGCTCACCGCCTCATATGCAACGTACCCACCTTGCACATGCGTGGAACTCCACCTTGCACATGCTGGACAGACTGTGCGAGCAGCAGCAGGCCATAGTGGAGTTTCAGCTGCAGCACGCACGGGTCAGTCGCACTGCGCAACAGCACCACTTCACCACCAATGACTGGGCCTCCATGCGAGACCTGTGTGCCCTGTTCCGCTGTTTCAAGTACTCCACCATCATGGCCAGTGGCGATGACGCCGTTATCAGCGTTACAATACCACTTCTATGTCTCCTTGAGAAAACACTTAGGGCGATGATGGAAGAAGAGGTGGCCCAGGAGGAGGAAGAGGGGTCATTTTTAGCACTTTCAGGCCAGTCTCTTAGAAGTGACTCAGAGGGAGGTTTTTTGCAACAGCAGAGGCCAGGTACAAATGTGGCCAGCCAGGGCCCACTACTGGAGGACGAGGATGAGGTGGAGGAGGATGAGGATGAAGCATGTTCACAGCGGGGTGGCACCCAACGCAGCTTGGGCCCATCACTGGTGCATGGGTGGGGGAAAACGCAGGATGATGACGATACGCCTCCCACAGAGGACAGCTTGTCCTTACCTCTGGGCAGCCTGGCACACATGAGCGACTACATGCTGCAGTGCCTGCGCAACGACAGCAGAGTTGCCCACATTTTTTTTTTTGTCAAATCTTTATTTTATTTTCCATCACATTACAGCAAATAATGTGACATTGTTTAGCGACAACAATTAACAATAAACTGCTCCATCATCTATATAGGTCACATATAAGCAATAATCAGTGCTATTTATGAGAATATTTGATATGATATATAATCACATGGCTAACATAAATCTACCTCAGTCAATGAATGTTCTACTAATGCATACGGAACAAACTGGCCCTCCTAAACACCCTTGATATTACAATTATATCTTCCAATTATTGATACTTAAGGCTTAAACCTAGTCAAACGTGCCTTCAGTACCTTATGACAATCCTGTCATTCATCATCAATTATCACTCTTTGTTTTTACACCTATCAAACCATTTGTTCCATCTCAACAAAAAGTTATCGTGCGACAGTAATTCCCAGCTTGTCATTTCCTCTAGTTGACAAATGTCTTGAACCTTTTGGATCCATTCACCTTTACTAGGAATATCTTTAGATAACCAATATTTTGGTATGAGTAGCTTAGCAGCTGCTATCAATTGTGCTATGAGTGAGTGTTTTGTTAATTTATAATTGCTATCAGACAAGTTGAAGAGTGCTACCTGTGGCGTAATGGGTGAACTTATAGAAGAAATGCCCTGAACCTCTTTAGAAATCATATCCCAATATTTTACAATCACCGGGCACGACCACCATATGTGAAACATGGTACCTCTAGATTCCCCGCACCTCCAGCAGTCTGCTGAATAGGAGGGTATAATGGTATGCAGTTTGTCAGGGGTTCTGTACCACCTTGTGATCAATTTGAAGGAATTCTCCTGGATTTTTATACACCTTGAGTAGCCATGTGAATGAGCTAATATTCTGCCCATCATGTCCTCATCAAGGGGTTGACCCATTTCTTTACCCCATTGTTCTATATATAACGGCTTGGTGTCTGAGTTCTTCTCTAATAGTTTATTATATATTTGTGAGATAACTCCTCTTTTGCTTACAGTTTGATTCCATACCTTATCGTACCATGTGGGATTATAGTTACTTGGGGTAGTACTTAGTACTGTACACAGAATTTTTTCAATTGGTAATAATGAGTCACAGTCCAGGGGATATGTCCCCATCTAATTTTCAAAGATGGTATGTCAGGTACACTTCTATTTTCTACAAAATCACCCACTGCCATATATCCTAATGCAGCCCATAGGCCCATATCATCCTTGAAATCTTTATCAATCATATAAGGCAAATACCTAATAGGTGTGAAAGGCGATATGTGATTGATAGGATGCAGATGTTCAGATACCTTTAACCACGAATTCCAAATACCTCTTAGAGAATAGGGAATTCCTTGTTTATGGTGAGAAGTTTTCTGACAATCCCAGAGTGCAGCAAGTGCTCTTGGCCCTAACACTTTCCTGGCTATCATGCAGCCTAACTTTACAACCTTAGGATTAGTTATCTCTGAATGAAGCCTTATTTGTATCGCCCTATAATAACCCTGAGCATCTGGTAGTCCAAAACCACCCTTGTATTTAGGTAGTGTTAATCTACTATACGCTAGCCTGGGTTTCGATTGATTCCAGACAAAAGCGGAAAATGTCCTCCTAATCTGAGCAAGATAGTGACGAGGCAACAATACCGGTAAGGTCTGCATTAGATAAAGTAGCTTGGGTAGAACATAGGTTTTTATTACATTTTTTTCGCCCTATCCAGGACAGAAAAGGTATTTTTAGTTACTGTAACTGTTGCTTAATGTCATTTAAGAGTTTGGGATAATTCTTTGAAAAAAGTTGGTCTGGGTCTTTCGATATTTGTACTCCCAAATAGGTAATACTCTCCTTTTCCCACTGAAAGGGGAAATTTGTCTTAAGATGGGATATTGTTGCTTGAGGGACATTAACTCCTAGTGCAACACATTTTGCAAGGTTTATTTTGAAATTAGATATACTCCCAAATCTGTCTAATTGTCGTAACAACACAGGGAACGCTACTATAGGATCCGCTAACAGCAACAGCATATCATCAGCGAATGCTGCTACCATGTGTGTTTGAGGGCCAATCTGAAGCCCTTGTATTTCTTTGTCTAATAGCTTGTAGAAACGTTTCTAGGCATAAGATGAAAAGGGTTGGTGACAACGGGCACCCTTGCCTAGTCCCATTACTTATCTCAAAATGGGGGGTGAGAGTACCATTCACACGCACCCTTGCTGTGGGGGAGGAGTACAGAGACAGCACAGCGGTGACAAATTGAGTAGGGAAGCCAAATTTATGCAGTGCAGCCTCCATATATTGCCAATCCACTCTATCAAATGCCTTCTCTGCATCTGTACTTAAAAAAGTACGTCTTTTACCGCAAGACAAGGCATATTGCTGAGCTTGAATAACCCGAAATGTACTGTCTCTGCACTCTCTGCCCCCTACAAACCCAGATTGTTCCGGAGATATCAAGCCGCAAAGTAGTGACGCAGTCCTATAGGCCAATATCTTTGCCCAAAGCTTAATATCCGCATTTAGCAGAGATATTGGTCTATAACTAGCTAGATAATGTGGGTCTTTGCCTGGTTTGAGTAATATTGTGATATGCACCTCTAGTGACTGCTTAGGCAGAGGTGAACCACTCAGTAAGGAATTGAAAAGGGATACTAATCAGGGGCCTAAAATGTGGATTTTTTTTTATAATAAGCAACTGTCAAACCGTCAGGCCCTGGACTCTTTCCTGTTGGGGTTGATTTTAGGGCTTTTTCCACTTCTTTAAGTGTTATCGGGGTTATCAACTTCTCTTTATCCTCTTCAGAAATCATTGGTAGTTTAAGTTCTTGTAAGTACGATACAGTCTGCATTTGTCTCTCTTGTATTGCTTCCTCAATATCATTTTTCCTAATATTGTATAGATCATGATAATATTCTCTGAACACTTTAGAAATTACACTAGCATCTGTAGATAGCGTGCCCTCTTTTGTCATCATTTCCTTGATATAGGCTTGTTCTACCCGCTTTTTAATCATTGCTGATAAAATCTTGCTACCTCTATTTCCGTGTATGTAATGTTTGTGTTTGACTTTGAGGTATGCATTGGCAGCTTTAACGTTTAGAAGAGACCTGAGTTCCTGTCTTAATGAGACTAATCCCTCAAACTCCTTCAATGCTAATGATTTCTTATGAGCTTTTTCTATATGAGCAATATGAGCTAATAGCTCTGTCATACGTTTATTTCTCTCTTTTTTGATATGGGAACCTAGTGCAATAAATTCTCCCCTCAACACAGCTTTATGTGCTTCCCAAATGAGTGCGTCAGTCGACGCCGTATTTGCATTCAGTTCAAAGTATTATTTTAGTTTGTTGGAGATAGCGTCTACATGTGCTGGTGTGTCTAATATCGTGTGATTAAGCCTCCATGTCCACTCTCTGTTGCATGATGTAGGGAAGTGTACGCTACAACAAACCATAGCATGGTCAGATACTGATATGTTGTCAATGCTTGCAGAGCCAACCAGAGATAGATTCCTTTCTGAAATCATTAGATAATCCAATCTCTGGTAAGTTCTGTGTGGATTCGAATAAAACATATAATCTCTTCGTTCCCCATGCATTGAACTCCAAATATCTGTCATGTGTAAATCCCTAAGTCGCATCTGTAATGTTTTTAACGCCTTAAAGGAAATGGCTGACCTCTGGGAAGAAGAATCTAAGAGTGGATTCAGGGTTAAATTAAAGGGACACTGACAGGCCCAATAACCATAATTAGCTGTACATATCCATGCACAGGTCTTCTAATGTGCATTTAAAACATATAAGTATTCCCCCTGTCCACATTATGAATACTGCAAACTCGTGTTTTATAACCTGAACTAATCCCTGTTCTTTCTGCCCAAGGGGCGGGGTTTCAGCTTCTCTTGTGCCCAGAGATGCTGAAACCCTGCCCCTTGGGCAGAAAGAACAGGGATTACTTCAGGTTATAAAACACGAGTTTGCAGTATTCATAATGTGGACAGGGGGGATACATATATGTTTTAAATGCACATTAGAAGACCTGTGCATGGATATGTACAGCTAATTATGGTTATTGGGCCTGTCAGTGTCCCTTTAAAGTCACCCCCTATTATAATCCAGCCGTAAGCAAAATTAGCTATCTTATCTAAGATCTCTATTAACCATGGAACCGTTTTCACATTTGGCGCATATAGGTTACAGAGGGTGATTTCTGTGTGACCTATTTTGCAGTTTAGTAGTAAATATCTGCCTTCTGGGTCAGATAATTGAGAGTGGTGAGTGAAAGGGACATTCTTCTTCAATCCTATGCTAACTCCTTTTAAAGCGTTTTTATCAGAGCATGAGTGAAACCAATAATGAAAGGCAGAATTACCCATATTAGGAATATGATCAGGTGTACAATGAGTTTCTTGTAGTAAGATTACATCTATTGCAGCCTTCTTGATTATTCGAAATACCCTACTTCGTTTGACAGGGCTTCTACAGCCATGTACGTTAAAGGTGGCAAAATTAAGTAATAGAGGTGTCATTCCTATTTTACTTGTATAGCGATATTGCATGCGTATAATATATGACCAAGAGATGGAGTAAATAAACGGTTGTAAAATATAACAAAAATAAAATATAACCTTGTGTAAACTTTAAAAGAGGCATTAATAACTGAATCTCACATGAGACTCTCTTCAATGGGGGGAGGTAATCTATTGTCACCATAATAACCTGATCGGCCTAGATCCCTCCATTAACCTATTAGCAGTAATATACTTGGCTATTTAACTATCCATTCGTGTCAAAGTAGTGTACTATATACCTTTAAGTTAAAGCAATAATGCATTAACATATTAACATTCTAAGGATATGCCTTTAAACACGTATAGCGTATCTTAATCGCATAATACAAAGCTGCAAACATTAGATGTATAGCTTCATAGTTAGGCGATTATCCATTTAAACGAAACTATACCCCTCCTTTAAGTGATCTGTTGTTCAAGTGTCCATCTCTCTGCTTACAGCTTTTTTGTTGCGCCCGGTTCTCTGCTGTTTCGGCTTCACCCAAGTTGAGGTCTTTGGAAGCGGAGGCAGATCCTCTTCTGAGGGAATAGGGAGCCAGGAGGAAATTTCTACTGGTGTCAAGTCCAGCATATCCCAGACGGGTGGTAGACCCTCAGGGGTTCTGACGGTGAATCTGCGGTTCCCCGCTATAATCAATATTCCGAACGGAAAAAGCCACCTATATGGAATTTTTGAAGAGCGCAATAGATCCGTGAGTGGCTTTAGTATTCTTCTCTTCTGTAAAGTTGAGGCTGCTAAATCTTGAAATAATAGAATGCTTCTTCCATTCAGCTTAATATCACCTTTCCCTCTAGCTTTTTGTAAGATCTCCTCAGTGTCCCTGTAACTTAAGATGCCGCAGATAACATCTCTAGGATTTTCGGAGTTGCTCGGTTTGGGTCGTAGTGCTCTATGTACCCTCTCAACTGTGACATCTTTGGCTCTATCCGGGCCTAACAAGATGGAGAAAAGGGAATCCATTATAGCCAGAAGGTCTTCCCTGAACTTTTGACCGCTGTGTTAAAGCAGAGCATAGCGTCCTGTACTTGCTCTAGTGATTCAACCCTATCACCAATATGGCAAACATCCGCCTTTATAGTGGCCAAGTCCGCTGCTATCGGGGCCAAGGCTTTCTGCAGGGTTTTCTCTAACAAGTCACGGGAAAGTGCCATCTGTTCATCTTGAATCTGCGAACCGCTCACCTCAGGCAGATCTTCACTAGGTGTTTCGCAGTCCGCATCTTCAGAGGCTTCTTCCCCTCCTCGCCGCTTCTGCGCCATCTTAGCTGAGCGAGCGGGAGTTTGAGGAGCAGGCTTTTGGAGGTACTTCTCCATATCTAAAAGCTGCGGTGAGTCTCTCCTTTGATCGGTTGCGACTCTGGACAACTCCTTAGGCTGAATCTTCAACCCTTCTGCTGGGTAGTGCATTTAAATAGGTTAATACAGGGCCTAGTGGCGGGAGCTCCGCTTTCAAGCAGCCACCATCGAGCTCGGTCAGGCCACGCCCCCAGAGTTGCCCACATTTTAACGTGTGCGGACTACTGGTATCACGATCGGCGTGACTATCACATACGTGACACAGAGGGAGGGAAAGAGGAAGGCCCTGCCCAAGTGAGAGGGAAGGTGGTGACCCCTGACTCACCTTGCAGCTGGCACCTGGCTGCCCTGACGTCCCTAGACGGGTTCCTCACCCGTACGCCGATCACGTGCCTAAAACCCTGGCTTTCCCTAAGATGAGCCCTAGATAGTGAACAGGGCGGTGGGAACACTAGTCCGCACCACTAGCTCTAAAGGAAAACACCAAGGGGAGGACAGACAATACAGGCTCAACATATAATTAGGGATGAGCGAACTCGAACTGTATAGTTCGGGTTCGTACCGAATTTTGGGGTGTCCGTGACACGGACCCGAACCCGGACATTTTCGTAAAAGTCTGGGTTCGGGTTCGGTGTTCGTCGCTTTCTTCGCGCTTTTGTGACGCTTTCTTGGCGCTTTTTGAAAGGCTGCAAAGCAGCCAATCAACAAGCGTCATACTACTTGCCCCAAGAGGCCATCACAGCCATGCCTACTATTGGCATGGCTGTGATTGGCCAGAGCACCATGTGACCCAGCCTCTATTTAAGCTGGAGTCACATAGCGCCGCCCGTCACTCTGCTCTGATTAGCGTAGGGAGAGGTTGCGGCTGCGACAGTAGGGCGAGATTAGGCAGATTAACTCCTCCAAAGGACTTGATTAACTGATCGATCTGCAGCTGTGGATCATTGAGCTGCTGATCCTCAATTGCTCACTGTTTTTAGGCTGCCCAGACCGTTTGTCAGTCACATTTTTCTGGGGTGATCGGCGGCCATTTTGTGTCTTGTGGTGCGCCAGCACAAGCTGCGACCAAGTGCATTTAACCCTCAATGGTGTGGTTGTTTTTTGGCTAAAGCCTACATCAGGGTGAAGCTGTCACACCAAGTGCATTTAACCAGCAATAGTTTGTTCATTTTTTGGCCATATACAAAATCAGGGGCAAGCTGCGCCTGTCACCAAGTGCATTTAACCCTCAATGGTGTGGTTGTTTTTTGGCTAAAGCCTACATCAGGGTGAAGCTGTCACACCAAGTGCATTTAACCAGCAATAGTCTGTTCATTTTTTGGCCATATACAAAATCAGGGGCAAGCTGCGCCTGTCACCAAGTGCATTTAACCCTCAATGGTGTGGTTGTTTTTTGGCTAAAGCCTACATCAGGGTGAAGCTGTCACACCAAGTGCATTTAACCAGCAATAGTCTGTTCATTTTTTGGCCATATACTAAATCAGGGGCAAGCTGCGCCTGTCACCAAGTGCATTTAACCCTCAATGGTGTGGTTGTTTTTTGGCTAAAGCCTACATCAGGGTGAAGCTGTCACACCAAGTGCATTTAACCAGCAATAGTCTGTTTATTTTTTGGCCATATCCCAGTCTAATTCTGTCACTAAATCCATACCGGTCACCCAGCGCCTAAATACTAGGCCTCAAATTTATATCCCGCTAAATCTGTCCTTAGTGCTGTAGCTGGGCGAGTTATTTAGTGTCCGTTCAAGCACATTTCTTGTTCTGGGTTGAAATACAATTCCCAATTTAGCAATTTCATAATTTAGTGGTTTCTGCTATATTAGAGCTATTTGAAATCTATCCCTAAAAGGGTATATAATATTCAAGGTGCACATTGGGTCATTCAGAATAACTTCACACACACCCGCTACTGTGTATTTCCAAGTCTAATTCTGGCACTAAACCCATACCTGTCACCCAGCGCCTAAATACTAGGCCTCAAATTTATATCCCGCTAAATCTGTCCCTAGTGCTGTAGCTGGGCGAGTTATTTAGTGTCCGTTCAAGCACATTTCTTGTTCTGGGTTGAAATACAATTCCCAATTTAGCAATTTCATAATTTAGTGGTTTCTGCTATATCAGAGCTATTTGAAATCTATCCCTAAAAGGGTATATAATATTCAAGGTGCACATTGGGTCATTCAGAATAACTTCACACACACCCGCTACTGTGTATTTCCAAGTCTAATTCTGTCACTAAACCCATACCTGTCACCCAGCGCCTAAATACTAGGCCTCAAATTTATATCCCGCTAAATCTGTCCTTAGTGCTGTAGCTGGGCGAGTTATTTAGTGTCCGTTCAAGCACATTTCTTGTTCTGGGTTGAAATACAATTCCCAATTTAGCAATTTCATAATTTAGTGGTTTCTGCTATATCAGAGCTATTTGAAATCTATCCCTAAAAGGGTATATAATATTCAAGGTGCACATAGGGTCATTCAGAATAACTTCACACACACCCGCTACTGTGTATTTCCAAGTCTAATTCTGGCACTAAACCCATACCTGTCACCCAGCGCCTAAATACTAGGCCTCAAATTTATATCCCGCTAAATCTGTCCTTAGTGCTGTAGCTGGGCGAGTTATTTAGTGTCCGTTCAAGCACATTTCTTGTTCTGGGTTGAAATACAATTCCCAATTTAGCAATTTCATAATTTAGTGGTTTCTGCTATATCAGAGCTATTTGAAATCTATCCCTAAAAGGGTATATAATATTCAAGGTGCACATAGGGTCATTCAGAATAACTTCACACACACCCGCTACTGTGTATTTCCAAGTCTAATTCTGGCACTAAACCCATACCTGTCACCCAGCGCCTAAATACTAGGCCTCAAATTTATATCCCGCTAAATCTGTCCCTAGTGCTGTAGCTGGGCGAGTTATTTAGTGTCCGTTCAAGCACATTTCTTGTTCTGGGTTGAAATACAATTCCCAATTTAGCAATTTCATAATTTAGTGGTTTCTGCTATATCAGAGCTATTTGAAATCTATCCCTAAAAGGGTATATAATATTCAAGGTGCACATTGGGTCATTCAGAATAACTTCACACACACCCGCTACTGTGTATTTCCAAGTCTAATTCTGGCACTAAACCCATACCTGTCACCCAGCGCCTAAATACTAGGCCTCAAATTTATATCCCGCTAAATCTGTCCCTAGTGCTGTAGCTGGGCGAGTTATTTAGTGTCCGTTCAAGCACATTTCTTGTTCTGGGTTGAAATACAATTCCCAATTTAGCAATTTCATAATTTAGTGGTTTCTGCTATATCAGAGCTATTTGAAATCTATCCCTAAAAGGGTATATAATATTCAAGGTGCACATAGGGTCATTCAGAATAACTTCACACACACCCGCTACTGTGTATTTCCAAGTCTAATTCTGGCACTAAACCCATACCTGTCACCCAGCGCCTAAATACTAGGCCTCAAATTTATATCCCGCTAAATCTGTCCCTAGTGCTGTAGCTGGGCGAGTTATTTAGTGTCCGTTCAAGCACATTTCTTGTTCTGGGTTGAAATACAATTCCCAATTTAGCAATTTCATAATTTAGTGGTTTCTGCTATATCAGAGCTATTTGAAATCTATCCCTAAAAGGGTATATAATATTCAAGGTGCACATAGGGTCATTCAGAATAACTTCACACACCCGCTACTGTGCATTTCCAAATCTAATTCTGTCACTAAACCCATACCTGTCACCCAGCGCCTAAATACTAGGCCTCAAATTTATATCCCGCTAAATCTCTCGTTACCGCTGTCCTGTTGTGGCTGGGAAAGTTATTTAGTGTCCGTCAAAGCACATTTTTTGTTCTGGGTTGAAATACAATTCCCAATTTAGCAATTTCATAATTTAGTGGTTTCTGCTATATCAGAGCTATTTGAAATCTATCCCTAAAAGGGTATATAATATTCAAGGTGCACATTGGGTCATTCAGAATAACTTCACACACACCCGCTACTGTGTATTTCCAAGTCTAATTCTGTCACTAAACCCATACCTGTCACCCAGCGCCTAAATACTAGGCCTCAAATTTATATCCCGCTAAATCTCTCGTTACCGCTGTCCTGTTGTGGCTGGGAAAGTTATTTAGTGTCCGTCAAAGCACATTTTTTGTTCTGGGTTGAAATACAATTCCCAATTTAGCAATTTCATAATTTAGTGGTTTCTGCTATATCAGAGCTATTTGAAATCTATCCCTAAAAGGGTATATAATATTCAAGGTGCACATTGGGTCATTCAGAATAACTTCACACACACCCGCTACTGTGTATTTCCAAGTCTAATTCTGTCACTAAACCCATACCTGTCACCCAGCGCCTAAATACTAGGCCTCAAATTTATATCCCGCTAAATCTCTCGTTACCGCTGTCCTGTTGTGGCTGGGAAAGTTATTTAGTGTCCGTCAAAGCACATTTTTTGTTCTGGGTTGAAATACAATTCCCAATTTAGCAATTTCATAATTTAGTGGTTTCTGCTATATCAGAGCTATTTGAAATCTATCCCTAAAAGGGTATATAATATTCAAGGTGCACATTGGGTCATTCAGAATAACTTCACACACACCCGCTACTGTGTATTTCCAAGTCTAATTCTGTCACTAAACCCATACCTGTCACCCAGCGCCTAAATACTAGGCCTCAAATTTATATCCCGCTAAATCTCTCGTTACCGCTGTCCTGTTGTGGCTGGGAAAGTTATTTAGTGTCCGTCAAAGCACATTTTTTGTTCTGGGTTGAAATACAATTCCCAATTTAGCAATTTCATAATTTAGTCGTTTCTGCTATATCAGAGCTATTTGAAATCTATCCCTAAAAGGGTAGATCATATTGAAGGTGCACATAGGGTCATTCAGAATAACTTCACACACACGCTTCTGTGCATTTCCAAGTCTAATTCTGTCACTAAATCCATACCGGTCACCCAGCGCCTAAATACTAGGCCTCAAATTTATATCCCGCTGAATTTGAATACAATACATTGGGCCAAATAATATATTTGTTGTTGTGGTGAACCATAACAATGAGAAAAACATCTAGTAAGGGACGCGGACGTGGACATGGTCGTGGTGGTGTTAGTGGACCCTCTGGTGCTGGGAGAGGACGTGGCCGTTCTGCCACATCCACACGTCCTAGTGTACCAACTACCTCAGGTCCCAGTAGCCGCCAGAATTTACAGCGATATATGGTGGGGCCCAATGCCGTTCTAAGGATGGTAAGGCCTGAGCAGGTACAGGCATTAGTCAATTGGGTGGCCGACAGTGGATCCAGCACGTTCACATTATCTCCCACCCAGTCTTCTGCAGAAAGCGCACAGATGGCGCCTGAAAACCAACCCCATCAGTCTGTCACATCACCCCCATGCATACCAGGGAAACTGTCTCAGCCTCAAGTTATGCAGCAGTCTCTTATGCTGTTTGAAGACTCCGCTGGCAGGGTTTCCCAAGGGCATCCACCTAGCCCTTCCCCAGCGGTGAAAGACATAGAATGCACTGACGCACAACCACTTATGTTTCCTGATGATGAGGACATGGGAATACCACCTCAGCATGTCTCTGATGATGACGAAACACAGGTGCCAACTGCTGCGTCTTTCTGCAGTGTGCAGACTGAACAGGAGGTCAGGGATCAAGACTGGGTGGAAGACGATGCAGGGGACGATGAGGTCCTAGACCCCACATGGAATGAAGGTCGTGCCACTGACTTTCACAGTTCGGAGAAAGAGGCAGTGGTGAGACCGAGCCAACAGCGTAGCAAAAGAGGGAGCAGTGGGCAAAAGCAGAACACCCGCCGCCAAGAGACTCCGCCTGCTACTGACCGCCGCCATCTGGGACCGAGCACCCCAAAGGCAGCTTCAAGGAGTTCCCTGGCATGGCACTTCTTCAAACAATGTGCTGACGACAAGACCCGAGTGGTTTGCACGCTGTGCCATCAGAGCCTGAAGCGAGGCATTAACGTTCTGAACCTGAGCACAACCTGCATGACCAGGCACCTGCATGCAAAGCATGAACTGCAGTGGAGTAAACACCTTAAAACCAAGGAAGTCACTCAGGCTCCTCCTGCTACCTCTTCTGCTGCTGCCGCCTCGGCCTATTCTGCTGCTGCCGCCTCGGCCTCTTCCTCCGCCTCTGGAGGAACGTTGGCACCTGCCGCCCAGCAAACAGGGGATGTACCACCAACACCACCACCACCACCTCCGTCACCAAGCGTCTCAACCATGTCACACGCCAGCGTTCAGCTCTCCATCTCACAAACATTTGATAGAAAGCGTAAATTCCCACCTAGCCACCCTCGATCCCTGGCCCTGAATGCCAGCATTTCTAAACTACTGGCCTATGAAATGCTGTCATTTAGGCTGGTGGACACAGACAGCTTCAAACAGCTCATGTCGCTTGCTGTCCCACAGTATGTTGTTCCCAGCCGGCACTACTTCTCCAAGAGAGCCGTGCCTTCCCTGCACAACCAAGTATCCGATAAAATCAAGTGTGCACTGCGCAACGCCATCTGTAGCAAGGTCCACCTAACCACAGATACGTGGACCAGTAAGCACGGCCAGGGACGCTATATCTCCCTAACTGCACACTGGGTAAATGTAGTGGCAGCTGGGCCCCAGTCGGAGAGCTGTTTGGCGCACGTCCTTCCGCCGCCAAGGATCGCAGGGCAACATTCTTTGCCTCCTGTTGCCACCTCCTCCTTCTCGGCTTCCTCCTCCTCTTCTTCCACCTGCTCATCCAGTCAGCCACACACCTTCACCACCAACTTCAGCACAGCCCGGGGTAAACGTCAGCAGGCCATTCTGAAACTCATATGTTTGGGGGACAGGCCCCACACCGCACAGGAGTTGTGGCGGGGTATTGAACAACAGACCGACGAGTGGTTGCTGCCGGTGAGCCTCAAGCCCGGCCTGGTGGTGTGTGATAATGGGCGAAATCTCGTTGCAGCTCTGGGACTAGCCAATTTGACGCACATCCCTTGCTTGGCGCATGTGCTGAATTTGGTGGTGCAGAAGTTCATTCACAACTACCCCGACATGTCAGAGCTGCTGCATAAAGTGCGGGCCGTCTGTTCGCGCTTCCGGCGTTCACATCCTGCTGCTGCTCGCCTGTCTGCGCTACAGCGTAACTTCGGCCTTCCCGCTCACCGCCTCATATGCGACGTGCCCACCAGGTGGAACTCCACCTTGCACATGCTGGACAGACTGTGCGAGCAGCAGCAGGCCATAGTGGAGTTTCAGCTGCAGCACGCACGGGTCAGTCGCACTACAGAACAGCACCACTTCACCACCAATGACTGGGCCTCCATGCGAGACCTGTGTGCCCTGTTGCGCTGTTTCGAGTACTCCACCAACATGGCCAGTGGCGATGACACCGTTATCAGCGTTACAATACCACTTCTATGTCTCCTTGAGAAAACACTTAGGGCGATGATGGAAGAGGAGGTGGCCCAGGAGGAGGAGGAGGAGGATGAGGAAGAGGGGTCATTTTTAGCACTTTCAGGCCAGTCTCTTCGAAGTGACTCAGAGGGAGGTTTTTGGCAACAGCAGAGGCCAGGTACAAATGTGGCCAGCCAGGGCCCACTACTGGAGGACGAGGAGGACGAGGATGAGGAGGAGGTGGAGGAGGATGAGGATGAAGCATGGTCACAGCGGGGTGGCACCCAACGCAGCTCGGGTCCATCACTGGTGCGTGGCTGGGGGGAAAGGCAGGACGATGACGATACGCCTCCCACAGAGGACAGCTTGTCCTTACCCCTGGGCAGCCTGGCACACATGAGCGACTACATGCTGCAGTGCCTGCGCAACGACAGCAGAGTTGCCCACATTTTAACCTGTGCGGACTACTGGGTTGCCACCCTGCTGGATCCACGCTACAAAGACAATGTGCCCACCTTACTTCCTGCACTGGAGCGTGATAGGAAGATGCGCGAGTACAAGCGCACGTTGGTAGACGCGCTACTGAGAGCATTCCCAAATGTCACAGGGGAACAAGTGGAAGCCCAAGGCCAAGGCAGAGGAGGAGCAAGAGGTCGCCAAGGCAGCTGTGTCACGGCCAGCTCCTCTGAGGGCAGGGTTAGCATGGCAGAGATGTGGAAAACTTTTGTCAACACGCCACAGCTAACTGCACCACCACCTGATACGCAACGTGTTAGCAGGAGGCAACATTTCACTAACATGGTGGAACAGTACGTGTGCACACCCCTCCACGTACTGACTGATGGTTCGGCCCCATTCAACTTCTGGGTCTCTAAATTGTCCACGTGGCCAGAGCTAGCCTTTTATGCCTTGGAGGTGCTGGCCTGCCCGGCAGCCAGCGTTTTGTCTGAACGTGTATTCAGCACGGCAGGGGGCGTCATTACAGACAAACGCAGCCGCCTGTCTACAGCCAATGTGGACAAGCTGACGTTCATAAAAATGAACCAGGCATGGATCCCACAGGACCTGTCCGTCCCTTGTCCAGATTAGACATTAACTACCTCCCCATAACCATATATTATTGGACTCCAGGGCACTTCCTCATTCAATCCTATTTTTATTTTCATTTTACCATTATATTGCGAGGCTACCCAAAGTTGAATGAACCTCTCCTCTGCCTGTGTGCTAGGCCTAAATATATGCCAATGGACTGTTGCAGTGGTGGCTGACATGAAGCCTGATTCTCTGCTATGACATGCAGACTAATTCTCTGCTGACATGAAGCCAGATTGTCTGTTACGGGACCTCTCTCCTCTGCCTGGGTGCTGGGCCTAAATTTATGACAATGGACTGTTGCAGTGGTGGCTGACGTGAAGCCTGATTCTCTGCTATGACATGCAGACTGATTCTCTGCTGACATGAAGACAGATTCTCTGTTACGGGACCTCTCTCCTCTGCCTGTGTGTGTGCTGGGCCTAAATATATGCCAATGGACTGTTGCAGTGGTGGCTGACGTGAAGCCTCATTCTCTGCTATGACATGCAGACTGATTCTCTGCTGACATGAAGCCAGATCGTCTGTTACGGGACCTCTCTGCTCTGCCTGTGTGCTAGGCCTAAATATATGCCAATGGACTGTTGCAGTGGTGGGTGACGTGAAGCCTCATTCTCTGCTATGACATGCAGACTGATTCTCTGCTGACATGAAGACAGATTCTCTGTTACGGGACCTCTCTCCTCTGCCTGTGTGTGTGCTGGGCCTAAATATATGCCAATGGACTGTTGCAGTGGTGGCTGACGTGAAGCCTCATTCTCTGCTATGACATGCAGACTGATTCTCTGCTGACATGAAGCCAGATCGTCTGTTACGGGACCTCTCTGCTCTGCCTGTGTGCTAGGCCTAAATATATGCCAATGGACTGTTGCAGTGGTGGGTGACGTGAAGCCTCATTCTCTGCTATGACATGCAGACTGATTCTCTGCTGACATGAAGACAGATTCTCTGTTACGGGACCTCCCTCCTCTGCCTGGGTGCTGGGCCTAAATATATGCCAATGGACTGTTGCAGTGGTGGCTGACGTGAAGCCTCATTCTCTGCTATGACATGCAGACTGATTCTCTGCTGACATGAAGACAGATTCTCTGTTACGGGACCTCTCTCCTCTGCCTGTGTGTGTGCTGGGCCTAAATATATGCCAATGGACTGTTGCAGTGGTGGCTGACGTGAAGCCTCATTCTCTGCTATGACATGCAGACTGATTCTCTGCTGACATGAAGCCAGATCGTCTGTTACGGGACCTCTCTGCTCTGCCTGTGTGCTAGGCCTAAATATATGCCAATGGACTGTTGCAGTGGTGGGTGACGTGAAGCCTCATTCTCTGCTATGACATGCAGACTGATTCTCTGCTGACATGAAGACAGATTCTCTGTTACGGGACCTCTCTCCTCTGCCTGTGTGTGTGCTGGGCCTAAATATATGCCAATGGACTGTTGCAGTGGTGGCTGACGTGAAGCCTCATTCTCTGCTATGACATGCAGACTGATTCTCTGCTGACATGAAGACAGATTCTCTGTTACGAGACCTCCCTCCTCTGCCTGGGTGCTGGGCCTAAATATATGCCAATGGACTGTTGCAGTGGTGGCTGACGTGAAGCCTCATTCTCTGCTATGGGACCTCTCTCCAATTGATTTTGGTTAATTTTTATTTATTTAATTTTTATTTTAATTCATTTCCCTATCCACATTTGTTTGCAGGGGATTTACCTACATGTTGCTGCCTTTTGCAGCCCTCTAGCTCTTTCCTGGGCTGTTTTACAGCCTTTTTAGTGCCGAAAAGTTCGGGTCCCCATTGACTTCAATGGGGTTCGGGTTCGGGACGAAGTTCGGATCGGGTTCGGATCCCGAACCCGAACATTTCCGGGAAGTTCGGCCGAACTTCTCGAACCCGAACATCCAGGTGTTCGCTCAACTCTACATATAATCCCAGGTGGGTGACAACAGGAGACAACAAAAAGCCCAACAGGGATCCGGAGGGTAACACTCTGGAACAACAACCAGGATTCACAGCTCCAGTGGGTCAGTATAGAAGTCCAGGCAGGAAGCTCTATAACTGGCAACTAGAGAAGTGTGACAGGAGAATATAAGGAGGTTGGGAGTGGCAGACAAGAAACAGCTGAGGAGGAGAAGCTACGGATCCCTGAGTGAGACAAAAAGGATTGCAAGGCAAACACAGAAAACAATCACTAAGAAACAACGTGATCTTTAGACATAGAGCGAGCAGCCACCCGCTGCGACTTCCTGACCCCGGGTATAACGGAGTCAGACGTGGCTCTTGACACCCTTGTGACAACTGGGTTGCCACCCTGCTGGATCCACGGTACAAAGACAATGTGCCCGCCTTACTTCCTGCACTGGAGCGTGATAGGAAGATGCGCGAGTACAAGCGCACATTGGTAGACGCGCTACTGAGAGCATTTCCAAATGTCACAGGGGAACAAGTGGAAGCCCAAGGCGAATTCAGAGGAGGAGCAAGAGGTCACCAACGCAGCTGTGTCACGGCCAGCTCCTCTGAGGGCAAGGTTAGCATGGCAGATGTGGAAAAGTTTTGTCAACACGCCACAGCTAACTGCACCACCACCTGATACGGAACGTGTTAGCAGGAGGCAACATTTCACTAACATGTTGGAACAGTACGTGTGCACACCCCTCCACGTACTGACTGATGGTTCGGCCCCATTCAACTTCTGGGTCTCCAAATTGTCCACGTGGCCAGAGCTAGCCTTTTATGCCTTGGAGGTGCTGGCCTGCCCGGCGGCCAGCGTTTTTTCTGAACGTGTATTCAGCATGGCAGGGAGCGTCATTACAGACAAACGCAGCCGCCTGTCTACAGCCAATGTGGACAAGCTGACGTTCATAAAAATGAACCAGGCATGGATCCCACAGGACCTGTCCATCCCTTGTGCAGATTAGACATTAACTACCTCCCCTTAACCATATATTATTGTACTCCAGGGCACTTCCTCATTCAATCCTATTTTTATTTTCATTTTACCATTATATTGCGGGGCAACCCAAAGTTGAATGAACCTCTCTTCTGTCTGGGTGCTGGGGCCTAAAAATATCTGACAGTGGCCTGTTCCAGTGTTGGGTGATGTGAAGCATGATTCTCTGCTATGACATGAAGCCTGAATCTCTGCTATGGGACCTCTCTCCTCTGTCTGGCTGCCGGGGCCAAAATATCTGACAATGGACTGTTCCAGTTTTGGGCGACGTGAAGCATGATTCTCTGCTATGACATGAAGCCTGAATCTCTGCTATGGGACCTCTCTCCTCTGTCTGGGTGCCGGGGCCTAAATATCTGACAATGGCCTGTTCCAGTTTTGGCTGACGTGAAGCCTGATTCTCTGCTTTAACATGAAGCCTGATTCTCTGCTATGACATGAAGCCTGATTCTCTGCTATGACATGAAGCCTGATTCTCTGCTGACATGAAGCCTGAATCTCTGCTATGGGACCTCTCTCCTTTGTCTGGGTGCCGGGGCCTAAATATCTGACAATGGACTGTTCCAGTGGTGGGTGACGTGAAGCATGATTCTCTGCTATGACATGAAGCCTGAATCTCTGCTATGGGACCTCTCTCCTCTGTCTGGGTGCCGGGGCCTAAATATCTGACAATGGACTGTTCCAGTTTTGGGTGACGTGAAGCATGATTCTCTGCTATGACATGAAGCCTGAATCTCTGCTATGGGACCTCTCTCCTCTGTCTGGGTGTCGGGGCCTAAATATCTGACAATGGACTGTTCCAGTTTTGGCTGACGTGAAGCCTGATTCTCTGCTATGACATGAAGACTGATTCTCTGCTGACATGAAGCCTGAATCTCTGCTATGGGACCTCTCTCCTCTGTCTGGGTGCCGGGGCCTAAATATCTGACAATGGCCTGTTCCAGTGGTAGGTGACGTGAAGCCTGATTCTCTGCTATGACATGAAGCCTGATTCTCTGCTATGACATGAAGCCTGATTCTCTGCTATGGCATGAAGTCTGATTCTCTGCTATGGGACCTCTCTCCTCTGTCTGGGTGCCAGGGCCAAAATATCTGACAATGGTCTGTTCCAGTGGTGGGTGACGTGAAGCCTAATTCTCTGCTATGACATGAAGCCTGATTCTCTTCTATGGGACCTTTCTCCTCTGTCTGGGTGCCAGGGCCTAAATATCTGACAATGGCCTGTTCCAGTGGTGGATGACGTGAAGCCTGATTCTCTGCTATGACATGAAGCCTGATTCTCTGCTATGACATGAAGCCTGATTATCTGCTGACATGAAGCCTGAATCTCTGCTATGGGACCTCTCTCCTCTGTCTGGGTGCCGGGGCCTAAATATCTGACAATGGCCTGTTCCAGTGGTGGGTGACGTGAAGCCTGATTCTCTGCTATGACATGAAGACTGATTCTCTGCTATAACATGAAGCCTGATTCTCTGCTATGACATGAAGCCTGATTCTCTGCTATGGGAACTTTCTCGTCTGTCTGGGTGTCGGGGCCTAAATATCTGACAATGGACTGTTCAAGTTTTGGGTGACATGAAGCATGATTCTCTGCTATGACATGAAGCCTGAATCTCTGCTATGGGACCTCTCTCCTTTGTCTGGGTGTCGGGGCCTAAATATCTGACAATGGACTGTTCCAGTTTTGGGTGACGTGAAGCATGATTCTCTGCTATGACATGAAGCCTGAATCTCTGTTATGGGACCTCTCTCCTCTGTCTGGGTGCCGGGGCCTAAATATCTGACAATGGACTGTTCCAGTTTTGGCTGACGTGAAGCCTGATTCTCTGCTATGACATGAAGCATGATTCTCTGCTATGACATGAAGCCTGCTTCTCTGCTGACATGAAGCCTGATTCTCTGCTATGGAACCTCTCTCCTCTGTCTGGGTGCCGGGGCCTAAATATCTGATAATGGACTGTTCCAGTTTGGGCTGACGTGAAGCCTGATTCTCTGCTATGACATGAAGCCTGATTCTCTGCTATGACATGAAGCCTGATTCTCTGCTATCGGACCTCTCTCCTCTGTCTGGGTGCCAGGGCCAAAATATCTGACAATGGCCTGTTCCAGTGGTGAGTGACGTGAAGCCTGATTCTCTGCTATGACATGAAGCCTGATTCTCTGCTATAACATGAAGTGTGATTCTCTGCTATGACATGAAGCCTGATTCTCTGCTATGACATGAAGCCTGATTCTCTGCTATGGGAATTCTCTCCTCTGTCTGGGTGTCAGGGTCCTAAATATCTGACAATGGACTGTTCCAGTTTTGGCTGACGTGAAGCCTGATTCTCTGCTATGACATGAAGCCTGAATCTCTGCTATGGGACCTCTCTCCTCTGTCTGGGTGCCGGGGCCTAAATATCTGACAATGGACTGTTCCAGTTTTGGCTGACGTGAAGCCTGATTCTCTGCTATGACATGAAGACTGATTCTCTGCTGACATGAAGCCTGAATGTCTGCTATGGGACCTCTCTCCTCTGTCTGGGTGCCGGGGCCTAAATATCTTACAATGGACTGTTCCAGTTTTGGCTGATGTGAAGCCTGATTCTCTGCTATGACATGAAGCCTGATTCTCTGCTATGACATGAAGCCTGATTCTCTGCTATGGGACCTCTCTCCTCTGTCTGGGTGCCAGGGCCAAAATATCTGACAATGGCTGTTCCAGTGGTGGGTGATGTGAAGCCTGATTCTCTGCTATGACATGAAGCCTGATTCTCTGCTATGGGACCTCTCTCCTCTGTCTGGGTGCCGGGGCCTAAATATCTGACAATGGACTGTTCCAGTTTTGGATGATGTTAAGCCTGATTCTCTGCTATCATATGAAGCCTGATTCTCTGCTGACATGAAGCCTGAATCTCTGCTATGGAACCTCTTTCCTCTGTCTGGGTGCCGGGGCCTAAATATCTGACAATGGACTGTTCCAGTTTTGGCTGACGTGAAGCCTGATTCTCTGCTATGACATGAAGCCTGAATCTCTGCTATGGGACCTCTCTTCTCTGTCTGGGTGCCGGGGCCTAAATATCTGACAAGGGCCTGTTCCAGTGGTGGGTGATGTGAAGCCTGATTCTCTGCTATGACATGAAGCCTGATTCTCTGCTATGACATGAAGCCTGATTCTCTGCTATGGGACCTCTCTCCTCTGTCTGGGTGCCGGGGCCTAAATATATGACAATGGACTGTTCCAGTTTTGGCTGACGTGAAGCCTGATTCTCTGCTATGACATGAAGCCTGCTTCTCTGCTGACATGAAGCCTGAATCTCTGCTATGGGACCTCTCTCCTCTGTCTGGGTGCTGGGGCCTAAATATCTGACAATGGACTGTTCCAGTTTTGGGTTACGTGAAGCCTGATTCTTTGCTATGACATGAAGCCTGAATCTCTGCTATGGGACCTCTCTCCTCTGTCTGTGGCCTGTTCCAGTGTTGGATGACATGAAGCATGATTCTCTGCTATGGGACAACTCTCCAATTGATATTGGTTAATTTTTATTTATTTTATTTTTATTCATTTCCCTATCCACATTTGTTTGCAGGGGATTTAACTACATTTTGCTGCCTTTTGCAGCCCTCTAGCCCTTTCCTGGGCTGTTTTACAGCCTTTTTAGTGCCGAAAAGTGTTCGGGTTCGGGACTAAGTTCGGGTCGGGTTTGGATCCCGAACCCGAACATTTCCGGGAAGTTCGGCCGAACTTCTCGAACCCGAACATCCAGGTGTTCTCTCAACTCTACTAATGTTCACTTCCGGTCTTGGGAATTTAAATAGAATTTTCAGGTGTAAAATCCGTCTGCGTTGAAACACTGCAGTAAGCATCTATATTTGTGCTGTGGATTGTTGATGTGGGGTCATCTTCCATGTGATATCTTGATTCGTCCACCATAATAGCACCTTAATTCGGGGATGATAGCTGTGTTGTTGTTTCAAATACTCTTTTTCTACTTCGCCTTTGATCCTTCTTGAGTGTTTCCTCAATGATATTTTCTCCTTCCTGCAATATTGTGAAAATCGTTGGAACTGCATCCTGCTTCAAAAACATTCCGTTCTGACCAATGTTGTAGCTATCAGAGTTAAAGTGTGCAGAGCAAAGTCTGTATTTGTTATTTTTACCACCTTCCATGATCTTATTTGCTAAAGAATCGATATCGTCGAATTGTTGTTCTGTATTCTGTAACCAGATTTTTATTTTATTTATGTCTTTTGGGAACCTATGTAAAATGATATGGTCGCTTTGACCCTTTCTGCCAGACTTGCTGAGACATTGGTTAACTATGCACAAAGGCATGTTTGATTGAGGGATATTGACCTTAAGAAATTTAGGAGAAAAAAAATAACAACGCAAGTTAATTCGGATCAAACAAATCATGATAACCTATTGTTTTTCGGCATTAAAATAGTAAATAAAATTTTGTATTATATATCAAATCTCATTTTTTGGATTCCATATATGAATCAGTTATGTTTTGTGAGAGATTATCAATTTTACTAATATTTATAATTTCATAAAACTAAACTATGCGAAATTAAATTTTTGAAATTGTGGATTGCCCTTGTGAAAGCTCAACCTTCTATAGTAAACTTTCTGCCCATTGCTAAATATCTGAAATTCATGGGCATAGTAACATAGTAACATAGTACAGAAAGCCGAAAAAAGACATTTGTCCATCTAGTTCGGCCTTTCATCCTGCAAGTTGATCCAGAGGAAGGCAAAAAGGAGGTAGAAGCCAATTTTCCTCACTTTAGGGGAATAGAAAATTCCTTCCCGACTCCAATCAGGCAATCAGAATAACTCGCTGGATCAACGATCTCTCTCTAGTAGCTATATCCTGTAATATTATTACGCTCCAGAAATACATCCAGGCCTCTCTTGAATTCCTTTATTGTACTCACCATCACCACCTCCTCAGGCAGAGAGTTCCATAGTCTCACTGCTCTTACCGTAAAGAATCCTCTTCTATGTTTGTGTACAAACCTTCTTTCCTCCAGATGCAGAGGATGTCCCCTCGTCACAGTCACAGTCCTGGGGATAAATAGATCATGGGATAGATCTCTGTACTGACCCCTGATATATTTATACATATTAATTAGATCTCCCCTCAGTCGTCTTGTTTCTAAAGGGAATAACCCTAATTTTGATAATCTTTCAGGTTACTGTAGTTGCCCCATTCCAGTTATTACTTTAGTTGCCCTCCTCTGGACCCTCTCCAGCTCTGCTTCGTCTGCTTTGTTCACTGGAGCCCAGAACTGTACACAGTACTCCATGTGTGGTCTGACTAATGATTTGTAAAGTGATAGGACTATGTTCTCATCACGGGCATCTATGCCCCTTTTAATGCAACCCATTACCTTATTGGCCTTGGCAGCAGCTGCCTGACACTGTTTTGTGCAGCTTAGTTTGCTGTTTATTAAAATTCCTAGATCCTTTTCCATGTCAGTGTTACCGAGTGTTTTACCATTTAATAAGTACGGGTGACTTGCATTATTCCTTAGCACAAATAGAAAAATAGGCCAGCACTACTCACTATTAATATAGCAGATCCAATACGTGGTGGTGCCTGTAGCATTAAATCCTGGTCCTGGGATTTCCGTAGTAGAAAATGTTGAATAAGCGACGGCACTCCAGAGGGATTCCAATCAATTTCTTTATTACACCTTGTGTAGCAACGTTTCAACCTAATGGTCTTTGTCAAGCTCCCATTTACACAAATGACACAGTGAACATTAAATACAGTCCCCTGGCTCCGCATTGGTTGCTGCTGAGCCCTACCCCATAATAATTTAGTTATATAATGTGGTACATAATGTGGGCAAAATATACCTAATTACATATCATTCCCAATACATAAACTTTTTTTTATGTGAAAAATGGCTATTTTTTTTTTTTTTATGTGATACACTTTGGTGCCAGGTGGTGTACCATAATAAAAATGCCAGGGTACACCCCCTGGCACCAAAGAGTATCACTAATAAAAATGTAAAATAGCCTTTTTTCACATAAAAATAAGTTTATTTATTGGGAATGTTATGTAATTAGGTATATTTTGCCCACATTATGTACTGTGGGACTCTTTGTTTATTATATATAAATATAGGGGACACGTACTGTGCAGTAAAAATATTGCTATTGCCAAAGTCAGGAGGTAGGCAGGCTGGCAGCTCCAACAGCCCTCCGATGCGGCGCTTGCAGGAGTGTCACTGTACGGGCCTGCGCACTGGATATTCCGATGCTTCTGCTAGTAATCGGAAAACCAGTGTGCAGGCGCGAACACCCAGATCCTCGGCACAGGCGCAGGATTTGGCCACTGGAGGAGGACGACAAGCTGAAGACACTGGGCGGACCGCCTGTGTGAGTGAGTCACTGCTGCCACTGTGCACCAGGGCAGGTGCAAGGATTTTTTGGCAACACAAGCGAAGCTACATCTCGGCGACCCCCCCCCCCCCCCCCCGCCCGCAGCTCACCTGGTCCTGGTTCTGTCTGCAGCAGCTGGCTTCTCCTCTGTGTGGTCCTGGTATCTTCGCTCTACTTCAATCGCTGCTTTGAGGACTGTACTTTTCGCCCTATAAGACGCACATAGGTTTTAGAGGAGTATAATAAGAAACAATATTTTCCATTATACCTCAGGTCAGACCCCCAATGTTAATCATACCTCAAATCAGCCCCCATATCAGCCGTCACCCCCCATCTATCATGCCCCTCATGTCAGCCATCATGCCCTCATGTCAGCCCCCCATGTCAGCCGTCAGCACCCCATCCATCATGCCCATGACAGCCGTCATGCCCCATCCATCATGCCCATGTCAGCTGTCAGCCCCCATCCATCATGCCCCTCATGTCAGCCGTGAGACCCCATCCATCATGCCCCCCATGTCAGCCGTCAGCCCCCATCCATCATGCCCCCATGTCAGCTGTCAGCCCCCTGTCCATTATGCTCCCTAATGGGGGACAATGTTGGAGTCTGCACCATCAGGTGCGGTGACATGATGACCGACAATGTTGGAGGGGGGTGGCACACTTCTTTTCTTCCCCTCCAGGCTCCATAGCATGGACACGTTGTACATTTTGTCCCCCATCTCTTCTCTCCCCCTCTTTTACAATACAGCCCCCCCCCCCTCCAATCAACTCAGCAGCTCCTCTGGGCTGAGAATGATCAGTAGTACTGTACCTGATATATCACTGGGGTCTGGCTGGAGTGGGGTCGGGTCCTGGCTCCAGTCTCAGCCTTAAGTTGTCTTCTCCAGTCCAGCAGGGTCGGCCAACAAGTTGTGCCTCACTCAGTCTTCTCTGTGTTCTTCTGCTGCCAGCCTGGAGAGGCAGCTTTTACAGGCCACAGCAGAGCAGCTCCACCTCCTCGCCTCCCTCCATCCAGAGTCCTCCAGACACCTGCACAGGCGCTGCCATCCGCCGCGGCCCCACTGACGGACTCAGTCACGCCTCCTTGGACCTGAGCGCCGCACGCACCGCACGGCACACACGTAGGCTGGCACGTAGGCTTACACAATTTAGAGATGGGAAGTTCGGATCTTTTTCATGAATCGGATTTTTGGTTCACTTCCTGAGCCGGCAGAAGCAAGTGAACTGAAGATCAATGCGCATGAGTCGGCTCTCAAGTGAACCGAAGGTCTGGAGGGACTCGCTCCTGGCAAACACAGCTCTGCTGCAGTGAATGCAGTGGAGCAGACTGATGTAATTACACTGTATAGTTATTGCAGGGATTTAGATAATTGTCTAAGAGTTTATTAGTTAAAAGAATCCTGTCACCGAGTCCCTGCCAGGCTTCCTACTCTGCTACAAGCACCCTATACACACACAGTTACACACACAGCTCTGCTACATGCAATCTATACCCCCCTATAGCACCCTATACACACACAGCTCTGCTACATGCAATACACCCCCCCCCCCCCTTCCTTGTCAGGAGACAGGGAGCCGCAGAGCAGGGAGCCTGGCAGGGACTCAGTGACACGATTCTTTTAACTAATAAACTCAGACGATTCTCTGAGTCCCTGCGACTCCCCCTGTGCTGTGAGTCAGTGCTGGACTGCTGGCTGCCTCTGATTGGTTGGAGGGCGGGGAGGGGCGGGGCTAGCTTCCACTCTCGGCTCCTATTACACTGCCTGCTGCTGCCGGCTATCTGACTGAGCTGTTTCACTCGATCAGCTCAGTCAGAATACACTAGTAAGTCAGTCCGGCGGCCGGTGGGGGCGGGTGACACTCCATCAGACTGGTGTCACCCGGTGCGGCCCGCACCCCCCGCACCCCCCTTGCAACGCCACTGCTGACGTGGTTGTATTCCGGCCCGCAGACAACGGGCCACAATACACGGGAACAGGCGTTTTGGCAGGCAAATCACGTTTCGAGGACCCATTCGATTCAATGGATCCACGATACGGGAGATGCGGTGCGTTAACACGGAGCGGAACACCATGGAAGCACTAGGGAGTGCTTCCGTGTTAATCTCCAGACCCTCCACCAAAAAAGAAGATTGGCCCTCGATGATATATACCCCATTATATCTGTGTCTATTCAATAACACAACCACAATAAAATCAGAGTGGACACCACAGATATATATATATATGTCTCATTATATCTGTCTCTATTCAATAACCCCCCAGCCCCCTTCTATATATAACTTTTTAAAAATATTTATCTATCCCTTTTTTTTTTATTCCCCCCCCCCCCATTAAGAGTGGTCATATATCTATATCTCTGTCTTTTAAATGACACCCAACATACACCAAAAAAAAATAAAGAGTGGCCCCCATTCATAGATCTAGTTCTGTCTTTTCAATAGGCACCCCCCCCCCACAGCAATAAAAGAACAGTGTCCCCCAATGATAGATCTATCATTCTATCGATCTACCCCTCTTTCTTTTCAAACCACCCAAAAAAATGGCCCCCAATGATAGATCTATCTATCTCTCTGTTTTATCAATAGCCAGCCACCCAAACCAGCAATAAAAGAGTGCCCCCCCCAAGCCCCAATAATAGATCTATCTATGTATCCTTCTTTCTTTAACCCCCCCACCAATAAAATAAGAGTGGCATATATATATATATATATATATATATATATATATAAAAATAATCTGCCTTTTCAATAACCCCCCCCCCCCCCCAAAAAAAAAGAATGGCCCCCAATGATAGATCTATCTATATCTCTGTCTTATCAATAGGCAGCCACCCAAACCAGCAATAAAAGAGTGCCCCCCAAAGCCCCAATGATAGATCTATCTATGTATCCCTCTTTCTTTAACCCCCAATAAAATAAGAGTGGCCCATATATATATGAAATGCCTTTTCAATAACCCCCCAAAAAAATCTCTGTCTTGTCAATAGCCAGCCACCCCCCCCACCCAGCAATAAGAGTGCCCCCAAATGATAAAATGGTAGATCTATCTCTCTTTTTTTCAGCCCCCCCAAATAAACAAGAATGGCACCCATCTCTCTCTCTAACTATGTCATTATATCTATGGGTTTTAAACCATCCCCACAAAAGTAGGTTGGCAGCCCACCTCTAATGTATTGAAAGAGGTGTGTATATATATATATATATATATATATTTTTTTTTTATATTTTGCCTTTAGAATGACTAAACAAAATAGTGTCACTTAGTGGCCCCCAAAGGTGGTTTACGTACTAAAATAATATGCCATTTTTGTAGACCCTGACGTTCAGAGTGGGATCCAAATATATAAGGTGCCAAAGAAAGGAGCCCCCATGGAGTTAGCTTTGCCAGTCTGATGCTTATAAACTTACCTGTCAACACTGTGCACCCTCCAGACAGCTGATCGCTGAGACGGCTGCTCGGCTCTCCTCTTCTTCTCCTGTGTTGTTCGCTGTGGCTTGCGCGCCACCTCCTTCCTGCCGATTTTGCGCCGTTTAGCCGGCGCATGCGCAGTAGGTATTGTGATGCTCTGCCAGGAGCGGGCATCGCATGCGCCAGCTACGAATTTGACCGCGCAGCCGCAGTGAAAAAGGAGAGAGGAGGAGAGTAAACGGGCGGGCACAGGCACACGGAGGGCGGGGTTATGAGCCGTTGAGGAGGTGCTGCCTTGGGCTCGGACGATTGAGACGCCACCCTGGGCACTTGAGAGGGCGCATTTACATAATCTTAAAAGTTCATTTTTGGCTGAAAGAAAACTCTGTTATATATACAACAAAGGTACCGTTTTTAAGTTCTCGGTGGCACATATAACGTTATTTGATCAGTCTGATATGCTCAAATGTGGTGACAGACTCCCTTTAACCTGTGATGTATGATGTACCGGTATGGCATGATGTCCTGGCAGCGTCGGACTGGGGTACTTGGGGCCCACCAGTAAAAATTTATTTGGGGGCCCACAATGCAGATACATTCAAATATAATAAATAATCTAACAAGGTTTTTTATATGAACATAGACTGGTTGAGGAGCTGTACGTTGAATATATGTATGTAGTGTAGTAAGTCTACTGTGTTATGTGCCACTTGTATAGGGGGTGCGAGACTAGGGGCCCACTTTGCTCAGGGGCCCACCGGGGGATTCCCCTGTACCCCTGTGAGCCAGTCCGAGCCTGTGTCCTGGTAGTTAAGGACACATGACGTACCGGTATGTCATGTGTAGTTCCGATCACCACCGCGCTGCGGGCGGTTATTGGAACAAGATGCCTGCTCAAATCATAATGCAGGCACCCTGGGACAATGCTCGCTGGGGGGGGGGGGTTTGTTAGAGGCCTGTGACAATGTCAATTCAGACCTGCAGTTTGCGGTGTTTACGGGAGTTGCACCGGTCGGTCGGCGGTGCCATCGGGTCCCCGTGCTGCTGTAATGGGGACCCGAGGGCATGGAAGGCAGCATGATGCCTTCCTTAGGCATCAGTGCTGACTTCCGATGAAGATCCTGTGAGATCCAGCCCTCTGGATCTCACAGGCAGGAAGCTGTATGAGTAATACACACTGTATTACTCATACAGCCAATGTATTCCAATACAGAAGTATTGGAATGCATTGTAAAGGGGACCAGACCCCCAAAAGTTGAAGTCCCAAAGTGGGACAAAAATTTTAGTGTAAAAAAGTTGAAAAAATAAAGTTTCCCCCCTAAAAAGAAAAAAAAACACACGTCATTTCCCCCAAATAAAGTAAAAAAATAATAAATAAAAATGGGTAAAAAATGGGTAAGGCATAAAAACTCTCCGTTTTTGAATGTGGTCAGGTTGTTGAACTGCATAAGCAGGGTATCTCACAGCGCGCCATCGCTGACCCTGAGGGTTATGGAACCAAAAAAGTCAAGTGGAAGACCCAAAAAAATATCATCAGCACTGATCCGGAGGATCCAATTGGCTGTCCGTCAAGACACTGGACGATCTTTGACCCAAATTAAGGCCCTTACTGGTGCTGACTGCAGCCCCATAACCATCAGACAGCATCTTCAAAGACCTCGTTCTCCTTGAATGCCACAGAACTGCTCGTTTGGACTTTGCAAGAGAGCACGAAACATGGGACATTCAAAGGTGGAAGAAAGTTTTATTCTCTGATGAGAAAAAACATTTAACCTTGATGGTCCTAATGGTTTCCAACGTTACTGGCATGACAAGCAGATCCCACCTGAGATGTTTTCTACGCGCCACAGTGGAGGGGGCGCCATAATGGTCTGGGGTGCTTTTTCCTTCAGTGGAACAATGGAGCTTCAGGAAGTGCAGTGGCGTCAAACGGCCGCTGGCTATGTCCAGATGTTGCAGAGAGCATTCCTCATGACTGAGGGGCAACGACTGGGTTTTTCAACAGGACAATGCTACAGTACACAATGCCCACAGGACAAGGGACTTCTTCCAGGAGAATAACATCACTCTTTTGGCCTATCCTGCGTGTTCTCCTGATCTAAATCTAATTGAGAACCTTTGGGGATGGATGGCAAGGGAAGTTTACAAAAATGGACAACAGTTCCAGACAGTCTTCACCACTTGTTCCCACTTACCTCATGGAAACGCTTGAAGCAAGCATGCCAAAACGAATTTTTGAAGTGATAAACAATAACAGTGGAGTTACTAATTACTGAGTTCATGTTTGGAAGTTGGATTTCTGGTAAGGTTTTTTTTGGAGGTGTGGTCCTAAACTTTTGATCAGCTGAAAAATTGCCTGTTTCAGTTTATTCGTTATTTTCATTAACTGCCTCCGGACCGCCTAATGCAGGTTTAGGCCCCTTGGTTAGGTAGTTTAGCGATTTTTTTAGTGCCCAGCCCACCGCACCGCAGTCACTTATTCGCTGATTAGCGTATCGCTAATCAGCTTTTGTACTTTTATAGTATCTGTAAGTGATCAAAACTGATCAGTCAGATCTATAATAGTATTAGGCCCCTTTCACACGGGCGAGTTTTCCGTGCGGGTGCGATGCGTGCGGTGAACGCATTGCACCCGCACTGAATCCTGACCCATTCATTTCTATGAGACTGTGCACACGAGCGGTGATTTTCACGCATCACTTGTGCGTTGCGTGAAAATCGCAGCATGCTCCTCTTTGTGCGTTTTTCACGTAACGCAGGCCCTATAGAAATGAATGGGGTTGCGTGAAAATCGCATGCATCCGCAAGCAAGTGCGGATGCGGTGCGATTTTCACGCATGGGTTCTAGGTGACAGTCTATTCACTGTATTATTTTCCCTTATAACATGGTTATAAGGGAAAATAATAGCATTCTGAATACAGAATGCTTTGTATAATAGTGCTGGAAGGGTTAAAAATAATAAAAAAGTTAACTCACCTTCTCCTCTTGTTAGCGCAGATGCCGGTCTGTTCTTTATCTGTGGGCTAAAGGACCTTTGATGACGTCAGATCACATGCTCCATCACCATGGTGATGGACCATGTGATTGGAGCATGTGATTGGAGCATGTGATCTGACGTCACCTCAGGTCATTCAGTCCACAGCTAAAGAACAGAGTGGCATCTGCGCGAACAAGAGGAGAAGGTGAGTTAACTTTTTTATTATTTTTAACCCTTCCAGCACTATTATACAAAGCATTCTGTAGTCAGAATGCTATTATTTTCCCTTATAACCATGTTATAAGGGAAAATAATACAATCTTCAGAACATCAATCCCAAGCCCGAACTTCTGTGAAGAAGTTCGGGTCTGGGTACCAAACATGCGCGATTTTTCTCACGCGAGTGCAAAACGCATGACAATGTTTTGCACTCGCGCAGAAAAATCGCGCATTTTCCCGCAACGCACCCGCCTCTTATCCGGGCAAAAAACATGACGCCCGTGTGAAAGAGGCCTTAGTGCCACCTTAGTTCGCCCTCCACCCAAAACGCATTGTTTGCCCGATTAGGCCTGATCGGTCGCCCACATGTGCGTTCACCCACGCCCGCCCCGCCGCAGTGACAGAAAATATATATATTTTTTTAGCACTGCACAATCACTTTACATGCGCTGCGGCGATAAAAAAAAATCAGTTTTGATATTTTTTATCAACCGCAGCGGCCTCCGGTACTTCGCTAGCCTCCCATTTGTAAGACAGGCTTGCTTTTTTTTTTCTTGGGTAGTCTCAGGGAATACCCCTAAATTTAGTAGCCCAAATGTCAAACAGGGGGTATTCTTCTGAAGAGGCCTACAGGCTTCTGACCCAGTCGGATGAGGAATGGGAACCCTCATCTGACGAATCTAGCGGGTCAGAATATGAACCTGTAGAAAGCAGTTGCAGTCTGACACAAAGTTCGGACGAGGAGGTTGAGGTCCCTGATACCACCAGGCGTACCCGGCCCCGTGTCGCTAGACCACAGGTTGCGCAGGATCCGCTTCAAGGGCAGCAGAGTGGGGCTGGCGCTGTCGGATTACGTGGTGAGGCATACACCAGCAGTGCAGCCCTCCCTGGACCTAGTACCAGCACTGCCGTACAACATGGTGAAGTGGCGAGCACCAGAAGGGCAGTTGAAGCTGGTACGGTGGCACGTGCAGTAGTTACCCCGTCGCAGCCACCGCACAGGCAGGCCCGTAGACCCCCTAGAATCCCTGAGGTGCTGGCAAACCCTGATTGGCAGTCTCCAACTTCAGCCACACCAGTAGTTCCCCCTTTCACCGCCCAGTCTGGAGTTCGGGTTGAGACAGCTCAGATCGATTCGGCCCTGGGATTTTTTGAGCTGTTCTTGACTGCGGAGCTTTTGGACATAGTCGTGGCAGATACAAATCAGTATGCCACGCAATTTATATCCGCCAACCCGGGAAGCTATTATGCCCAGCTTTCCGGTGGACACCAGTCCAAGTTTCCGAAATTAAAATTTTTCTGGGCCTTCTCCTCAACATGGGTCTAACTAAAAAACATGAATTGCGGTCATATTGGTCCACAAACCCAATTCATCACATGCCCATGTTCTCTGCTGCCATGTCCAGGGCACGATTTGAGGCCATCCTGCGTTTCCTGCACTTTAGTGATAACAACACCCCTCTCGTCCCAGACGCCACACAGCTTTTGACCGGCTCCACAAAATTCGGCCCCTCATAGACCACTTCAACCAGAAATTTGCAGATTTGTATACCCCTGAGCAAAACATCTGCGTATACGAGTCCCTTATACATTTTGGCTTCAAACAATACATCCCAAGCAAGCGCGCCCGGTATGGGGTCAAATTGTATAAGCTCTGTGAAAGGGCCACAGGCTATACCCACAAATTTCGGATCTATGAGGGAAAAGATCAGACCCTGGAGCCGGTCGGTTGCCCTGACTACCTGGGGAGCGGTGGGAAGACAGTCTGGGACTTGGTGTCACCCTTATTTGGCAAGAGGTACCATCTTTATGTGGACAATTTCTACACAAGTGTGGCCCTCTTCAGGCATTTGTTTCTAGAACAGATTGGCTGCTGTGGCACCGCGCGAACTAGTCGCGCGGGCTTCCCCCAACGGCTCGTTACCACCCATCTTGCAAGGGGGGAGAGGGCTGCCTTGTGTAACGAAGAACTGCTCGTGGTGAAATGGAGAGACAAGCGTGACGTTTACATGCTCTCCTCCATTCACGCAGACACGACAATCCAAATTGAGCGAGCAACCCGTGTCATTGAAAAGCCCCTCTCAGTTCACGACTATAACCTTCACATGGGTGTGGACTTCTATGACCAGATGTTGTCTCCGTATTTAGTTTCCCGACGCACCAGACGCTGGTATAAGAAGGTGTCTGTATATTTAATTCAATTGGCTCTGTATAATAGTTTTGTTCTCTACAGTAAGGCTGGGAGAACAGGATCCTTCCTCAAATTTCACGAAGAGATTATCGAGAACCTCCTGTATCCAGGAGGTTCCGTGGCCCCATCCACCAGTGTAGTTAGCCGTCTACATGAGCGACATTTCCCCAGTGTCGTTCCTGGTACCTCAACCCAACCGTCACCCCGAAAAAGATGTTGTGTCTGTAGCAGGAGTGGAATAAGGTGTGACACCCGCTATTTCTGTCCTGACTGCCCTGACCACCCTGCCCTATGCTTAGGGGAGTGTTTCCGGAAGTACCACACACAGGTACACCTAGCATAGGGATCACATCTCACCAGGACAGGCACACAGGGCTAGTAGGGCCTATTCACACACAGAGCTGCTGCAAACCTCTCCTTTCACCTTGGACAAAGTGCATAATGCACTTCGCCACATCTTTGGGCGCTTTGCGCTTTGCACATTGTCCCATGGGGAAGGAGAGGTTTGTCCTATAAAGGTTAAAAAAAACAAGCAAAAAAAAAAAACACCAGTAAGCAAAAAAGTTAACGTTCAGTTACAAAAGTTAAATAAAGTTTATATGTTCTGTTCAAAGGTTATTATAAAGTTAATAAAATTTATTGCGTTGCGGCCTGTTTTTTTTTTTTTACCTTCCAGGTGGACCAACCGATCGACTAGCAGCACTGATGTGCATTCTGACAGAAGCCTTGCGCTGCTGTCAGATTACACAAAAGTCGGTGTATGCAGCGCTGCAAGACGAGATTTCTCCTCTGCAGTAAAAGATACGTTTGCCGAGGCATATGAGCTGAGGAGGTGGCGGTGTTCATATGCTTTGGCAAACACTTTGTATATAAAAAAAATAAAAATATATAAATCCCGGCAATGATTTATTCATCCACATCGATTGATGTGAATGAAGAAATCTGTGCCATTCATTTTTTTCTTTCAGCCCAGAGGCTGAACGGAAAAAAAAGAATCTCATTACCTGTATGCTCAATATAAGGAGAATAGCAGAAACTCCTAAAGCTGGCCATACATGTAATGCTTGCAGAGACCCTCAAATGCCAGGGCAGTACAAACACCCCACAAATGACCCTATTTTGGAAAGAAGACATCCCAAGGTATTCGCTGAGGGGCATATTGAACCCATGAAAGATTGAAATTTTTGTCCCAAGTTAGCGGAAAGTGAGACTTTGTGAGAAAAAAACTAAAAAAATTAATTTCCGCTAACTTATGCCAAAAAAGAAGACACCCCAAGGTATTCCATGAGGTGCATGGCAAGTTCCTAGAATTTTTAATTTTTTGTCACAAGTTAGCAAAAAATGATGATTTTTTTTATTATATTTTTTTATTACAAAGACTCATATTCCACTAAATTGTGACAAAAAATAAAAAATTCTAGAAACTCGCCATGCCCCTCACGGAATACCTTGGGGTGTCTTCTTTCCAAAATGGGGTCACTTGTGGGGTAGTTATACTGCCCTGGCATTTTAGGGGCCCATATGCGTGCAAAGTAGTTTGCAATCAAAATCTGTAAAAAATGGCCTCTGAAATCCGAAAGGTGCTCTTTGGAATGTGGGCCCCTTTGCCCACCTAGGCGGCAAAAAAGTGTCACACATGTGGTATCGCCGTACTCAGGAGAAGTTGGGCAATGTGTTTTGGGGTGTCATTTTACATATACCCATGCTGGGTGAGATAAATATCTTGGTCAAGTGCCAACTTTGTATAAAAAAATGGGAAAAGTTGTCTTTTGCCGAGATATTTCTCTCACCCAGCATGGGTATATGTAAAATGACACCCCAAAACACATTCCCCAACTTCTCCTGAGTACGGCAATACCACATGTGTGACACTTTTTTGCAGCCTAGGTGGGCAAATGGACACACATTCCAAAGAGCACCTTTCGGATTTCACAGGGCATTTTTTACAGATTTTGATTTCAAACTACTTCTCACGCATTAGGGCCCCTAAAATGCCAGGGCAGTATAACTACACCACAAGTGACCCCATTTTGGAAAGAAGACACCCCAAGATATTCTGTGAGGGGGCATGGCGAGTTCCTAGAACTTTTTATTTTTAGTTTTTTGTCACAAGTTAGCGGAAAATGATGATTTTTTTTATTTTTTTAGTACAAAGTCTCATATTTCACTAACTTGTGACAAAAAATAAAAAATTCAAGGAACTCGCCATGCCCCTCACGGAATACCTTGGGGTGTCTTCTTTCCAAAACGGGGTCACTTGAGGGGTAGTTATACTGCCCTGGCATTTTAGGGGCCCATATGCGTGCAAAGTAGTTTGCAATAAAAATCTTTAAAAAATGGACTGTGAAATCCGAAAGGTGCTCTTTGGAATGTGGGCCCCTTTGCCCACCTACACGGCAAAGAAGTGTCACACATGTAGTATCGCCGTACTCAGAAGAAGTTGGGGAATGTATTTCGGGGTGTCATTTTACATATACCCATGCTGGGTGAGATAAATATCTTGGTCAGGTGCCAACTTTGTATAAAAAAATGGGAAAAGTTGTCTTTTGCCGAAATATTTCTCTCACCCAGCATGGGCATATGTAAAATGACACCCCAAAACACATTTCTCAACTTCTCCTGAGTACGGCGATACCACATGTGTGACACATTTTTGCCGCCTAGGTGGGCAAAGGGGCCCACATTCCAAAGAGCACCTTTTGGATTTCACCGGCAATGTATTACAGATTTTGATTTCAAACTACTTCGCACGCATTTGGGCCCCTAAAATGCCAGGGCAGTATAACTACCCCACAAGTGACCCCATTTTGGAAAGAAGACACCCCAAGGTATTTCATAATGGTCATAGTGAGTTCATGGAAGTTTTTATTTTTTGTCACAAGTTAGTGGAATATGAGACTTTGTAAGGAAAAAAAAAATCATCATTTTCCGCTTACTTGTGACAAAAAATAAAAAGTTCTATGAACTCACTATGCCCATGAGTGAATACCTTATGGTGTCTTCTTTCCGAAATGGGGTCATTTGTGGGGGTTTTCCACTGTCTGGGCATTGTAGAACCTCAGGAAACATGACAAGTCCTCAGAAAGTCAGAGCTGCTTCAAAAAGCGGAAATTCACATTTTTGTGCCATAGTTTGTAACCATAACTTTTACCCAAACCATTTTTTTTTTACCAAACTTCTTTTTCATCAAAGACATGTAGAAACAATAAATTCAGCGAAAAATTTATATATGGATGTGGTTTTTTTAAAAAAAAATTACAACTGAAAGTGAAACATTTCATTTTTTTGCAAAAATTTCGTTAACCACCTCCCGACCGCTGTACGCACCGATGCGTCCGGGAGGTGGCTGATTAGTTCCTCCTGGACGCATCGGCGCGTCCTCTCGCGAGACGCGAGATTACGTCACAGCCGGCCCGCGCATGCGCATCGCGGGCCGGCATTTCGCAGCAGAGTATTTCGTCAGCAGCCTGCCGGCCACGATCATTGGCTGGCAGGCTGCTGATTTTCAAAAAAACCAATCAGCAGCCATATAACCCCACATATTAGTAAATATGATGGGGTTATATGGCTGCTGTGCTCCTCTGCTCCTTCTTTTGGTCGGTTGGTTCCAGCAGAGGAGCAGAGGAGCACATCATTACTGTGAGTACCCACCACACCACATTTAGCCCCCAGATCACCCCAATTAACCCTTTGATCACCCCTTTCATCGGGGGGATGAAAGGGGTGATCAAAGGGTTAATTGGGGTGATCTGTCAATCACTAGTGAAAGGAAAAAAGTGATCAGTGCAAACTGTCACTTTTTTTTTTCACTGGTATTGACCGTTAGGTTTCAGTATAGTTTAGGCCCCTTGGTTAGGTAGTTTAGGGATCGGTTAGCGCCCAGCCCACCGCACCGCAGTCCGTTATTCGCTGATTAGCGTATCGCTAATCAGCATTTGTACTTTTATAGTATCTGGAAGTGATCAAAACTGATCACGGTCAGATCTATAATTGTACTAGTGTCACTTTAGTTCGCCCTCCACCCAAAACGCAGTGTTTGCCCGATCAGGCCTGATCGGTCGCCCACACGTGCGTACACCCACGCCCGCCCCACCGCAGTGACAAAAAAAAATTATTTTTTTTGATCGCTGCACATTCACTTTACACGCACTGCGGCGATAAAAAAAATCTGTTTTGATATTTTTTATCAACCGCAGCAGCCTCCGGTACTTCGCTAGCCTCCCATTTGTAAGACAGGCTTGCTTTTTTTTTTCTTGGGTAGTCTCAGGGAATACCCCGAAATTTAGTTGCCCACATGTCTAACAGGGGGTATTCTTCTGAAGAGGCCTACAGGCTTCTGACTCAGTCGGATGAGGAGTGGGAACCCTCATCTGATGAATCCAGCGGGTCAGAATACGAACCTGTAGAAAGCAGTGGCTCTCTGACCCAAAGTTCGGACGAGGAGGCTGAGGTCCCTGATAGCACCAGGCGTACCCGGCCCCGTGTCGCTAGACCGCAGGTTGCGCAGGATCCGCTTCAAGAGCAGCAGAGTGGGGCTGGTGCTGTCGGATTACGTGGTGAGGCATACACCAGCAGCCCAGCCCTTCCTGGACCTAGTACCAGCACTGCCGTACAACCTGGTGAAGTAGCGAGCACCAGAAGGGCAGTTGAAGCTGGTACTGTGGCACGTGCAGTAGTGACCCCGTCGCAGCCACCGCAAAGACGTGCCCGTAGAGCCCCTAGAATCCCAGAGGTGCTGGCAAACCCTGATTGGCAGTCCCCAACTTCAGCCGCACCCGTAGTTTTCCCTTTCACCGCCCAGTCTGGAGTTCGGGTTGAGACAGCTCAGATCGATTCGGCCCTAGGATTTTTTGAGCTGTTCTTGACTGCGGAGCTTTTAGACTTAGTCGTGGCAGAGACAAACAGGTATGCCACACAATTTATCACCGCTAACCCGGAAAGCTTTTATGCCCAGCCTTTCCGGTGGAAACCAGTCCAAGTTTCCGAATTTAAAACTTTTCTGGGCCTCCTCCTCAACATGGGCCTGACAAAAAAGCATGAATTGAGGTCATATTGGTCCACGAACCCGATTCATCACATGCCCATGTTCTCTGCTGCTATGTCCAGGACACGATTTGAGGTCATCCTGCGTTTCCTGCACTTTAGCGACAACACCGCCTCCCGTCCCAGGGGCCACCCTGCTTTTGACCGGCTCCACAAAATTCGGCCCCTCATAGACCATTTCAACCAGAAATTTGCAGATTTGTATACCCCTGAGCAAAACATCTGCATAGACGAGTCCCTGATACATTTTACCGGGCGCCTTGGCTTCAAACAATACATCCCAAGCAAGCGCGCCCGGTATGGGGTCAAATTGTATAAGCTCTGTGAAAGGGCCACAGGCTATACCCACAAATTTCGGGTCTATGAGGGAAAAGATCAGACCCTGGAGCCGGTCGGTTGCCCTAACTACCTGGGGAGCAGTGGGAAGACAGTTTGGGACTTGGTGTCACCCTTATTCAGCAAGGGGTACCATCTTTATGTGGACAATTTCTACACAAGTGTGGCCCTCTTTAGGCATTTGTTTCTAGAACGGATTGGCGTCTGTGGTACCGCGCGAACCAGTCGCGCGGGCTTCCCCCAACGGCTCGTTAGCACCCGTCTTGCAAGGGGGCAGAGGGCCGCACTGTGTAACGAAGAACTGCTCGCGGTGAAATGGAGAGACAAGCGTGACGTTTACATGCTCTCCTCCATTCACGCAGACACGACAATACAAATTGAGCGAGCAACCCGTGTCATTGAAAAGCCCCTCTCAGTCCACGACTATAACCTCCACATGGGAGGGGTCGACTTCAATGACCAGATGTTGGCTCCGTATTTAGTTTCCCGACGCACCAGACGCTGGTATAAGAAGGTGTCTGTATATTTAATTCAATTGGCTCTGTACAATAGTTTTGTTCTCTACAGTAAGGCTGGGAGAACTGGATCCTTCCTCAAATTTCAGGAAGAGATCATCGCGAACCTCCTGTATCCAGGAGGTTCCGTGGCCCCATCCACCAGTGTAGTTAGCCGTCTACACGAGCGACACTTCCCCAGTGTCGTTGCTGGTACCTCAAACCGACCGCCACCCCGAAAAAAATGTCGTGTCTGTAGCAGGAGTGGAATAAGGCGTGACACCCGCTATTTCTGTCCTGACTGTCCCGACCACCCTGCCCTATGCTTAGGGGAGTGTTTCCGAAAGTACCACACACAGGTACACCTAGCATAGGGATCACATCTCACCAGGATAGGCACACAGGGCTATTAGGGCCCATTCACTCACAGCTGCTGCAAACGTCTCCTTTCACATGGGACAAAGTGCATAACGCACTTCGCCACATCTTTGGGCGATTTGCGCTTTGCACATTGACCCATGGGGAAGGAGAGGTTTGTTCTATAAAGGTAAAAAAACAAAAAAAAACAAAAAACAAACAAACAGGTAAGCAAACAGGTTAATGTTTAGTTCCAAAAGTTAAAGTTACATGTCCTGTTCCAAAGTTAATAAAATTATTGCGTTGTGGCCTGGTTTTTTATTTTTATTTTTTATTTTGTCTTTTTACCTTCCAGGTGGACCAACCGATCTACTAGCTGCAGCACCGATGTGCATTCTGACAGAAGCATTGCGCTGCTGTCAGATTACACGCAAGTCGGTGTATGCGGCGCTGCAAGACGGGATTTTCTCCTCTGCAGTGACAGATACGTTTGCCGAGGCATACGAGCTGAGGAGGAGGCGGCGTTCCTATGCTTTGGCAAGCACTTTGTATATATATATATATATATATATATATATATATAAAAAAAAAATCCCGGCAATGATTTATTTATCCACATCGATTGGTGCGAATGGAGAAATCTGGTTTGCCAGGGCATACGAGCTAAGTGGGTATGGATGTAGGGCGGAGCTCCTATGTCCTGGCAGACGCCTTTCCCCTCCATTTTTTTTTTTGGCAGAGATTTTTTCATCCACATTGATCGATGCAAATGAAGAAATCTGTGCCGTTCATTTTTTTCTTTCTCATTACCTGTATGCACAATATAAGGAGAATAGCAGAAACTCCTAATGCTGGCCATACATGTAATGATTGCGGAGACCCTCAAATGCCAGGGCAGTACAAACACCCCACAACTGACCCCATTTTGGAAAGAAGACCCCAAGGTATTTGCTGAGGGGCATATTGAGTCCATGAAAGATTGAAATTTTTGTCCTAAGTTAGCGGAAAGTGAGACTTTGTGAGAAAAAAAAAAAAATCAATTTCCGCTAACTTATGCGAAAATTTTTTTTAGAATTTTTTCTATGAACTTGCCAGGCCCCTCATTGGATACCTTGGGGTGTCTTCTTTCCAAAGTGGGGTCACATGTGGGGTATTTATACTGCCCTGGCTTTTTAGGGGCCCTAAAGCGTGAGAAGAAGTCTGGGATCCAAATGTCTAAAAATGCCCTCCTAAAAGGAATTTGGGCCCCTTTGCGCATCTAGGCTGCAAAAAAGTGTGACACATCTGGTATCGCCGTACTCAGAAGAAGTTGGGGAATGTGTTTTGGGGTGTCATTTTACATATACCCATGCTGGGTGAGATAAATATCTTGGTCAAATGCCAACTTTGTATAAAAAAATGGGAAAAGTTGTCTTTTGCCAACATATTTCTCTCACCCAGCATGGGTATATGTAAAATGGCACCCCAAAACACATTCCCCAACTTCTCCTGAGTACGGCGATACCAGATGTGTGACACTTTTTTGATGGCAAGGTGGGCAAAGGGACACATATTCCAAAGTGCACCTTTCGGATTTTGCAGGCCATTTTTTACACATTTTGATTGCAAAGTACTTCTCACACATATGGGCCCCTAAATTGCCAGGGCAGTATAACTACCCCACAAGTGACCCCATTTTGGAAAGAAGACACCCCAAGGTGTTCTGTGAGGGGCATGGTGAGTTCCTAGAATTTTTTATTTTTTGTCGCAAGTTAGTGGAATATGAGACTTTGTAAGAAAAAAAAAACAAAAAAAAAAAAACATCATCATTTTCCGCTAACTTGTGACAAAAACAAAAAAATTCTAGGAACTCGCAGTGCCCCTCACGGAATATCTTAGGGTGTCTTCTTTCCAAAATGGGGTCACTTGTGGTGTAGTTATACTGCCCTGGCAATTTAGGGGCCCAAATGTGTGAGAAGTACCTTGCAATCAAAATGTGTAAAAAATGCCCTGCAAAATCCGAAAGGTGCACTTTGGAATATGTGCCCCTTTGCCCACCTTGGCAGCAAAAAAGTGTGACACATCTGGTATCGCCGTACTCAGGAGAAGTTGGGGAATGTGTTTTGGGGTGTCATTTTACATATACCCATGCTGGGTGAGAAAAATATCTTGGTCAAATGCCAACTTTGTATAAAAAAATTGGAAAAGTTGTCGTTTGCCAAGATATTTCTCTCACCCAGCATGGGTATATGTAAAATGACACCCCAAAACACATTCCGCAACTTCTCCTGAGTACGGAGATACCAGATGTGTGACACTTTTTTGATGCCAAGGTGGGCAAAGGGGCGCATATTCCAAAGTGCACCTTTCGGATTTCACCAGTCATTTTTTACAGATTTTGATTGCAAAGTACTTCTCACACATATGGGCCCCTAAATTGCCAGGGCAGTATAACTACGCCACAAGTGACCCCATTTTGGAAAGAAGACACCCCAAGGTATTCCGTGAGGGGCATGGCGAGTTCCTAGAATTTTTTATTTTTTGTCGCAAGTTAGTGGAATATGAGACTTTGTAAGGAAAAAAGAGAAAAAAAAAATCATCATTTTCCGCTAACTTGTGACAAAAAATAAAAAATTCTAGGTACTCGCTGTGCCCCTCACGGAATACCTTAGGGTGTCTTCTTTCCAAAATGGGGTCACTTGTGGCGTAGTTATACTGCCCTGGCAATTTAGGGGCCCAAATGTGTGAGAAGTACCTTGCAATCAAAATGTGTAAAAAATGCCCTGCAAAATCCGAAAGGTGCACTTTGGAATATGTGCCCCTTTGCCCACCTTGGCAGCAAAAAAGTGTGACACATCTGGTATCGCTGTACTCAGGAGAAGTTGGGGAATGTGTTTTGGGGTGTCATTTTACATATACCCATGCTGGGTGAGAAAAATATCTTGGTCAAATGCCAACTTTGTATAAAAAAATGGGAAAAGTTGTATTTTGCCAAGATATTTCTCTCACCCAGCATGGGTATATGTAAAATGACACCCCAAAACACATTCCCCAACTTCTCCTGAGTACGGCGATACCACATGTGTGACACTTTTTTGCTGCCAAGGTGGGCAAAGGGGCGCATATTCCAAAGTGCACCTTTCGGATTTCACCGGTCATTTCTTACACATTTTGATTGCAAAGTTCTTCTCACACATTTGGGCCCTAAATTGCCAGGGCAGTATAACTACCCCACAAGTGACCCCATTTTGGAAAGAAGACACCCCAAGGTATTCTGTGAGGGGCATGGTGAGTTCCTAGAATTTTTTATTTTTTGTCGCAAGTTAGTGGAATATGAGACTTTGTAAGAAAAAAAAAAAGAAAAAAATCATCATCATTTTCCGCTAACTTGTGACAAAAAATAAAAAGTTCTATGAACTCACTATGCCCATCAGCGAATACCTTAGGGTGTCTACTTTCCGAAATGGGGTCATTTGTGGGGTAGTTATACTGTTTGGGCATTGTAGAACCTCAGGAAATATGACAGGTGCTCAGAAAATCAGAGCCGTTTCAAAAAGCGGAAATTCACATTTTTGTACCATAGTTTGTAAATGCTTTAACTTTTACCCAAACCATTTTTTTTTTTGCCCAAACATTTTTTTTTATCAAAGACATGTAGAACTATAAATTTAGCGAAAAATTTATATATGGATGTCGTTTTTTTTGCAAAATTTCACAGCTGAAAGTGAAAAATGTCATTTTTTTGCAAAAAAATCGTTACATTTTGATTAATAACAAAAAAAGTAAAAATGTCAGCAGCAATAAAATACCACCAAATGAAAGCTCCATTAGTGAGAAGAAAAGGAGGTAAAATTCATTTGGGTGGTAAGTTGCATGACCGAGCGATAAACGGTGAAAAGAGTGTAGTGCCGAAGTGTAAAAAGTGGCCTGGTCATGAAGGGGGTTTCACCTAGCGGGGCTGAAGTGGTTAAATTTCAATTAATAACAAAAAAAGTAAAAATGTGAGCAGCAATGAAATACCACCAAATGAAAGCTCTATTAGTGAGAAGAAATGGAGGTAAAATTCATTTGGGTGGTAAGTTGCATGACCGAGCAATAAACGATGAAAGTAGTGTAGTGCAGAAGTGTAAAAAGTGGCCTGGTCATTAAGGGTTGAAATGGTTAAAGCAATACTTTTGATGTTGCTTTCAACAACAATTTTAACTTTGGATACTGTACTATATCAATGTTAAACTTTGAGCACAGTATTTCATATGCCTTCTCAACTTTGTATTTCCTGGCAGCCAGGGGCATAGCGTGGGGGGGGGGGGGGGGGGGGCGCCAAATTGTAGGGGGGGCCAGGCAGAAGGCAGTAAAATATAATTTATAGTTATACAGTGAGGCCATAATATATAATAATTATACAGGGGGCCATTATATATAGAAATTATACAAGGGGGCCATTATATATAATAATTATGCAGGGGGGGGGCATTATATATAATAATTGTACAAGGGGGCCATTATATATTAGAATTATACAGAGGGCCCATTATTAATAGCCTCTTTGTATAATTATTATTTATTATGGCCCCTCTGTATAACTATAATATAGAATGGCCCACTGTATCATATATAATAGCCCTCTTGTATAATGATTATATATAATGGCCCCTCTGTATAACTTTAATATATAATGCCCCCCCTGTATATTATATATAGTGACCCCTCCCTCTGCAATATTAGAATATATAATGGCCCCCTCTGTATTATATATATATATATATATATATATATATATATATATAAAATGGCCCCTCTGTATAATTATTATATATAATGACCCCTCTGTAATATTAGGATATATAATGGCCCCCTCTGTATTATTATTATATGTACAATGACCCCCCTGTAAAATTATTATATATAATGACCCCTCTGTAATATTAGGATATATAATGGACCCTCTGTATAATTACTATATATAATGACCCCCCTCTATTATAATATATAATGGCCCCCTCTGTATTATTAGGATATATAATGGCCCATTATACAAACCGGATTCCCAAAAAGTTGGGACACTAAACAAATTGTGGATAAAAACTGAATGCAATGATGTGGAGATGGCAAATGTCAATATTTTATTTGTAATAGAACGTAGATGACAGATCAAACGTTTAATCCGAGTAAATGTATCATTTTAAAGGAAAAATACGTTGATTCAAATCTTCAGTGTCAGCAAATCCCCAAAAAGTTGGGACAAGTAGCAATAAGAGGCTGGAAAAAGTAAATTTGAGCATAATGAAGAGCTGGAAGACCAATTAACACTAATTAGGTCAATTGGCAACATGATTGGGTATAAAAAGAGCTTCTCAGAGTGGCAGTGTCTCTCAGAAGCCAAGATGGGTAGAGGATCACCAATTCCCACAATGTTGCGCAGAAAGATAGTGGAGCAATATCAGAAAGGTGTTACCCAGCGAAAAATTGCAAAGACTTTGCATCCATCATCATCAACTGTGCATAACATCTTGCGAAGATTCAGAGAATCTGGAACAATCTCTGTGCGTAAGGGTCAAGGCCGTAAAACCATACTGGATGCCCGTGATCTCCGGGCCCTTAAACGACACTGCACCACAAACAGGAATGCTACTGTAAAGGAAATCACAGAATGGGCTCAGGAATACTTCCAGAAACCATTGTCAGTGAACACAATCCACCGTGCCATCCGCCGTTGCCAGCTGAAACTCTACAGTGCAAAGAAGAAGCCATTTCTAAGCAAGATCCACAAGCTCAGGCGTTTTCACTGGGCCAGGGATAATTTAAAATGGAGTGTGGCAAAATGGAAGACTGTTCTGTGGTCAGATGAGTCATGATTCAAAGTTCTTTTTGGAAATCTGGGACACCATGTCAGTGCAGTTTCTAGGTAAAATTTCTCTCAGGGCGAGTGTCAAAACCCCCCCCCCCCCCCCGGTAACAGACAGGCAGGCAGTGCGGGCGGCGGTGCTGACCTCACTCACTGTACGTCACGCAGTGCGTGAGGTACAGTGAGTGAGCGCCACCGCCCGCATAGCCTGCCTGTGGGGGGACATTATTTTTAATAAGGATCACTATGGACATTATTTAGAATGGAGGCTGCTGTGGGTGTCATTATAACTGTATAATGTCTGATAGGCCTAGTCCTGAGTTATATTACCCTGCCCTGTATAATAATGTACCCTGATACCCCTTAGTTATATTACTCCAGCGGGGTAATATAACTAAGGGGTATCAGGGATGGGTACATTATTATACAGGGCATGGGCAGGGTAATATAACTCAGCTCAGGACTAGGCCTATCAGACATTATACAGTTATAATGAGTAATGACACCAACAGCAGCCTCCATTCTAAATAATGTCCATAGTGATCCTTATTAAACTTAATGTCCCCCACAGTGACAGTGGCCCCCATTTTCATGTCTCCCACAGTGGCCCCCCCATTGTAATTAATTCCCCCCATTGTAATTAATGCCCCCCCCATTGTAATAGCCCCCATCCCCCCATTGTAATTAATGCCCCCCCAGACCATCACTCGCCTCACAGCAGGCATCAGCACTGCTCAGGGGCTCAGAACGGGCGGTAACAGGCAGTGCAGCGCTCATTCAGTCACTGTATGTCACGCGCCTGCGCCGCCTAGTGGGAGGATCAGGCACGTGACGCCAGTAAGTCTGACCAGGGCCGGTGCAAGGATTTTTGCCGCCCTAGGCAAGATAAAGATTGGCACCCCCGCCCCCCCCCCCCCCTTATCAGATCCGGAATTGCGGACCCGGATCTGCAATTCCGATCCTGAAAAAAAATAGTACATGTCCTATTCTTGTCCCCAATAACGGACAAGAATAGGCATATTCTCTTAGTGCCGGCAATGTGCGGTCCGCAAAATGTAGTATTAATAACTAAACAATTAAATAATACACATATTGCATTGTCTACTTACCACCAGGACAATTAGATGATCTGGTCTCTGGCTGCAGTCTGGCTCTTGGTCTGGCTCTGCGGACTCCCTTGTCACTCTCTTCTCCCCCCCCTCCCTTGTCACTCTCTTCTCCCCCCTCCCTTGTCACTCTCTTCTCCCCCCTCCCTTGTCACTCTCTTCTCCCCCCTCCCTTGTCACTCTCTTCTCCCCCCCTCCCTTGTCACTCTCTTCTCCCCCCCTCCCTTGTCACTCTCTTCTCCCCCCCTTCCTTGTCACTCTCTTCCCCCCCTCCCTTGTCACTCTCTTCTCCCCCCCTCCCTTGTCACTCACTTCTCCCCCCGTCCCTTGTCACTCTCTTCTCCCCCCTCCCTTGTCACTCTCTTCTCCCCCCCTTTGTCACTCTCTTCTCCCCCCCCTTTGTCACTCTCTTCTCCCCCCCCCCTTTGTCACTCTCTTCTCCCCCCTTGTCACTCTCTTCTCCTCCCCCTTGTCACTCTCATTCTACTCCCCCACCCCCTTGTCACTCTCATTCTACTCCCCCCACCCCCCTTGTCACTCTCATTCTACTACTCCCCCCCTCCCTTGTCACTCTCATTCTACTACTCCCCCCCCCTTGTCACTCTCAGTCTCATTCTACTCCCCCCCCGTCACTCTAATTTCCTCCCCCTTGTCAATGTCACCTCTAATGTAGCGTGGCCGAGCTCTGTTCGCTCCGCGGTACAGGAGCTTTTGTTTCCTGTACCCGACTGACAGGAAGTGCTCACTTAGTGTGCACTTCCTTTCAGTCCGGCCGGGTACAGGAAACAAATGCTCCTGTACCCCGGGCCGGACCGAACAGAGCTCGGCCACGCTACATTAACAACTCAGCAGTCTGCAGCGCAGGAAGGCTGCGCAGCACTGAGCCGGCCGCTCAGGAGGCTCAGCATGAGGGGCGTCGCCGGCTGGCCGCCCGATCCTATACCTTCATAACCAAATTTTTTTATTTTTTATTTTTTATTTTTTTACCTCAATGGGCGCCCCCTGCTTCTGACAGCGCCCCGGGCGGCCGCCCTTCCCGCCCGCCCCTAGAAACGGCCCTGCACCATGTCATCCGGACCAAAGAGGACAAGGACAACCCAAGTTGCTATCAACGCTCAGTTCAGAAGCCTGCATCTCTGATGGTATGGGGTTGCATGAGTGCGTGTGGCATGGGCAGCTTACATGTCTGGAAAGGCACCATCAATGCAGAAAAATATATTCAGGTTCTAGAACAATATATGCTCCCATCCAGACGTCATCTCTTTCAGGGAAGACCCTGCATTTTCAACAAGATAATGCCAGACCACATTCTGCATCAGTCACAACATCATGGCTACGTAGGAGAAGGATCCGGGTACTGAAATGGCCAGTCTGCAGTCCAGATCTTTCACCTATAGAGAACATTTGGCGCATCATAAAGAGGAAGGTGCAACAAAGAAGGCCCAAGACGATTGAACAGTTAGAGGCCTGTATTAGACAAGAATGGAAGAGCATTCCTATTTCTAAACTTTAGAAACTGGTCTCCTCGGTCCCCAGACGTCTGTTGAGTGTTGTAAGAAGAAGGGGAGATGCCACACAACTGGGGATGCCACACAACTTTTTGGGGATTTGTTGACACCATGAAATTCTGATTCAACATATTTTTCCCTTAAAATGGTACATTTTCTCAGTTTAAACTTTTGTTCCGTGATTTATGTTCTATTCTGAATAAAATATTAGAAGTTGGCACCTCCACATCATTGCATTGAGTTTTTATTCACGATTTTTATAGTGTCCCAACTTTTTTGGAATCCGGTTTGTATATCCTAATATTACAGAGGGGACATTATATATAATAATAACTAATAATAATAAATCTCTGCATAGATGAGACGCTGCTGAAAGAAGGTGTCATGGCGGTCTTATCTCCGAATGAAGACGTTGAGGAAAGTCTACATCACAGGAGATGTCACTGGATGGATGAGGTATGTGGTGCTGTATTCTCCTGTATATTTTGTAGTGATGTATGTAATGTCCAAACACATATTTGTTTCACGGTAGGGTTGGGGGGTGGATTGAGAATTTGACCCACCCTGCCGCATCCTGGCCCCAGACTTCAGGTCACATGGGGCCTTATACCCATCTACTACATCATCTGTACTTAGAGAGTTACCACCATGTTATCTGTGGTGTTATATAGGACTGCTACATTATCTGTAAAAGGAGCGTGTCCACAGGTTGGGAGGGGGGGGGGGGGCGTGCCATACATGGCTTGCTCCGGGTACTGGCAACCCACGCTATGCTACTGCTGGCAGCCATAATGAATATGCAATTTAAACCACACAAAAAAATCTAAACTAGTGGTTTATGTATTTCCTAACTGAAAATGTTTTAATGATTTTAATTAAACCCAAACCATCTGCCTAATACAAACCTTGAACCCAACCCTCACACAAACAGTTGTACCATTCTTGTCTTTTATGTTGCACATTTTTAAAGGGCTTCTGTCACCCCCCCATTGTGCAATTTTCATTAGCCAACATTAGCTATTTGCAGACGCCATCATTTCTCAGTGGCCGTTTCCTTCTCCCTGGCTGTGAGCTGCCCAATCACAGCAGACCGCGCCACAGCCAGGGAGAAGGTGAGCTGTTTTTCTCCCTGTGATGCTCTCCGCTGTGATTGGGCAGCTAACAGCCAGGGAGAAGGAGATGCCCACTGAAAAATGATGGTGTCTCCTCCTCCCTGTACCAATGCTATTGATTAGCATACAGGGCACCAGGACAGATCAGGGGCACAGCAGCGCAACTGAGCAGCGTATCTGATTCTCCCCCCCCCCCTATAATATCTAGTAAACATCAGCTATAGTGCCAGGTACTTATTTTGAAAATTCAAAACTGGCCAAAGGTCCTCCTTATAAGTGCATATGCATAGAAATACGTGCATGTGCACATGTACCATATAATCTATAGTCAAGTATCATGCCTTATGCCAACTCTGGCCTTTATAAACACTATAAAGTATAATGCACGCATGTGTTTTGAAAAACTATAGTTGCCACAGTATTCAATATAAGCCCCTTCTAAAACCACGTAACTGAATGTCTCTTATCAAATCTAAGGGAAAGGAATACTTTAATTGAATAGTTTTAGCACGTGTTGTCATATGTTGCAAAGGTGAGATGACAATTTTAATTCTTAGTGCCTGTGGTTATGTAGCCGTTCTTTTTTTATCATGTGGTTTGAACATAGATAGGCAGAGCACACACCTATTTCCTGCTTCAAACGAACAAACAGGGTACATACTGTAAAAACTTAGAAAGAACTATAACTAAATGTAATGGTCTTCTTTCACTCCTTTATACTACTGCCACACCTTACTAAATGTTAAAGGGTTGTCTCACTTCAGCAATTGGCATTAATCATATAGAGAAAGTTAAAGGTGTTAGCCACTCTCCATATACAGACGTGGACAAAATTGTTGGTACCCTTTGGTCAATGAAAGAAAAAGTCACAATGGTCACAGAAATAACTTTAATCTGACAAAAGTAATAATAAATTAAAATTCTATAAATGTTAACCAATGAAAGTCAGACATTGTTTTTCAACCATGCTTCAACAGAATTATGTAAAAAAATAAACTCATGAAACAGGCATGGACAAAAATGATGGTACCCCTAGAAAACACAGAACATAATGTGACCAAAGGGACATGTTAATTCAAGGTGTGTCCACTAATTAGCATCACAGGTGTCTACAACCTTGTAATCAGCCATTGGGCCTATATATATGGCTCCAGGTAATCACTGTGTTGTTTGGTGATATGGTGTGTACCACACTCGACATGGACCAGAGGAAGCAAAGGAAAGAGCTGTCTCAAGAGATCAGAAAGAAAATTATAGACAAGCATGTTAAAGGTAAAGGCTATAAGACCATCTCCAAGCAACTAGATGTTCCTGTGAGTACAGTTGCACATATTATTCATAAGTTTAAGATCCATGGGACTGTAGCCAACCTCCCTGGACGTGGCCGCAGGAGGAAAATTGATGACAAATCTAAGAGACGGATAATCCGAATGGTAACAAAAGAGCCTAGAAAGACTTCTAAAGAGATTCAAGGTGAACTTCATGCTCAAGGAACATCAGTGTCAGATCGCACCATCCGTCGTTGTTTGAGCCAAAGTGGACTACATGGGAGACGACCAAGGAGGACACCATTGTTGAAAACGAATCATAAAAAAGCAAGACTGGAATATGCCAAACTACATGTTGACAAGCCACAAAGCTTCTGGGAGAATGTCCTGTGGACAGATGAGACAAAAATCGAAGTTTTTGCCAAGGCACATCAGCTGTATGTTCACAGACGAAAAAATGAAGCATATCAAGAAAAGAACACTGTCCCTACTGTGAAACATGGAGGAGGCTCTGTTATGTTCTGGGGCTGCTTTGCTGCGTCTGGCACAGGGTGTCTTGAATCTGTGCAGGGTACAATGAAATCTCAAGACTATCAAGGAATTCTAGAGAGAAATGTACTAGCCAGTGTCAGAAAGCTTGGTCTCAGTCGCAGGTCATGGGTCTTGCAACAGGACAATGACCCAAAACACACCGCTAAAAACACCCAAGAATGGCTAAGAGGAAAAAATTGGACTATTCTAAAGTGGCCTTCTATGAGCCCTGACCTCAATCCTATTGAGCATCTTTGGAAGGAGCTGAAACATGCAGTCTGGAAAAGGCACCCTTCAAACCGGACACAACTGGAGCAGTTTGCTCATGAGGAGTGGGCCAAAATACCTGCTGAGAGGTGCAGATGTCTCATTGACAGTTACAGGAAGCGTTTGATTGCAGTGATTGCCTCAAAAGGTTGCGCAACAAAATATTAAGTTAGGGGTACCATCATTTTTGTCCATGCCTGTTTCATGAGTTTATTTTTTTACATAATTCTGTTGAAGCATGGTTGAAAAACAATGTCTGACTTTCATTGGTTAACATTTATAGAATTTTAATTTATTATTACTTTTGTCAGATTAAAGTTATTTCTGTGACCATTGTGACTTTTTCTTTCATTGACCAAAGGGTACCAACAATTTTGTCCACGTCTGTATTTGCTACTACTGTGTGGGAGGCAGGGAAAAAGTTAATTAAGCAGATCTGCCTGTAGCCCAGCCCCCTGAGCCCACTCTGCCCTGCAGCCGAATCTGTCCATGGCTGCATGCGACATGGAGGAGCTTTAGAGAAAGCATGCGCTGCTTTTCCTCATCTGCCTAAGAGTAGCGCATGCCCAGTCTGCACCTGCCACTGACATGCTCCCTGCTCCGACTCTGCTTGTTCTGTCTGTACAGCATATTCCTGTCAGAGTTCGGAGCGGGGAGCCTAGTAGGAGCGGATCCCCTGGCCATAATTTACAGAGCACCAGTAAAGTAAATTGTAATCAATATATACATGTATATATGTGTTTCTTCATGTGCTTGTGCTGGCTGTCATGCAGAGGCAATCGGCCCCCAGGATGGTACGGACTGATTCCACCCAATGCACGGACACCAGCTTGTGCTCCCCTAGAAGGATCTACCATACGTTTTCAGCGCCCATGATGCGCACGGTCTGGGTTCCAAACAGATGCGTCTTGTAGATGTGTCCGTACTTTCTGCACCATCTGCAAGGTTTCTCCAAAGAAAGGCAGCCCCATAGTGCCAGGAGTAGCAGTTACTGGCAGCCGGGGTCTCTGCAGCTGTAACAGTACAGCTCCCACAGCTTGACTGCAGTGAGCAGCAGCAGAATCGGCAGCACCAGGGTGCACAGGACACTGGTGACCAGGGTGTACAGCTCCATGGTAGTGGATAAGTGAATAGTGGTTTCCCTCCATACCATGGTGCTACAGAGACGTAAAATCCTGCAAGTGAAGTGCAGAAAGTACGGACACATGTACAAGACGCATTTGTTTGGAACCCAGACCGTCTGCATCATAGGTGCTGAAAACGTGCGGGAGCACAAGCTGGTGCACTGGGTGGAATCAGTCCATACCATCCTGGGGGCCGACTGCCTCTCCAATCTGCATGACAGCCAGCACCAGGAAAAGGAACAAGGTCATCGTACAAGCCTTCTCCAGGGAAGCTGTGGAGAACTATGTACCCGTCATAGAGGAGGAGATGTATTATATATGTGTGTGTATATATACACACCTGTACCGTATTTTTCGCCCTATAAGACTCACCGGCGCAAAAGACGCACCAAGGTTTTTGGGGAGGAAAATAAGAAAAAAAATATTTTTAACCAAAAGGTGTGCTTTTGGTGGGTTTAGAACTAATGGTGGTCTGTAGATGACGTACACTGTTATGAGGGGGATCTGTGGATGACGGACACTGTTATGGGGGGATCTGTGGATGACGGACACAGTTATGGGGGGATCTGTGGATGACGGACACTGTTATGGGGGGATCTGTGGATGACGGACACTGGTTTGGGGGGATCTGTGGATGACGGACACTGGTTTGGGGGGATCTGTGGATGACGGACACTGGTTTGGGGGTATCTGTGGATGACGGACACTTATGGGGGATCTGTGGATGACGGACACTTATGGGGGGATCTGTGGATGACGGACACTTATGGGGGATCTGTGGATGACAGACACTTATGGGGGGATCTGTGGATGACGGACACTGTTATATATATGAAACACGCCAGACCTGCAGGGTATGACGAAGTGAGGTCACGGTTATGGGCAATCGAGGGTACTCACTATATTTGAAGAACCCTGGGCAGGCGCGTGGCAGTGAAGGAGAGGTAGACACGGTTCCTCTGGGGCACACTCTGTATATAGGGACCAGGCCTGATGGTGGATTGAGGTGCCCTGGATGTTACGGGTATTTTAAGTGCCTGGGGCAAGGTCCCTGTTGTATTCGTGACGCCAGTGCCTTTGGACGGTGGCACGCTGGTTGGTGGTTGGAATGATGGAGGTACACAAGTATATAGTGAACCAAACGTAACTTTACTGAACAATCCAACTTTGTACAGCAGGTAGTAGTACAGTCCTTCAATCACAGTTCCACAAGGAGGCTTATTCACACTATGGCAGGTAATATTCATGCAAGATTCGCAGAGGGTAAATTCACAAGCACTCAGCAGCAGGTTGTACCTTTCCTCAGAATCAATGTACACTGTCCTTTCTAGAACTCCTGCTCTGGCTTTATCTCCCAAGGCCCGGATGCCTAAAAGGGTGGCTTAAATCCTTGGTTACTTTCTTCCTCAGGTATTAGACTCTTGCTGCACTTTCTAGTGTAATCTGCCCATCAGGGTCACTTAGCTTACCCTGGATCGCCCTCTCTTGTAAGGTGGTTAACTGTGGGTTTCTCCCAGGAGGTTGGGTCCTGCAACTGGGGTGTCTTCAGAGCTAACTAAGGCTCTCTTGTTCTCAGGCAGGCTGGAGCTTCTCACTAGCCTCCTGGACATCACTAGCAGCCAGGGCTATCCAGCTGCATGTCAGGAGCAGGCTTTTTAACCGCTGTCTTCTCAGACTCCTGACTCTGCACTAACTCTCCCTGTCTGGGCCTGGACATTTATACTAGGGGCTCCCTATCTCCCTCTAGTGTCTGGGATGTCTAACTACACCCAACTAGGCCTGCTATTACATCATACAGGGGTACATTGCATGTAAAAACACATTAAAATATACATTAAATGCACAATAAAACATGACATTTCTGTTCCTTGTGAGTAGGAGCAACGCGCACACCAACTGACCCTTGTGTAGTGCCCACCCCTACCTAGTGGGACACTATATATGTGCCATCCACAGACCCCCCCACCTCATAACAGTGCTATCCACAGACCCCCCCCAGCCCATAACAGTTCCATCCACAGACCCCCCCAGCCCATAACTGTGCCATCCACAGATTCCGTGTGTCGTCCCCCCCGCCGCCCCAGTATGCAAATATAAAATGTATTATTCAATTAAAAGTTATTAAACATGCCCCCTCACTCCTAATAGTACCGTATATCCTAATTGCTTCTGTATAATGCCGGCCGGCACGTCACTCGCCTGTGCGCCTGCGCCGCCTACTTCATTCATAAAGAATGGCAGCGCAGGCACGTGACATCAGGGAGTTATGCTTCCGCCCGCATTATACAGAAGCAATTAGGATATATGGTACTATTAGGAGTGAGGGGGGCATGTTTAATAACTTTTAATTGAATAATACTTTTTATACTTGTGTAGCACTGGAGTGGCGGGGCTATAGTACAGTGACTGCACCGCCCCACCGCAATTGCCAGCCCCAGCTCCTCCTCCGCTTTCACATTGCAGCCAGCGACATTAAACATGTCAGAATTCGCCCCATAAGACGCATGGGCATTGTTAAGATCTGGACTTGAACCTGAGACCTCTGCTGTGTCTGGCGGTGCCTCTACTTGCTGAGCCACCTGAAGTGCTGGACAGTTCCTTAGACAATTCCTTGAATGATCTTGTCTTGAATCTTGTTTGCCTTTAACCTTGAACTCTTTGCTCCTCCCATGAACTTCCTGATTTTAGCCATGTCTCTGCACTTCCTGGTTGCCAGAATATTGTGCCTTTACCAGCCAATATCTCGCTCCTGTCTATCCTGCTGCCGACCGCATCTCTGCTACCATCCGTTACTGACATTTGGCTTGTTCCTCGACTACGCTCCTGCTAAATCCCAACCTGCACTATTCGTTACTGACTTTGGCTTGTTTCTCAACCACGCTTCTGCTTGATCCCTGTCTGCTATATCTGCTACTGGACCTCGGCTTGCTCACCTCCTGCTGGAGCTATCCTGAGGACCATGACCTGGTACTAACACGCAGCAAAGTCCATCTCCACCATCAGGAGCTCTGGCGAATACCGGTTAGTACTCAGGTGAACCCTTGTCATCAGCCAGGGTGACCAGTGTGAATTTCTGCTCTGCTGCTATAGCTACTGGCCTCCGAGCTTGACTCCAGACCGTGACAGAATATTCTGGCCCAAAACATGGAGGCTGCTGTAGCAGCTGCTGTGGCTCCTCTCAGGGTACAAATCTCTGAGTTGCAGGCATTTGGTGTTAACTACCAGGAAAAGTTTGCTGATTTACAAATTGAAGTGAAAGGGCTACAAGAGGGCATCTTTGATCTGCATAGACAATTGCGGGACTTTCGTTCCCGCGATACTGCTGCCGTAGATACTAACGCACGAATGCCCCTACCACTCAAGTTTATTGGAGACCGTCACCATTACAGAGGTTTCTTTAATCAGTGTCATATATACTTTCAGATGCAACCAGCTGCATTTACTTCTGACAGGAAAAGGGTACTGTTTATTATCAATCTCCTGACTGAGGAAGCCTTAGCCTGGGCCTCCCCTTATGTGGAGAAAGATGATGTCATCCTGGATAATTTCAATAATTTTGTGGCTGCTATGAATCAAGTTTTCGATGATCCTAACCGCTGCGCTACTGCTGAGGCAAAATTACACAAATTAAGGCAGGGTAGACGCTCTGTTGCAGAGTACAACGCGGAATTGCGACGTTGGATCTCAGGTACCAATTGGAATCCAGCAGCACAAAAGAGTCAGTTCCGTCAAGGACTCTCTGAACAAGTAAAAGATGAGCTAGCCAGAGTAGAAAGTCCTGAAGACCTTGAGGCTTTTATTAAATTATGTATTCAAATTGATCAGAGGCTTACTGAAAGGAGAAAAGAGAGACTGGGAATCCTAGGCAGTAATGGTGGCATGCGTTTTTCTACTAGTCAGTTTACTTCTGAGGGTCCAAGAGTTCTTCCGGATTCTGACAGTCCTGAACCTAGGCAGGTGGATGCTATTAAAATATCTATTATTACTCAGGAGAAAGAAAAGACGACGTTCAGAGAACTTATGTCTTTATTGTGGAAACTCTGGACACTACGCAATTAATTGTCCCAATAAATTTAGAAGAACAATTGCGGCAACTGATGTTGTATCTGAACAAATAAACTCAATTTCTCAGTCTGTCTCTCCTTTGATTCAGGAAGCAAATAAAGTTAATTCTTTATCAACTCATTTTATCATCCCTATAAAGCTTATGGTTGAAGATGGTGAAATACCTTGTTCTGCTATGCTGGACTCAGGGGCCGGGGGAAACTTCATGGACATTGAATTTGCCCAATATCATAACATTCAAATAAGAAATAAACTCACCCCTATTGATATGGAAACTATGGATGGCTCACCCTTATCTTCAGGACCTGTTACCCATGAGACTGTTTCACTTAAACTCCTAATTGAGACTGACCTTCAGGAGACTATCAGCTTTCAGCTGATCACATCACCCAAGTTCCCTATCATCCTGGGCATTCCTTGGTTCTCTATCCATAATCCCTCCATCAACTGGGAAACACGTTCTTTAAGTTTTACATCTGACCATTGCAAAAAACATTGCAGGGAATCTTATCAAATAAGCCCTCCACCAACCCTGGATTCACAAGCAGTTATGGTAACTACCCAGTCATATGACAAGCTACCTCCACAACATCTTGAGTTTCGGGACGTTTGTGATAAAAAGAACGCCGATCAGATGCCTCCTCATTGCTCTTATGATTGCCCCATTGAATTGCTTCCAGGGGCAGAAATACCCTTTGGTCGCCTTTTGTCTTTATCAGAACCTGAACTGAAGGTGCTCTGGGAGTGGCTTAATGAGAATCTGGAGAAGGGTTTTATCAGACACTCGACCTCTCCTGCTGGGGCAGCCTTGTTCTTCGTGGAGAAAAAGGACTCAACCCTGCGTCCGTGTATCAACTACAGAGATTTAAACAGGATCACAATTAAAAATCGCTATCCACTTCCACTGATTCCAGAAATGCTCGAGAGACTCCGCTCCGCCAAGCTCTTTACCAAATTAGATTTACGGGGGGCATACAACCTTGTCTGCATTCGTCCTGGAGATGAATGGAAAACTGCTTTCAGAACCAGATATGGACATTTTGAGTCTTTGGTCATGCCCTTTGGACTGTGCAATGCTCCCGCAACCTTTCACCATTTTATTAATGATGTTTTCCGAGATTTGCTGGATCAGTTTGTAATAGCCTATTTGGATGATATTCTCATTTTTTCTGATAATTTGGAAGAACACCACAAGCATGTCTGTATTGTCCTCGAGAGACTAAGGCAGAATCAACTTTACATCAAACTAGAGAAATGTGAGTTTGAACAAAGTCAGATCCAGTTCTTGGGTTACATAATTTCTTCTGGAGGGGTAAGCATGGATCCCGATAAGATCAAAGCAGTGGTGGATTGGTCTGTCTCTAGGAATGTTAAGGAGATACAACGATTTGTTGGATTTGCCAATTTTTACAGGAGATTTATAAAGAATTTCTCCAAGGTAATAGCTCCAATTACACAGATGACAAAGAAAGGAATACCCTTTTTGTGGTCACCTGAGTCACAGGCTGCCTTTAGTAAACTAAAGACTCTCTTAACTACTGCACCAATACTGGTACATCCAGATCCTGAACTACCTTTCATCGTAGAAGTTGATGCTTCAGATTCTGCTGTGGGAGCTATTCTTTCTCAGCGAATTGGAGAAAAAATGCAGCTTCATCCTTGTGCTTATTTCTCTCAAATGATGTCTCCAGCCGAGAAGAATTGTGACATTGGAAACAAGGAGCTGCTGGCAATTAAGCAAGCGTTTTCTGAGTGGAGGCATCTGCTGGAAGGGGCTAAGCACCCTGTAACCGTTCTCACGGATCACAAAAATGTAGAATTTATTCGTTCTGCCAAGAGGTTGTCATCAAGACAAGCACGTTGGACCCTATTCTTCTCGAGGTTCAATTTTGTTATCTCGTACCGCCCTGGGTCAAGGAATGGTAAGGCTGATGCCCTGTCACGGATGTTGTCTGGGCCTCTCCAGGAAAGCAACTCTGAATGTACGAACCTGCTTCAAAAGAACTTTCTATAGGCCATGAGTTCTAAGACTTTTCTTAATCTTCTCAAGAAGGGGTATGAGAATGACCCACTTCTTAATCATCCTCCTAAAGACTTTAACCTCAAGTACAGCAACGGTTTTTGGACTCAAGTGCATTGCCTCTATGTACCTGAATCATTTCGAGTAGAAGCCCTCAGATTGGTTCACGACTCTAACCTTTCTGGTCATTTTGGGGTTTCTAAGACAGAGGAACTCTTATCACGTTCCTTTTGGTGGCCTGGGTACAAGAAAGATGTCAAGAGTTATGTGGCTTTGTGTGCTCTCAATAAGACACCCCGATCTTCTCCTCTGGGGTTTCTTCAACCACTGCCTGTTCCATCAAGACCATGGGGGTCAATTTCTATGGACTTTGTGGTCGACCTTAGAAATTGGTAGTTGTGGACCGTCTCACTAAAATGTCTCATTTTATTCCAGTTAAGGGGGTACCCTCTGCCGAACATACTGCAGAAGTAATGGTCCGGGAAGTCTTTAAACTACATGGAATTCCTGACGATGTGGTGTCTGACAGAGGAGTACAGTTTACCTCTAAATTTTGGAGAAGTTTTTGCTCAGCGTTGGGTGTAACAATTAATCTGTCCTCAGCTTTTCATCCACAGTCTAATGGTCAGACCGAGAGGACCAATCAAACTTTGGAGCAATACCTTTGATGTTTTGTGAGTTATCTTCAGTATGATTGGGTGGACTACCTTCCTACGGCAGAGTTTGCTTATAATAACTCTAAACATAGCTCCACTTCCCAAAGCCCCTTTTTCCTAAACACTGGGTATCATCCAGTTTTTATTCAAGGTCTACCTATTTCAACTCCAATTCCTGCTGTTACCGATAGATTAACTTAATTACAGGAGATCCAGGAGAAATTGACAGATACATTGAAGGAGGCTCAGGAATATTACAAGAAGGCTGCTGACAGACATCGGAGATCAATCCCCACCTTTCAAGTAGGTGACAAAGTTTGGTTATCTACCAAAAATTTGAAGGTTCAGGTTCCATGTGCTAAGTTTGGTCAAAAGTTTGTGGGACCTTTTGAGATTTCTGCTCAAATCAACCAGGTCACTTTTCGCCTAAAACTTCCCGACAATATGAGGATTCACCCTGTTTTTCATGTATCGCTACTTAAAACGTTTCATGAAAATATTTTTTCTGGAAGAATTCTTCCTCCTCCTCCACCTGTTGAAGTACAGGGTGAAGAAGAATTTGTGGTGGAAAAAATTCTTGACTCCAGGATCTTTCGGAACAAATTACAATATCTGGTTCAATGGGAAGGATATGGGCCAGAAGAAAACTCTTGGGAGATGGATGGAAATGTTCATGCCCCTAGATTAACAAAGGAATTCCACCAGAGGTTTCCTCACAAACCTGGCCCTAAGACATCCAAGGGATGTCCTGGGAGGTCGGGAGTACTGTTAGGATCTGGACTTGAACCTGGTACCTCTGCTGTGTCTGGCGGTGCCTCTACTTGCTGAGCCACCTGAAGTGCTGGACAGTTCCTTAGACAATTCCTTGAATGATCTTGTCTTGAATCTTGTTTGCCTTGAACCTTGAACTCTTTGCTCCTCCCATGAACTTCCTGATTTTAGCCATGTCTCTGCACTTCCTGGTTGCCAGAATATTGTGCCTTTACCAGCCAATATCTCACTCCTGTCTATCCTGCTGCCGACCGTATCTCTGCTACCATCCGTTACTGACATTTGGCTTGTTCCTCGACTACGCTCCTGCTTAGTCCCAACCTGCACTATTCGTTGCCAACTTTGGCTTGTTTCTCAACCACGCTTCTGCTTGACCCCTGTCTGCTATATCTGCTACTGGACCTCGGCTTGCTCACCTCCTGCTGGGGCTATCCTGAGGACCGCGACCTGGTATTAACATGCAGCAAAGTCCATCTCCACCATCAGGAGCTCTGGCGAATACCGGTTAGTACTTAGACCCCGCACCTAAGGTGAACCCGTGTCATCAGCCAAGGTGACCAGTGTGAATATCTGCTCCGTTGCTATAGCTACTGGCCTCCGAGACAGGCATTTTCCTCCCATTTTTGGACGAAAAATACGGTATATATGTAAAGATAAAAGATTGGTTGGGGGGCACTCATCTATCTGGCACTGTATGTATATCAATTGTCGTCTGACATAGAAAGATATACAGATTTATTATAAACATAAAGTGCACATACAAATATGTGGACGTGTGACTAATCTCCCTGAAACATTAGGGTTATTCCTATCAGACATTCACTTTATATAGAGACAATATATCACATAAACATTGTTTGCTGTAGTTTATCAACTTCAAAAATACAAACCGGATACCAAAAAAGTTGGGACACTAAACAAAATAACAAAGAGCTGGAAGAACAATTAACACTAATTAGGTCAATTGGCAACATGATTGGGTATAAAAATACCTTCTCAGAGTGGCAGTGTCTCTCAGAAGCCAAGATGGGTAGAGGATCACCAATTCCCACAATGTTGCGCAGAAAGATAGTGGAGCAATATCAGAAAGGTGTTACCCAGCGAAAAATTGCAAAGACTTTGCATCCATCATCATCAACTGTGCATAACATCATCCGAAGATTCAGAGAATCTGGAACAATCTCTGTGCGTAAGGGTCAAGGCCGTAAAACCATACTGGATGCCCGTGATCTCCGGGCCCTTAAACGACACTGCACCACAAACAGAAATGCTACTGTAAAGGAAATCACAGAATGGGCTCAGGAATACTTCCAGAAACCATTGTCAGTGAACACAATCCACCGTGCCATCCGCCGTTGCCAGCTGAAACTCTACAGTGCAAAGAAGAAGCCATTTCTAAGCAAGATCCACAAGCTCAGGCGTTTTCACTGGGCCAGGGATCATTTAAAATGGAGTGTGGCAAAATGGAAGACTGTTCTGTGGTCAGACGAGTCACGATTCGAAGTTCTTTTTGGAAATCTGGGATGCCATGTCATCCGGAACAAAGAGGACAAGGACAACCCAAGTTGTCATCAACGCTCAGTTCAGAAGCCTGCATCTCTGATGGTATGGGGTTGCATGAGTGCATGTGGCATGGCTAGCGTGCATGTCTGGAAAGGCACCATCAATGCAGAAAAATATATTCAGGTTCTAGAAAAACATATGCTCCCATCCAGACGTCATCTCTTTCAGGGAAGACCCTGCATTTTTCAACAAGATAATGCCAGAACACATTCTGCATCAATCACAACATCATGGCTGCGTAGGAGAAGGGCCTGGGTACTGAAATGGCCAGTCTGCAGTCCAGATCTTTCACCTATAGAGAACATTTGGCGCATCATAAAGAGGAAGGTGCAACAAAGAAGGCCCAAGACGATTGAACAGATAGAGACCTGTATTAGACAAGAATGGGAGAGCAATTCCTATTTCTAAACTTGAGAAACTGGTCTCCTCGGTCCCCAGACGTCTGTTGAGTGTTGTAAGAAGAAGGGGAGATGCCAACCAGTGGTGAAAATGGCCTTGTCCCAACTTTTTGGGGATTTGTTGACACCATGAAATTCTGATTCAACATATTTTTCCCTTAAAATGGTACATTTTGTCAGTTTAAACTTTTGTTCCATGATTTATGTTCTATTCTGAATAAAATATTAGAAGTTGGCACCTCCACATCATTGCATTCAGTTTTTATTCACAATTTGTATAGTGTCCCAACTTTTTGGGAATCCGGTTTGTAGAATATAAAAATAAGGGTCAAAACAAAATAAGGCACTCACCGTATTTTGCGCCCCATAAGATGTACCGGCCCATAAGACGCACCTAGGTTTTAAAAAAACTAAATAATAAGAAAAAAATATTTTTCATTAGATCTCAGGTCAGACCAGCAGTCAGAACCCCAATGTTAATCAGACCTCAGCTCACAGCCCCCATTAGACCCCCAATGTTATTAAGACCCAAGTAAGACCTCAGATCAGACCCCAATCAGACCTCAGATAAGAGCCCTATGCCTCTCATTAGCTCCCATTGCCTCATATCAGACCACATATGCTTCATATCAGACCCCATTGCCTGTCATCAGCCCCCATATGTGCCTGTCATCAGCCCCCATATGTGCTTGTCATCAGCCACCGTATATGCCTGTCATCAGCCCCCATATGTGACTGTCATCAGCCAGTGTATGTGCCTGTCATCAGGCCACATACGTGCCCGGCATCAGCCCCCATATTTGCCCGTCATCATCTCCCATACAGTATGTGCCCCCATTGCCTGTTAGCATTCCCCATGCCACAGAAAACTTTAAAAAAAAAACTATTTACCTCTCCTGCTCCTGGACACCGCTGCTCCTCACTGCCCGTGCTCGGTCTTCATCCTCCTCCGTCTGCTGTGCTGTGAACTGGCGCGCACAGCGGGAGGTCACAGCGTGCCCTCACACTGTGTGCAGCCTTCACAGCCAACAGCCGAGGACCAGGAAGCGATGTGTGCAGAGCCTTCACTGCTTCCCGGTCCTCCGGTACTAATTAGCGCATAGTAGTATTTGCCCCATCTTGCAGTGATGCATGCTGGGATTTTTTCTTTCACTTTGCAGCTGCTCCGCCCACACAGCCTCTCATCTATGGAAGCATACTATGCTGAACACATTAGAAAAATTATACATACACAGTATATTTCTCATTATACTAATACCTCTTGGCTTTAGTTATTATCTAGGGCCAATAATACAAGGCAATAATGTATTGTGATTGTCCATATTGCCTCCTTTGTTGGCTTGATTAATTTTTCTATCACATAATTTCTCATTTCCATAGTTATGGCCACCATGTAATCCAGCAGTGGTGGCTGTGCTTGCACACTATAAGAAAATGCACTGGTGCAAGTACGACCACCACTGCTGGATTTTAGGTTGGTCGTAACCATGGAACCAAAAAGTGTTGTGGCAATGTGAACATTGAGGTGTTGTTTCACCAGATTCCAGTCCGGGATTTAGGGCATGCTCATGTCCAGGGATCCTATTTAATCCTGCTACTGGATCTTGGGTGTGTCTCACTCTGGAGAGTCTGTGTGCAGCAGAGGCCTGGGAAGGCTCTGTACAAGTGGGCTCAGCCGAGCTGGCTGAGGGGCCACGGGGCTAGGTGTTAGCCTGAACTTTGGGGGACTCCGTGAGGTCTTGTAATCGACGGTTGCTAGGCCACAATCCCCCAAAAGGTACTGGATTTTGTTACAGCCTGGAAGTGCTTGATTGTTAGGCTGGGAAGGGCCGCATGTTCTTTCCGTGTGTGAATGGGGCTTTCAGTGAGGTAGGGTGTCCTCATGTTTAGTTAGAGCCCAGCCGGGCAGGTGTTTTATTTGTATTGTTTGTTTTGGTTTTGCTGAGGTGCCAAATAAAAGCAATGTTTGGCCCCTAACCCTATGATCGATGAAGATCATTGTGAGAATGACCTCCGAATAAGAGGCGATCCCTTCCAGTGTATAATGTAGAAAAGAAAGCAATATGGACAATCACAATGCATTAGTAAGTGGCTTGTATTTAAAGGAGTTTTCCGAGATTATTTTTTTATCTGATCAGTGGGCGTCTGACACCCACCGATCAGCTGTTTGAGAAGGCAGCCGTGCTGCTGTGGGCATTGTAGCCTTCTCTATGCTTTTCCAAGGCCAGTGATATCACGTTCATTCATCACATGGCCTTGGAGCAGCTCAGCCCCATTCAACTGAATGGGGCTGAGCTGCAATACCAAGCACAGCCGCTATACTATGTACGGCTCTGTGCTTAGTAAGCTATAAAAGATCGCCGCTGCCTTCTGAAAACAGCTGATCAGTGGGGCCACGGGTGTTGGACCCCCACCAATCAGATACTAATGACCTATCCATACTGATGACCTATGTTTTAACATTCTCTACATGATGAATGCTACTTGCTGAAGTGAGAAAATACCTTTAATATGGTGTCAGCACATTTTAAAGCTCAATGGCTCTCATGTACTAAAGCGTGGCATTTTACTTGCCAGTCTTAGTAAAAATCTTCCAGAGTAAGATGCAGAGAACTTATTAACTGCCACAGGCCTTTTTAAGGACTGGGCCCATTTTCATTTTTGCATTTTTGTTTTTTCCTCCTTACATTCCAACAGCCATAACATTTTTACATTTCCCATGAGGACTTACATTTTTCTATATAAGTCATTTACGATGTATTTTTTTGTGGGGTAAAATTGAAAAAAAAATATATATATATTCCAACAATGTTTTTGGGGGGATTACAGTGTTCACTGTGCGCTAAAAATGACATGAGGTCTTTATTCTGCGGGTCAATACGATAACAGTGATACCAAATTTTTGCATTATTATTATTATCATAATAATTTTTTTACTACTTTAAAAAAATAGATATATATTTTTTGCATCACCATATTCTGACAGCCATCTTTTTATTTTTTATTTTATTTTTTTATATTTCCATCTACCTAGCTTTATGAGAGCTTGTTTTTTGCGGGATGTCCTGTAGTTTCTATTAATACTATTTTTGGGGTACATACGACTTTTTGATAACCAAAAATGGTGAATTGTTTGTTTATATATTTTTTTTCCATTACTGCGTATTATAATATTTTAATAGTCTAGACAATTGCAGATGCTACAATATCTATTATGTTTATTTTTTTTAATTGTTCATTTTAAAGGGCTAGAACCTAGGATCTTTTGATCCCTTGGTTCCTTTCACCCTAATAAAGATCTATTATGGTGAATGGCATTCTGACAGACTGTCTGCTGAACTGTGCCTCACATATTGCTTCACAGGCAATTTGCCATGTGAGGTCTGGGAAACTTCAACAGGCCCCAGGCTTTCATGGTAACATATCAGAAACCGGCAATGTCACTGCGGAAGCTATGAGCGGAAGACAGAGGAAGCCCCTCCCTATGCCTAACTCCACAAATGCAGCAATCGCTATAGAACACAGCATCTGAGAGGTTCAATGATCGGGTTTAGTATCATCACCAATCCCAGTCATTGTGGCTTGGTGTCTGCTGTTATGTATTATACAGCCATCACCTGCTGTGTATGGAGCTGGCCCTGTGCAGCAGCCTGCTCCATACATTTACTCTACCACAATAACGTACAGGTATGTCATTGTGGCTGAAGGGGTTAATATGTGTCACATGTGTGATGTCTGGTGCCAGAAACCTACTCCTGCTAGGAGCTGGCATATATTTCATTTGTAATGTACACCAGGTTTCTGGTGTAACGCATTGTAAATGTGTCGGATGGTGGTGTTCCTCCTCCAGCCATTAATAAGCTGCATTAACCAGTGTCCAGAGCAGTGCAGAAAGGCATAAAGTAGCAGAATCTTTGTGTAAAATAGCATGACAAAAGACTGGCGCACAGCACTTGCAAATGAAGCCCCAATATATTTATTCCAATTTTTCCTACCCAAGTACAGTTTATAATCTAATTTTAAAATAAAACCCATGCATAATTATGATGCAAAGTTCCTTTAAAATTTGGTCTACAAAGATAAGTTAAGGGGTTGTCTGACCAAACAAAAATGAATTAACAGCCGGCATACGTTTAACATAAAATAAGTCACTTATCTGGCTCCATTTCAGCACTAAGAAGCATAAATGTGGTGTCCGGTTCGTCGTCATGTGCACCACTGCAGCCATTCAGTTGCCTCAGCTGTCATATGTGCCCTAGTGGGTTGGGGTCTCATCTTGTTCACTGCTGCTGTCTATGGCAAAGCAGCAGCGATCAGGAAGGGAGATGGCACGTGCCCACTGAGTGCAACATCTCCTCATACAGCTGATTGGTGGGGATAGGTAATTGATATTAAAAGCCTGGACAACCCCATTAATAAACAGGGCTGGTTTTATAGACAAGAAAGCCATAGGCAACATGCCTACCTTATACATCAATATGGTATCCAATTAATGCTACCACATAATAACCTTATGATAGTGGCACTATAGGGGTGCGTACGGGGTGTGCCTGGGCACGCCCTAATCAAGCCTGCTGGCTGACGAATAGTAATGAGTGCTTCTATTTTGGAAGCACTCATTAGTACCGGAGGACCAGGAAGCGGTGAACGCTATGTACTTACCGCTTCCTGCTCCTCAGCTGTCGGCTGTGCAGGGCTGTGCACAGCATGAGGCGGTTTGTGACGTCACGCTGTGCGCGCCAGTTCAGAGCACAGCCGACAGCAGGAGGAAGCGGATCGCAGTTGGCAAGGAGTGGCAGCGTCCAGAAGCAGAGAGGTAATTGTTTTTTTTGTTTTATGAAAAATGAACTTTACACAAGGAGATGCTGTATGCAAAAGTGATGCAAAGGAAGCCCACAGCACAAAAAGTGCCGCTTGAGGTGGGCTAAAGCACATTTGGACAAGCCAGCTTCATTTTGGAATAAGGTGCTGTGGACTGATGAAACTAAAATTGAGTTATTTGGACATAACAAGGGGCGTTATGAATGGAGGAAAAAGAACACAGCATTCCAAGAAAAACACCTGCTACTTACAGTAAAATATGGTGGTGGTTCCATCATGCTGTGGCGCTGTGTTGCCAGTGCAGGGACTGTGAATCTTGTCAAAGTTGAGGGACGCATGGATTCCACTCAGTATCAGCAGATTCTAGAGACCAATGTCCAGGAATCAGTGACAAAGCTGAAGCTGCGCCGGAGCTGGATCTTTCAACAAGACAACGACCCTAAACACTGCTCAAAATCCACTAAGGTATTTATGCAGAGGAGCAAGTGCAACGTTCTGGAATGGCCATCTCAGTCCCCAGACCTGAATATAATTGAAAATCTGTGGTGTGACTTAAAGAGTAGCAGCACACCACTAAATGCACTAAGACTGAGTGAACAGGTGAATGTGTTAACAGGGTCAAATACATGACGCCAATACTTACTGATAAGCAGTGAAGAAGCTTTTAGCGCATATTATTGATCAAAAATATGTCGGGCCCACCTACCAGATGACAAGGTAGCTTCTTATCAGGTGGGACCTACTCTGACACAGAGGGTCCAGCTCAATTGTTACTCTGATTAAAAACACCAAGGGGTGGGGGATGGGCGGGGAGTGGTAAGTTCCAAAGAGGATTCCTAGTCCTCTATAATAATGTTTCCGTGTCTCCAAAGTCTGAGAGCCATAGTTTTTTATGTTCTCTAGGGGACTGTTGGGGATTATAAAAATGTAGTACTCCATGGAAGTGTGATACTCCCTGAAGCAATCGATAACGCAGAGGCCCGGATGATTGGGGCAAGTGTCACACTGAGTGGTGGTGTCCTTCCGCATCCCCCTCCTGTGACACACTCTCCACTTTTTGGGGGTTCGTCCCTTCTTTCCAATATGGGGGACCATGCCTGGAAAATGTTGGCCAGGGACGATCCGGGCGCCTCCAATTCCCGAAGTACTTCGGCCTGCTCTTTCCCGTTTTGAAAAAATCAGGTCCTTGAGGACTGCCTCATAGAATTGGAGGAATGTCCCTGTGCTGCCATCACTTCGGGATAGTGCAAAAGCGTTGTACATGGCAACCTGTACCAAGTAGACCGCAACTTTTTTGTACCATGCCCAGGTTTTGCGCATGGCGTTATATGGCTTGAGGACTTGATCAGAGATATCAACTCCTCCCATATACCAATTGTAGTCAACGATACAATCGGGCTTGAGGACCGTTGCCGCGGTACCTCGCACAGGGACAGGGGTGATGCTGTTACCGTGGATTGTGGACATTATAAGGACATCCCTCTTGTCTTTATACCTGACCAGCAACAGGTTTCCACTGGTAAGGGCACAGGTCTCATCCCTGGGGATAGGTATAGGTATCTGGAGGGGGTAGGTAGGGAGGCCACGTTGATTTTTCTGCACGGTCCCACAAGTGGACATGGATCTGGCGGCAAGGGACCTGAACAAGGGAATGCTAGTATAAAAGTTATCCATGTACAGTTATCTAGCAGTGGGTGCAGAAGGTCCCACACAAGTGGCAGTACTCCTGGGTGGGTATAGGGTCTCAAAGCTAAGTGCTGTGGACCCCAACCACCAGAGACAATAAATCGGATACATTTTTTTTTTTTCCCCCTAACTAACTTTTTCCTTCTATCCCTGCCTAATTGTGCCTCTCCTTCACTGACCCTAACCTACCTGGAGGGTGATGGGTGTCGACAGGGGGATAACAGGAGCTGGTGCTGGATGGTGCAGGCGCAGCAGCATGAAGAGGAGGGGAGAGAGGAGCGTCGGGAGTTTGAATCTTCTCTCCCCGCACCAAGGACAGCACCGCCACCCCCAAATGCTTGGACTGTGATTGGTATGTAATCACACTACCGATCACTGTCCTTTTCCTGTTCATCGGGTCACTGGAGACCCGAATGGACCGGAAACGCAGCAAACCACAGGTCTGAATTGACCTGTGGTTTGCTGCGATCGTCGTTGCGGGGGGTGGTTACATGACCCCCACCGGCACTGTGACAGGATGCCCACTGAATGATTTCAGCGGACATCCTGTTGCGATTAACCGCCCCAACGCCGCAATGTATTTTTAAAGTTAGGACGTACCAGTAGGTCCTGGGTCCTTAAGGGCTCGGCAAACATGTCATACTGGTACGTCCTAAGTCCTTAAGGGGTTAAATAACCACAGAACAGTGGCTAAATAATAACTCTTGTATAGTGTCCACAAAATACTACCATACAGAACAGGAGACTAAAAGGGCAATATAGCTGTGGTTTAGAGGCTGCACAACCCTCTCTAATTTCGGGCACCAAATGTCAGTGTGGCATGTCAGCTAGTCAAATGCAAAATGAGCTCATGCTTACTCAGCAACCCAAAGTGGAGAGTGGTAACTTGTAAATCCACTTGGCACTGTCTTTGCATGTAATGCATGGTACATTTTGGTCATTGATAAAGTGTAACACCAGATCATGACTGTTGTAATGTACATGAAATAAAGGCAACTTATTGTTAAGGGTGACATACTGTATTGCATTTTGACCATAAATACATACTGTGGATTAACCTTTACAATATACAGATGTAGTAGAGTGAAAGGGAGTTTGTCACCCAAATTGGACGTTACACACTGCTTACATGTTACCTTTGTTCTTTTGTTGTCACTTTCAGCAACTGCAGTCCGCAAACACAGATCTGCAAAAAACGTGCATTCCGTATTTTGCGGAACAGAACAGCTGGCTCCTAATAATATAGCAGCACTATCCTTGTCCGTAATCACTATAGTGTAATTAGTGAAAGAGGTATGGCACTACTTGTACTTTACCTGTCCCTTTCTGCATTGTTTTATGGTTTTAACGTCACAAATTTGCGGTGAGCAGCTGTTGCCTATGGTGCCGGCCGCGGAGCTCCGCCTCTATAAAGCGTAACAGTGCGTGATGATGTCGACAGCGGCCCAAAGAAGCGCAAGAGTACGCGCGAAACAGGCCGTAGCCACTTCCGTCTGCAACAAAGTGTCTGCTCCTGCCTCCCGCATGTAACTCTCTCCAATGAAGGAACAATAAAGAAGATTTATGTTTGTAACTTCGGTGAGTGCCGCACGTCTTTTATATATCTTCTCTACATTGTCGCACTTGTCCGTAATGTGGACAATTGTTCTATATTTCTTTGCGGAATGGACATAAGGATATATGGAATGCACATGGAGTAACTTTGTTGTTTTGTTTTTTTTTTTTTGCAGACCCATTGAAATGAATGGTTCCGCATACAGTCCGCAAAAAAAACAGAACAGCCACAGAAAGAAAATACATTTGTGTGCATGAGCCCTTACTGCTATATCAGATTAAAAACATTAGCATTGCAGAGAGCTTGTGGGTGAAGGAGGGGTGGGGTGAGGGAGTCTGTGCACTAGTGAATGTGTGAGAACAGCAGTGTGTATACTAACATTGTTAATACTGTGTAGCATATCTTAACCAAAAATGCTGCGGTGTCTCTGGGGCATGGGAGAAACATTTTCAGACAGTTTTTAGATTATTGATCACAGTATTGAGGCTCAAAACGGATATTGCCAAAAACATTGTTCTGATTTCTGTGTTGGCTCATTCGACACAGTCATCACCCATTATCTTAAAAACATACACCACATCACACTCTGACACCAATTTAAATGATTAGTAGCCATGGCCTGCCATGGGTCTAGCTGTGGCAGGTGATAATGCACACTCCGGTAGATGGAGGAAGCATGTGATCCTGCAATCAAATACAGTGCTGACCCCCACTGACACCTGGTGCCTCTGTCTCTCAGATCTGCAGCCACTGATGTCCTTTATAATTGGTTGTTGGCAGCTGTCCCTGCTTACAACACCCAGCATCCAGCCTGTATCACAGCAGACCCACTGTTGCCAGCTTACAACACCCAGCATCCAGCCTGTATCACAGTAGGCCTATTGCTGCCAGTTTGCTGTTGCTGGCCTTCCCCTTTTGTGGCTTGGCTGCCAAATGTACCTGTTCCTTGCTGGAGCAGCTGCAGCTATTTTTACTTGATACGTTTTCCCCATAGATTCCCAAGCACAGCGTTAAATAATATTAAACACAGGATACCTAATGTATCATGGTCACACGTACATTTTTAAATCACTACTGATTTCTCTTAGATATGTTGAGGGAAATGTGTCATTTGTAAAAAAACATGGAAAATAATACACTAACACAATAGATGCATTATTATATATATGTAGTGTACGGGAGAGTAATACCCCGTCACTACAGAAGGGTCACTTGGGTACTGTCGTTCCCCCTGTATTTATGGGGAGGTTGGTATGAAACATCTTGTTAAATGTAATGCTATGTACTTCCTGTTACTGTGAAAGGTGCATGTGCAGGCCGGCTAGGGTGTCATTCCAGCTCTGAGTCACTAGAGGGAGCTAGGGAACCCTAGTTTATATAAGGCCCAGTCAGGAAGTAGTGGTAGGTCAGACAGTGGGAGCAGAGGTCAGAGATGATCCTGTGTCTGAGTCAAGGCCAGGCTATGGGCCTGTGAGAGTAAAGCAGGCCTGAAGCCTGCCGACTAGGAGAGGGTGGTAAAGGCCCTGTAACCGGGTTCCGGATCCAAGGAAAAGGTTCCCCTCCTGAGTCATCATCCGTTTAGCTGAAACATCAGAAGCAAGCAACCAGCCGGGACACAGAATACAACAGAGGCCGATCAGATAAAGCGAGAGGTACTCAAGATAACAGAGGAGGTACTAGATAATGACAACTTCAAGGATACGCCAGCTATAGGGCATTAGACCTTGGAGAAAAAGTCACATGTTTCAGGACCAGTCAGGAATAGTGTGCAAGCCGCCTGTACTGCATCTCCTGTAATTAACACTCTGTAAAGAACATTGCTAAGACCGGCCATTCTGTACTTCTAAGAACCAGCTGTATTCAAATAGAAACCAACTGTCTTCCATGGAACTGCGCTTCTAACTGCGTCCATGTGTAATTATCACTGACATTCAGTAAAGTTCCAGTTTTGGTTGGCTAACCCGTGGTTGCTTCATTCTTCTACATTACTTTACACGGCGTGTCACCGTTTAATTGACACTGGCGTCACGAACATTGAATACCTGCCTGTTCCAGTATTTGCCCCAATTGAAGACGACAGTGGATCCCAGGTTAGTGAGTTAATCTGCACTACAAAGCCCAGCATACACTACTGACCCCCTGGGACACTGCATATAGACTAAGCCCTCACTCTGATATGATAACATCTGCGACTCTCAGCCAATATATTCTGATCGAGGGGCGGAGCCGACTGAGCATGGTGGAGGACGTGTGCGTCTGAGCTCCTCGCCATAAGCCCGGTCTTTTAGCCTATTTCACAGCTACCCGACGAGATTATGGGGAAGATTAACAGAGATAAGAGAGGGGAAGTGGAGAGCACCCCGAAATTGAAAAGCTCGCCGAGCGATATGAACAAGTACCTCAGCAAAAAGACTTCTTCGTCTCAGCTGGAGCGGGGGAAAGCAGCACGACATACGCTAGCGGTAGAGACGCGGGAAGAGGACTCTGATGGCGACAGCTCGGATGCCTGTTTTGAAATACAAGGTGAGCGGGACGCTTTACCAATCACCAGAGCATTCCTACAACAGTCGCTAGCTCAATCGCTAGACAAGGCTCTGTCGCCAGTCCTGAAAGAGCTGTCGGACATTAAGGCAGAGGTCCTGCATATGGGCCACAGAGTGGAGGCCTTGAAAGACTCACATTCCCTCATGACTCAGCACAGTGCAGGGATGCAGTCGCAACTGGCCTCGGTCTGTAAACAGGTGAATGCTGCTTTTTTGCACCTGGAAGACCAAGAGAACAGGGGGCGACGCAAGAATATATGTTTAAGAGGGATCCCAGAGTTGATCACTGCAGAGGAGCTGACACCCACAGTACGCCATTTATTTGAGATGCTGGTGGGCAAAGAGTGCGCAGACGCCATTGTTATTGAACTCGCCCATAGAGCCCTGCGCCCAAAACCGCCGGCTACAGAACCTCCCAGGAATGTGGTTTGTGCTCTTATGAACTACCTAGATACTGCGGCCTTGCTTAGAGCTTGAGGGACGGCAATATACGGTGCGAGCACCAGAAGATTTGCCCAGGTTGTGGGACGCATTACAGATGTAACCGCTTGAAATCCCATCATGGCTACCAACGTCATTCCCGCCAGACTTACCTCAGCTTCCACAGAACCTGCAGTGGCAGACGGCGAGCAAAGGTCGCTCGCCGAGGAAAAAAGCCGCCTGAGATACAGGACTTTGATCCTATAAGAGAAGTCCTTTCTTTCTGTTAAATTGTTTATTATCTCGGTACTCATAGAGGATACCTCATGTGTTAGGGTTTTCCTTTGAGATAACAGAGATGGTTTCCCCAGTCAGGGGTTTACGGTTCTACTTCATAATAACCTACAAGTTTTTTCCCATTGTACTTACATGTTGTTTAATTGATGTAATTACGGGTACTCTTTTTCCAGCTTGATAGGCCGGGTGGATGGAGATGGGTCCTGTGACTTCTCCACACATGTCACCCCCCACTGGCCTTAGTTATTTGGCCAGCGTGTGCCTCACTGCGTCGCGAGACACCATTGGGCTCTATAGTCCACTTGTTTTGTTCATTTTCATTTTTAAATGTTATTGTTTATGTCCTGTCTTGCTTGACATCCAATGTACTGCTGGTCTCTTAGATAGATGTTGTTTTGGATATGGCTGAAGTGAAAGTATATTCCCTTAATGTTAATGGAGCTAATATCCCTCAAAAGAGGAGTCAGCTATATCACACATTAAAGAAAGAACGTGTTGATATTGCCTTTATACAGGAGACTCACTTCAGGCATATGCATATACCTAATGTGATTAGCAAACAATTCCCCCAATGGTTTCATGCATCCCACTCGTCGTCCTCAAGGGGCATCTCTATAGGTGGGGGGAAGAATGTCCCAACTGTTAGCTAAAATGGTGGTAGATACCTGTTGGTTAAAGGGAAAATTCTTAACTTAACAGTTACTATGGCGAACCTATATGCTCCGAACTATAACCAGATTAAGTGGATTTTACGGACACTAGACATCCTGAAGCCCTTTGCGGAAGGATTGTTGATCATGGGAGGATATTTGAACATGATCTTTGACCCCATAAAAGACACCACGTCTAGAGGTAGGAGTGTACCGGTTAAACAACTCTGCAGACTTCACCTTGCGCTGTCGGATTTTGGTCTCTCGGATGTCTGGAGATTGTTACATCCAGAAGATAAGGATTATACGTTCCACTCTAGAGTACATGATTCGTACCAGAGGTTGGACTATATCTTCTTATCCAATCATGCGCTCCCGTTGGTCACGGAGGCCACGATAGACAATGCAGTTATCTCTGCCCACGCTCCCATAAGTGTAAGTGTGAAGTTTGTGGACTTGCCGCGTAGATTCTGGACCTGGCGTTTAAACACCACGTTAATAGATGATGCAACCCATCACACAAAAACTGAGAGATTACTTTCTAAATAATGACTCAGATCAGATCTCGAGGCCCATTCTGTGGGAAGCTCATAAAGAAGTGATCAGAGGAGAGCTTATTGGTCTGGGCACTAGGTTAAAGAGAGATAGAGTGAAAGAACTGAACTCTTTATTACTCCAAATATATACGCTTGCATGTATACACAAAAAATCGCAGTCAGATGAGATATACAACTCCCTAGCTTCTCTACGTAGGCAGGTTAGAGATCTCCTTAATATTAAAACAGCTAAAATATTACAGGCCCTACGTTTTAAACATTACCTTCACGGTAATAAAAGCTCCAAACTAATGTCCGCTCTTTTAAAGCATCAGAGAGATAAGTCCTTTATTCAGGTGATAAAAACTTCAGATGGAAGTAGGCTAACAAACACGCCAGCCATAGCAAAGGAGTTCTGTAAGTTTTATGAATCTCTATATAACTTGAAAGATGGGGGCTCCCACCCAGATTTAGCCCTGCAGATAAAAAAAAAAATGTAAGCTCTATTACGATTCCGTCAGTCTCAGAGGCGAATAACCGTGAGCTAGTGAAGCCTTTCACTGCAGAGGAGGTGGCACGAGTCCTAGACTGGGAAATCTCCGGGTCCGGATGGATTTCCCATTGCTTATTATAAAAAGTTTAGAGATATACTTGTTCCTTACTTTGTCAGCTTATGAAACTCTTTACTTAGAGGAGAGACTCTACCCCCACAGGCTCAGGCAGCGCATATTACAGTGATACATAAGGAGGGGAAAGACCAAGAAGTATGTGGAAGCTACAGGCCTATTTCCCTGCTTAACATTGATTTGAACTAGTGGGCTAAACTGCTTAGTTCCAGAATTTCCAAGCTCCTGCCTAAACTTGTGGGGGAGGAACAAGTGGGGTTTGTCCCAGGATGAGAAGGGAGACATAATGTTAGCAGAGTGGTCCATGCGGTTTGTCATGCTAGGAAGAATCGGATACCAATGGTCCTACTGGGTAGGGATGCGGAGAAGGCGTTTGACAGAGTCAGTTGGCTATACATGCGAAGTGTATTGGAGGCATTTGGCTTCCCAGTACAGTTTATTACTGCCATTTTCTCGCTATACTCTTCACCATCAGCACGCATCATGGTTAATGGGACTCTGTCAAACGCCTTCATGATACGTAATGGCACGAGGCAGGGATGCCCCCTATCCCCCACACTCTTTATACTCACATTTAGAGACCTTACTTCTAAAGTTTAGACAAAACTCTGCTATCCCGGGGTTGCGCTTAGGTACACATACCCACAAAATGGCAGCGTTCGCTGACTATCTACTACTTATGTTAACTGACCCTGAAAATGCTATGAGCAAGGTTTTGACTATTTTCCAGCAGTTTAGAGCTCTGTCCAACTTTAAGATCAACATGGACTGAAGCATGGTAAGATCAACATGGACTGAAGTCTGAAGCACTAGGTATATCTTTATCCCCTGCACAACAAATTAAACTTAAGAAAATGACACCCTTCAAGTGGCCACCTACTTCTATCAAGCATTTAGAAATTAATAACTCTAGTGATCCTGGCCTGCTGTTCAGACTAAACTTCCCTCCTCTATTGAATAAGATAGAAACCTTTCTCGCCAAAAGTTCTCTGCTATTCCTTTCCTGGTTAGGGAGGAAAAATGTGATTACGGCTTACATATTACCTCAGCTGTTATATACCCTAAGATCTCTTCCACTGTATTTACCGGCCAATTATCTACTTATGATCAGGAGGATAATAGGGAGGTATATCTGGGCGAACAAAAAGGCTAGGCTCCCCATTGGGTTACTTACTAGGAGAAAGAAACAGGGAGGCATATCACTCCCAGATGTGGAGCAGTATGTAAAGGCTATACATCTGGAGAGATGGATTGCCTTGGTGAGGCCCACACCCTCACCATTGCATGTGGCGATGGAGCGTGCCCTAATGGGAAACTCGGCAGACTATATGCTGTGGTTCCCTTTCAAAAAAACAGATAAAGATTCCCTGGTCAGTGTCATCACGAAAAGTACTGTTATTGCCTGTAGGAGAGCAGAAGAGCTTAGCATGGGGAAGGGGAAATTGTCACCTCTAACACCGCTTAAAATGCTGCCCCAGATCCTGAACAAATCATATGTCGAACCAGGTCCCATCTGGAACTCTTTTCCGGGGACAGTATTGGGAGATCTTGTGAAACTGTCACATCAGAATGACTACTATACCTCCTTTGCAGGGGAAAATGCTGCCAATTGGGACTTCCTGCAAGTAAGGGACTTTGAGATCATGTGTACTAAGCTCAAAAAGTCCAAGTTTGTCCCGCTTGCAGATCCTACCTGGTTGGAAACCTACACTTTACTTCCCAAAATCCCCCCGAAATGCATCTCACTCATCTATACGCAATTGTTGAGAGATAAGTAAAAAAGTATACCCTCGTATATTAGCGCTTGGGAGAGAGAACTGAACTATATACTGGACGATAGGGAAAGGAGCTATATCCTGACTCATTCACATGGGTTTTCTAAATGTATTTTGACTCAGGAAAACTCCCTAAAAATTCTCACTAGGTGGTATAGAACTCCCGAGCTGTTATTCAAAATGGGTTTGGTATCTGATGATCTCTGTTGAAGGTGCGGGAAGGACAGAGGATCTATATCACACCTATGGTGGTTCTGTCCGAGTTTGAAGGCGTTTTGGGAAGATATTGAAAAATTGATCGAGATTTGCTCTGTTGACCTGAAACTTACCCCGGAAGTTGGTGGGGCAAAAAGTGCACAAGAATGCTGCTCCCCAGATAATAGGAGGGCATTCACACTTGAAGGTGCCACTCCTTCAAGCACATAAATTTATCAAAAAATCGCAGAAAAATATACAAAACTTCCTGCACGACACGACAACCCAATAGATGCAAACATTATATATAGGCTACGCCCTCACTCTGATATGATAAAATCTGAGCCAATATATTGGGTAAATGGGCACAGATATGTTTTGATCAAAATATAATAGCTGAGAGTCTCAGATTTTAACATATCAGAGTGAAGCATCATATTGGGCAGACTAGATGGGCCAAATGGTTCTTATCTGCCGACACATTCTATGTTTCTATGAAGGGTTAGTCCATATATAATGTTTGCATCTATTGTGTTAGTGTATTATTTTCCATAATTTTATTCCTTATGGATGTTGCCATGTACATCTGCATATTTGGTTGTTGTGGGAAATTTGGGGAAATTAGTTATTTCACCCCATGACAGTTTTCTGACAGTTGAATTCCCAGACGAGAGCAGAACGCCCTCCAAAACCTGGAAACAAATTGTGTCCCCCTATCAGACACCACATCAGAGGGAATGCCCTGTAGTTTCACAATGTTATCGATAAAAACCTGAGCGAGAGTTTTGACATTGGGCAAGCTAGGCAACGGTACAAAGTGGGCCATCTTCCTGAAGCGGTACACTACCACCAAAATGACAGTTTTCCCAGAGGAACACGGTAAATCAGTAAACACTGCGCTGTCGCACCTGGAGCAGAGAGACAGCTATGTGCAGATGCTGTTCATTGATTACAGCTCGGCCTTTAACACCATCCCTCCCAACAAGTTGGCAACGAAACTGAACAACTTGGGTCTCAGCTCACACCTGTGCAACTGGATACTGGATTTTCCTACAAAAAGACCACAAATTGTACTCATGGGCAAGCACTTTTCTTCATCCTGAACACTAAACACTGGGGTACCGCAAGGCTGTGTGTTGAGTCCTCTCCTTTACTCCCTCTTCACAAATGACTGTAAACCTATTCACAATACCATTATAAAATTTGCAGATGACACGACTGTGATAGGCCTAATCGCCAACAATGATAAAACAGCCTATATGAAAGAGGTTGAGAACCTAGAGAGATAGAGTAAGAACAACAACCTCATGCTCAATACCAAGAAAACAAAGGAGCTAATTCTGGATTTTAGGAAGAAGAAACAAAATGGACACCATTCCATTAGCATTAATGGTGGAAACGTGGAGATAGTTCAAAGTTTCAGATCCTTGGGAGTTCATATTAGTCAGGACCTGTCATGGATAAAAAACACAACAGAAATTACCAAAAAGGGCCTTCAGAGGCTTTATTTTCTGAGGAGTCTGAAAAAAGTACAACTCCCAAAACAGCTGCCAGTCAATTTTTACAGGTGCACCATAGAATCTGTTATCACATACTGCATTAGTGTGGTACTCCAAGAAGATCCTCAAGCGCATCATCAGAATGGCTGGCAGAATCACTGGTACTCAGTTACCATCACTGGATGACATCTACACTACTCGCTGCAGCAACAGGGCATCCAACTTCACCCCGGCCACAGCCTTTTCATTCGCCTACCCTCTGGCAGGTGTCTTAGAGACCTACATGCCCGCACCACTAGGCTGAAGAACAGCTTTTACCCCAAAACAATCAGTCTCCTAAATGCTCAGAGATTATTGCCCCTTCCTAGGATAGAAACTACCACAGACTGAAAGTGACTGCTGCATTCATGAATCCATGATGATCTCTTGTCTGCAGTGGTGTCTGAATCAGTGTGCATATATACTCATAAGCACTTCCTATTTTGCTCTTGCTATATACAGTACAGACCAAAAGTTTGGACACACCTCATTCAAAGAGTTTTCTTTATTTTCATGACTATGAAAATTGTAGATTCACACTGATAGCATCAAAACTATGAATCAACACATATGGAATTATATACATAACAAAAAAGTGTGAAACAACAGTAAATATGTCATATTCTAGGTTCTTCAAAGTAGCCACCTTTTGCTTTGATTACTGCTTTGCACACTCTTGGCATTCTCTTGATGAGCTTCAAGAGGTAGTCACCTGAAATGGTTTTCACTTCACAGGAGTGCCCTGTCAGGTTTAATAAGTGGGATTTCTTGCCTTATAAATGGGGTTGAGACCATCAGTTGCGTTGTAGAGAAGTCAGGTGGATACACAGCTGATAGTCCTACTGAATAGACTGTTAGAATTTGTATTATGGCAGGAAAAAAGCAGCAAAGTAAAAAAAAAAAAAAAAACAGAGTGGCCATCATTACTTTAAGAAATGAAGGTCAGTCAGTCCGAAAAATTGGGAAAACTTTGAAAGTGTCCCCAAGTGCAGTCACAAAAACCATCAAGCGCTACAAAGAAACTGGCTCACATTCGGACCGCCCCAGGAAAGAAAGACCAAGAGTCACCTCTGCTGCGGAGGATAAGTTCATCCGAGTCACCAGCCTCAGAAATCGCAGGCTAACAGCAGCTCAGATTAGAGACCAGGTCAATGCCACAAAGAGTTCTAGCAGCAGACACATCTCTAGAACAACTGTTAAGAGGAGACTGTGTGAATCAGGCCTTCATGGTAGAATATCTGCTAGGAAATCACTGCTAGTTTGGGCTAAAAAACCAGTGGAAATCTGTGCTTTGGTCTGATGAGTCCAAATTTGAGATCTTTGGTTTCAACCACCATGTCATTGTGCGAAGCAGAAAAGGTGAACAGATGGACTCTCTACATGCCTTGTTCCCACCATGAAGCATGAAGGAGGAGGTGTGATGTTGTGGGGGTGCTTTCCTGGTGACCCTGTTGGGGATTTATTCAAAATTGAAGGCATACTGAACCAGCATGGCTACCATAGCATCTTGCAGCAGCATGCTATTCCATCCGGTTTGCGTTTAGTTGGACAATCATTTATTTTTCAACAGGACAATGACCCCAAACACACCTCCAGGCTGTGTAAGGGCTATTTTACCATGAAGGAGAGTGATGGGGTGCTGCGCCAGATGACCTGGCCTCCACAGTCACCGGACCTGAACCCAATCGAGATGGTTTGGGGTGAGCTGGACCGCAGAGTGAAGGCAAAAGGGCCAACAAGTGCTAAGCATCTCTGGGAACTCCTTCAAGACTGTTGGAAGACCATTTCAGGTGACTACCTCTTGAAGCTCATCAAGAGAATGCCAAGAGTGTGCAAAGTAGTATTCAAAGCAAAAGGTGGCTACTTTTGAAGAACCTAGAATATGACATATTTTCAGTTGTTTCACACTTTTTTGTTATGTATATAATTCCACATGTGTTAATTCATAGTTTTGATGCCTTCAGTGTGAATCTACAATTTTCATATATCATGAAAATAAAGAAAACTCTTTGAATGAGAAGGTGTGTCCAAACTTTTGGTCTGTACTGTATATGCTGTGAATTGTGAATAGTAATGCTTTCTAGTGCAATGTTTAGTTTTTTTCTAGTGTAATGCTTTAGTTTAAATGTCAGTTCTTGTCCCTCTGTCCATGGCATCTAGGATTGCTCCAAACAACATTTCATTGTATTGTACAGTGACAATAAAGGCATCTTATCCTATCTATAAAGACCACGGACAAATGCGTCCAAGGACGAGACAGGATAGATAAAGGAAGAAGGGATCCTGAAGGCCGAGTGTGAGCCACCTTCGTGCGTGCACAGGTCTCGCACGCTGTCTCATAACCCTCCACACCCTTGCGCAACCCTGGCCACCAGAATCTCCGGGAAATAAGATCTATGGTGGATTTGCTTCCAGGATGTCCCGCAAGGACCTTATCATGATGTTCCTTGAACACCTTGTATTGCAGTTAAGCAGGAACAAACAACTTGTCTGGAGGACAAGAATCAGGAGCCTCCTCCTGGGCCCCCAACACCTCCATTTCCAACTCTGGGTACAGAGCGGAAACCACCACCCCATCAGCCAAAATCGGAGTGGGATCCTCATCCTCTGAATCACTCCCCCCAGTAAAACTACGTGACAACGCATCTGCCTTGACGTTTTTAACCCCAGGGCGAAAGGTGACCACAAAATTGAAACTAGTAAAAAAAAACTGTGACCATCTAGCCTATCTAGGATTCAGGCGCTTAGCAGACTGCAAGTAAGCCAAATTCTTGTGGTCAGTATATACTGTAATAGGATGAGTAGCCCCCTCCAACCAATGACCCCATTCCTCAAAGGCCAATTTAATGGCCAGCAACTCTCTATCTCCTACATCAGTGATGGTGAACCTTTTAGAGACCGAGTGCCCAAACTACAACCCAAAACCGACTTATTTATCGCAATACGCGAACATTCCAATACAGTCCAATATAGTATATCTTCCATGTACTTTATCATTTATTATAATAGCCTGCCTTCATTCAATGCGTCACTTGTGCCGTTCATAGTGTGTCCTGCACTGATGAATGGCAGGAAAAGTCTAAGGCATTTTGGTACACCATAGACTTTTTCCAGGTTGCAGGTGCCCACAGGTTCACCACCACTGTCCTGCATCATAATTTCTTTCAGCGGCCGAGAGTTTTTTGGAGAAAAAAAGCACACGGGCGCCATTTGCTAGGGGATGGACCCTGCGACAGAACTGCTTTGACACCCACTTCTGATGCATCAACCTCCACGATAAACGGTTGAGACACATCAGGTTGCATCAGAATGTGAGCAGACGCAAAACATTTCTTAATAGCAGAAAAGGCCTGTAATGCCTCATCCGACCAGACAGAAAAGTCGGCGCCTTTTTTAGTTATATCTGTCAAAGGTTTTACAATGGTGGAATAATTCAAGATTAATTTTCTGTAGTAATTGGTAAAACCCCAAAACTGCATCAGAGCTTTCTGATTCTCAGGCCGGTCCCATTCCAGAACCGCCCGAACCTTTTTGGGGTCCATACGAAACCCAGTCAGAAAGCAGGTATCCTAAAAACGGTAACTCCTGGACAGCAAATACATTTTCCCAATTTTGCATACAATTTATTCTCCCAAAGGATCGACAACACCTGTCTCACGTGATCCTGATGGGTCTCCAAATCGGGTGAGTAAATTAGTATATCATCAAGGCAAATGACAACAAACCTTCTCACTAAATGATGGAAAATATAATTCACAAATCGCCAGTCTGACAGATCTCCACACATTCACAGGGCAAGGCGTGACAGTTTTGTTGCATTCTTATACCAGAGAGCAAACCGTAGCATGCTGCGGTTTTCTTTCCATCATGGGATGCGGAGCAAGACGAATCCGTCATGACCCACAATGCATAGTTTTTCTTAAGAGAAGTGACTTCTTTGCTGCACTTCTTGACACCAGACCATCCTCCAAATGCCTTTGCCTCACACAGTAGTTATGCCCTCCTTACAGTTGTGTTGCCCCCTCACAATAGTGTTGCCCCTTACCCCTTTACAGTAGTGCTGCCCCCTGAGTGCCGCCTTGTAGTAGTTCTGCCTATGTACTTCCCCCTTTACAGTAGTGCTGGCCCATTAGTGCCCACCCTTTATATAGTACAGTCATGGCCAAAAGTTTTGAGAATGACACAAATATTAGTTTTCACAAAGTTCTTTGTTTCAGTTGTTTCTGTGATGTAGTGAAATATAATGACACGCACTTCATACGTTTCAAAGGCTTTTATCGACAATCACATGACATTTATGCAAAGAGTCAGTATTTGCATTGTTGGCCCTTCTTTTTCAGGACCTCTGCAATTCGACTGGGCATGCTATCAGTCAACTTCTGGGCCAATTCCTGACTGATAGCAACCCATTATTTCATAATCAATTAGTGGGTTTTTGTTTGTCCACCGCCTCTTGAGGATTGACCACAAGTTCTAAATGGGATTAAGATCTGGGGAGTTTCCAGGCCATGAACCCAAAATGTCAACATTTTGGTCCCCGAGCCACTTAGTTATCACTTTTGCCTTATGGCACGGTGCTCCATCATGCTGGAAAATGCATTGTGTTGGATTGTTGGAAGAAGTTGCTGTTGGAGGGTGTTTTGGTACCATTCTTTATTCATGGCTGTGTTTTGGGGCAAAATTGTGAGTGAGCCCACTCCCTTGAATGAGAAGCAACCCCACACATGAATGGTCTCAGGATGCTTTACTGTTGGCATGACACAGGACTGATGGTAGTGCTCACCTTTTCTTCTCCGGACAGGCCTTTTTCCTGATGCCCCAAACAATCGGAAAGCGGCTTCCACGGAGAATATGACTTTGCCCCAGTCCTCAGCAGTCCATTCACCATATTTTCTGCAGAAGATCAATTTGTCCCTGATGTTTTTTTGGGAGAGAAGTGGCTTCTTTGCTGCCCTTCTTGACACCAGGTCATCTTCCAAAAGTCTTCGCCTCACTGTGCGTGCAGATGCGCTTACACCTGCCTGCTGCCATTCCAGAGCAAGCTCTGCACTGGTGGCACTCCGATCCCGCAGCTGAATCCTCTTTACGAGACGATCCTATCGCTTCCTGGACTTTCTTGGACGCCCTGTAGCCTTCTTAACAAGAATTGAACCTCTTTCCTTGATGTTCTTGATGATCCTATAAATTGTTCATTGAGGTGCAATCTTAGTAGCCACAATATCCTTGCCTGTGAAGCCATTTCTTTGCAACACAATGATGGCTGCACGCGTTTCTTTGCCGGTCACCATGGTTAACAATGGAAGAACAATGATTTCAAGCATCACCCTCCTTTTAACAGGTCAAGTCTGCCATTTTAACCCAATCAGCCTGACATAATGAGACAGCCTTGTGCTTGTCAACATTTTCACCTGAGTTAACAAGACGATTACTGAAATGATCTCAGCAGGTCCTTTAATGACAGCAATGAGATGCAGTGGAAAGTTTTTATGGGGGAAAGAAGGACTATGCAATTCATCTGATCACTCTTCATAACATTCTGGAGTATATGCAAATTGCTATTATAAAGACTTAAGCAGCAACTTTTCCAGTTTCCAATATTTATGCAATTCTCAAAACTTTTGGCCACGACTGTAGTGCTGCCCCCTCACAGTACTGCCCATTTAGTGCCCCCCTTACAGTAATGCTGCCCCCCCCCCCTTAGTGTCCACCAGCCCCTTTTCCCTGATCGGAATAAATGCATCTCTCCCAAGTAGCAGGTGTTATGTGGTGACATCATTACACCTGCTGACCTGGGCAGAAGAGTGCACAGGCCAATTCCCTGGCCGGGGAAGGCTTGCTGGCCTGTGCTCTCCTCCTGTACAGCCCAGCAGGTGTTGTGATGGTGATGCTGATGGCTCACTGCTTCACTGTTGCAAACAACTGCATCTGCATTCTTAGGGCGCAGATACAGTCGAAATTGCGACATAACTCACCTCAGCCCTCCTGGAACTGTGGGACAGCCTCTGAAATTTAGGACTGTCCCACTGGATCCAGCATATTTGATCAGTGGAGTTCCGACTTCTGACAATCCTACAATTATCTGTTTACCAGGCACAGCTCTGTACTATTAATAAAGCTGATTTTCTTTGACCACTCTGCTTCCCTTCTATAGTAGAAATATAGCAGATGTGTATCTCCTTGCTTATATTAGGGAAGTAAACCTTACTGGATAGACATATATAAGAATAACTGCCCTAATCATCATGTTCTTAGATTATGCAATCTCCCAGCTGAAGACTTGTATGCATTGTGTTAGGAGGAAATCAGTAGTATTAAATGTATTCACTATAAAAATAAAGTGATGTTATATTTTCTAAGTCATCAGATTTTTAGTAAATATTGGAAGATTAAAGAAAATATAATGCCATCTAGTGGTATATTTTAGGAGTTATACATGTTAGCATGTTTACTGCCATCTGTAGGCTATATAGATATGACAGTTTATAACCTTTGTTATATTGTTTGTTTCTGAATAAAGTTGTTGTTGAAATACCTCACATCGCCTCAGGAAACATGGTGTCAGAAGTGGGATATGGTTTTGGTGTTTTAGAAACCACTAAAGTCCTAATATCAAAACAAAACATCAACAATAATTGTTTCTCTGGTAATTTATTAATAAGAGACACAGTGTTACAGAAAATGACTGCAAACAACTTCCCTGTGCCGTCTCCCATGGACTGTAAAGGAGACCTGGCAGTTAACTGGACATATTTCAAATCCCAGTGGGAAGATTATAAGGTGGCAATTGAACTTGATAAGAAAGACTCCAAGGTAAGGATAGCGACGCTGCACTCAGTGATGGGGAGAGACTGTCTGTGTATTTATCAGCACCTCTCACTCTCGGATGCCGACAAGCAGGACATAGAGAAAACTCTGGATGCATTACAGAGTCTTTTTATGCCTTCACGTAACATCATATATGAGAGGTACATATTTAATACCACAAACCAAGGCCCATTGGAAACTATAGATCAGTATGTGACTAGACTGAGGACGCTAGCCGCTACATGTGAGTTTGGAGTATTACATGATGAACTTATCAGAGACAGAATAGTTATGGGATCAAAAGACATTAATGCTAGAAAGAGAAAGCTCAGAGTACCAGACCTGAACCTACAGAGAGCCATTGATATGTGTATAAGCCATGAACTTACAAAAATGCAAATACAAGCAATGCAAGAAAGCAAAGATGAAACTGAAGCTGTACATTATACTGCTAAAACATATAAAAAGCCCATGAAAGAAAGCAAAGTAAAAATAATCAGATGTAGATACTGTGGAAACAACCACCCCTGGGGGAGAGACCAGTGTCCTGCATATGGAGAAACCTGTAGTAAATACAAAAAGCAAAAACATTTTTCTAGAGTTTGCAGGCAGAAAGCAAATGCCAGAATACATATGGCTGCACAGATCAAGAGCAGCAGCTCAGAAGAATCAGTATTCCCTTATTTTCATCAAATAGGAGCAGTAAGCAGTCCAGGATCACAGTGGTTTGTACCACTAGAACTCCGCATTGACAGAGATGCAGGGGAAAGGTTACACTGTCAGTTAGATTGTGGGGCCACCTGCAACCTTATGACATACAAAGACTATTTCAAAATTGTTAAAGAAGAAAAGCCAACATTACAGAAAAGTAATATCAAATTAAAATGGTACAATGATACTTATATGATACCTATGGGCCAATGTAATCTAAATTGTACATATAAAGATAAAAACATATCCACTGCAATTCCAAGTTGTCCAAGGTAAACACAAACCACTTCTCTCAGCAGAACATGTCAGAAAATGGGCCTCCTTACACTAAATATAGAACATAATGTATTATTACATGATGACCAGCAAACAACTACAACTTCACCCTTTTCTTATGAAATGATCACAACTGAATATAGATAAATTTTTAAAGGACTAGGGTGTCTACCTGGAGAGTATCACCTAGAAATAGATGAAGCAGTACCTCCTACTTCCTGTTCAACACCAACCACGTAGAGTGCCGGCTCCACTTAAAGCAGACTTAAAGGTGAAAATAGAGAGATTAGAGATACTGGGAGTGATAAAAAAAGGTCATAGAACCTACGACATGGATAAGTAGTATGGTTGTTGTTAAGAAACCAGGCAAGCTGCGAATATGCATTAATCCCAAAGACTTAAATAAAGCACTAAAACGCTCACATTATCCATTGCCCACTATAGAGGAAATCCTGCCAAGTTTTACAAATGCAAAAGTATTTTCAGTCTTGGATGCTAAGGATGGCTTCTGGCAAGTAAAACTGGACACTAAAAGCAGTTATCTTACTACATTCTAGACTCCCTTTGGGCATTACCGATGGCTACGCATTCCTTTTGGGATTGCTACTGCACCAGAAGAATATCAACGTAGACAACATAAAGCAATAGAAGACTTGCCCGGAGTGGAAGTTATTGCAGATGATATATTGGTGTAGTTGTGGTGACACTACAGAGGAGGCCACAAAGGATCATGACAAGAATTTGATTGGACTCTTAGAGAGAGCACAAAAGCTGAACCTAAAATTCAATAAAAAGAAGCTGAGATTGAGGCTATCTTCGGTACCATACATGGGACATTTACTCACAGCAGAAGGCCTGCGTCCTGATCCAGAAAAAGTCTGAGCAATTTAAGATGTACCAAAGCCTGACAATGTACAAGTTGTCAAAATTCTTACCACATCTTTCGGATGTATGTGAACCACTACGCAGACTGACAGACAAAGACAGCTTGTGGGCCTGGCAATCCAGCCATGATGAAGACCTCAAGCAAATAAAAGATATTGTTACTAAACATCCAGTTTTGAGAGACTACAATGTCAATGAAGAAGTAACACTAACAGTCCAATGTGATGCCAGTGAAAAAGGTCTTGGAGAAACACTTTTGCAAGGAGGTCAGCCAGTAAAAAGAGTTGAGCAGACACCTGGATGTTCGGGTTCGAGAAGTTCGGCCGAACTTCCCGGAAATGTTCGGGTTCCGAACTTCGTCCCGAACTTGAACCCCATTGAAGTCAATGGGGACCCAAACTTTTCGGCACTAAAAAGGCTGCAAAATAGCCCAGGAAAGGGCTAGAGGGCTGCAAAAGGCAGCAACATGTAGGTAAATCCCATGCAAACAAATGTGGATAGGGAAATGAATTAGAATAAAAATAAAATAAATAAAAATTAACCAATATCAATTGGAGAGAGGTCCCATAGCAGAGAATCTGGCTTCACGTCACCCACCACTGGAACAGTCCATTCTCAGATATTTAGGCCCCGGCACCCAGGCAGAGGAGAGAGGTCCCGTAACAGAGAATCTGGCTTCATGTCAGCAGAGAATCAGTCTGCATGTCATAGCAGAGAATCAGGCTTCACGTCAGCCACCACTGCAACAGTCCATTGTCATATATTTAGGCCCAGCACCCAGGCAGAGGAGAGAGGTCCCGTAACAGAGAATCTGTCTTCATGTCAGCAGAGAATCAGTCTGCATGTCATAGCAGAGAATCAGGCTTCACGTCAGCCACCACTGCAACAGTCCATTGTCATATATTTAGGCCCAGCACCAAGGCAGAGGAGAGAGGTCCCGTAACAGAGGATCTGGCTTCATGTCAGCAGAAAATCAGTCTACATGTCATAGCAGAGAATCAGGTTTCATATCAGTCACCACTGCAACAGTCCATTGGCATATATTTAGGCCCAGCACCCAGGCAGAGGAGAGAGGTCCCATAACAGAGAATCTGTCTTCATGTCAGCAGAGAATCAGTCTGCATGTCATAGGAGAGAATCAGGCTTCACGTCACCCAACATTGGAACAGTCCATTGGCATATATTTAGGCCCAGGCACCCAGGCAGGCGAGAGAGGTCCCGTAACAGAGAATCTGTCTTCATGTCAGCAGAGAATCAGGTTTCACGTCACCCAACATTGGAACAGTCCATTGGCATATATTTAGGCCCAGGCACCCAGGCAGAGGAGAGAGGTCCCGTAACAGAGAATCTGTCTTCATGTCAGCAGAGAATCAGTTTGCATGTCATAGCAGAGAATCAGGCTTCACGTCAGCCACCACTGCAACAGTCCATTGTCATATATTTAGGCCCAGCACCCAGGCAGAGGAGAGAGGTCCCGTAACAGAGGATCTGGCTTCATGTCAGCAGAAAATCAGTCTACATGTCATAGCAGAGAATCAGGATTCATATCAGTCACCACTGCAACAGTCCATTGGCATATATTTAGGCCCAGGCACCCAGGCAGAGGAGAGAGGTCCCGTAACAGAGGATCTGGCTTCATGTCAGCAGAGAATCAGTCTGCATGTCATAGCAGAGAATCAGGCTTCAGGTCAGCCACCACTGCAACAGTCCATTGTCATATATTTAGGCCCAGCACACAGGCAGAGGAGAGAGGTCAGGAAACAGAGAATCTGTCTTCATGTCAGCAGAGAATTAGTCTGCATGTCATAGCAGAGAATCAGGCTTCACGTCAGCCACCACTGCAACAGTCCATTGTCATATATTTAGGCCCAGCACCCAGGCAGAGGAGAGAGGTCCCGTAACAGAGGATCTGGCTTCATGTCAGCAGAAAATCAGTCTACATGTCATAGCAGAGAATCAGGATTCATATCAGTCACCACTGCAACAGTCCATTGGCATATATTTAGGCCCAGCACCCAGGCAGAGGAGAGAGGTCCCATAACAGAGAATCTGTCTTCATGTCAGCAGAGAATCAGTCTGCATGTCATAGGAGAGAATCAGGCTTCACGTCACCCAACATTGGAACAGTCCATTGGCAAATATTTAGGCCCAGGCACCCAGGCAGGCGAGAGAGGTCCCGTAACAGAGAATCTGTCTTCATGTCAGCAGAGAATCAGGTTTCACGTCACCCAACATTAGAACAGTCCATTGGCATATATTTAGGCCCAGGCACCCAGGCAGAGGAGAGATGTCCCGTAAGAGAGAATCTGTCTTCATGTCAGCAGAGAAACAGTTTGCATGTCATAGCAGAGAATCAGGCTTCACGTCAGCCACCACTGCAACAGTCCATTGTCATATATTTAGGCCCAGCACCCAGGCAGAGAAGAGAGGTCCCGTAACAGAGGATCTGGCTTCATGTCAGCAGAAAATCAGTCTACATGTCATAGCAGAGAATCAGGATTCATATCAGTCACCACTGCAACAGTCCATTGGCATATATTTAGGCCCAGCACCCAGGCAGAGGAGAGAGGTCCCGTAACAGAGGATCTGGCTTCATGTCAGCAGAGAATCAGTCTGCATGTCATAGCAGAGAATCAGGCTTCACGTCAGCAACCACTGCAACAGTCCATTGTCATATATTTAGGCCCAGCACACAGGCAGAGGAGAGAGGTCAGGAAACAGAGAATCTGTCTTCATGTCAGCAGAGAATTAGTCTGCATGTCATAGCAGAGAATCAGGCTTCACGTCAGCCACCACTGCAACAGTCCATTGTCAGATATTTAGGCCCAGCACCCAGGCAGAGGAGAGAGGTCCCGTAACAGAGAATCTGTCTTCATGTCAGCAGAGAATCTGTCTTCATGTCAGCAGAGAATCAGTCTGCATGTCATAGCAGAGAATCAGGCTTCACGTCACCCAACATTGGAACAGTCCATTGGCATATATTTAGGCCCAGGCACCCAGGCAGAGGAGAGAGGTCCCGTAACAGAGAATCTGTCTTCATGTCAGAAGAGAATCAGTTTGCATGTCATAGCAGAGAATCAGGCTTCACGTCAGCCACCACTGCAGCAGTCCATTGTCATATATTTAGGCCCAGCACCCAGGCAGAGGAGAGGGGTCCCGTAACAGAGGATCTGGCTTCATGTCAGCAGAGAATCAGTCTGCATGTCATAGCAGAGAATCAGGCTTCACGTCAGCCACCACTGCAACAGTCCATTGTCATATATTTAGGCCCAGCACACAGGCAGAGGAGAGAGGTCAGGAAACAGAGAATCTGTCTTCATGTCAGCAGAGAATTAGTCTGCATGTCATAGCAGAGAATCAGGCTTCACGTCAGCCACCACTGCAACAGTCCATTGTCATATATTTAGGCCCAGCACCCAGGCAGAGGAGAGAGGTCCCGTAACAGAGGATCTGGCTTCATGTCAGCAGAAAATCAGTCTACATGTCATAGCAGAGAATCAGGATTCATATCAGTCACCACTGCAACAGTCCATTGGCATATATTTAGGCCCAGCACCCAGGCAGAGGAGAGAGGTCCCATAACAGAGAATCTGTCTTCATGTCAGCAGAGAATCAGTCTGCATGTCATAGGAGAGAATCAGGCTTCACGTCACCCAACATTGGAACAGTCCATTGGCAAATATTTAGGCCCAGGCACCCAGGCAGGCGAGAGAGGTCCCGTAACAGAGAATCTGTCTTCATGTCAGCAGAGAATCAGGTTTCACGTCACCCAACATTAGAACAGTCCATTGGCATATATTTAGGCCCAGGCACCCAGGCAGAGGAGAGATGTCCCGTAACAGAGAATCTGTCTTCATGTCAGCAGAGAAACAGTTTGCATGTCATAGCAGAGAATCAGGCTTCACGTCAGCCACCACTGCAACAGTCCATTGTCATATATTTAGGCCCAGCACCCAGGCAGAGAAGAGAGGTCCCGTAACAGAGGATCTGGCTTCATGTCAGCAGAAAATCAGTCTACATGTCATAGCAGAGAATCAGGATTCATATCAGTCACCACTGCAACAGTCCATTGGCATATATTTAGGCCCAGCACCCAGGCAGAGGAGAGAGGTCCCGTAACAGAGGATCTGGCTTCATGTCAGCAGAGAATCAGTCTGCATGTCATAGCAGAGAATCAGGCTTCACGTCAGCAACCACTGCAACAGTCCATTGTCATATATTTAGGCCCAGCACACAGGCAGAGGAGAGAGGTCAGGAAACAGAGAATCTGTCTTCATGTCAGCAGAGAATTAGTCTGCATGTCATAGCAGAGAATCAGGCTTCACGTCAGCCACCACTGCAACAGTCCATTGTCAGATATTTAGGCCCAGCACCCAGGCAGAGGAGAGAGGTCCCGTAACAGAGAATCTGTCTTCATGTCAGCAGAGAATCTGTCTTCATGTCAGCAGAGAATCAGTCTGCATGTCATAGCAGAGAATCAGGCTTCACGTCACCCAACATTGGAACAGTCCATTGGCATATATTTAGGCCCAGGCACCCAGGCAGAGGAGAGAGGTCCCGTAACAGAGAATCTGTCTTCATGTCAGAAGAGAATCAGTTTGCATGTCATAGCAGAGAATCAGGCTTCACGTCAGCCACCACTGCAGCAGTCCATTGTCATATATTTAGGCCCAGCACCCAGGCAGAGGAGAGGGGTCCCGTAACAGAGGATCTGGCTTCATGTCAGCAGAGAATCAGTCTGCATGTCATAGCAGAGAATCAGGCTTCACGTCAGCCACCACTGCAACAGTCCATTGTCATATATTTAGGCCCAGCACACAGGCAGAGGAGAGAGGTCAGGAAACAGAGAATCTGTCTTCATGTCAGCAGAGAATTAGTCTGCATGTCATAGCAGAGAATCAGGCTTCACGTCAGCCACCACTGCAACAGTCCATTGTCATATATTTAGGCCCAGCACCCAGGCAGAGGAGAGAGGTCCCGTAACAGAGGATCTGGCTTCATGTCAGCAGAAAATCAGTCTACATGTCATAGCAGAGAATCAGGATTCATATCAGTCACCACTGCAACAGTCCATTGGCATATATTTAGGCCCAGCACCCAGGCAGAGGAGAGAGGTCCCATAACAGAGAATCTGTCTTCATGTCAGCAGAGAATCAGTCTGCATGTCATAGGAGAGAATCAGGCTTCACGTCACCCAACATTGGAACAGTCCATTGGCAAATATTTAGGCCCAGGCACCCAGGCAGGCGAGAGAGGTCCCGTAACAGAGAATCTGTCTTCATGTCAGCAGAGAATCAGGTTTCACGTCACCCAACATTAGAACAGTCCATTGGCATATATTTAGGCCCAGGCACCCAGGCAGAGGAGAGATGTCCCGTAACAGAGAATCTGTCTTCATGTCAGCAGAGAAACAGTTTGCATGTCATAGCAGAGAATCAGGCTTCACGTCAGCCACCACTGCAACAGTCCATTGTCATATATTTAGGCCCAGCACCCAGGCAGAGAAGAGAGGTCCCGTAACAGAGGATCTGGCTTCATGTCAGCAGAAAATCAGTCTACATGTCATAGCAGAGAATCAGGATTCATATCAGTCACCACTGCAACAGTCCATTGGCATATATTTAGGCCCAGCACCCAGGCAGAGGAGAGAGGTCCCGTAACAGAGGATCTGGCTTCATGTCAGCAGAGAATCAGTCTGCATGTCATAGCAGAGAATCAGGCTTCACGTCAGCAACCACTGCAACAGTCCATTGTCATATATTTAGGCCCAGCACACAGGCAGAGGAGAGAGGTCAGGAAACAGAGAATCTGTCTTCATGTCAGCAGAGAATTAGTCTGCATGTCATAGCAGAGAATCAGGCTTCACGTCAGCCACCACTGCAACAGTCCATTGTCAGATATTTAGGCCCAGCACCCAGGCAGAGGAGAGAGGTCCCGTAACAGAGAATCTGTCTTCATGTCAGCAGAGAATCTGTCTTCATGTCAGCAGAGAATCAGTCTGCATGTCATAGCAGAGAATCAGGCTTCACGTCACCCAACATTGGAACAGTCCATTGGCATATATTTAGGCCCAGGCACCCAGGCAGAGGAGAGAGGTCCCGTAACAGAGAATCTGTCTTCATGTCAGAAGAGAATCAGATTGCATGTCATAGCAGAGAATCAGGCTTCACGTCAGCCACCACTGCAGCAGTCCATTGTCATATATTTAGGCCCAGCACCCAGGCAGAGGAGAGGGGTCCCGTAACAGAGGATCTGGCTTCATGTCAGCAGAGAATCAGTCTGCATGTCATAGCAGAGAATCAGGCTTCACGTCAGCCACCACTGCAACAGTCCATTGGCATATATTTAGGCCCAGCACCCAGGCAGAGGAGAGAGGTCCCGTAACAGAGAATCTGTCTTCATGTCAGCAGAGAATCAGTCTGCATGTCATAGGAGAGAATCAGGCTTCACGTCACCCAACATTGGAACAGTCCATTGGCATATATTTAGGCCCAGGCACCCAGGCAGAGGAGAGAGGTCCCGTAACAGAGAATCTGTCTTCATGTCAGCAGAGAATCAGGCTTCACGTCACCCAACATTGGAACAGTCCATTGGCATATATTTAGGCCCAGGCACCCAGGTAGAGGAAAGAGGTCCTCATGTCAGCAGAGAATCAGTCTGCATGTCATAGCAGAGAATCAGGCTTCACGTCAGCCACCACTGCAACAGTCCATTGGCATATATTTAGGCCCAGCACCCAGGCAGAGGAGAGAGGTCCCGTAACAGAGAATCTGTCTTCATGTCAGCAGAGAATAAGTCTGCATGTCATAGCAGAGAATCAGGCTTCACGTCAGCCACCACTGCAACAGTCCATTGTCATATATTTAGGCCCAGCACCCAGGCAGAGGAGAGAGGTCCCGTAACAGAGGATCTGGCTTCATGTCAGCAGAGAATCAGTCTGCATGTCATAGCAGAGAATCAGGCTTCACATCAGCCACCACTGCAACAGTCCATTGGCATATATTTAGGCCCAGCACCCAGGCAGAGGAGAGAGGTCCCATAACAGAGAATCTGTCTTCATGTCAGCAGAGAATCTGTCTTCATGTCAGCAGAGAATCAGTTTGCATGTCATAGCAGAGAATCAGGCTTCACGTCAGCCACCACTGCAACAGTCCATTGTCATATATTTAGGCCCAGCAACCAGGCAGAGGAGAGAGGTCCCGTAACAGAGGATCTGGCTTCATGTCAGCAGAGAATCAGTCTGCATGTCATAGCAGAGAATCAGGCTTCACGTCACCCAACATTGGAACAGTCCATTGGCATATATTTAGGCCCAGGCACCCAGGCAGAGGAGAGAGGTCTCGTAACAGAGAATCTGTCTTCATGTCAGCAGAGAATCAGTCTGCATATCATAGCAGAGAATCAGGCTTCACGTCACCCAACATTGGAACAGTCCATTGGCATATATTTAGGCCCAGGCACCCAGGCAGAGGAGAGAGGTCCCGTAACAGAGAATCTGTCTTCATGTCAGCAGAGAATCAGTTTGCATGTCATAGCAGAGAATCAGGCTTCACGTCAGCCACCACTGCAACAGTCCATTGTCATATATTTAGGCCCAGCACCCAGGCAGAGGAGAGAGGTCCCATAACAGAGGATCTGGCTTCATGTCAGCAGAGAATCAGTCTGCATGTCATAACAGAGAATCAGGCTTCACGTCAGCCACCACTGCAACAGTCCATTGGCATATATTTAGGCCCAGCACCCAGGCAGAGGAGAGAGGTCCCGTAACAGACAATCTGTCTTCATGTCAGCAGAGAATCAGTCTGCATGTCATAGCAGAGAATCAGGCTTCACGTCAGCCACCACTGCAACAGTCCATTGGCATATATTTAGGCCCAGCACCCAGGCAGAGGAGAGAGGTCCCGTAACAGAGGATCTGGCTTCATGTCAGCAGAGAATCAGTCTGCATGTCATAGCAGAGAATCAGGCTTCACATCAGCCACCACTGCAACAGTCCATTGGCATATATTTAGGCCCAGCACCCAGGCAGAGGAGAGAGGTCCCATAACAGAGAATCTGTCTTCATGTCAGCAGAGAATCTGTCTTCATGTCAGCAGAGAATCAATTTGCATGTCATAGCAGAGAATCAGGCTTCACGTCAGCCACCACTGCAACAGTCCATTGTCATATATTTAGGCCCAGCACCCAGGCAGAGGAGAGAGGTCCCGTAACAGAGGATCTGGCTTCATGTCAGCAGAGAATCAGTCTGCATGTCATAGCAGAGAATCAGGCTTCACGTCACCCAACATTGGAACAGTCCATTGGCATATATTTAGGCCCAGGCACCCAGGCAGAGGAGAGAGGTCTCGTAACAGAGAATCTGTCTTCATGTCAGCAGAGAATCAGTCTGCATATCATAGCAGAGAATCAGGCTTCACGTCACCCAACATTGGAACAGTCCATTGGCATATATTTAGGCCCAGGCACCCAGGCAGAGGAGAGAGGTCCCGTAACAGAGAATCTGTCTTCATGTCAGCAGAGAATCAGTTTGCATGTCATAGCAGAGAATCAGGCTTCACGTCAGCCACCACTGCAACAGTCCATTGTCATATATTTAGGCCCAGCACCCAGGCAGAGGAGAGAGGTCCCGTAACAGAGGATCTGGCTTCATGTCAGCAGAGAATCAGTCTGCATGTCATAGCAGAGAATCAGGCTTCACGTCAGCCACCACTGCAACAGTCCATTGGCATATATTTAGGCCCAGCACCCAGGCAGAGGAGAGAGGTCCCGTAACAGAGAATCTGTCTTCATGTCAGCAGAGAATCTGTCTGCATGTCATAGCAGAGAATCAGGCTTTACGTCAGCCACCACTGCAACAGTCCATTGTCATATATTTAGGCCCAGCACCCAGGCAGAGGAAAGAGGTCCCATAACAGAGAATCTGTCTTCATTTCAGCAGAGAATCAGTCTGCATGTCATAGCAGAGAATCAGGCTTCACGTCACCCAACATTGGAACAGTCCATTGGCATATATTTAGGCCCAGGCACCCAGGCAAAGGTGAGAGGTCCCGTAACAGAGGATCTGGCTTCATGTCAGCAGAGAATCAGTCTGCATGTCATAGCAGAGAATCAGGCTTCACGTCACCCAACATTGGAACAGTCCATTGGCATATATTTAGGCCCAGGCACCCAGGCAAAGGAGAGAGGTCCCATAACAGAGGATCTGGCTTCATGTCAACAGAGAATCAGTCTGCATGTCATAGCAGAGAATAAGGCTTCACGTCAGCCACCACTGCAACAGTCCATTGTCATATATTTCGGCCCAGCACCCAGGCAAAGGAGAGAGGTCCCATAACAGAGGATCTGGCTTCATGTCAGCAGAGAATCAGTCTGCATGTCATAGCAGAGAATCAGGCTTCACGTCAGCCACCACTGCAACAGTCCATTGTCATATATTTAGGCCCAGCACCCAGGCAGAGGAGAGAGGTCCCGTAACAGAGGATCTGGCTTCATGTCAGCAGAGAATTAGTCTGCATGTCATAGCAGAGAATCAGGCTTCACGTCACCAAACATTGGAACAGTCCATTGGCATATATTTAGGCCCAGGCACCCAGGCAGAGGAGAGAGGTCCCGTAACAGAGAATCTGTCTTCATGTCAGCAGAAAATCAGTCTGCATATCATAGCAGAGAATCAGGCTTCACGTCACCCAACATTGGAACAGTCCGTTGGCATATATTTAGGCCCAGGCAGAGGAGAGAGGTCCCGTAACAGAGAATCTGTCTTCATGTCAGCAGAGAATCAGTCTGCATGTCATAGCAGAGAATCAGGCTTCACGTCACCCAACATTGGAACAGTCCATTGGCATATATTTAGGCCCAGGCACCCAGGCAGAGGAGAGAGGTCCCGTAACAGAGAATCAGTCTGCATGTCATAGCAGAGAATCAGGCTTCACGTCAGCCACCACTGCAACAGTCCATTGTCAGATATTTAGGCCCAGCACCCAGGCAGAGGAGAGAGGTCCCGTAACAGAGGATCTGGCTTCATGTCAGCAGAGAATAAGTCTGCATGTCATAGCAGAGAATCAGGCTTCAAGTCTGCCACCATTGCAACAGTCCATTGTCAGATATTTAGGCCCAGCACCCAGGCAGAGGAGAGAGGTCCCGTAACAGAGGATCTGGCTTCATGTCAGCAGAGAATTAGTCTGCATGTCATAGCAGAGAATCAGGCTTCACGTCACCCAACATTGGAACAGTCCATTGGCATATATTTAGGCCCCGGCACCCAGACAGAGGAGAGGTTCATTCAACATTGGGTAGCCTCGCAATATAATGGTAAAATGAAAATAAAAATAGGATTGAATGAGGAAGTTCCCATGGAGTACAATAATATATGGTTATGGGGAGGTAGTTAATGTCTAATCTGCACAAGTGATGGACAGGTCCTGTGGGATCCATGCCTGGTTCATTTTTATGACCGTCAGCTTGTACACATTGGCTGTAGACAGGCGGCTGCGTTTGTCTGTAATGACGCCCCCTTCCGTGCTGAATACACGTTCAGACAAAACGCTGGCCGCCGGGCAGGCCAGCACCTCCAAGGCATTAAAGGCTAGCTCTGGCCACGTGGACAATTTAGAGACCCAGAAGTTGAATGGGGCCGAACCAGTCAGTACGAGGAGGGGGTGTGCACACGTACTGTTCCACCATGTTAGTGAAATGTTGCCTCCTGCTAACACGTTGCGTATCAGGTGGTGGTGCAGTTAGCTGTGGCGTGTTGACAAAACTTTTCCACATCTCTGCCATGCTAACCCTGCCCTCAGAGGAGCTGGCCGTGACACAGCTGCCTTGGCGACCTCTTGCTCCTCCTCTGCCTTGGCCTTGGGCCTCCACTTGTTCCCCTGTGACATTTGGGAATGCTCTCAGTAGCGCGTTTACCAACGTGCGCTTGTACTCGCGCATCTTCCTATCACGCTCCAGTGCAGGAAGTAAGGTGGGCACATTGTCTTTGTACCGTGGATCCAGCAGGGTGGCAACCCAGTAGTCCGCACACGTTAAAATCTGGGCAACTCTGCTGTCGTTGCGCAGGCGCTGCAGCATGTAGTCGCTCATGTGTGCCAGGCTGCCCAGGGGTAAGGACAAGCTGTCCTCTGTGGGAGGCGTATCGTCATCGTCCTGCCTTTCCCCCCAGCCACGCACCAGTGATGGGCCCGAGCTGCGTTGGGTGCCACCCCGCTGTGACCATGCTTTATTCTCATCCTCCTTGTCCTCCAGTAGTGGGCCCTGGCTGGCCACATTTGTACCTGGCCTCTGCTGTTGCAAAAAAACTCCCTCTGAGTCACGTCAAAGAGACTGGCCTGAAAGTGCTAAAAATGACCCTGTCCCCCAAACATATGAGTTTCAGAATGGCCTGCTGACGTTTACCCCGGGCTGTGCTGAAGTTGGTGGTGAAGGTGTGTGGCTGACTGGATGAGCAGGAGGAAGAAGAGGAGGAGGAAGCCGAGAAGGAGGAGGTGGCAACAGGAGGCAAAGAATGTTGCCCTGCGATCCTTGGCGGCGGAAGGACGTGCGCCAAACAGCTCTCCGCCTGGGGCCCAGCTGCCACTACATTTACCCAGTGTGCAGTTAGGGAGATATAGCGTCCACCAGCCTAAATGACAGCATTTCATAGGCCAGTAGTTTAGAAATGTTGGCATTCAGGGCCAGGGATCGAGGGTGCCTAGGTGGGAATTTAAGCTTTCTCTCAAATGTTTGTGAGATGGAGAGCTGAACGCTGCCGTGTGACATGGTTGAGATGCTTGGTGACGGAGGTGGTGGTGGTGGTGTTGGTGGTACATCCCCTGTTTGCTGGTCGGCAGGTGCCAACGTTCCTCCAGAGGCGGAGGAAGAGGCCGAGTCAGCAGCAGCAGAAGAGGCCGAGGCGGCAGCAGCAGAAGAGGTAGCAGGGGGAGCCTGAGTGACTTCCTTGTTTTTAAGGTGTTTACTCCACTGCAGTTCATGCTTTGCAGGTTGTGCTAAGGTTCAGAACGTTAATGCCTCGCTTCAGGCTCTAATGGCACAGCGTGCAAACCACTCGGGTCTTGTCGTCAGCACATTGTTTGAAGAAGTTCCATGCCAGGGAACTCCTTGAAGCTGCCTTTGGGGTGCTCGGTCCCAGATGGCGGCGGTCAGTAGCAGGCGGGTGTTCTGCTTTTGCCCACTGCTCCATCTTTTGCTACGCTGTTGGCTCGGTCTCACCACTGCCTCTTCCTCCGAACTGTGAAAGTCAGTGGCATGACCTTTATTCCATGTGGGGTCTAGGACCTCATCGTCCCCTGCATCGTCTTCCACCCAGTCTTGATCCCTGACCTCCTGTTCAGTCTGCACACTACAGAAAGACGCAGCAGTTGGCACCTGTGTTTCGTCATCATCAGAGACTTGCTGAGGTGGTATTCCCATGTCCTCATCATCAGGAAACATAAGTGGTTGTGCGTCAGTGCATTCTATGTCTTCCACCGCTGGGGAAGGGCTAGGTGGATGCCCTTGGGAAACCCTGCCAGCGGAGTCTTCAAACAGCATAAGAGACTGCTGCATAACTTGAGGCTCAGACAGTTTCCCTGATATGCATGGGGGTGATGTGACAGACTGATGGGGTTGGTTTTCAGGCGCCATCTGTGTGCTTTCTGCAGAAGACTGGGTGGGAGATAATGTGAACGTGCTGGATCCACTGTCGGCAACCCAATTGACTAATGCCTGTACCTGCTCAGGCATTACCATCCTTAGAACGGCATTGGGCCCCACCATATATCGCTGTAAATTCTGGCGTCTACTGGGATCTGAGGTAGTTGGTACACTAGGACGTGTGGATGTGGCAGAACGGCCACGTCCTCTCCCAGCACCAGAGGGTCCACTAACACCACCACGACCATGTCCATGTCCGCGTCCCTTACTAGATGTTTTCCTCATTGTTATCTTCACCACAACAACAAAAATATTATTTGGCCCAATGTATTGAATTCAAATTCAGGCCTCTTTTTACAGACACCTAACACTATCTGGCTATCTATTTAGGTACCGTATTGCACTAATACAGGCACAGCAGTAACGACAGATTTAGCAGGATATCAATTTGAGGCCTAGTATTTAGGCGCTGGGTGACAGGTATACGTTTTACGGACAGAATTAGACTGGGATATGCACAGTAGCGTGTGTGTGAAGTTATTGAGAATGACCCTATCAGCACCTTGATTCTGATATACCCTTTTAGGGATGTATTTAGAGTAGGCCTGATACAGCAGAAACCACTAAATTAGGAAATTGCTAAATTGGGAATTGTTTTTCAACCCAGAACAAAAAATGTGCTTTGACGGGCACTAAATAACCTGCCCAGCCACAACAGTACAGCAGTAATGACAGATTTAGCAGGATATAAAGCCAAAAAACAACCACACCATTGAGGGTTAAATGCACTTGGTGGCAGCTTGTGCTGGCGCAACACAAGACACAAAATGGCTACCGATCACCCCAGAAAAAAGTGACTGAAAAACGCTTTGGGCAGCCTAAAAACAGTGAGCAATTCAATAGCAGCAGTTCAATCATCCACAGCTGCAGATCGATCAATGGATGTAGTCTTTTGGAGGAGTTAATCAGCCTAATCTCGCCCTACTGTCGCAGCTGCAACCTCTCCCTACGCTAATCAGAGCAGAGTGACGGGCGGCGCTATGTGACTCCAGCTTAAATAGAGGCTGGGTCACATGGTGCTCTGGCCAATCACAGCCATGCCAATAGTAGGCATGGCTGTGACGGCCTCTTGTGGCAAGTAGTATGACGCTTATTGATTGGCTGCTTTGCAGCCTTTCAAAAAGCGCCAAGAAAGCAACGTACACTGAACCCGAACTCGGACTTTTACAAAAATGTCCAGGTTCGGGTCCGTGTCACGGACACCCCAAAATTCGGTACGAACCCGAACTATACAGTTCGGGTTTGCTCATCCCTACCAGTAACGTTTGCATCATGTACACTGTCTTCAACAGAACAAAGATATGCCCAGATTGAAAAGGAATGTCTTGCCATTGTATATGCATGCCAGAAGTTTAATCAGTATTTACATGGAAAAAATATTATTAACATTGAGACTGATCATAAGCCACTAGAGAGCATTTTTTTTTAAAACCTCTCCTAGTAGCACCAAAACGTCTATAGCACATGATGCTACAGTTGCAAAAATACAACCTGAATGTGGTTTACAAAAAATGATCAGAAATGTATATTGCAGACTTCTTATCAGGAGCAGCATTACCTCACAAAACAATGGACAAGGACACCCCAGATTATGAGATTTTCTTGATGCAATCAGAGGATGCATTTTCTAAGGAACTGGAAGAGATAAACTTTGCAGGATATCTAAGAGTGTCTGATTTGCGCCTACAACAAATTCAGAAGTTCACAGAACAAGATGAAGTCTTGCAAGCATTAAAAACTACTGTTCTTACAGGATGGCCAGACCAGAAAGAAATAATACCGATTTGTATCAGGGACTACTGGGACTTTAGAGATGAGATAAGCATACAAAATGGAATTCTGTATAAAGGACACAGAGTCATCATACCAAAAAACATGCGCCCAGAAATGTTAGCGAGGACTCATTCTAGCCACTTAGGAATAGAAGCATGCCTTCGCAAGACCAAGGATGTTATCTTTTGGCCACACATGGGCCCAGAGATTATAGAGGCAATAAAGAACTGTAAGGGCTGTTTTACACGAGCGGATGCCGTGCGTGACATCCACTCCCTGAATGACAGCAAAGACCCGATGCAGACTGCAGAGGCACGGAGCATTAACATGACTGATAATGCTCCGTGCCTCTCTGTGATCTGTTTACTACGAAATCACAATGACAACTTTAGCTCACTGTGATTTCGTAGTAAAGAGGTCACAGAGAGGCACGGAGCATTATCAGTCATGTTAATGCTCCGTGCTTCTGCAGTCTGCATCAGGTCTTGGCTATCATTCACGGAGCGGGTGTCACGCACGGCATCCGCTCGTGTGAAATAGCCCTTATACTTGCAATGAGTATATGCGTAAACAAACAAAAGAACCTCTGATGACTCACAAATTGCCCACTCTACCCTGGAGCAAACTAGGCATGGACTTATTTTCCTTAACAGGACAAGATTACTTAATAATTGTTGATTATTATTCAGATTTCTGGGAAATTGATTTAGTTTCTGATCCCACCTCTAAAACAATTATAGATTGTTGCAAAGCACATTTTAGCAGACATGGAATCCCTGATTCTGTAATTACAGATACCGGACCACAGTTTGCCAGCTCAGAGTTTGCACGATTTTGTAGAGAGTGGGAATTTGAACATCTTACATCATCCCCATATCACAGTCAGTCCAACGGTAAAGCTGAAGCTACTGTAAAAATAGCAAAAACACTCATAAAGAAAGCTAAACGAGATGACAAGGATATCTGGAAAGCGGTCCTTCACTGGAGAAATAGCCCATCAGATGTCAAGAAGGACCAGGACTTTACTTCCAACTGCTCAGAAACTGCTGTTTCCAAAGGTTATAAAAGGAGTGGTTGAGAACCTAACTGAAAGATGCAAAAAAGCAAAGGCATATTATGATAAAAGAGCCAAGGAACTTCCCGAACTAAGCATTGGTCAGCCAGTGCGAATACAACCATCGCCGTCGTCAACAGATTAAATTTGGAGACAAGGTATTTGTTTGGACAAAGTTGCTCCACAATCTTATAAAGTGGAAGCAAGTGGACAGTTGTACAGAAGGGACAGGAAGTTTCTGAGGACTGCAGATGACAAATCTGACATTGAAATAAGTGAAGTGATTACACCAGGTACATCTCCAGATGAGATAACTCCAAAAGAAACAGGGATGGATGTAGGGTTGCCACCCGTCCGGGATTGACCCGGACAGTCCGGGTTTGTAATCCTGTGCCCGGGTACAAGCCTTTCTTAGACCCGGGCACAGGATTATTCATTCATACTGCAGTGTGGTCCGACCGAGACTCCGATCGCATATTTAAGCTGTCACTCCAGGTGATCAGCTAAGCGCAGCGCTCCCGAGTCTCCCACAGTCCCCCCTCCCCCCTCCTCCATCCTCCAGTCTACACACTACAGTGATGCCAGGCAGCGCTGTGTTCACTCACTGTTCAGGCTCCTCCTCTGCCTCCCAGTCCCTCCCTCTCTCTGATAAGGAAGTGATGACATCAGAGAGAGAGGCAGAGGGAGCTCCGTGGGAGAAATCATTCTTCTTCTCCTCTCCAGTCCAGCTCCAGCAGCCTGCCCATGTAGTGCCCAGCCCAGTGCCCACTGTGCCCTGCCTGCAGACAACCTGACCTAGACAGTCCTGACACCTGTTCTAGATAGTCACTCACTTCCAAAAAGGTATAAATATAAAACATTTGAATTGTGTAATTGTATGTAACACTGTGGGCTTCTGTCACCCCACTAAACTCTTTTTTTTTTTTTGCCTTCTTATAATGCCTATACTGCGATATATGAATACATAATGTTATTAATAATTTTGGTTCAGTAGATAATGAATAAAACGGACTTATAATATGTAAATTACCTTGCTACCAGCAAGTAGGGTGGTTACTTGCTGGTAGCAGCCGCATCCTCCTATCATAATGACGCCCCCTCCTCATGTTGATTGACAGGGCCAGCGGACGCGCTCGTTCTCTGCTGGCCCTGTCTGCATTCAAGATCTCGCGCCTGCGCCGTACCTGTCTTCAGTTGGCGCAGGCGCACTGAGAGGAGGACGCTCGCTCGGCCGCTCCATCCTCAGTGCGCCTGCGCTGGGTGTAGATGTGACGTCATCAGCGCAGGCGCACTGAGGATGGAGCGGCCGAGCGAGCGTCCTCCTCTCAGTGTGCCTGCGCCAACTGAATACTGCTACGGCGCAGGCGCGAGATCTTGATAGCAGACAGGGCCAGCCAGAGAAAGATCCAGTTTTCTGGCCCTGTCAATCAACATGCGGAGGGGGCGTCATTATGATAGGAGGATGCGGCTGCTACCAGCAAGTAACCACCCTACTTGCTGGTAGAGAGGTAATTTACATATTATAAAAGTCTGTTTTATTCATTATCTACTGAACCAAAATGACTAATAACATTATGTATTCATATATCGCAGTATAGGGATTATAAGAAGCCAAAAAAAAAAAAGTTTAGTGGGGTGACAGAAGCCCTTTAAACAGGTTTCTGAATCTGTCAATCATCAGAAAAAACTTTATGTTATGTAGCTGACTGACATTAGTGATGTGCTGATGTCAGCAGTACATAACTCCCTGCCTGCCGCCGTTCTCTTAAAATAAAGACTTATAATATGCTAATGAGCCTCTAGGTGCTATCAGGGTGTTCCTGCAGCACCTAGAGGCTCCGTCTATTCACCCTTTGGCAGTGGCACGCCCATGTCCAGTTGAGTTCTCCTCTTCGTCCCGTAAATCTCGCGCCTGCGCCGAATACTAAACGGGACGGCGCAGGCGTGGGATCAGGGGCGTAACGATCGCGGTGCGACAGCGACCAGGGGTGGAGGCGGGACATGGGCGTGGCTGGAGGTGGGGCCTGGAAGGGGGCCCTCCCTCCCTTCTGTTCGAGTTTGGCTTGAAGAAAAGGTGGCAACCCTAGATGGATGATAATATGCAACAATGTGAAGCTCCTGCCACACCACCAAGACGTACTAGAATAGGGTTATTGGAACACCAACAAGATATAAGGATTTTGCATGCTAGATACATTATAAAAAACATTGTCACCTTTGGAATGTATTGTGGTATCCAATCATCTTATGTTATATATTACTTGATTTCACAAGAAAGAGAGGATGTTAGGAGTTATACATGTTAACATGTTTACTGCCACCTGTAGGCTATATACAGGGTGGGCCATTTATACATCTTAATAAAATGGGAATGGTTGGTGATATTAACTTCCTGTTTGTGGCACATTAGTATATGTGACACATCAAACTTATTGGGAATTTCACAAGAAAAACAATGATGTGCTTGGTTTTAACATAACTTTATTTTTTCATGAGTTATTTACAAGTTTTTGACCACTTATAAAATGTGTTCAATGTGCTGCCCATTGTGTTGGATTGTCAATGCAACCCTCTTCTCCCACTCAACTGGCCACGTCGACCAATACACTTTCCAGGAAACTGTTCATCTAGGAATGCTCGGACCTGACACCCATAATGTGGTGGTGGACCATCTTGCTGGAAAAACTCAGGGAACGTGCCAGCTTCAGTGCATAAAGAAGGAAACACATCATCATGTAGCAATTTCATATATCCAGTGGCCTTGAGGTTTCCATTGATGAAGAATGGCCCCACTATTTTTGTACCCCATATACCACACCATACCATACATTTTTTGGTTCCAACTGTGTTGGAGGGATCTATCCAATGTGGGTTAGTGTCAGACCAATAGCAGTGGTTTAGTTTGTTAACTTCACCATTCACATAAAAGTTTGCCTCATCACTGAACAAAATCTTCTGTGTAAACTGAGGGTCCTGTTCCAATTTTTGTTTTGCCCATTCTGTAAATTCAGTGCGCCAATCTGGGTCATCCTCATTGAGATGCTGGAGTTTGTAAGGGTGCCATTTGTGAGTAGCTAATATCCTCCGAAGGGATGTTTGACTAATGCCATTCTCCCGTGACATGCGGCAAGTGCTACGATGTGGGCTCTTGCTGAATGAAGCTAGGACAGCCACTGATGTTTCTTCATTAGTGACAGATTTCATGCGTCCACATTTTGGCAAATCCAACACTGGAACCAGTTTCACGAAACTTAGCAAGCAGTTTGCTAACTGTAGCATGGGAGATGGGTGGTCTCGTAGGCTGTCTTGCATTGAAATCTGCTGCAATGACCCGGTTACTGCGTTCACCAGACATCAACACAATTTCTATCCGCTCCGCACGTGTTAACTCCGGCAACATGTCAATGGCTGTAAACAAAGAGAAACTTGTAAATAACTCATGAAAGAATAAAGTTATGTTAAAACCAAGCACACAATTGTTTTTATTGTGAAATTCCCAATAAGTTTGATGACCCTCTTCCTATTGAAAAACAAAAGTTGGATTCAAAATGTCCGACTTCAAAATGGCTGCCATGTTCACCACCCATCTTGAAAAGTTTCCTCCCTCACATATGCCATTTTATTAAGGTGTATCCATATAAATGGCCCACCCTGTAGATATGACAGTTTATAACCTTTGTTATATTGTTTGTTTCTGAATAAAGTTGTTGTTGAAATACCTCACATCACCTCAGGAAACAGTATACTTTAAAAGGTTGTTTTTCTCCCAAAAAAAAGAAATTGTAGTCACTTAGAAGTGAATCATATATATTTTTTACAGTTTTTGTGCATGAATGAAATTTCTGTTAGGTTACAAGCCATAACAGAGCACAAAATACTTGTATAAGGCCCTAGTGTACCTCCATATGCCTCCAATTTCACAAAGACAAATGCAGAAGCTCTTTTAGTCAGATTCTATATGTATCCAACACAAGTGTCATATGGCCAAAATGTTGCTGCAGTTAAGCATGGCAGTTAGGACAAAACAAGCATAATTACTTAAAGAGGACCTGTAGCCTCTCTGGACATGTCTATTTTAACTATTCAAATTCCCTTTGTAATAACAGTTCTGTTCATAAGAATAGATGCTCTAGAATTATTATTACATGGGAAATGCAAGTAATTATTAAAATACACATCAGGAATAGTTATGCAGTACCCCAGTACAGGGGAGATCTGCAAATGGTTTGTTCTTTAATGTGATGTCATTAAATGTTATGTTATGTATTGTTATGCTTTGTATTGTAACCAATATAGCCATGTATGGATGGCACAGCCAAGGGTTAATAATCCTGGCTCAGCCCTTGCAGGTTGCTAGGAGGCGCTGGCTCCACCCATAGCTCTAGGGAGTGTATAGTGAGAGTTCAAAGAGAAAGGAAACTGTGCCTTCTACATCTTCTTCTTAGTCCCAAAAAACTACAGAGACTAACAGATCTCTGCAAGATCTACAGAAAAAGAGAGAAGAAGAGAAAAGGAGAATTTGGAATCTGCATGGCCAAGCATAGTATTCAGTAAGGTAATCTTTCACTACAGTGATTAAGACCGTTGAACACTGTTAAAACACCCTTCACACCTGGACACGTCCTGGCCTTCATGTGCCTTCAAAACCTTGTATCCCACAATGGACATTCATTCTTCTACCTCTGGCCTAATTTTCTGACTCCTACACCATACGTTGGCTATTGCACTCTAAGCACCCTACCTTGCACCCAGACACCTAAAATCAAGCTCTCCCCAGCTACCAGAGATAGCTGTCAGTCACTAATAACACATCCCCGGTGAATAATTAAATCATAGAGGAGAGATTTCAATGCAGAAGTTATGTTTTTTTTACTGAACTTTTCCCCCACAAAATGACATATCAGTCTGCTCAGCTTCTCCTGCTCTATAATCTGCTGCTTGCAGATTGCAGTGCATTTCGTTTTTACAAGTCCTTAACCCTTTCATGACCAGGCCTAAAAAGGTCTGAATGACCAGGCAATTTTTTATGATTTTGTTAAAGTAGTGGTTTAGCGACTAACTTTTTTATTTGTTGAACTACCATAAAACTTTTGCATCATTTTCTACATGACACCTAGTACTTTTCATTACAGTTTTTTTAGAGAATTTTCCCACCTTTTTTAGGTTTCATTTAGGGAAAAATAACTGAAATAAAGTAGCCTAAATGGGAGGAAATGCTCAAAAACACCAAACACTGTGGCGTGTTTATAACCGGGGGAGCAATTCCTCAGCATGTGATCCGTTGCTAACGGCAATCCCCAGCAAAAAAATGCATACAATGGAGGATGTCGGCAGCGGACCACAGGCATCACAATGGCATCCTACACAAGATGGGAAAATGTGTGGATGCAAATATAAAAATGCATAAATCAGTGTGTGGGGTTTTTGAGCATTTTCTCCCATTTTCTCCCTTTTTATTTCAGTTATTTTTCTTGATATGTTTAGAATGTACCATTGCGTACTGCTGGTAGCATTCTGTTGCACCTGGTAGTCTGTGTCACATGGCCTGTTATAGGTGGGGCTTGCAGCCTTATCATCTCTCCCACTACAAGAGTGATCTCACTATGGAAGTATGTGGGAGCTCGGCTGTAAGTTGTATCTTAGCACCTCTCACACCATGTTCACACACCGTAGGTAATCTAGTGGTAGGAACCCATGCCACGCTGAGATACCTTGACGGTGGTGCAAAAGGGCTCCGATGTGTTCCTGACAGGAATACATTGGCTAAATTCTCAGTTCGTAACATCAGCTTGAGGGGTTAGCCAGTGTTGTCAGTTGAATATCATTGGTGCACCTTTCGCAGTGATTTATATATATTAATTTAGGGAAAACTGCTATTTTATTTTAAAGTAAATTTTGTTTCTAATAGTTTTTTATTTTTAAAATATACAAACTGACACTAAAATAATTGCAATGGGTTTCCTATTTTGTGTTAATCGTTTTGATATATAATAGCGCAGGCGGTTTATTTTTTCAATTTTTTTTTATAAATATATATATTTTTTTACTTTTACCTATTTATTTAGTACTTATGGGTATTAAATGTTTCTCCAGTTTCCTTCACCCAAGAATAGTCACCATGCTCATTGCTTTGGTCTTCATTTTAGGGTCCATTCACACTTCCGTAGTGCATTGCATCCATTCTGTCCCCATAGAGAATGAATTGGTTCGAACCCGTTCCATTATTACGGAAGTGTGACTGGAGCCTTAGCTGTTGTTTGCTTTCATACCTATACCATTCATGACTTTGGTGGACTCTATCGACATAATTTTCTCTCTCCTTTCTTTGCCCATTTACAGCTCAAATGCACTATTCGGTTTCTTGAAATACCTTAAACCATCTCATTCCATTGTGCAACACAAATGTTTAAGGATACATGCACATGACTGTGAAAAAAACAGCCGTTAAAAACAGACATGTTGTCAGTTTTTCATGGCCGTTCTTTTAACCATTTGTGCATCCATTTTTTGTCCGACTGTCTGTTTTTAATGGCCATTTTTCATGGTTGTTAACAATGGACGAATATTATTGGCTTTCTTTAATAAAATCCCAACCCCAGCAGTATACATAATGCCCCCTTATTGGCCCCCAGCAGTAATAATGTTTGTGTGCATATAACCTTAAGGCCCCCTTACACGGACCAACAATCTGGCCAGTGATTGGGAGGGAGCATTCCTAGGAATGTTGATTCCTGATAATTGCCCTGTGTAAAAGTGCCACTGATCACCTAATGATTAAGTAAATGTTCATCGAGTGAAGGCAGTCATGTTCATCGAGTGAAGGCATCACTATGGCAGACACCTAAATCCTCTTTTCTAGACATCAGATTGGCCAGTGTAAACAGCAATTTGCTGCCCAGAAAAAAAATATTCTCTTATGGCAATGAGCTATCGCCGTAAAGATTCCTTGTCCACATACAACGGAAATTGCTGCATGTAAATGCAACTATCACCTCCTCTGACGAGCAGGCTATTGTCAGGAAGAGAACTGATTGCTCCTGATAATTACATGATTTTCCTATTCTATGACGTAAAGACATGATTTTATTAAAGACACGGAGGCGAGTATTGCTTTCTCTTTCTTTACTAAAACTTATAGCAGCAAAGAAAAAAGTATCACTCAAACTGATAACCATGGCAACCAACTCCTCCCCACTGTGCCAGTATAATAGTCTCTGAGTCTGTTAACTCCTCCTCTTTCTTTGGTGATGACCGATCTCTGGAACTCTGAATGCTAGAACAAAACTCTCCAGCCACGGAAACTGGAATCCAACGGTAAGCAACACGACTCTTCAACGGAAGAATGAAGCTGGAGAATCAAACTTAATCCGCACCCGGAAGACAGCATATTCATCCTATGAAAAGAAACAAGACAAAGGTAGAAAACCTCCCAATATCGCACAACTGATCGTCAGCAGTGCACAGTAGTGAACATACAGCAATAATTAGAAGACTAAAATTAATGCAACAAAGACAAAGTAATCAATGTATAATCAAAAAAACCCAGGGAGGGCAAAAAAGGGGGAGGGGCAATACTCGCCTCCGTGTCTTTAATAAAATCATGACTTTACGTCATAGAATAGGAAAATCATGTAATTTTATTACACGACACGGAGGCTCCTATTGCGAGTTTAAAGCTGACCTACAACAGAGGAAAAAACATGAACAGTAGGCCGGAAATAAATCTCACAAATCTGCCATTTTCATAATATCTTCCAAACGCGCTCCAGCCACTGCCATAGAGGTCGCAGAGGCTCCTCTAGTGGAATGAGCTGTGAAAATCGCAGTATCTACTCCTGGCAATGCCATAACCCATTTCACCCAACGGGCCAAGGTGATTGTGGTGACAGGACGGAAAGGACGCCAAAAAGACAGAAAAAGTTCAGGAGAATAAGGGGAACGATGAGAGGCCATACGTGCCTCATATTCCCGGAGACATGACACTGGACAAAGAGCAGGAGAATCTGGGAAACTGGGGTATGAGACAGTCCGAATACTGGTCTTGGTGCGACGTGTGATGTTGAACACGACCCCATCAGGGGTAAATGATCGAGTGTCGTGATCCAAAGCGCGGACGTCTGACACCCTCTTGCAAGATATCAAACAGAATAAAGAAACCAGTTTGGCTGAAAGTTGGCGAAGAGAAAGGTCCGCATTAGATGGCCACGAGGAGAACAAGGATAGCACCAAAGAGACATCCCAAGTGGAGGAGAAACGAGGCCTGGGAGGGCGAGAAAGGCGGGAACCTTTGAGAAGTCTGCAAACAAAAGGGCGCTGACCAGCGGGACACCCGCCATACCCTTGGTGAAACGCGGAAATGTTAGAACGGTACAAATTGATGGTACGGTAAGCCTTACCTTATTCAAAAAGTGAAGCAAGAAATTGGAGAACATCCATTACAGGACTTGAAATGGGATCCAGATGCCTAGCCAGGCACCAATCAGCCCAAGACCTCCAGGCTGATCGATAAGCTCGTCTGGTTTCCGGCGCCCAAGCTTCGTCCAATAGGCGTCTAGCTGCCTCCATGATTCCAGCGATGTCCCAAATTCTGCATGCCAGGAGCTGAAGGGAGCATTCGAGGACAAGAGGGTGCCCCAGACCCGCTGGATCCAATAAGAGGTCTGGAAAAAACAGTACAAGTAGAGGGCATTGGATCAGACATTCCATAAGCTGAGGGAACCACGACTGCGTGGGCCAGAACGGAACTATGAGTACAAAATCCGCTCCCTGACGACGAATCTGAGATAATACTCGGGACACCATCGCAAACGGGGGAAAAGCGTAAGAGAGGTGACCGGTCAAATCTTGGAGGAACGCATCGACTGCTTCCGCGTCCGGATCCGGACGCCAGCTGTAAAAGCATGGAAGTTGGGCGTTCAAACGGGACGCAAAGAGGTCTAAAGAGAATGGACCCCAACGGGAAGATATGGATGAGAACACTGTGCAATCTAACTTCCAATCTCCCGAGTCCGACAGTAAACGTGAGCTCCAGTCCGCGTGAGTATTGTGGAGTCCCGGCAAATACTCTGCCGTAACTGTGATTTCTCTGGCCAGGCAGAATGTCCAGAAATCCCGAGCCAATCTTGACAGAATCGCAGAATGCCTGCCTCCCATGGCATTGACATACCGGACCTCAGAAATATTGTCCATCCGTAGTCTGATGCAAATCCTGGACAAGCCGCCCGCAAAACTGCGAACTGCAAAAGAACCCGCCAATAGCTCCAAGGCGTTGATGTGGAGCCTGGACACCTCTGGTGACCAACACCCTCCGGTAGTCACACCCTCGCAGTAAGGCTGGCATCCGGGTCTATCGTGAAATCCGGTCGGGGGCCAAATATTGCCTTCCTGTTCCAGGTCTCCAAGTTGTGGATCCACCACATCAGTTCTTCTCTGGTGTCCTCGTCCAAGGTGACTAAATCTGCGTAAGATGCTCCCGCATGGAGCTGAGCAATCTTGAGACGCTGCATGCCGTGATAGTGCAAGGGAGCTGGAAACACAGCCTGAATTGACGAGGAGAGGAGGCCTATGACTCGGGCAAAGTGCCGCAGGAGGGAAACCTGCTGGAGGGAAAGAGTATGAAGAAGTTCCTTGCGGATGGCACGAACCTTGGTAGGCGGAAGGCTGAGAGACACTGTGGAAGAATTGATAGTGAAGCCCAAAAATTCTATGGACTGGGCCGGAGTAAGCGACGACTTCTCCAAATTGAGGAGGAATCCTTGCCGGGACAACAGGTCCATGGACCACTTCAGATGGGTCAGGAGGACTGAAGGACTCTGGGCCAAGATGAGGATATCGTCCAGATAAATAATCAGACGAATCCCCCGACTGCGGAGACAGGAAATGACCGGACGCAGAAGCTTGGTAAAACACCAAGGGGCGGAAGAGAGTCCGAAGGGTAGACAGGTGAACCTCCATATCTCCAAGTCCCAGAAAAAACAAAGGAGATCCCTGGATGGTTCGGCTACCGGTACAGTCAGGTAGGCATCCTTCAAGTCTAATTTGACCATCCAATCTCCCTGGAGGAGCAAATCCCTGAGGAGGTGGATACCCTCCATCTTGAAGTGCCAATATTTCACAAAAGTGTTTAGTGCCCGGAGATTGATCACGGGTTGCATCTGGCCTCCTTTTTTGGCCACTAGGAACACACTGCTTATGATACCCTCTGAGGAAGTTGGGGCCCGCTCTACACAGCGCTGGCGCCTTTCTGACACAGCGCTGACAGTTCCTGTCGTAAAAGCAGGCGCAATGAGGATGGGAGAACCGCAGGATACAGGGAAGGAATCTGGACGTGGGAGCAAATTAACTCTATGTGAAACCCCTGGATGGTCGAAAGAACCCATGGGTCTGCAGTGATGGTTTTCCAAACATGGGAAAAAAGACGGAGCCTGCCCCCTACAAAAGGAGTCAAAGAAAACGGTGGCATTTGACTTACCGAAAGGACATCTGGATGATGAAGCTCTGGCTCCACGTGCACGCCAACATGATCCACGGGTGGGGAAGAAGGCGGGTGGTTGACGGAACTCCTGGTTGGAGGGTCGATAGAAGAAGGAGCCTCTGCCAAACCTACAGGTCTAGTACGATGAGCGGCCAGACAGGCGGCCCCTAGAGCTGCCGGCCCTGTTAGAGACCCGTCCCTGGAAAACTCTTTTCATGGACGTTTGAGCCTTATCGAGGGCAGTGAAGGCTCCTACAAATCGGGAGAGATCCTTAATGAAGGAATCCCCAAATAGCAATCCTTGAGCCTCTTTGCCTGTCTCCATCTGGGCTAAATTAAATAACTTAGGCTCAATTTTAAAAATAATTGCTTTACGACTCAATCGAGAGCGAAGTATTTACGTTGCCCGTGATACACACAGCACGTTGTACCCATCCCCGGAGTTTTTCCGGATCTACCAGAGTGTTCTGGGTTCTGGCTGACTCAGCCAATTCAAATATTTTTGTCAGTGGGCCCAAAAGGTCCAATAATTTGTCCTGACAGGACTTTTAGGCCAATTCAAGACCCTTCCTAGGGTTCCAACCCGACTTAGCTAAAAATTGACACATTTTTGGGTCAACCATGGGCGTCTCACAGACCTTGTTAGGGATAATAGGTCTGGAACATTCAGCCTTGAGCTTATTACGTGCCTCCTTAGAAAGAGGTTGGCGTATACGGGCCTCTAAATACTTGCCAATATGTGAGGACGGAAGCCATTCCGCCGAACTCGGATGGTGGAGTGCATCCGGGTCAAAAAGGGGTTCCCGTGTAGGATGCAAAATTACTGAGGCGTCAAGTGGAACCTCAATGGGCACAGTAAAAGGCGCTGCAGATGCCGAGGATGGACCTGGCAGGTCCGAATCCAAGGGATCCTCCTCCTCTATATCCACGAAGTCCAAAGATTGGTACTGAGCCTCCTCATCAGAATCGAGTTCGGAACCCGATCCGCCCTCATGCTGCGCTTTGGCGCATTTCCATTGCCTTGCCCTTTTCTGCCTGGTGGGCGTAGGCTCTCTTGCGCGAACGATGCGCGCCATCATGGGTGGCTATATTTCCACCAGTCGTAGTGGTTCTGGAGGCAGGTAACACTATTTCAGGTGGCAATGGCCCCAAAGGTGTAGAGGAGGAAGGACCAGCCATAAGGGCCTCAGAAATTGAGTTAGAAATGGCAGAGGACATAGACCCCATGGCGGCTTGTATTGCAGCAGTCACAGAGCGTTGTATCGCTAAGGACTGTGCATCAGGAGAAAAAGTGTTTGACTCCTGGACATGAGGCATTACATCTATGCCCTCAGGGACAGGGCTAGTCCCAAGTATGGAATCCCTGGACATGATGCTCTGAGCACAGGACTATGACAGAATTTATATATCTTTTAGGGTATCAATATAGGCGCTGTATATATATAACTATCAGCTGGCTATCCTAATACAAGACCTTGTTTGTAGGGGTAGGCTTGGGCTTATATATTGCCCCGATAGCAGCAGGCGACCGGAGGGAGACGGAGCTGTGGCAGGGGGAACTCCGGAGTGCGGACGTCTGAGCGCGAGTGAAAATCTTGCGCGCTCCCGCAAGAACACCGCGGAGAGCGCAAAACACCACTGCAGAGAAGGAGACGCAAGCAGATGGCGGCCGAGACGAAGCGGCAAGGAGGAACGGACAGCAAGGAGATATCGCTGCAGCCTGCCACAGAGGGAAGAAATGCCAGAGCGGAAGGGGAAAGTAAACAGGTAGAACAAAATAAATGAGGAGAAAACCTGAAAAGTAAAACGGGAATCAAAATAACCCCACAAGGAAGATTTCCCCCAATCCCCAGAGGGCAACTATCCCTAGATAAAAACTAAAAGGATACTATACAAATGCTATAAAATACAATACACTTCCCATATACAGTAAAATAAAATAAACCTCCACCCACAGATATATAAGGAGCAAGTAGTTATCTGTGAGGGGAGCAGCAAAGAAAGATGAGGAGTTAACAGAGTCAGACACTATTATACTGGCACAGTGGGGAGGAGTTGGTTGCCATGGTTATCAGTTTGATTGATACTTTTTTCTTTGCTGCTATAAGTTTTAGTAAAGAAAGAGAAAGCAATAGGAGCCTCCGTATCGTGTAATAAAATTGCCTGCTCTGGCTATTCACCCATTCTCCTTGTGAGTGGGGGTTAACACCCCTGGGCTTGCTTAGTCAAATTTTTTATCACTTTGCTGTCTGGCTTCCTCATTTTTTGTCTTGTGAAATGCCCACTCTCATTATGGGTAACTTTAACATCTCTATTGACAAGCTAATTTCCTCATCTGCTTCTCAGTTTCTATACTGAACATCCTCCCTAGTCCTTTCACAACTAGTCCCCTCACATTAAGGCATTCACTTGACTCAGCTTCTGACTTTTTTTTTTTGTCTCTTTGTCCACTTTCTGCTTTCTCTCATTTACTGTCAAAAATTATCAGCCTTCTCAGAATATATCACTGAAATACTCACACAGAAATCTACATGTTACTAAGGGCTCTTTCACACCTGCGTTATAGTCTTCCGGCATAGAGTTCCGTCGTCGGGGCTCTATGCCGGAAGAATACTGATCAGGATTTTCCTAATGCATTCTGAATGGACAGTCCGTCCTTCAGGATGCATCAGGATGTCTTCCGGAACGGAACGTTTTTTGGCCGCAGCAAATAGCGCAGCATGCTGCGCTTTTTGCTCCGGCCAAAAATCCGGAACACTTGCCGCAAGGCCGGATCCGGAATGAATGCCCATTGAAAGGCATTGATCCGGATCCGGCCTTAAGCTAAACGTCGTTTCGGCGCATTGCCGGATGCGACGTTTAGCTTTTTCTCAATGGTTACCATGGCTGCCGGGACGCTAAAGTCCTGGCAGCCATGGTAAACTGTAGTGGGGAGCGGGGAGCAGCATACTTACCATCCGTGCGGCTCCTGGGGCGCTCCAGAGTGACGTCAGGGCGCCCCAGGCGCATGGATGATGTGATCGCATGGATCACATGATCCATGCGCATGGGGCGCTCTGACGTCATTCTGGAGTGCCCCGGGAGCCGCACGGATGGTAAGTATGCTGCTCCCCCGCTCCCCACTACTACTATGGCAACCAGGACTTTAATAGCGTCCTGGGTGCCATAGTAACACTGAAAGCATTTTGAAGACGGATCCGTCTTCAAATGCTTTCAGTACACTTGCGTTTTTCCGGATCCGGCGTGTAATTCCGGCAAGTGGAGTACACGCCGGATCCGGACAACGCAAGTGTGAAAGAGGCCTTACTCTTAGTAACCTGAGATCTACAGTTGAAATCTACAGTTTCACGGTCCTAAAGCTGTTTCCTTTACTTTGCCATTCTGGCTGCTAGATATTGCAATGAACCCCTCAAAGGTGCTCCGGACAAAGCAGCACCTCCTACATACCAAATCTTCAAATAGAGATCTTGTGTCCAATGTGATTTTGTTGTGTTGAATGTAAATGGAGAAAATCACATATGCCAGAATATTTCCTCCATTACAAATTCATCCTCAAAACCTACAACTCTGCCCTTCACCATGCCAAGATCGGAAATTTCACCCCCCTTTTCTCCACACTAACAATTCAAAACAACTCCTTGACTTTTCACTTCCTTCCTCCTTAGTCCTAAAGTGCAGGAGCCTATCACACATCTCATTGCTTGAGACATGGCCACTTATATTAGAACGAAAATTGGCAAAATCCTGTATGAAATTATCTTCCTGTTCCCAAGGAGCTTGTCCCTTGTGCGTGCTGCACAAGGATCAAGCTCCTTGGGAACAGGAAGATAATTTCATACAGGATTTTGCCAATTTTCGTTCTAATATAATATAGACCTGCAGGGTATAGCGACAGTGAGGTCACGGTATGGGCAATCTAGGGTTACTCACTTTTTGGAGGACCCTGGGCAGGCATGCGACAGTGAATGAGAGGCAGACACTAGTTCCTCTGGGGCACACTCTGGGTGTAGAGACCCGACCTGATGTTGGGTGAGGTGCCCTGGTTCTTGCAGGTGTTTAGAGTGCCTGAGGCAAGGTCCCTTTAAGGATCATGACGCCAGTGCCTGTAACGGTGGCACACCGGTTGGTAGGAATAGTAATTGAGGCACACAGATTGTATGGTGAACCAAACGTTGCTTTACTTGAAAACAGTCCAACTTTGTACAATCAATTACAATGATTAATGAAGATGCAGTCCCTTGAACAATATGTCCCAAGCAGGCTTACTTCACAATGATGGCAGGTATTAATAACGCAAGATACTTGGAGGGCAAACAGTTAATGCTTTGCAGTGCAATGCTGCTCTATCCCCTCAGCTATTCTAGCTGGCTGGATCCCAAGGCCCGGATGCCTAAGTGCTGGCTTAAATCCTTGGTATAAACTCCTTCCTCCAGTATAAACCCTCTTCACTTTATAGTGTTTCCGCCCATCAGGTTACTTATCTGTGCTTGGCTGTATTCTCCTCTCTTGGTAGGGAAACTGCAGGTTGCTCCCAGGAGGTGCTCTCCTACTACTGGGGTATCTCAACTGAGCTAAGCTTAGCCTCAGGAGCTTCAGGCTGACGAGGTAACGCCTCTAGTCCCCTGGAATACACTAACTCTCTCCTGCCTGGGCCGTCCTATATATAACTAGGGCTCTCTAGCTCCCTCTAACGCCCGGGAGGCTAAACTGCACCCTGACAGGCCTGACACCCAGTTAACACAGGGAAATACATGCACAGGACATTCAATGCAATAAAACACATTAACCCCTTTTTGTGTAGTGCCCACCTTTACCTAGTGGGACACTACACTTGTACCACCTCCTCCCCCTCTATTTTACTCTTAACTTCTGTTATTGGGCAAAATGCTATCTCTAGGTTCCTCTCTTCTCGTCCTGCTAAATGCATTAGAAGTGAATGGGGCTGAGCGTGATACCAAGTACGGCCGATATACAATGTATAGCGCTGTGCTTGGTAATCTGTGAAAAGGCGGCGACAGTAGCTTCTCAAACAGCTGATCTGTTGGGGGGGGGGGGGGGAGGGTGTTCCGGGTGTCGGACTCCCATTGACTAAATACTGATGACCTATTCAGATGCAACTTACTGATGTAGCAATTTTCCTTTTTTTAATTTTTTTGCTCCCTGCCCTCCATGAGTCATAACGTATTTACTTTTCCCTTCACATAGCCGGATGAGGGATTGTTTATTGCAGGGAAATTTGCACTTTTTGTTGGCATTTAATATTGCATACAATGTAGTGGGAAGTGGGAATAAAATTCTAATTGGGATGGAATTGGAAAAAAATTTGCTTTAGTACTTTAGAATGCCACATGACATGTTGAGCGGAGCAGATCTGGAAGAAGGGAATCCAGATTAAAGGGGGACCTAGGATTCCAGTGGAGATAAAAATTGCCATAATCACAAAGTGGAGTTTGGTGATATGTGAGAGCTTGATCATGATGCTGTGAGTAGAATACTGCGTGTGGAGACATATGGTAATTCTTTTGACAATATTACACTGCTGCTGATTTATTTTTATTTTTTGTGTGTAAATCAACGGAGGAGAGAAATAAAGGACTGTCACAAGAAATACATACCGATAATTGCTTATATAGCAGGGTGAAGGAAGATTGATCCCATAGTGTAATGCAAGGCACCAACAAAACAGACCAGTGAAGATGAAGTCAAGGGGTTTATTAACAAAATAAACAAAGTCCAACACTTCACTGGAGCTAATATTAGGCAAACAAAACAAAGGGAAGCCAGGAGTAGTCCCGATCCAAGCATAAGTCCTTGTGTAACTTGCCAAGTGAACGGATGTGGCACAGAAAATCCCGAGTCCTACTGGAATGGACGAAGTCCAAGCAAACTTCAGTCAGCAGCAAGCAGTACTGACCTGCACCTGGATGAGGGAAGATAACAGTGGGCATTGCCCGACCTGGGAGGCCACCTTTCATGTGCCTGCTAACAAATCCCAGGGCGCCAAGTGTCCACTCACCATAGGTCATGATCGTGCCCTACACCTGTGTACAAGGCTTTGGTCGGTCATTAGTCAATTAGACCAACGCCGACCCCCTAATCTGCTTTGAACTTGCGGCCAGGTGCTATTCCCTTTGCATAAGAAGCGCGTAAACGCGACCGCGTATCCCCTTGCAAACCCGTCTTCTAATGTAAATGCGGATGCATGACAGGCTATACGAGAGTGCGCAGGGGTGTCGACATGACACCGGAATGGAATCGGCAACAGGCACCGGAGACAAGCTCGGCCGCAGCACATTGCCACTAGCCCGGTCAAGCTGTCCCCGAAATCCATGCGGTCTTCCCCTCTGGCACACATGCGAACGCATCCCGGCGTCGGTTCGCAAAGGGGTCGGAGCAGGTGTATCAATGGAGATACACGTAATCTCTCCCGCAGCTCCATGAGGACCCTTTTTGGTCACACTGGAGTGCGAGACAGGTGAGGACACATAGCTTGACGTTCTCTGGTGATACGAGCAGCGCAGATCAAGCTAAAATACACTTGTACAAGGCAGAGTTATTCTGCTCTGCCACTGAGACACCTGGCACTCACATGATCACTGGTTCCAATAGAGGAAGCGGCATGGCTATGCACCTATCTGAGGGTAAGGTAGAAGCAGTAATAAACCGTTTCTACCTTCTCCACGTGACAGCCGGGAACCCAACCTGCTCCTGCTAAAGTGCAGCAGCAGGACTGGTCAGAATCAGCTGTGAACCCCTACTGTAGACCACTATTCAGTATTGATCGCTCTTTTGGTTTAGGCATACTACTGTTTGTTTTCACCCTACAGTACCTCTATGGATGCACATTTATGAATTATTGTATACCAGCTTTCTACTGTAAAAAGTCACATCATTTTCATACATGACATTTATTGCACAAAAATGGATGATGATTTGGGGGGGCAGACCTAGCAGCTGATCAGGCTGGATGTGTAAAAAGTCAACTCTCCTAAGCCATCTGCTAGCGAATCCCTCTTGTTCAGTGGCCTAGCATTGGAATTAGAGATGAGTAAATTTCATATTTTGAAATTCGTTCACACTTCGTTTGGTGGTAAAATAAGAATTGCGATATGGATTCCGTTACCACGGACCATAATGCAATTCTATGACGGAATGCATAACAGAATGCCTCTAGAGGCATTCAGTTATTCATTCCATCATAATAGAAGTCTATGGGCTGCAAAATGGATCTGTCTCGTTTCCGTTATGCCGGGAATCTGAGATGTTCCTCTATCCCAGTACAGACTGGCATACTGGACACTTACCCACGGTTCTGCAGGGGCTAAGAAGCTAGAGAGATAGCCTGATCACTAGCTGTGAATAGTTATTACAAGGAGGAAGATTTGCCATTTTGAGCCATCCACACCGCCTAACTCAGGAAAAGTAGGACAATGTGTTTTGGGGTGTCTTTTTACATATACCCATGCTGGGTGAGAGAAATATCTTGGTCAAATGCCAACTTTGTATAAAAAAATGGGAAAAGTTGTCTTTTGCCGAGATATTTCTCTCACCTAGCATGGGTATATGTAAAATGAAACCCCAAAACACATTGCCCAACTTCTCCTGAGTATGGCGATACCACATGTGTGACACTTTTTTGCAGCCTAGGTGGGCAAAGGGCCCCACATTCCAAAGAGCACCTTTCGGATTTCACAGGGCATTTTTTACACATTTTGATTTCAAACTACTTCTCACGCATTAGGGCCCCTAAAATGCCAGGGCAGTATAAATACCCCATAAGTGACCCCATTTTGGAAAGAAGACACCCCAAGGTATTCCGTGAGGGGCATGGCGAGTTCCTAGGATTTTTGTTTTGTCACAAGTTAGCGGAAAATTATGTTTTTCTTTTTCTTACAGTCTCATATTCCACTAACTTTTGACAAAAATAAAAATTTCTAGGAACTCGCCTTTCCCCTCACGGAATACCTTGGGGTGTCTTCTTTCCAAAATGGGGTCACTTGTGGGGTAGAAATAGCTTGACAAAAGACAACTTTTCCCATTTTTTTATACAAAGTTGGCATTTGACCGAGATATTTCTTTCACCCAGCATTGGTATATTGCCCAACTTCTCCTGAGTACGGCGATACCACATGTGTGACACTTTTTTGCAGCCTAGGTGGGCAAAGGGGCCCACATTCCAAAGAGCACCTTTAGGATTTCACAGGGCATTTTTTACACATTTTGATTTCAAACTACTTCTCACACATTAGGGCCCCTAAAATGCCAGGGCAGTATAACTACCCCACAAGTGACCCCATTTTGGAAAGAAGACACCCCAAGGTATTTCGTGATGGGCATAGTGAGTTCATGGAAGTTTTTATTTTTTGTCACAAGTTAGTGGAATATGAGACTTTGTAAGAAAAAAAAAATCATAATTTTCCACTTACTTGTTACAAAAAATAAAAAGTTCTATGAACTCACTATGCCCATTAGTGAATACCTTAGGGTGTCTACTTTCCGAAATGGGGTCATTTGTGGGTTTTTTCTATTGTCTGGGCATTGTAGAACCTCAGGAATCATGACAGGTGCTCAGAAAGTCAGAGCTGCTTCAAAAAGCGGAAATTCACATTTTTGTACCATAGTTTGTAAACGCTATAACTTTTACCCAAACCATTTTATTGTTATCAAAGACATGTAGAACAATAAATTTAGAGAAAAATGTATATATAGATGTCGTTTAAAAAAAAAAAATTACAACTGAAAAATGTCATTTTTTTGCAAAACTTTCGTTAAATTTCGATTAATAACAAAAAAAGTAAAAATGTCAGCAGCAATGAAATACCACCAAATGAAAGCTCTATTAGTGAGAAGAAAAGGAGGTAAAAATTCATTTGGGTGGTAAGTTGCATGACCGAGCAATAAACGGTGAAAGTAGTGTAGTGCAGAATTGTAAAAAGTGGTCTGGTCATTAAGGGTGTTTAAGCTAGGGGGGCTGAGGTGGTTAAAGAGGCTCTGTCACCAGGATCAACCCTATAAAAACAAGCATATAGCCCGGTAGGGTTGATCCAGCTGAGTAAATTGTTATCTTTCTTTTGAGTTTAAGTGCCAGTGTTCATGAGAAATTAGCACTTGTTTTGTGCTAATCCCCTTAGATTAACAGCGCTAGACTTCACATCTAACACTGATTTCTCTCGCCTGTGCACTGAATCGCTTGCAAGGTCGTTGACGTCACTGAACCCGGAACTGGAGGCGCCATCGGCTTCATCTGCAGTCACCTTCACTTCTGGGCTCAGTGACTTCAACGGCACAAGCGCACTAATCGTCTTCGCTGCCCAGCAAGAAGAAGTTGTGGTGTTCACACGCCCGTGCTAGTGATTCAGTGCGCAGGCGGAAGAAATTAGCCCTACTGTACATGTGAAGTCTAGTCCATCTAAAGGGAAGGGCTGTGTTTTTAATAAACCTCTTGGTTCTCCAATAATTAATTTGCATATAAATAAAAGTGCTCATTTCTCCTGAACTCTGGCACCTACACTTAAAAGAAAGGCATTGATTTAAGTAGCTGTATCAAACCTACCAACCCTATTCTCTGCCAAGTAAGGGTAAGGCTACTTTCACACTAGTGTTCGGGGCTCCGCTTGTGAGTTCCGTTTGAAGGCTCTCAGAAGTGGCCCCGAACGGATCCGTACAGCCCTAATGCATTCTGAGTGGATGTGGATCAGCTCAGAATGCATCAGTCTGGCACCGTTTGTTCTCCGCTCAGCAGGCGGACACCCGAACACTGCTTGCAGCGTTCGGGTGTCCGCCTGGCTGTGTGGAGGCAAACGGATCCGTCCAGACTTACAATGTAAGTCAATGGGGACGAATCCCTTTAAAGTTGACACAATATGGCTCAATTTCAAACGGATCCGTCCCCCATTGACTTTCAATGTAAAGTCTGGACGGATCCGTCTGAGCAACTTTCACACTTAGAATTTTTCTAAACTATAATGCATCGTCTGCATGACTATGAAAATTGTAGATTCACACTGAAGGCATCAAAACTATGAATTATTCTACCACAAAGGCATGATTCACACAGTCTCCTCTTAACAGTTGTTCTACAGATGTGTCTGCTGCTTGAACTCTGTGTGGCATTGACCTGGTCTCTAATCTGAGCTGCTGTTAACCTGCGATTTCTGAGTCTGGTGACTCGAATGAACTTATCCTCCGCAGCAGAGGTGACTCTTGGCCTTCCTTTCCTGGGGTGGTCCGCATGTGAGCCAGTTTCTTTGTAGCGCTTGATGGTTTTTGTGACTGCATTTGGGGACACTTTGAAAGTTTTCCAAATTTTTCGGACTGACTGACCTTCATTTCTTAAAGTAATGATGGCCACTCGTTTTTCTTTACTTAGCTGCTTTTTTCTTGCCATAATACAAATTCTAACAGTCTATTAAGTAGGACTATCAGCTGTGTATCCACCTGACTTCCCCACAACGCAACTGATGGTCCCAACGCCATTTCTAAGGCAAGAAATCCCACTTATTAAACCTGACAGGGCACACCTGTGAAGTGAAAACCATTTCAGGTGACTACCTCTTGAAGCTCATCAAGAGAATGCCAAGAGTGTGCAAAGCAGTAATCAAAGCAAAAGGTGGCTACTTTGAAGAACCTAGAATATGACATATTTTCAGTTGTTTCACACTTTTTTGTTATGTATATAATTCCACATGTGTTAATTCATAGTTTTGATGCCTTCAGTGTGAATCTACAATTTTCATAGTCATGAAAATAAAGAAAACTCTTTGAATGAGAAGGTGTGTCCAAACTTTTGGTCTGTACTGTAGATAGTCTACAAGAGAGGTACAATATATTCCGACTTGCAGCTATAAAGCTGTATGTCTGCATTTATGTTGTCAAAGTTAATCTCTTTGGTCATATCACCACCTAGTGTCATTAACCAGGATTGCATCTCTATATTTGCTAATTCCAGAGTTCTGAATTTTAGTAACATAAATTAGGAGATTTTGTGATCACCATTGTATACATCATGTGACATCCCATCCCTAATACTTTACTGCGGTCTACAGCTACTTGATTTGGAAACACTCATAGATGTTCAGTATAGTCAAAAAGTGCACTAAAGCCATTGGTCTCGAGAAACGAACAGATTTTTTTCAAGTGTCTGGCCCTTCGCTTGAGGACTCTACCTCATGGTGCCATATGAGCAATAACTCCTAACATTACTTAACTTTAACTTAAATTTAAATAACACTTAAACATAAAATGGTGAAATAATGGCCGCAATCCTTTATTAAGGGTTAATTTACATACCAAAATTAACCGCCTCCGGACCGCTTAACGCAGGATCGGGTTCCGGAGGCGGCTCTCTCAGGCACAGTAACGCATCGGTGCGTCATCTTGCGAGACGCGAGATTTCCTGTGAACGCGCGGCTGGCTGGCAGGCTGTAGATGCGATTTTTTAAACCCCTAACAGGTATATTAGACGCTGTTTTGATAACAGCGTCTAATATACCTGCTACCTGGTCCTCTGGTGGTTCCTTTTGCTTGGATCGACCACCAGAGGACACAGGCAGCTCTGTAATAAGTAGCACCAAGGAACCACACTACACTACACCCCCCTGTCACTTATTAACCCCTTATTAACCCCTGATAGCCCCATATAGACTCCATGATCACCCCCCTATCATTGATCACCCCCCTCTCATTGATCACCCCCCTGTAAGGCAAAACACGGACACTGCGGATCCGCAAAACACATACGGACGTCTGAAAGGAGCCTTACAGGGGGGTGATCAATGATAGGGTGGTGATCACCCCATATAGGCTCCCTGATCACCCCCCTGTCATTGATCACCCCCCTGTAAGGCTCCATTCAGAATTTTTTGGGGCGCAAGTTAGCGGCACATGTGGTATCGCCGTACTCAGGAGAAGTTGGGCAATGTGTTTTGGGGTGTCTTTTTACATATACCCATGCTGGGTGAGAGAAATATCTCTCTAAAAGACAAACTTTTCCAATTTTTTTTATACAAAGTTGTCATTTGACAGAGATATTTATCTCACCCAGCATGGGCATGTGCAAAAAGACACGCCAAAACACATTGCCCAACTTCTCCTGAGTACGGCGGTACCACATGTGTGACACTTTTTTGCAGCCTAGGTGGGCAAAGGGGCCCACATTCTAAAGAGCACCTTTAGGATTTCACCGGGCATTTTTTACACATTTTGATTTCAAACTACTTCTCACACATTAGGGCCCCTAAAATGCCAGGGCAGTATAACTACCCCACAAGTGACCCCATTTTGGAAAGAAGACACCCCAAGGTATTTTGTGATGGGCATAGTGAGTTCATGGAAGTTTTCATTTTTTGTCACAAGTTAGCGGAATATGAGACTTGGTAAGGAAAAATAAAAATAAAAAATCATCATTTTCCGCTAACTTGTGACAAAAAACTAAAAAGTTCTATGAACTCACTATACCCATTAGCGAATACCTTAGGGTGTCTACCCTCCGAAATGGGGTCATTTGTAGGGTTTTTCTACTGTCTGGACATTGTAGAACCTCAGGAAACATGACAGGTTCTCAGAAAGTCAGAGCTGCTTCAAAAAGCGGATATTCACATTTTTGTACCATAGTTTGTAAACGCTATAACCCAAACCATTTTTTTTTACCCAAACATTTTTTTTATCAAAGACATGTAGAACAATAAATTTTGAGAAATATTGATATAGAAATGTATATTTTTTTTATTTATTTACAAGTGAAAGTGAAAAATTAAATTTTTTTGTAAATTTCGATTAATAGCAAAAAAGGTAAAAATGTCAGCAGCAATAAAATACCACCAAATGAAAGCCCTATTAGTGAGAAGAAAAGGAGGTAAAATTAATTTGGGTGGTAAGTTGCATGACCGAGCAATAAACCGTGAAAATAGTGTAGTGCAGAATTGTAAAATGTGGTCTGGTCGTTAAGGGTGCTTAAGCTAGGGGAGCTGAGGTGGTTAGTGTTGGTTTGCAAGCCATGATAGAAAAGGCCATGGTTTCTAGGGGGGGACATGTTTGTTAATACTCGCATGTCTGATGCTTTGCTGGGGGGACATTCTTGGCAGTACTGGTTTTAATGATTATTTATTAATTTTATTAATTAATTATGAGTTTTAACCACTTCAGCCCCCCTAGCTTAAACACCCTTAATGACCAGACCACTTTTTACAATTCTGCACTACACTACTTTCACCGTTTATTGCTCGGTCATGCAACTTACCACCCAAATGAATTTTACCTCCTTTTCTTCTCACTAATAGAGCTTTCATTTGGTGGTATTTTATTGCTGCTGACATTTTCACTTTTTTTGTTATTAATCAAAATGTAACTGCATTTTTGCAAAAAATTACATTTTTCACTTTCAGTTGTAAAATTTTTCTAAAAAAACGACATCTATGTATAAATTTTTCTCTAAATTTATTGTTCTACATGTATTTGATTAAAAAAAATGTTTGGGTAAAAAAAAATAGTTTGGGTAAAAGTTATAGCGTTTACAAACTATGGTACAAAAATGTGAATTTCCACTTTTTTAAGCAACTCTGACTTTCTGAGCACCTGTCATGTTTCCTGAGGTTCTACAATGTCCAGACAGTAGAAAAACCCCACAAATGTTCCCATTTTGGAAAGTAGACACCCTAAAGTATTCACCGATGGGCATAGTGAGTTCATAGAACTTTTTATTTTTCGTCACAAGTTAGCGGAAAATGATGAATTATTCTTTTTTTTTTTTCCTTACAAAGTTTCATATTCCACTAACTTGTGACAAAAACTAAAAACTTCCATGAACTCACTATGCCCATAATGAAATACCTTGGGGTGTCTTCTTTCCAAAATGGGGTCACTTGTGGGGTAGTTATACTGCCCTGGCATTTTAGGGGCCCAAATGCGTGCGAAGTAGTTTGAAATCAAAATCTGTAAAAAAATGGCCTGTGAAATCCGAAAGGTGCTCTTTGGAATGTGGGCCCCTTTGCCCACCTAGGCTGCAAAAAAGTGTCACACATGTGGTATCGCCGTACTCAGGAGAAGTTGGGGAGTGTGTTTTGGGGTGTCTTTTTACATATACCAATGCTGGGTGAGAGAAACATCTCGGCAAAAGACAACTTTTACCATTTTTTTATACAAAGTTGGCATTTGACCAAGATATTTTTCTCACCCAGCATGGGTATATGTAAAATGACACCCCAAAACACATTCCCCAACTTATCCTGAGTACGGCGATATCACATGTGTGACACTTTTTTGCAGCCTAGATGCGCAAAGGTGCCCAAATTCCTTTTAGGAGGGCATTTTTAGACATTTTAGGGCCCCTAAAATGCCAGGGCAGTATATATACCCCACATGTGACCCCATTTTAGAAAGAAGACACCCCAAGGTATTCAATGAGGGGCATGGCGAGTTCATAGAAATGCATTTTTTTTTTTTGGCACAAGTTAGCGGAAATAGATTTTTTTTTTTCTCACAAAGTCTACCTTTCCACTAACTTGGGACAAAATGTAAATCTTTCATGGACTCAATATGCCCCTCACGGAATACCTTGGGGTGTCTTCTTTCCGAAATGGGGTCACATGTGGGGTATTTCTACTGCCCTGGCATTTTAGGGGCTCTAAAGTGTGAGAAGAAGTCTGGAATATAAATGTCTAAAAAATTTTATGCATTGGGATTCCATGAGGGGTATGGTGAGTTTGTGTGAGATTTTATTTTTGGACACAATTTAGTGGAATATGAGACTTTGTAAGAAAAAAAAAAAAAAAATCAATTTCCTCTAACTTGTGCCAAAAAAATGTCTGAATGGAGCCTTACAGGGGGGTGATCAATATCAGGGAAGTGATCAGGGAGTGTATATGGGGTGATCACCCCCTGTCATTGATCACCCCCCTGTAAGGCTCCATTCACACATCCGTATGTGTTTTGCGGATCCGATCCATGGATGCGTGGATCCGCAAAACACATATGGACCTCTGAATGGAGCCTTACAGGGGGGGTGATCAATGATAGGGAAGTGATCAGGGAGTCTATAAGGGGTGATCACCCCCCTGTCATTGATCACCCCCCTGTAAGGCTCCATTCAGATGTCCGTATGTGTTCTGCGGATCCGATCCATGGATGTGTGGATCCGTAAAACACATACGGACATCTGAATGGAGCCTTACAGGGGGGTGATCAATGACAGGGGGGTGATCAGGGAGTCTACATGGGGTGATCAGGGGTTCATAAGGGGTTAATAAGTGACAGGGGGGGGTGTAGTGTAGTGTAGTGGTGTTTGTTGCTACTTTACTGAGCTACCTGTGTCCTCTGGTGGTCGATCCAAGCAAAAGGGACCACCAGAGGACCAGGTAGCAGGTATATTAGACGCTGTTATCAAAACACCGTCTAATATACCTGTTAGGGGTTAAAAAAAATCGCATCTACAGCCTGCCAGCGAACGATCGCCGCTGCCAGGCTGTAGATCCTGTCTCTTACCTTGCGATCCTGTGAACGCGCGCGCCTGTGTGCGCGTGTTCACAGGAAGTCTCGCCTCTCGCGAAATGACGCACAGATGCGCCCAGGAGGAATGAATCGACCGCCTCCAGGACGCATTCGTGCGTTACCTGGTCCGGAGGCGGTTAATCAATTTACTTACATCATCTCCTAGCAACCATGCGTGAAAATCTCATTGTATCCGCACTTGCTTGCGGATGCTTCCGATTTTCAAACATCCCCATTAATTTCTATGGGGCCTGTGTTGCGAGAAAACCGCTGAATATAGAACATGCTACGATTTTCACACAAAGCACAAGTGATGCGTGAAAATCACTGCTCATCTGCACAGCCCCATTGAAGTGCAATGCGTTATTCATCTCGATATAGCCCTAAAACAAAACTTTCCAATTCGGTGTGTCTAAAACTCCAACCATTCAAACTTGGAAGGCATTTTTCGTTTTTCTAAACTTTTGACTCTCTTCTTGAACTTATTATTCAAACCAAACAGTTCACCCCTCCAAACAAGGCCGGGAATCGTCGCAGTAGAAGTTCGTCACCAGCCTCCCAGCCAATGATCATCGCTGGCAGGCTGGTGACTTTTGAAAAATCAAATCAAAAGCCATTTAACACCCTATATTTATAAATATACAGGGAGTGCAGAATTATTAGGCAAGTTGTATTTTTGAGGATTAATTTTATTATTGAACCCATTGAACCATGTTCTCAATGAACCCAAAAAACTCATTAATATCAAAGCTGAATATTTTTGGAAGTAGTTTTTAGTTTGTTTTTAGTTTTAGCTATTTTAGGGGGATATCTGTGTGTGCAGGTGACTATTACTGTGCATAATTATTAGGCAACTTAACAAAAAACAAATATATACCCATTTCAATTATTTATTTTTACCAGTGAAACCAATATAACATCTCAACATTCACAAATATACATTTCTGACATTCAAAAACAAAACAAAAACAAATCAGTGACCAATATAGCCACCTTTCTTTGCAAGGACACTCAAAAGCCTGCCATCCATGGATTCTGTCAGTGTTTTGATCTGTTCACCATCAACATTGCGTGTAGCAGCAACCACAGCCTCGCAGACACTGTTCGGAGAGGTGTACTATTTTCCCTCCTTGTAAATCTCACATTTGATGATGGACCACAGGTTTTCAATGGGGTTCAGATCAGGTGAACAAGGAGGCCATGTCATTAGATTTTCTTCTTTTATACCCTTTCTTGCCAGCCACGCTGTGGAGTACTTGGACGTGTGTGATGGAGCATTGTCCTGCATGAAAATCATGTTTTTCTTGAAGGATGCAGACTTCTTCCTGTACCACTGCTTGAAGAAGGTGTCTTCCAGAAAATGGCAGTAGGACTGGGAGTTGAGCTTGACTCCATCCTCAACCCGAAAAGGCCCCACAAGCTCATCTTTGATGATACCAGCCCAAACCAGTACTCCACCTCCACCTTGCTGGCGTCTGAGTCGGACTGGAGCTCTCTGCCCTTTACCAATCCAGCCACGGGCCCATCCATCCGGCCCATCAAGACTCACTCTCATTTCATCAGTCCATAAAACCTTAGAAAAATCAGTCTTGAGATATTTCTTGGCCCAGTCTTGACGTTTCAGCTTTTGTGTCTTGTTCAGTGGTGGTCGTCTTTCAGCCTTTCTTACCTTGGCCTTGTCTCTGAGTATTGCACACCTTGTGCTTTTGGGCACTCCAGTGATGTTGCAGCTCTGAAATATGGCCAAACTGGTGGCAAGTGGCATCTTGGCAGCTGCACGCTTGACTTTTCTCAGTTCATGGGCAGTTATTTTGCACCTTGGTTTTTCCACACGCTTCTTGCGACCCTGTTGACTATTTTGAATGAAACGCTTGATTGTTCGATGATCACGCTTCAGAAGCTTTGCAATTTTAAGAGTGCTGCATCCCTCTGCAAGATATCTCACTATTTTTGACTTTTCAGAGCCTGTCAAGTCCTTCTTTTGACCCATTTTGCCAAAGGAAAGGAAGTTGCCTAATAATTATGCACACCTGATATAGGGTGTTGATGTCATTAGACCACACCCCTTCTCATTACAGAGATGCACATTACCTAATATGCTTAATTGGTAGTAGGCTTTCGAGCCTATACAGCTTGGAGTAAGACAACATGCATAAAAAGGGTGATTTGGTCAAAATACTCATTTGCCTAATAATGCTGCACTCCCTGTAATGTGTTAAATGGCTTCTGTGCTCTCTGTTGGGTCCTTTTCATCGGTTGATCCCAGCAGAGAGCACAAATAAACTTTAAGTGCACAAAAGACCACACATTTAGCCCCAGATCACCCTCCATCACCCCAATTAACCCTTTGATCACCCCTGTCAATCACTAGTGAAAGTGAAAAAAGCGATCAGGGTAAACTGTCGTATTTTTTTTTCCAACAGTATTGACGGTTAGGTTTTAGGTTAGTTTAGGCCCCTTTGTTAGGTTTGTATCGCTAATCAGCATTGGTACTTTTATAGTGTAACGGCACCGTTTCCGCAGACAAGGGGTTAAAATCCGTTTAGGCGATATGCCCCTTTCTGAGAGACAGGCACAGCTACCGCAGAACACCAACCTCCCGAACTGGATACAAAATAGCACTCCAAACTGGAACCTCGCAAATAGCTGTCAGCAGGCGAACAGGAAAAGCATTCAGTCGGCTTACACTCCTGGCAATCAGTCTCTAACAGCATACAGGGAATCCCCCCAATAACGAGACAAGGCTCCGTCTTGAGGGTCAGCAGTGATCTCACTGTACTTCAAGTACAGCCTCTTTTATTGATAAAAAAACAAACATAGTACTGCCCACAGAGTTTTGAAATCCAACCAATCAGTAATTCACAACACACAATGTAAATACAGCCACCAATCGTTCCCGCCCCCTAGAGGACCAGAATGGAGACTGCGACACAGAACAGATACAACATATCCCCACAATGCATCATGGTTTCCTCCTCTCCGCCTGGGAGACGACTGAAGACAATCCAATTATCTCTCAGGACAAAGGGGAGATCACCAATACACATGTGGAGACAACAGGACAGGAATCACCACCCAAACACACAATGGCACACCCCCACAGCAAACACAGATATTTAACATATCCCCAGATAGCATAAGTCTGAGTGCATATCATTAGGTGAATGGCACTCAGAATACACGAATACAATAATATAAGCTATCTGGGTGCCCTCACATAACATACAATTTAACCGAACGCATAATAACATAAAATACAATTCTACAGACAGATTTAAGCTGTGCAGCCGGTCTGTTTTCTACTTTAAAGTTACTATGGGCCATAATCCTGAGGCAAGAGGCTTTTAAACAGCCCTCTCCAAAACCCAGTGGCGAGGTTGGTTTCGCCACATATAGTATCTGTAAGTGATCAGAACTGATCACAGTAAGATCTATAAATAGTAATAGTGTTACCTTAGTTCGCCCTCCACCCAAAACGCAGTGTTTGCCCGATCAGGCCTGATCGGTCGCCCACGTGTGAGTTTACCCACACCCGCCCCGCCGCAGTGACAACATTTATTTTATTTTTTTATCACTGCGCAATCACTACACAAGCGCTGCCGCGATAAAAAAAAAACTGTTTTGATATTTTGTATCAATCGCAGCGGCTTCCGTACTTCGGTCGCCTCCCATTTGTAAGACAGGCTTGCTTTTTTCTTGGGTAGTCTCAGGGAATACCCCCTAAATTTAGTTGACCAAATGGCAAGTAAGGGGTATTCTTCTGAAGAGGCCTACAGACTTCTGACCCAGTCGGATGAGGAATGGGAACCCTCATCTGACAAATCCAGCGGGTCAGAATACGAACCTGTAGAAAGCAGTGGCAGTCTGACCCAAAGTTCGTACGATGAGGTTGAGGTCCCTGATACCACCAGGCGTACTGGCCCCATGTTGCTAGACTACAGGTTGCGCAGGATCCGCTTCAAGGGCATCAGAGCGGGGCTGGCGCTGTCAGATTACGTGGTGAGGCATCCTGGACCTAGTACCAGCACTGCCATAGAACATGGTGAAGTGGCGAACACCAGAAGGGCAGTTGAAGCTGGTACGGTGGCACGTGCATTAGTTCCCCCGTCGCAGCCACAGCACTGACAGGCCCGTAGAGCCCCTAGAGTCCCTGAGGTGCTGGCAAACCCTGATTGGCAGCCCCCAACTTCAGCCGCACCAGTAGTTCCCCCTTTCACCACCCAGTCTGGAGTTCGGGTTGAGACAGCTCAGAGCGGATCGGCACTGTTTTTTTTTTAGCTGTTCTTGACTGCGGAGCTCTTGGACTTAGTCGTGGCAGAAACAAACCGGTATGCCACTCAATTTATAGCCACCTACCTGGGAAGCTTTTATGCCCAGTCTTTAAAACTTTTCTGGGCCTTCTCCTCAACATGGGCCTGACAAAAAAGCACGAGTTGCGGTCATATTGGTCTGACAAAACATCTGCATAGACGAGTCTCTGATACATTTTACTGGGCACCTTGGCTTCAAACCATACATTCCAAGCAAGCCACAGGCTATACGCACAAATTTCGAGTCTATGAGGGTATAGATCAGACCCTGGAGCCGGTCGGTTGCCCTGACTACCTGGGGAGCAGTGGGAAGACAAACTGGGACTTGGTGTCACCCTTATTTGGCAAGGGGTACCATCTTTATGTGGACAATTTTTACACAAGTGTACCCCTCTTCAAGCATTTGTTTCTAGAACAGATTGGCTGCCGTGGCACCGCGCGACCCCCAACGGGTTACCCCCTCGTTACCACCCATCTTGCAAGGGGGACGAGGGCTGCCTTGTGTAACGAAGAACTGCTCGCAGTGAAATGGAGAAAAAAGCGTGACGTTTACATGCTCTCCTCCATTCACTCAGACACAACAATACAAATTGAACAAGCAACCAGCGTCATTGAAAAGCCCCTCTGTGTCCACAATTATAATCATGGGAGGGGTGGACTCCAATGACCAAATCTTTGCTCCTTATTTACTTTCCCGCAGGACCAGACGCTGGTATAAGAAGGAGTCTGTATATCTAATTCAATTAGCGATGTAAATAGTTTTGTTCTCTACAGTAAGGCTGGGAGAACACGATCCTTCCTCAAATTTCAGGAAGAGATCATCGAGAACCTCCTGTATCCAGGAGGTTCCGTGGCCCCATCCACCAGTGTAGTGAGCCGTCTACATGAGCGACATTTCCCCAATGTCATTGCTGGTTCCTCAACCCAAGCGTCACCTCGAAAAAGATACCACCAGGCGTACCCGGCCCATGTTGCTAGACCACAGGTTGTGCAGGATCCGCTTCAAAGGCAGCAGAGTGGGGCTGGCGCTGTCAGATTACGTGGTGAGGCATACACCAGCATACACCAACAGAGTTGGGGCTGGAGCAGGAGTGGAATAAGGCGTGACACCCGCTATTTCTGTCCTGACTGCCCTGACCAGCCTGCCCTATGCTTAGGGGAGTGTTTCTGGAAGTACCACACACAGGTACACTTAGTATAGGGATTGCGTTACACAGGACAGGCACACAGAGCTCTTAGGGCCCTTTCACACAAAGCTGCTGCAAACCTCTCCTTTTACCTGGGACAAAGTGCATAATGTACTTCGCCACATCTCTGGGCGATTTGCACTATAAAGGAGAGGTTTGTCCTATAAAGGTTAAAAAAAATAAAAATAATCACAGGTAAGCAAAAAAGTTAATGTTCCAAAAGATCAATAAAGTTTATAAAAGTTAATGTTCTGTTTCAAATGTTATATAAAGTTAATAAATTTATTGCGTTGCAGCCTGTATTTTTTTTTTACCTTCTAGGTGGACCGATCGATCGACCAGCTGCAGCATTGATGTGCCTTCTGACAGAAGCATTGCGCTTCTGTCAGATTACATAAAAGTCGGTGTATGCGGCGCTGCAAGACGAGATTTCTCCTCTGCAGTAAAAAAGATGCGTTTGCCGAGGCTTATGAGCTGAGGGGCGGAGTTCATATGCTTTGGCAAACACTTTGTATATAAAAAAATAAAAATAAATTCCGGCAATGATTTATTCATCCACATTGATTGATGTGAATGGAGAAATTGGGTTTGCCAGGGCATACCGGCTGAGTGGGTTTGGATGTTGGGCGGAGCTCCTATGTCTTGGCAGACGCCTTTCCCCTCGTTTTTTCCTCCACATTGATCGATGCGAATGAAGAAATCCGTGCCGTTCATTTATTTCTTTAAGCCTAGAGGCTGAACGGAAAAAAAAGATCTCATTACCTGTATGCTCAATATAAGGAGAATAGCAGAAACGCCTAATGCTGGCCATACATGTAATGATTGCGGAGACCCTTAAATGCCAGGGCAGTACAACACCCCACAAATGACCCCATTTTGGAAAGAAGACACCCAAAGGTATTCGCTGAGGGGCATATTGAGTCCATGAAAGATTGAACTTTTTGTCCCAATTTAGCGGAAAGGGAGACTTTGTGAGAAAAAGCAAAAATAAATCAATTTCCGCTAACTTGTGCCAAAAAAAAATCTTCTATGAACTTGCCATGCCCCTCACGGAATATCTTGGAGTGTCTTCTTTCAAAAATGGGGTCACATGTGGGGTATTTATACTGCCCTGGCATTTTAGGGGCCCTAAAGCGTGAGAAGAAGTCTGGAATCCAAATGTCTAAAAATGCCCTCCTAAAAAGTACTCTTTGGATTTTGGGCCCCTTTGCGCACCTAGGCTGCAAAAAAGTGTCACACATCTGGTATCGCCGTACTCAGGAGAAGTAGGGCAATGTGTTTTGGGGTGTCTTTTTACATATACCCACGCTGGGTGAGAGAAATATCTCTCTAAAAGACAACTTTTCCCATTTTTTTTATACAAAGTTGTCATTTGACAGAGATATTTCTCTCACCCAGCAAGGGTATATGTAAAAAAAATACACCCCAAAACACATTTCTCTACTTCTCCTGAGTACGGCGATACCACATGTGTGACACTTTTTTGCAGCCAAGATGCGCAAAGGGGCCCAAATTCAAATGAGTATCTTGAGGATTTCACAGGGCATTTTTTACGCTTTTGGATTCCAAACTACTTCTCACACTTAAGGGCCCCTAAAATGCCAGGGCAGTATAAATACCCCACAAGTAACCCCCATTTTGGAAAGAAGACACCCCAAGGTATTCTGTGAGGAGTATGGTGAGTTCATGTAAAATTTTATTTTTTGTCACAAGTGACAAAAAATAAAAACTTCCATGAACTCACTATGCCCTTTAGCGAATACCTTAGAGTGTCTACTTTCCGAAATGGGGTCATTTGTGGGGTGTTTCTACTGTCTGGGCATTGTAGAACCTCAGGAAACATGACAGGTGCTCAGCAAGTCAGAGCTGCTTCAAAATGCGGAAATTCACATTTTTGTACCATAGTTTGTAAACGCTATAACTTTTACCCAAACCTATACACTTATTGCATTTTTTTTATCAAAGACATGTAGAACAATACATTTAGAGAAAAATGTATATAGAAATGTAGTTTTATTTGAAAACTTTTACAACAGAAAATGAAAAATCTCATTTTTTTGCAAACATTTTGGTCAATTTTGATTAATAACAAAAAAAGTAAAAATGTCAGCAGCAATGAAATACCACTAAATGAAAGCTCTATTAGTGAGAAGAAAAGGAGGTAAAATTCATTTGGGTGGTAAGTTGTACGATCGAGCAATAAACTGTGAAATAGTGCAGTGCAGAATTGTAAAAAGTGGACTGGTCATTAAGGGGGTTTAAGCTAGGGGAGCAGAGGTGGTTAATCTAAGTGCTGCAAAATGCTTCAATTAAAGCTTCTACCCCTGGACTATACACTGTAACGGACAGCATACAGTCCAGTAATGCTGGCAAGAGACCAATAAGAGTGGTCCCTTGACGGAGATTGATATGATTGGTTAGTCTGTGCAGACCAACCAATCGAATTGCGACAGTGTAAAAGTGCCTGTTTCAGGCTGTTCTGCATTCTGCAGATGAGAGCCTGAAATCAGACAGTGTGTGCTCCCTGCCCCTGATCTGTTGACCCCATCTGTGTGCACCCCTGAACACCATCAGGATTTTGCCTTCCAAAAACCATATGGCGCTCCTTTCATTCTGCACCCTGCCATGTGTCCTTACATCAGTTTACGACCACATGTGGGGTGTTTCTGTAAACCACAGAATCAGGGTAATAAATAATGAGTTTTGTTTGGCTGATAACCCTCAATGTGTTAAAGAAAAAAATGGATTAAAATGGAAAATCTGCCCAAAAAGTGAAAATTTGAAATTTCATCTGCATTTTCCTTTAATTCTTGTGGAACACCTAAAAGGTTAACAACATTTGTAAAATCAGTTTTGAGTAACTTGAGGGGTGTAGTTTCTGAAATGGGGTCTTTTATGGGGGGTTTCCATTATGTAAGCTCCACAAAGTGACTTCAGAGCTGAACTGGTCCTTAAAAAGTGGGTTTTTGAAATTTTCTTAAATTTTTTAAGAATTGCTTCTAAACTTCTAAGCCTTCTAAAGTCCTAAAAAAAAAAAAAAAAAATGACATTTACAAAATGATGCCAACATAAAGTAGACATATGGGGATTGTCAAGTAATAAATATGTATGAGGTATCACTTTCTGTTTTAAAAGCAGAGAAATGTATAGCTCAGTGGTAGAGCATTTGACTGCAGATCAAGAGGTCCTTGGTTCAAATCCGAGTGCCCCCTTGCAAAGTTTTGACTCAAGAACGAAACTAGTTATTTGTAACCAATTAATCATAGGGAATAAGAAATCACAGAATGTCAGTGCTAAATAAGGTGTCACTATATTAGAAAGTGTATATTTGTGATACTCTTAGAGGTATATCTGAGGAAAGGGATTTAGGAGTAATTATTTCAGAAGACTTAAAGGTGGGAAGACAATGTAATAGAGCAGCACGAAATGCCAGCAGAATGCTTGGATGTATAGGGAGAGGTATAAGCAGTAGAAAGAGTGAAGTGCTTATGCCGCTGTACAGAACACTGGTGAGACCTCACTTGGAGTATTGTGCGCAGTACTGGAGGCCATATCTCCAGAAGGATATAGATACTCTAGAGAGAGTTCAGAGAAGAGCTACTAAACTAGTACATGGATTGCAGGATAAAACTTACCAGGAAAGGTTAAAGGACCTTAATATGTATAGCTTGGAAGAAAGAAGAGACAGAGGGGATATGATAGAAACTTTTAAATACATAAAGGGAATCAACTCGGTAAAGGAGGAGAGCATTTTTAAAAGAAGAAAAACTACCACAAGAGGACACAGTTTTAAATTAGAGGGGCAAAGGTTTAAAAGTAATATAAGGAAGTATTACTTTACTGAGAGAGTAGTGGATGCATGGAATAACCTTCCTGCAAAAGTGGTAGCTGCAAATACAGTGAAGGAGTTTAAGCATGCATGGGATAGGCATAAGGCTATCCTTCATATAAGATAAGACCAGGGACTATTCATATGATTCAGATATATTGGGCAGACTAGATGGGCCAAATGGTTCTTATCTGCCGACACATTCTATGTTTCTATGTTTCAGAATTTTTGGGTAAATTTGGGATTTTTTCATTTATAAAGGTGAAATATATTGACTCAAATTTATGACTGTCATGAAGTACAATGTGTCACGAAAAAACAATCTCAGAATGGTTTGGATAAGTAAAAGCATTCCAAAGTTATTTCCACATAAAGTGACACATGTCAGATTTGCAAAATTAGACGTGATCACGGGGGCATCAATGACCCTTGGTCATGAAAGGGTTAAGTTTCTCAAATCTGATTCCATCTGATTAAGATTTTCTAAAGTTCTAACTTTCTCCAAATCATTCCCCCCAGCATGAATGATCAAAACATTAGGCTGAGTTAGCGACTGTAACTCTCCTCTTAAGATAGGAATGATTTGCCTCCATTTTAATCCTCTAAATCCTGACCAATAAACTGAAGTGAATAAAGAACCAATAGACAAATTTTGAGAATAAATTGTGCTCAGCAGTCCTTCTTTCAGCCCAAAAGACGAAGGAATGACCCAGATTCCACATGATCAATTGCTTTGAACCTAAAAGAAATTAATTTACTTGCAAGAAATTAGGCCGAACATATGATTTGTATCTATTTTACTCCCAACATCCAATTCTTTTAATTATCGCCACATTCAAAGCCAAATTATCAGCGACTGTCGCTTCACCAATGCGAAATGATCGGTACTCAAATTCGATGACAACAGAGACATTTCTTTAATATTTCATTGAATTGATAAACAGATACGCCTAACCTGTCCTCATGATTTAAAAAGGAACCATCATTTGTAGGTCTAATTTCAAGAAATTCCTTTACTGTTTTCACCGCACATAACGCAGATCTGGGTAGGGAAGCTAGTTTAATCCACAAACCTTTAGCTAATTGATCTGTTTTAGACTTCCTAATAAAGATTACTAGCAGGTTACCATTCAATTTCAGATCTTCGACTTTCAGTGGGGCCATAGAGTGCTTATTAGCCCCCAAAACGCGATTAGCCCCAAAATAGGCCAAGACAAACGCTGTTTTAAATAACAATGCTTTGTAAGGAGAAAATGTATAAAACTTCAAAACTGACACAATGTTATCTAATAATTCTAAAGAAATTGGTCTTCTAACATCAGAACGGGTTAAAGATCTCCTGACTCCTATAAGAAACGGTTTAACTATAAACTGATTTGAAAATGACTGATAACCTTCTAACTTAAGGAAAAAGGAAACACCGGAAACCATCTTATGAACGGCTGAATGACCTAATCCATCCCCCAAACAAAGAACATAAAAACTGAAAAAATTAATCCAAATCCAAACTAAAACAAGACATAATCCTGACAGAACAAAAAAGATACAACCTCTTCAATGCTAAGGAATATCTGTTCCAGGTCCACGTTGTCACGGTGCGGTTCACCGTGACGTGGTTTGCCGTGCAGGCTGGCTGCACGCCTTTTGCGTACTGGCTGTGGGTGATTCCGTGTAGATTGGTTGCTTTTGGATGCGTACTGGCTGCGGTATCTAGTGTGAACCTGCCTGTGTGTGTGTGTACCCCCTTTGGCTGTATCGTCTCCCTGTGGGTATGTCAGGTTGGTTGCACTTTTGCGTACTGGCTGTGGTGTTCTGTGCATGCTGGTTGTTAGGGGGCAACGTTCTGTATCGCAGCTTGGTATGCTGTGGTTTCTGATTACTCCTGACCTGATTTGGTACCTCCCTGTTTGGTTCTGATGGGGTTAACCTCCCCTGGTCGGTTCCTGGGTAGGTCCTTTCAGGTGCGCTCGTTAGGCTGCTATTTCTGCATTTGAGCATGGAGTGTTGGGGTTCAGTCTGTCTTTGTCTTGTAGGTGCTTCACCCTTCTGCTCAGTGAGGTCAGTCTTGTGGGTATTTCACCCTTCTGTTCTGTGTAGTCTGCCAGGTTTTGCCCTTTGCTGCTGACTCAAGGGGTCCTACCATCGATACCACGGTGTGTTCCGCCTGGTTCTGTATACTGTCTCGTGCGTATGTCCCAAGGAGGGACCTCTGGGACGTCATACGAGCAGGACAAGCCAAACAGACCAAGGACCACAGAACACATCACTTATTACAAAGGAACCAAGACATGTGAAAATGACTATAACAGAAGACCTCAATGTACTGAAATGGATCAGTGGGTGTGAACCCACTGCGCCACTGACTAGCCCCTGGCAACTGCCCGAACCGCCCAAGCCTATCCTAACCATCTTAAGCTCTAGTGAAGACCAGGTAGCTGCTTAGTTACGCCCCTCCAAAGTATGGCTGGTCAGTGGCGCAGTGCATGTACGTTGATGTTACATGTAGTACATGTGACGTTTTACTGATGGTAAATTTTCAAACCAAACACAACCTTTACCTACAAATCTGGGCACATAAAAACCAAACAAAAAACCGCTACAAATTATTTCCGCCTTTAGTCAGTCTGAAAACAATTCTAGCCAAGGCAACATTCTTTCCAATATCACTGGCGCATTAACTTTTTGAAATGTATGTAATATTATTATTTTTTGGGTTTTCAAAAAGCTTTATTTGTAAAAGCATGTGTACAAGTTAACATAGGTGCAACGGAGAGTGATGACAGTTCTCCGTGCTCCAACATAGTGGTTGACACTTCAAAATCAATATAATGAATGCCATATAGTGCAAACAATGAATACAGTGAAAACAGTGAATACAATGAATACACGATCACAAGGAAGAATAGGACATTACGACAGTTTACTCCTTTAATTAACACTAAAGTACTAAAAGGTATCTTAAGGATCCGAGGAATCCACAGTTCGGGGCTAGCTAAGTTCCAAGAGCTATCACGTTACATTTGTAGGATGTCCTATCCAGATAAGACAGATTTTAACTTTTCCATGAAATACTGTTAGTAGAATAAGCAAGCAGAAAAAAGAGTGGGAAGGTCCAAAATTGGAATTTATCTACTCTTAAGCCCTCTATATGTTTCCCATGGCAGCCAGATGGATCTAAACTTGTGGATGGATCTGCATTCCCAGTACGAAATTTCCTCCAATCTGTAAATTTGATCTACTCTGGAGTGCCATTTCTCGATAAGAGGGACGTCTGGCGACAGCCAGTGAAGTGGTATCAAAAATCTAGCTGCATTGATCAATTGTCTGTAAAGACCAATATTTGGGGTATTAGGGGTTTTAGGGAATAGATTCAGCAGAGCTGTCTCCGGGCTAGGAGCAAAGGAGGACATACAGACTTTGTTGCATAAATCAAATATTTGTGTCCACCAAGCTTTTAAAGGGGGGCAATCCCACCATATATGTATGAAGGAGCCTCTGGAGCTGGAGCACCTCCAACATAAGTCCGAGGCCGATGCTGAGTATAGACGTGTTTTATCCGGGGTTTTATACCACCTGGTTACTACTTTGTAGCAATTTTCTTGGATCCTGATGCATCTAGATGCTCTATGTGGGGAAAGCATTATTTGATCTATTTCCTGTCTGGAAAACGATTTGTTCAGATCTCTTTCCCAGAGTCTAATGAACGCCGGAGTGAATAGAGCTTCAGGCATTGTTATATAGCTGAGAGATTAGTTTGGTCGGGTAATGAGTGCCACTTACGAGGTCTTCTAACCATACCCGTGGGCGCGAGAAATCTGTATAGTTAATATTTTGTTGAATATATGACCTTAGGAAGAGTAGGGGGGAGATGTTTGTATAGGTGTAATTAAGCTTGTTTTTCATGTCTGCAATAGAATAGTGTTGAGAAGCATCCAAGAAGTCTTTTACAGGGGTTGTGGAGTTTTTAAACGAGCCCACCACACTATCTAACATAGCTTTAGGTGCCAAATTTATAATGTCTCCGATTTGTAACATTAGGGAGGGAAATGGAATATAGTGTTGCGAATCTTTAAGACCCTTCCAAACAGAAAGTGTGGCTCTCATTGGAGAGGAAGCAAGTGGGGGTAAAGTTTGAGTAGTTTTATGGTCTAAAAGGAAGGCCCTAAAGGTGCAACCCAATAGAGCTTGTTCCATAGAGACCCAAGATTTGTTTAAAGGTTCCCTCAACCAATCTATCGCTCTGGCTAGAAGGACAGCTTTACCATACAATTCGGGGTCTGGGAGGGAAATACCACCCCATTTTTTCGCTCTGTTCAAAGACTTATAAGATTGTCTAGGTTTTTTCTTAAACCAAATAAATGAGCTAAAAAGAGATCTCATCTTCTTATAGAATGAGGAGGGAACTTGTATTGGGAGGACCTGTTGTAGGTAGGTTAACTTCGGGAGGATCAATGAGGCCAATATGTTTTTCCTCCCAAACCACGAAAGCAACGGCAATTCCAGGTTTTTAATTAGTTTGATCATGTCTGAGAGCAGGGGGTCATAGTTCAGACGAAACCATTGGGAAGGATCAGTACTGATTTTGACTCCTAGATATGTTAGGAAGGGGGCTGACCAGTTAAAAGGGGAAGTTTGGGCTAATTTTTGTTTTGTGGGGGTAGATAGACCTGAGCATATGATAAACGACTTGCTGTGGTTTACTTTAAAATTAGAACAATGCCCGTAATTTTCCAGGTGTTGGTAGATTTTAGGGAGCGCGGTCTTTGGGTTACTGATTATTACAAGCATGTCATCCGCGAAAGCTGCTGTTTTGTGTTCTTGATCTCCAAGAGTTATGCCTTTGATGTCTGAATCCTTTCTAATGGTTAAAAGAAGGGGCTCGAGTAACAATACAAATAGCAAGGGGGACAGGGGACATCCCTGTCTGGTGCCATTTTTAATATTAAAAGGGTGTGAGATAGTATCATTAACTGATATGGAAGCGGAGGCATTGATAAACATGGCATCAATTGCATACATAAAGGCAAGTGGGAAATTTTGAAATGTTAGGACATGTTTCATGAAGGACCAGTTGACTCTATCAAAGGCTTTTTCGGCGTCGGTGCTGAGTAAGGCCACCGGAAGTGATTTCTTATTAGCATAGTGTAAAATATTTAGGACTCTAGTCGTATTGTCCTTACCTTCCCTGCCTTTGACAAAGCCAACCTGGTCCCTATGAATGAGCGAGGGGAGAATTTTCGCTAATCTGTTCGCCAGCAGCTTAGCAAGGAATTTTAAATCAATATTCAGGAGAGAAATGGGCCTAAAGTTGGGGCACTGAGTGTGGTCTTTCCCCTCTTTCGGGATAAGGATAATGTTAGCTTTTGTCATGTCAGATGACAGAGGAATATTCTGAAGGGACGTGTTGTAGATTGGAAGCAAGTGAGGGATCAAGATATCCAGGAAGGCTATGTAGTAAGGGGTTGGAAGTCCATCTGGACCCGGGCTTTTCCCTTTAGGTGACTTCATTATGACCTCAGACAGTTCGTCTTTTGTGAAGGGGGCTTGAAGGGAAGATTTGTCCACCTCTGACAGTTTTGAGAGCAGAAGATCTTTCAAAAAGGCATTGCTTGAATTTTTGTCTAGAGTGGGGTTCGCGGTTTGTTGTGGCGGGTCTAAGTTATATAAGGCTTCATAATAATCCCTAAATTGGGCTGCAATTTTTGAGGGATCGAAGATCCAAGGTCCTGAAGCATCTTTTAATTTATGTACATAGTTGTCTAGTTTTCTTTTCTTAATTCTCTGCATAACAAACTTTGAAGCTTTATCGCCGTGTGCAAATATCTTCTGTTGGGAGTGCAGGTAATATTTAGCCGAGGCTGAATTTAATAGGTTTTTGAGAGAGATTCTATGTTTGTTAAGCTCTTCCAAATGTGAGCTAAGAAGCGAGCTTTTGTGTAACCCCTCTAACCGTTTGATTTATTTGTATAGTGAGTCTATTTGCTTTTCTCTTTTCTTTTTAAGGTAAGAACTCAAGCTTATGCAATGACCCCTAACGAAAGCCTTGTGGGCATCCCAGAGAGTCTGAGGTGAGATATCTTGAGTTTTGTTCAAGGTAAAATATTCCTCTAATAGTTTTTGGAGTCGCTCTTTTGTCTCTGGGGTTCCCAGTAAGGATTCATTCAGTCGCCAAGGTTTATTAAAATTCCTAGGGTGGGGTGCCGACACCGACAGATAGATCGGGGCATGGTCCGACCATAAGAAGGAGCCGACCTCTGCATCAGAACATAACCCCATATGATTTTTAGAAATAAATAGGTAATCTAGGCGTTGGTACGAATTGTGGGCATAAGAATAAAAAGTGTACTCTTTAGAATCCGGGTGTAGTGTTCGCCAGGTGTCTATGAAGTGGGAGTTCCATAGCCTAGTAGTTAAGGAGCTGAGGGCTTTTTGGGAGTGCACTGACTTATGTGAGGAAGAGTCTAACAATGGGTTTATTGCTACATTAAAGTCACCGCCAAGTATGGTAATACCTTCTTGGAAAGGAGTGACTAAGGACAATAATTTTTTAAGCCAGATGGTTTGCTTAAAATTGGGGGCATAGACGTTGATGAAAGTGTAAGATTGAGGACCTATTTTCCCGTTAATCATTAAGTATCTACCGTCGGGGTCTATAATCTGGTCGCTGAATAGGAAGGGGACGTTTTTCTTAAAACCTATGCTTACCCCCTTCGAGTTAGAGGAAGGGGAACCACAGTGATACCAGTGAGGGTATTGAGAAAAAGAGAGATTAGGAAATCTGTTTGTTTTTAAGTGAGTCTCTTGGAGGAAAAGGACATTGGCTCTATCTTTCCTCAACACCCCAAAAATTTGGCGTCTCTTGGAAGGCGAATTAAAGCCATGAACATTATATGACGCTATCCGTAAGTGGTGGTGTGGAGGGAAGCCCGAACCATGGAAATATGTAGGAGATGTCTGGGGTAATGTCTGGAACTTAATGCATGATGTTACTGACCGGAGAGTATTAAGTAAAGACTTGCTTTTGGCATGATGCCGCCTGGCTCTCTCTCGGACTTTTCCTTGCGATCTGAGAACATAGGTAACAAAGTAAGCCATAGATATGACCCAAACAGAACAAAAAACAGGATCATCGATCACCTTGAGGGGGGTAAAAAGGAGTTCACTCATTTAGGGACCTTTCCCTACATGGTATAAAGTATCTGTTGGTTGGGGCAAGTCTCCGAGGAGACAGCCCCCTCCACAGGTACCCGACCTAATAAGGCTAATTAACACAAGAACCCCAGAGAATGAGGCACATATAGAAGCAAGAGAGACGTCATATATATTATACAGTGTAAAGCCCAGTGTCTGATTATAATTCCTGCTGCTAATGACATTTAGAGTTAAGAAGGGGGGGGGGGGATAAAAGAAACAAGTATTCCCACAATAATCTAGGGGGAGACCCATGGGAAGGGGAAAAGAGGGGAGCAGTGTGGGAGGTAGCAGGAGATCTATATGAAATCAAATATACAGTGGAGGAAATAATTATTTGACCCCTCACTGATTTTGTAAGTTTGTCCAATGACAAAGAAATGAAAAGTCTCAGAACAGTATCATTTCAATGGTAGGTTTATTGTAACAGTGGCAGATAGCACATCAAAAGGAAAATCGAAAAAATAACTTTAAATAAAAGATAGCAACTGATTTGCATTTCATTGAGTGAAATAAGTATTTGAACCCTCTAACAAAAAAAGACTTAATACTTGGTGGAAAAACCCTTGTTTGCAAGCACAGAGGTCAAACGTTTCTTGTAATTGATGACCAAGTTTGCGCACATTTTAGGAGGAATGTTGGTCCACTCCTCTTTGCAGATCATCTCTAAATCCCTAAGGTTTCGAGGCTGTCTCTGTGCAACTCTGAGCTTGAGCTCCCTCCATAGGTTTTCGATTGAATTAAGGTCCGGAGACTGACTAGGCCACTCCATGACCTTAATGTGCTTCTTCTTGAGCCACTCCTTTGTTGCCTTTGCTGTATGTTTTGGGTCATTGTCGTGCTGGAACACCCATCCACGACCCATTTTCAGTTTCCTGGCAGAGGGAAGGAGGTTGTCGCTCAGGATTTCACGATACATGGCTCCGTCCATTTTCCCGTTTATGCGAATAAGTTGTCCTGTGCCCTTAGCAGAAAAACACCCCCAAAGCAAAATGTTTCCACCCCCATGCTTGACGGTGGGGACGGTGTTTTGGGGGTCATAGGCAGCATTTTTCTTCCTCCAAACACAGCGAGTTGAGTTAATGCCAAAGAGCTCTATTTTGGTCTCATCAGACCACAGCACCTTCTCCCAGTCACTCTCTGAATCATTCAGGTGTTCATTGGCAAACTTCAGACGGGCCTGCACATGTGCCTTCCTGAGCAGGGGGACCTTGCGAGCCCTGCAGGATTTTAATCCATTGCGGTGTAATGTGTTTCCAATGGTTTTCTTGGTGACTGTGGTCCCTGCTAATTTGAGGTCATTAACTAACTCCTCCCGTGTAGTTCTAGGATGCTTTTTCACCTTTCTCAGAACCATTGACACCCCACGAGGTGAGATCTTGCGTGGAGCCCCAGAGCGAGGTCGATTGATGGTCATTTTGTGCTCCTTCCATTTTCGAACAATCGCACCAACAGTTGTCACCTTCTCTCCCAGCTTCTTGCTAATGGTTTTGTAGCCCATTCCAGCCTTGTGCAGGTCTACAATTTTGTCTCTGACATCCTTGGACAGCTCTTTGGTCTTTCCCATGTTGGAGAGTTTGGAGTCTGCTTGATTGCTTGATTCTGTGGACAGGTGTCTTTTATACAGGTGACTAGTTAAGACAGGTGTCCTTAATGAGGGTGACTAATTGAGTAGAAGTGTCTAACCACTCTGTGGGAGCCAGAACTCTTAATGGTTGGTAGGGGTTCAAATACTTATTTCACTCAATGAAATGCAAATCAGTTGCTATCTTTTATTTAAAGTTATTTTTTCGATTTTCCTTTTGATGTGCTATCTGCCACTGTTACAATAAACCTACCATTGAAATGATACTGTTCTGAGACTTTTCATTTCTTTGTCATTGGACAAACTTACAAAATCAGTGAGGGGTCAAATAATTATTTCCTCCACTGTAGGTATTGAACTCATAAACCATGGTACTGAGCATACTGAAGAAACTAAAGAAATATAAGGGCCTGTATAAGCATATTGTAACGATCGGCAGGGTGGTTCCATCTGCAGCACAGCGACTCCTCCCACTGGGCGGAGCTACCCCATATAAGCCCCGTGGCAGCTATGCACAGTGTTCCACTAATTTGGAGTGTGCGCCTGTGCATACTGCTACTGAAGCTCTCCCCACTGACATTGGATCCGGACTTCAGAACACCTGGGAACCTACTCCAAGACTCCGCTAACCTCCCATGGCAATCCGGGACGCTACCTAAGGATTCTACCAAACTGCAAGTAGAGCTATTTAGTGGCTGACTCTAATCTGGACTACCATTACCTTACATCAGTGGCGATAATATTCAAGGCACTCTGTTATCTGTGTAATGCTTGCAAGGGAGGCGTGTGCAGTCCAAAATATGACTCATGGACTATAACTGTTGCCTGCACCATATGTATAACTGCATCCACCTACAGGGCGTATAGAGATAGCCGTTAATAATATAATCAGAGCAGGGAGCAGGTGTATGATGTTAGGGTCCCTAACTCTCCGCTCAGTAGTTTGAGAGAGCCGCCTGGGAATCCGTTACTGAACCTGATCTAACCTCACCTTCCTTCTTGATCTTGTGCACTAGTTAATGCAACACGTTTCCGCAGTTGAGATCCTCGCAAAACAGTTCGGCGCCTTACATATTAGTGGAACCTCGTGTTGATGCTTGTAAGTCTGGTGAGCGGTTTTGTAGTCGCAGAGTAATTCTTGATGAATTTCCTGTAGAAATTAGCGAACCCCAAAAACCTTTGGAGTGCCTTCCTGGATTTTGGAGTGGGCCAATTTTGTATACATTCAATTTTTGTCTGGTCCATCTGAATCCCCTCGGGGGAGATGATGTAACCCAGGAACGGTAGTGTAGTCGTATCAAATACGCATTTCTCGAATTTTGCGTACAGGCAATGGGCTCTCAAACGTGCTAATACCCAACGCACATGTCTTCTATGGTCTTGGATGTTGTCTGAATAGACCAATATGTCATCGAGGTAGACAATGACACAAACGTCCAGTAGGTCTCGAAAAATATCATTTATAAAATTTTGGAATGTTGCAGGTGCATTGCACAGTCCGAACGGCATCACTTGGTACTCGAAGAGTCCGTAACGGGTTCGGAAAGCGGTTTTCCACTCGTCTCCTTTTCTGATCCTTATCAAGTTATAAGCTCCTCTAAGGTCTAGTTTGGTGTAGACAGTAGCAGTGCTGAGGCGTTCAATCAGTTCATTAATGAGAGGTAGTGGGTACCTGTTCTTTACCGTCACTTTATTTAGGGCTCTATAGTCGATGATAGGACGAAGGCTGGAATCCTTGTTCCGAACAAAGAACATTCCCGATCCTGCGGGTGAAGTAGAGGGCCTAATGAATCCCTTCTTCAGATTTTCCTCTAGATACTGTTTGAGGTGGTCTAGCTCAGGTTTCGCCAATGGATAGATTCTCCCCGTAGGTATTTCACTTCCTGGAAGTAGATCTATGGGACAGTCGTATGTCCTGTGAGGCGGAAGCATCTCCGCATTCTTTGAACTGAACACGTCGGCGAAGTCCAGGTAGTGGTCTGGTATCTGGGTGCCGCCAACCAGTAATATGGAATTTGTAGGATAACAGGTTTCCTGGCAATACCCCGAATCTAACGCTACCCTCCCTTGATCCCATAGTAGTGTTGGTCTATGTAGTTTTAACCAAGGTAGTCCTAGTATGATAGGGAATAAAGGGGAGGGTATAATGTCGAAGGACATAAATTCGGTGTGGTTGTTTTCACACGTCACCAGTATCCGGTAGGGTTTTTCTCCCGGACCCTCAATCCGGCCGAGGTTAACTACCCCATAGGGGAAAAGGAACTTCTGGCAATAAAAAACGCCTTGGAAAATTGGAGACATATATTAGAAGGCTCGACACACCCAATCACCATATACTCAGACCACCGCAACCTCCAATACCTAAAGACCGGTAAAACATTATCCTCTCGCCAAGTGAGATGGAGTTTCTTCTTCGACCGCTTCGATTTCCAAATCACATACAGACCCGGCTCAAAAAACGGAAAGGCAGACGCGCTATCTCGTTTGAATGATCCCCATCCAGGGGCAGAATTCCCTTCGTGGGTAATTCCACCCAAAAAAATTATCGCCACTGTAGCTCTACGACAAAGGCTCAAGGACTGTTTAACCCTAAATGAAAACGATCTACCTCCAGGACTCCGTAGGGATGATGAAGGGTTCTGTTATAAGGGAAATCATCTATACATACCACCAAACGTTACAACACAAGTAATTCAACTATGCCATGATACTCCCCTGTCGGGTCATCCGGGCATCTCCAAAACCATGGAGTTAGTCCGCAGATATTACTGGTGGCCCAACATGTTACAGGAAATTGAGGACTACGTCGCCTCATGTGAGATTTGTGCCACCTGCAAACATGATCATAAGCAACCTTACGGCCTACTAATGAATCTCCCGATACCCTCCAGACCCTGGGAGTGGGTTTCACTGGATTTTATAGTTGACCTTCCTCCTTCACATGGTCATAATACCGTACTTGTTGTTGTTGATCTACTAACAAAAATGGCACATTTTGTGGCCCTGAAAAAATTACCATCTTCGAAGGAGACTGCTGAGGTTTTTGTGACTAACATCGTCCGTCTACATGGAGTGCCTACTAAACTCATATCGGACAGAGGCTCACAATTTATCTCCAAGTTCTGGAAGGCTCTTTGTGCGAGACTCCAGATAGACCACCGGATGTCCAGTGCATACCACCCGCAGACAAACGGACAAACTGAGAGAGTAAACCAATGCCTCGAGCAATACCTTCGCTGTCATTGCTCATATCTCCAGGACGACTGGGAGCGCCTGCTCCCTCTTGCGGAATTCTCCTATAACAATTCCAAAAGTGCCTCCACTCTTCACTCTCCATTCTTCTCGAACTACGGTTTTCACCCTTCTCCTATCACTCCGATGAGTATCCCTACTAACGTACCAGCTACTGAAGATTACATCTCCACATTACAGAAGACCCTCAAGGAGCTTAAAGAAAACCTTATCCGAGCTAGAGATCGACAAAAAATGTATTATGATCGACGCAGAAGGCCGAGTCCCCCTTATCAAGCAGGGGACTCCGTCTGGCTCTCCACCAAAAACCTCCGCTTGGGTACTCCCTCTAAAAAATTGGGGAAACAGTTCCTGGGACCATTCCGTATCGAGAAGGTCGTCAACCCCAACACGATGAAACTTATTCTACCTCCTCGTTTTCAGGTACACCCCACCTTTCACGTATCTTTGCTGAAGCCTTTTCGTCCTAACCCTTTCCCGGGCAGGAACCCTGCCCCGTCACCTCCGGTCATTGTCCAAGGTGATGAAGAGTTCGAGGTTGAGGAGCTCTTGGATTCCAGAAGGAGGAGGGGGAGACTCCAGTACCTCATACGATGGAAGGGTTATGGTCCCCAAGATGATTCCTGGGAGGAGGCCGATGATGTCCACGCTCCAAAATTGCAAAGGGAGTTTCACCGAAGGTTCCCCGACCGGCCCTCCCCTTCTAGGGTACCCCGGAGGGGTTCCCTTGGGAGGGGGGTACTGTAACGATCGGCAGGGTGGTTCCATCTGCAGCACAGCGACTCCTCCCACTGGGCGGAGCTACCCCATATAAGCCCCGTGGCAGCTATGCACAGTGTTCCACTAATTTGGAGTGTGCGCCTGTGCATACTGCTACTGAAGCTCTCCCCACTGACATTGGATCCGGACTTCAGAACACCTGGGAACCTACTCCAAGACTCCGCTAACCTCCCATGGCAATCCGGGACGCTACCTAAGGATTCTACCAAACTGCAAGTAGAGCTATTTAGTGGCTGACTCTAATCTGGACTACCATTACCTTACATCAGTGGCGATAATATTCAAGGCACTCTGTTATCTGTGTAATGCTTGCAAGGGAGGCGTGTGCAGTCCAAAATATGACTCATGGACTATAACTGTTGCCTGCACCATATGTATAACTGCATCCACCTACAGGGCGTATAGAGATAGCCGTTAATAATATAATCAGAGCAGGGAGCAGGTGTATGATGTTAGGGTCCCTAACTCTCCGCTCAGTAGTTTGAGAGAGCCGCCTGGGAATCCGTTACTGAACCTGATCTAACCTCACCTTCCTTCTTGATCTTGTGCACTAGTTAATGCAACACGTTTCCGCAGTTGAGATCCTCGCAAAACAGTTTGGCGCCTTACACATATGAAATCTAATTCAGATTATTAGCCTTAAACTTGGAATAATAATTAGCCTGAATAACTATTGCTAACAGTGCATTAGAATACAGCTGCAGCAGAACATGTAACATGAAATACCAAAAGATTACTACCAGTCTCTTGGTCGACAGGTGTAACTGAATGGAGCTGGAATCGTGGATAATACTTGTGTAGCGGGTGGCTTCCTAATCAGAAGTAGTCCGCATTAATCCTTCTGGGAGTTAGGGGAGAGTTCTTCCTCTTCAGACGCTGTGCTTTGGGGGTTCTTCTGGTCTCGAATGGGGCAGAATACTGGAACTTAGTTAGCGCTGCCAGGTCTTGTAAGCTGTCCCAGTTTTCTATCTTCAGAGGCTGGATCTACAAGCTCTCGAACAGCGGGGACAGGTCGGCATGCGAATGAATATTGTATCTGCGACCTTCTATGGCGAAGGAAAGGCCAAACGGGAATGACCAGCTGTAAGGCACTTTTTGCCCTCTGAGCCAGTCAGTCAAAGGCTTGAGGATTTTCCGTTTCTTCAATGTCACTGGTGCCAAATCTTGATATATGTTGATATTAGCTCCGTTATATTTAATTTCAGCGGCGTTGCGAGATTTATAGAGGATCGCCTCTTTATCCTGAAAGTTCAAGAAACGGCAGATTATATCTCTCGGTGGGTCCGCAGCATTGGGTTGGGGTCTCAGGGCTCTATGGGCCCTTTCAAGGGTGATTTGCGCTGGACAGTCCGGACCTAAGAGGTCAGAGCATATAGCTAGAACCGCAGCTGGTATTTCAGAAGCCGAAACAGCCTCCGGGACTCCACGGAACCAGAGGTTGTTCCTCCGAGCACGGTTTTCCTGATCTTCCAGTGCAGTATGGATCGCATTCATGTGGTCCTGGCACTTCTTGAAGTTCTCTGTGGCCGCCATCTGCCACTCTTGCATGGAGGTTTGGGCTGTTTCTAGTATCTCCACTCTGCCTCCAATGTGTCTCATTTCTTGTCTGAGGGAGGCTAGTTCGTGGGCGACCGGTTCCAGGGCTTTCGCTAGAGTCTTTTTCAGGAACTTCCTGGAAATCGGTAAGCTTTGTGAGCCTTTAACTTCCTCACTATCGCTATCAGCCTCAGATACCTCGTGATCGCTGGTGGCAGTCTCCTCATGTACTGCGGGCGCCATCTTGGTTTCTCTTGCGGCGCAGACCGCCGCTGCTTTTTTTATAAATTTGTCCATGTCACCTTCTCCTTTTGATGACGGGTTGCTTCCCCAAGCTTGGGGTTCCCGATTTTGACCATAGTTCGTCGGGTATGCTAAAGTAAGCTATGTAGGGAGCGACTCGGTGTGACGGAGCTCAAACGCTAGCGACCATTCTCTTCCGGCGCTAGCTCCGCCCCCCTTCGAAATGTATGTAATATTTTGACCTTGCAATGAAGATTGGTTTAATCTCTTGATGCATCGAAAATTAGGATGCAAACCCGCACAAAACGAACACTCGTGGCGGTATCTACAATTAACCAACCATTTACAGGCCAATTCATTGTATGCAAAGCATACTCCTTTTTTAAAATTAGGACCAGAGGCTAACAAATTATTTGGCTTAGCTTGGAAACCCGATCTCTGAGGTAACATCAAGCTAAGCCAAAGTCCCACAGCCTTGGATCCCCATTTCATATAGCCAACGTTTCATCATATACAAACCATGCAAAACCACCGAAATTACAATAAGCCTCTAAGATTGAATCCATATGCTGGAACAGACCGAAAATGTGAATGCTTAGCACATAAAACTGAGGAGTATATGAAAAAGGCCTGCATCCAATTATTAAAACTGCATTGTAGACCTCTTTCTATCCTCATCCTTCTCTTCACATTTTTTTTAACTTTTAACCGCCTCCGGACCGCCTAACTCAGCATTGCGGTCCGGAGGCGGTCAAATTCATTCCTCCTAGACGCATCCGTGCATCATCTTGCGAGACGCTCCGCCCCCCTTCGAAATGTATGTAATATTTTGACCTTGCAATGAAGATTGGTTTAATCTCTTGATGCATCGAAAATTAGGATGCAAACCCGCACAAAACGAACACTCGTGGCGGTATCTACAATTAACCAACCATTTACAGGCCAATTCATTGTATGCAAAGCATACTCCTTTTTTAAAATTAGGACCAGAGGCTAACAAATTATTTGGCTTAGCTTGGAAACCCGATCTCTGAGGTAACATCAAGCTAAGCCAAAGTCCCACAGCCTTGGATCCCCATTTCATATAGCCAACGTTTCATCATATACAAACCATGCAAAACCACCGAAATTACAATAAGCCTCTAAGATTGAATCCATATGCTGGAACAGACCGAAAATGTGAATGCTTAGCACATAAAACTGAGGAGTATATGAAAAAGGCCTGCATCCAATTATTAAAACTGCATTGTAGACCTCTTTCTATCCTCATCCTTCTCTTCACATTTCTTTTAACTTTTAACCACCTCCGGACCGCCTAACTCAGGATTGCGGTCCGGAGGCGGTCAAATTCATTCCTCCTAGACGCATCCGTGCATCATCTTGCGAGACACAAGATGACGTGCATAGCCGGCCCACGCATGCGCATTGCGGGCCGGCAAAAGTCGCAGCAAAAGTTCGTCACCAGCCTGCCAGCCAATGATCATTTCTGGCAGGCTTGTGATTTTCAAAAAAACAAATCATTTATAAATATAATGTGTTAAATGGCTTCTGTGCTCCTCTGCTGGTATTTTCGTTGGTTGGTCCCAGCAGAGTAGCACAGATCACTGTAAGTGCACAAACACCACACACTTAGCCCCAGATCACCCCCCCCCCCCCATCACCCCAATTAAGGGCTCTTTCACACCTGCGTTCTTTTCTTCCGGCATAGAGTTCCGTCGTCAGGGCTCTATGCCGGAAGAATCCTGATCAGTTTTATCCTAATGCATTCTGAATGGAGTGAAATCCGTTCAGGATGCATCAGGATGTCTTCAGTTCAGGACCGGAACGTTTTTTGACCAGAGAAAATACTGCAGCATGCTGCGCTTTTTGTTCCGGCCAAAAATCCTGAACACTTGCCGCAAGGCCGGATCCGGAATTAATGCCCATTGAAAGGCATTGATCCGGATCCGGCCTTAAGCTAAACGTTGTTTCGGCGCATTGCCGGATCCGACATTTAGCTTTTTCTGAATGGTTACCATGGCTGCCGGGACGCTAAAGTCCTGGCAGCCATGGTAAAGTGTAGTGGGGAGCTGGGGAGCAGTATACTTACCGTCCGTGCGGCTCCCGGGGCGCTCCAGAGTGACGTCAGGGCGCCCCAGGTGCATGGATGACGTGATTGCATGGCACGCCATCCATGCGCATGGGTCTCTCTGACGTCATTCTGAAGCGCCCCGGGAGCCGCACGGACTGTAAGTATACCACTCCCCCGCTCCCCACTACTACTATGGCAACCCGTCCTGGCTGCCATAGTAACACTGAACGCATTTTGAAGATGGATCCGTCTTCAAATGCTTTCAGTTCACTTGCATTTTTCCAGATCCGGCGTGTAATTCCGGCAAGTGGAGTACACGCCGGATCCGGACAACACAAGTGTGAAAGAGCCCTAACCCCTTGATCACCCCTGTCAATCACTAGTGAATGAGAAAAAAGTGATCAGTGTAAACTTTCACTTTTTTTCCCCACTATTATTGACGGTTAGGTTTTAGGATAGTTTAGGCCCCTTTGTTAGGTAGTTAGCGTCGGTTAGCGCCCAGCCCACCGCACCGCAGTCACTGATTCGCTGATTAGCGTATCGCTAATTAGCATTGGTACTTTTATAGTATCTGTAAGTGATCAGAACTGATCACAGTCAGATCTATAATAGTATTAGTGTCACCTTAGCTCGCCCTCCACCCAAAACGCAGTGTTTGCCCGCGGCAGTGACAAAATTATTATTTTTTTCTAATCACTGCATAATCACTTTACACGCGCTGCAGCGATAAAAAAAAACTGTTTTGATATTTTTTATCAATCGCAGCGGCTTCCGGTACTTTTCTAGCCTCCCATTTGTAAGACAGGCATGCTTTTTTTCTTGGGTAGTCTCAGGGAATATCCCCTAAATTTAGTTGACCAAATGGCAAATAAGTGGTATTCTTATAAAAAGGCCTACAGGCTTCTGACCCAGTCAGATAAGGAATGGGAACCCTCATCTGACGAATCCAGCGGGTCAGAATACGAACCTGTAGAAAGCAGTGGCAGTCTGACCCAAAGTTCGGACGATGAGGTTGAGGTCCCTGATACCACCAGGCGTACCCGGCCCTGTGTTGCTAGACCACAGGTTGCGCAGGATCCGCTTCAAGGGCAGCAGAGTGGGGCTGGCGCTGTCGGATTACGCGGTGAGTCATACACCAGCAGCGCAGCCCATCCTGGACCTAGTACCAGCACTGCCATACAACATGGTGAAGTGGCGAGCACCAGAAGGGCAGTTGAAGCTGGTACGGTGGCACGTGCAGTAGGTCCCCCGTCGCATCCACCGCACAGACAGGGCCATAGAGCCCCTAGAGTCCCTAAGGTGCTGGCAAACCCTGATTGGCAGCCCCCAACTTCAGCCGCACAAGTAGTTCCCCCTGTCACCGCCCAGTCTGGAGTTTGGGTTGAGACAGCTCAGATCAGATCGGCACTGTTCTTTTTTGAGCTGTTCTTGACTGCGGAGCTCTTGGACTTAGTCGTGGCAGAAACAAATCAGTATGCCACTCAATTTATAGCTGCCAACCCAGGAAGCTTTTATGCCCAGTCTTTCCGGTGGAAACCCGTCTAAGTTTCCGAATGTAAAACTTTTCTGGGCCTCCTCCTCAACATGGGCCTGACAAAAGAGCATGAATTTCGGTCATATTGGTCCATGAACCCAATTCATCGCATGCCCATGTTCTCTGCTGCCATGTCCAGGACACGATTTGAGACCATCCTGCGTTTCCTGCACTTTAGTGACAACAGCACCTCTCGTCCCAGAGGCCACCCAGCTTTTGACCGGCTCCACAAAATTCGGCCCCTCGAAGACCACCTTAACACCAAATTTGCAGATTTGTATACCCCTGAGCAAAACATCTGCATAGACAAGTCCCTTATACATTTTACCGGGCGCCTTGGCTTCAAACAATACATCCCAAGCAAGCGCGCCCAGTATGGGGTCAAATTGTATAAGCTCTGTGAAAGGGCCACAGGCTATACGCATAAATTTTGTGTCTATGAGGGTAAAGATCAGACCCTGGAGCTGGTCGGTTGCCCTGACTACCTGAGGAGCAGTGGGAAGACAGTCTGGGACTTGGTGTCACCCTTATTTGGCAAGGGGAACCATCTTTATATGGACAATTTCTACACAAGTGTGCCCCTCTTCAGGCATTTGTTTGTAGAACATTTTGGCTGCTGTAGCACCGCGCGACCTAGTCGCCGTGGCTTCTCCCAACGGCTCGTTACCACCCGTCTTGCAAGGGGGGAGAAGGCTGCCTTGTGTAATGAAGAACTGCTTGCGGTGAAATGGAGAGACAAGCGTGGCGTTTACATGCTCTCCTCCATTCACGCAGACACGACAATACAAATTGAACGAGCAACCAGTGTCATTGAAAAGCCCCTCTCGGTCCACGACTATAATTTGCTCATGGGAGGGGTGGACTTCAATGACCAGATGTTGGCTCCTTATTTAGTGTCCAGACCAGACGCTGGTATAAGAAGGTGTCTGTATATTTAATTCAATTGGCGATGTACAATAGTTTTGTTCTCTACAGTAAGGCTGGGAGAACAGGATCCTTCCTCAAATTTCAGGAAGAGATCATCGAGAACCTCCTGTATCCAGGAGGTTCCGTGGCCCCATCCACCAGTGTAGTGAGCCGTCTACATGAGCGACATTTCCCCAATGTCGTTGTTGGTACCTCAACCCAAGTGCCACCCCGAAAAAAATGTTGTGTCTGTAGCAGGAGTGGAATAAGGCGTGACACCCGTTATTTCTGTCCTGACTGCCCTGACCACCCTGCCCTATGCTTAGGGGAGTGTTTCCGGAAGTACCACACACAGGTACACTATTAGCATAGGGCTTGCGTCACACAGGACAGGCACACAGGGCTCCTAGGGCCCTTTCACACCTGGGACAAAGTGCACCTCTCTGGGCGATTTACCTATAAAGGTAAAAAAATCAAAACCCAAAAAAAATCACCGGTAAGCAGAAAAGTTAATGTTCTGTTCCAAAAGTTCAATAAAGTTTATAAAGTTAATGTTCTGGTTTTTTTTTACCTTCTAGGTGGACCTAGATGAACCAGCTGCAGCACTGATGTGCCTTCAGACAGAAGCATTGTGCTGCTGTCAGATTACACAAAAGTCGGTGTATGCGGCGCTGCAAGACGAGATTTCTTCACTGCAGTAAAAAAGATACGTTTGGCGAGGCTTATGAGCTGAGGGGCGGTGTTCATATGCTTTGGTAAACACTTTGTATATAAAAAATATAAAAAAAATCCCTGCAATGATTTATTCATCCACATCGATTGATGTGAATAGAGAAATCGGGTTTGCCAGGGCATACGAGCTGAGTGGGTTTGGATGTTGGGCCGAGCTCCTATGTCCTGGCAGACGCCTTTCCCCTCCTTTTTTTTTTGGGCAAATATTTTTTCATCAACATTGATCGATGCGAATGAAGAAATCTGTGCCGTTCATTTTTTCTTTCAGCCCAAAGGCTGAACGGAAAAAAAAATCTCATTACCTGTATGCTCAATATAAGGAGAATAGCAGAAACGCCTAATGCTGGCCATACTTGTAATGATTGCGGAGACCCTCAAATGCCAGGGCAGTACAAACACCCCACAAATGACCTTATTTTGGAAAGAAGACACCCCAAGGTATTTGCTGAGGGGCATATTGAGTCCATGAAAGATTCAACTTTTTGTCCCAATTTAGCGGAAAGGGAGACTTTGTGAGAAAAAATAAAAAAAATCTATTTCTGCTAACTTGTGCCAAAAAAAATTATCTTCTATGAACTCGCCATGCCCCTCATGGAATACCTTGGGGTGTCTTCTTTCCAAAATGGAGTCACATGTGGGGTATTTATACTGCCCTGGCATTTTAGGGGCCCTAAAGTGTGAGAAGAAGTCTGGAATCCAAATGTCAAAAAATGCCCTCCTAAAAGGAATTTGGGCCCCTTTGCGCACCTAGGCTGCAAAAAGTGTAACATATGTAGTATCGCCGTACTCAGGAGAAGTTGGGCAATGTGTTTCGGGGTGTCTTTTTACATATATCCATGCTGGGTGAGAGAAATATCTCTCTAAAATGACAACTTTGTATAAAAAAAGGGAAAAGTTGACTTTTAGAGAGATATTTCTCTCACCCAGAATGGGTATATGTAAAAATACACCCCAAAACACATTGCCCTACTTCTTCTGAGTGCGGCAATACCACATGTGTGACACTTTTTTGCAGCCTAGGTGGGCAAAGGGGCCCAAATTCTAAAGAGCACCTTTAGGATTTTACAGGGCATTTTTTACACATTTGGATTTCAAACTACTTCTCACACATTAGGGCCCCTAAAATGCCAGGGCAGTATAAATACCCCACAAATGACCCTATTTTGGAAAGAGGATACCACAAGGTATTTTGTGATGGGCATAGTGAGTTCATGGAAGTTTTTATTTTTTGTCACAAGTTAGTGGAATATGAAACTTTGTAAGAAAAAAAAAATCATAATTTTCCGCTAACTTGTGACAAAAAATAAAAACTTCTATGAACTCACTATGCTGATCAGCGAATACCTTAGGCTGTCTACTTTCGGAAATGCGGTCATTTGTGGGGTTTTTCCATTGTAGAACCTCAGGAAACATGACAGGTGCCCAGAAAGTAAGAGCTGCTTCAAAATGCGGAAATTCTAATTTTTGGACCATAGTTTGTAAACGCTATAACTTTTGCGCAAACCAATAAATATACACTTATTGCATTTTTTTTATCAAAGACATGTATAACAATACATTTAGAGAAATGTAGTTTTATTTGAAAAATTTTACAACTTAAAGTGAAAAATGTCATTTTTTTGCCAAAAAATCAGTAAATTTTGATTAATAGCAAAAAAAGTTAAAATGTCAGCAGCAATGAAATACCACCAAATGAAAGCTCTATTAGTGAGAAGAAAATGAGGTAAAATTCATTTGGGTGGTAAGTTGCATGAATCGTGAAAGTAGTGTAGTGCAGAATTGTAAAAAGTGGTCTGGTCATTAAAGGGGTTTATGCTAGGGGAGCTGAGGTGTTTAACTGTTTCTTTGATGGAAGGAAGTAAAGACAAAATATCTAAATACTCCATCCTACAATTTTTTTACTTCATTGACTGAGATAAATGAAACCCCAAAGGAGAGCCTTCACAAGTCTTGGCTTCCTTAAAGCAGGTCTCAGATACCCCAGTCCCTAAATCTGATATGATCCTATATTGCAAATTATCAGCCAATGCAGCAGCTGGAAAATCGCACCACGCTGCTGCAGGCTGATTATCTTGACTGTGCCTTGAAGCTGTAGCCCAGTCAGACAAAAGTTTAGCCAAGCTCATTAGCAGGCTATTATTATTAACACCTACGTTGGTGAACAAAGCATTGCCATGTCCACGTGTCCTCTCACCTAGGTCCTGGGCCGGATCCTGGGGGGGGCTGTTATGGAAGCTGGCTGCGGAGATCTACTCAACACCCTAGATTGCGATGCAGCCTGTCCACTTCTTCTGGATGTCTCTTCAGCCGGGGAGTAGGATCTCCTCAGCCTCTTGGTCTTCCTGGATGCCCGGCTGGGTTCTTCCACACTGTGTGGAGTGCTCGCTGATGATGTCAACGTCGCTCCGTCTGTGACATCATTCCATTGTGCAATGTCCTGTGGTCTGCCTCCTCACATGTCGCAGACGTGCCTTCAGCTAGACAGCGCCGAGGGACAATCCTTGCCTCCTCTTGACTCGGCACGCAGGATCAGCTATTTCAAGAGGTCCTCCACCCCGATCCGCAAGTGAGTATCTTCTTCTCCGTTCTGCAGGCTCTGCTCTCCGGATCTTCTCCTAAAGCCATCGGCCTCAAACTTCGGCTCTTTCGCCCTCTGCCTCTTCCCGCTGGTCCTTACCGCTTCTCCACCGCCACTAGGAGCTTCAGCGCCACTTCAGCGCACTGTCACTGATCCTACTTCTGCCCAAGGATGCCGGCACAGCTAAGGATAGCTCTTTTACAGCTACGCCGGTAATCCTCTGGGTCTTCACACAACGTCCTCTTCTTCCAGAGTTCACAGACGGACAAGCTACAGACCTCATGACTGCCTGTATAAATACCCGAATTTCCTGCCACTGCAGCTTGAATGACCAATCGCTGATGGGCAGAAAACAGGTACCCAGCAACAGGTAAGCAACCAGGGAACCAATTACAGCCTCTCATTAAGATTCACCTCAGACAAGCTGTAGAATAATTAAAAACAGGGAAAAAAGGAGGGAAAAAGAGGGGAAAGAGAAGGAAATAACATACAATACAATCCCCAATATGCTCAATGTCACCATAGTGGTGACTCTGGCATACACGTACGTGCCCACTAACAATACTGAACATGTCTTTATCTACTCCAAAGTCACCTCCTCTGCTAAAGCCCAACTGCTAAAAAAGGCTTCCTTTCGGTCAGAATTTCTTAATAGGGCTGATCTTACCACAACTGTTTTTAAAAAAACGTGTTATATTCCTTGCATCATTAATTCACCTCTTCTATTGACAAAATTGTTCAGCCACTGCAGGCTAATGATGATCTAGAAGTTTGCACCGACCACATGGACACTAAAATAGGAGCATATGTTGAGGCCCATAACGACACGCTATGTCCTACCATAGATTCCTCCAACCAATCCCAAGCACTCTCCCCTCTAAGCGGTACGGTACATCTGCAGGAATTATTTGATGCCTGGCGGTGTCTACATGGCACTTATTGCAACTATATGTTTTTCTCTTCCTTGACATGGGCGGATTGGCCATAGACCCTACAGGAAAATTTCCCAGTGGGCCGGTGCCCAAGGTGCCGCCCAAGCTCTCCTCTCTGCTGCTGGCCAGGTACATAATGAGCTGTCAGTGGTAATTAACACTGTGAGAATGAGAAACTTATGTGCCCAGACAGCGACCACATGATCTCTGAATTCAACTGCTGTGCTGTGGACTGTATTCTCCACGATCAAATGTCTGAGGTATGATTTTATTTTTTTACTGCCATTTCAGGAAAATTGATTTGTTACCATGAAATGTCAAGAAATTCGTATTCGTGGGAAATTTAATTTTTCCGGAAATTCTGATCGAATTCCAGTTCACTCAACACTACTTGAGACCATCAACAAAATAGTCGTTTCAGCTGCAGATACTGAAAGACTTACAGAACTTAAAGAGGACCTTTCACCACTCCTGACATGTCTGTTTTAATAGCTTCATTCCTGTATTATTTCTACTAGAAGTTACGAGTGAATTGCTATAAGCCTTCAGTAAGGGTGCAGAGGGGTGTTACCATTTTGGGGGGGGGGTGTCTGCACAGTCTGAAAATGGAAGCACTGACTGCATGGAGTGAGTCTGTGTAGGTATACCCCCCTTCCCCCCAACTTGTTAGCACCCCTTTGCACACTTATTGCAGACTGCTAGCAATTCTTTCATAACTTCTAGTAGAAATAATACAGGAATGGCACAACATAGAGCCATAAGAATAGATGCTCCAGAATTTTTATTACATGGGGAATGCATGAAGCTATAACAGACATGTCAAGAGTGGTGAAAGGTCCTCTTTAAGATATCATTTCAACCAGGGCTGGGAGGACGGGTAGGCAAAGGTAGGCACCACCCACCTAGTGAGTCACCTCGCTACCCATAAGATGGGGCGATATCATAACATTATGGAGGTGCCTAGGATGACAACTCACAGGGGCGGCACCAGGGAGCAGGAAAAAAATGCTTTAACACTTTCTCCACTATCTTCGCAGGACATTGAAAATCCAGCAGCTTTCAAGAGGAGGACAAGTCTGAACGGTTTCACGCAACAGTCTGCAGAGACAGAAGTAGAGGCAATGCTGATTCCTCTCCTCTGCAGTGTAAGAAGTGATCACAGCACTTATTGGTGGTGGTGGGGGGGGGGGCAGTGTAGTATTATAACTTCCAATATCTGCCTGTGTTGCCTGCTTCCACCCACCTCATGAGCTCTGGGGTAATAGGGATAGGCAGCACAAAGAGACCATACTGGGAGTTATAATCCTACCTTGACTGCACAGGCAGAGTAGAAAGGAAGAGCTGCGGAAACTCCTTAGACCAATGAAGAGAAGTGCGAGCTTCATATTCCTTGAGGCATGCCACGGGACAAAGAGAAGGCAAGGCCGGGAAAGCAGGGTAAGCGACCAAACGTATGTGGGTCTTAGTCCTCCTAGAGATGTCAAAGGAGACCCCATCCAGGGTGTACGAGCGGGCATCATAATCCAAAGCCCGGACTTCTGTTGCTGAAATATGTTGCTGATTATCCCGAACGGGGATCCCCGGGTTGGCTCTATGGCTCCCTTGCAGAAGAGATCCGACAACTCAGTGTCTACCAGCCTCTGGCTCTCTGCTGACATCACCCCAGAGTGTGGAGGCGGAATGGATAACGGGAAAGTTGTAAGCTCGATATGGAAACCCTCGAACATGGAGAGAACCCATTGGTCCGAGGTGATGCGTGACCAAGCTTGAGAAAAGAACCGGAGTCTGCCCCCTACACAAACAGTTAAAGAATTGAAATGATGTAGCAGCCTTACCGTAAGGTCGTCTGGAACCAGGGTTTCCTCTGTAGCCTCTAGACCGCCAGGATCCTCCCCGGGAAGGGAAAAAAGATGGTGCCTCTCGTCTTTGCTCCTGGAATGCAGGTCTCTGGGAGAAGGAGCCTCGGCCCGTACCACAGGATTGAAAATGGGCCCTGAAACTGCCGGCCCTGGTAGAGACCCTACCGTGAAACACCCGCTTCATAGAACTCTGGGCTTTATCTAGTGCTGTGAAAGCACCGACAAACCGTCCTAGGTCGTTGATGAAGGACTCGCCAAATAACAGGCCCTGGGCCTCCTTACCAGCTTCTGTAAGCGCCAAGTTGGACAGTTTAGGCTCCATCTTAAATAATATGGCCTTGCGCCGCTCAATAGCCAGGGACGTATTAATGTTTCCCGCTATGCAAATTGCGCGCTGAACCCAGCGGCCTCGACCAAATCGAATATCTTTGCCAGGGGGCCAAAAATGTTGAGGAGCTTGTCCTGACATGAGAGCAAAGCCGACTCCAGACCCTTTCTCGGATTCCACCCGGATTTGGTGAGGAAAAATGGGGATATAATCCCATATCAAGAGCAGTGTCCCCTCTAAGCTGCGCGAGTGTGAAGCCACGCAGCAATTATTGTGCCCCCGCTCACAAGTTTAAAAAGTCCACTCAGCACACCCGCTCACAAAATGCCCACACTTGCCCACACTATTTATGAGTTCTTCAACACTTCGTCCTTCCGTGAGCAGCTCAGCAAGGCGCCGCCTACTACATGTTCCCGCGCTACTGCTGCCTCCTCCTTTTCTAACTGAAGAGGAGGACTGAGCGCAGCAGTGTATAGCACAGGCAGAGGTAATGTGGCGGTCTGATGGAGAGAAGGGCCCCGCTGCAGTGCTAATGTCCCCGGCCCCATAAATCTCACTGCTGTGCAGGTGGAGGAAGGAGACAGAGCAGCAGTGTTCATAAAATCGTAATGTATTCCTAACATCCCGCCCCAAAGCAGTCACCCTGACACCGCCACAGTAATAAGGGGGGGGGCGCTAATATTTATTAAACTGGACACACTCCTTTCTAGGGCGGTAAGGTCTGTTCCCCACAAGGAAAACTTTGTGGAGTTTTGGAGACCAGGATACCGGTCCTATATGTGGACGGGATGCATGCAGCAGAGCTGAGCTTCTTAGAGTAGCAGAGCCGAGCTTGTTAAATGCAGCAGGGCAGAGCTTGTTAGGTGCAGCAGGGCCGAGCTTGTTAGATGCAGCAGGGCCGAGCTTGTTAGATTCTGCAGAGCTGATCTTGTTAGGTGCAGCAGGGCAGGTGCTTACTGTATATGTTGGGGTACAACTTGTTGTGAAATCCTACTGTGTCCTGACTCCTTACATTGGACTGTAGCTGCATGTACCAACTGTTCACAGCACAGACACTGCGGCCTCAAACAGTCCATTTACAAACCAAGCTCTGCTACATCTGTTCACAAATCTCTGTGTGCCTATACTGCAATAATATTTATTTTCTTTAGTTCTATCCGCTTCTAGAAAAGCTGGGTGAAAGTCAATATTGCTGCCATTCCGACCTTCATCCAGCTTTTCCAGACCGCAGAACAACAAACCCCGAGGAGCAAACGTTGGGTGCACCTCTGCCGGTATGTGCATTCCACCAAGGCCTTCTCCACACAGCTGGGGGGAGATATAGCCAGGGAGGCTAAAGTGAGTCTCTCTGGAACAGCTTTTCATTCCCTTCAGGTTTTGCATTGGCAATATTGCTTGTCTCAGCCAAGGAAAATGGGGGAAATGTAACATATATATATATATATATATATATATATATATAACTATATACAACAGGAGATACCCAGGTTATAACAGCATGTTCCATATCACTGTATACAAGAAGATGTATTACTTATACCAGCTGCACATATATAATTATATACAGGAGATGCCCAGATTATACCAGCATGGTCCATATCACTGTATACAAGACAGTTATACCAGCCGGTTACTTATACCAGCTGTACATATATATCCGGTTATATCCGGTTACTTATACCAGCTGTACATATATAATTATATACCGGAGATACCCGAGTTATACCAGTGTGCTCCATATCACTATATACAAGATGTATAACTAATACCAGCTGTACATATATAATTATATACAGGAGATGCCCAGGTTATACCAGTGTGCTCCATATCACTATATACAAGTAGATGTATACGTTAGACGTCCTAGCCAGTGTCAGGTTAGCACTTAGCAAAGTCTTTCTTCCCTCCTCAGGAGACATTTTGTGTGCGGTTCTGTCACACTGTCCGTCCACTCCACTGTCCGACCACTAGTCATTCTCCACTTCCGTTCCCACCAAGGCAGCAAGCCAGACAAAAGCGCCTGGGGCAGATGAAAGACAGAGTGCTGCTGCTGGGCCGACTACAAAAAAAAATAAAGAGAGAGAGAGAGAGGTTGTCAAGAATGTGTAAGTTAAATGAAGGGGCCAGGGACTGGGAGGCAAAGATATTGGTGTGCTAAATGTGGCCCAACAGCACTGGGTAAGGTCGTCACTGGTCAGTCAGGTGGCCTAACCACAGTGTTGGGTTAGCACTTAGCAAGGTCTTTCTTCACTCCACAGGAGACATTTTGTGTGCGGTTCTGTCACACTGTCCGTCAACTCCACTGTCTGTCCACTAGTCGTTCTCCACTTCCGTTCTCACCAAGTCAGCAAGCCAGACAGAAGCGCCTGGGGCAGAGGAAAGACAGAGTGCTGCTGCTGGGCCGACTACAAAAAAATAAAGAGAGAGAGAGGGTGTCAAGAATGTGTAAGTTAAATGAAGGGGCCAAAAACTGGAAGGCAAAGGTATTGATGTGTTAAATGTGGCCCAACAGCACTGGGTAAGGTCAGTCAGGTGGCCTAACCACAGTGTTGGGTTAGCACTTAGCAAGGTCTTTCTTCACTCCGCAGGAGACATTTTGTGTGCGGTTTTGTCACACTGTCCGTCCACTAGTCATTCTCCACTTCCGTTCCCACCAAGGCGGCAAGCCAGACAGAAGCGCCTGGGGCAGAGGAAAGACAGAGTGCTACAAAAGTAAGTTCTGTGGGGTCACTTGTGAATATTTTTTAAATGTTGTGAATGCGATACTGTGCTTCTCATAACCTGATAGATGTATTCTTACATTCTCTTTTTTTAAAGGTTCTTAAAGTCTTCCCAAAATAGTGCTTCCTGCATGAACATCAAATTGAAGATATCACAGTACAAGTGCAGGTATGTGTGGATCTTCTATTCAAATCATATTCATTGTTGTGGTATGGAGTGACAGTGGAATTAGGAAAATAGCATGTTAGGAAGGAGAGGAGTAAACGCCAAAATGTTATATTTTTTTTTTCTGTGTATATTGCTCTATAGACTGGAACAGTTCTAGACTGTGAGCAAAAAATCGAATATTCCAAATTACCTCTAAGGAAACTGTATTTATTTTTATTCAGACCAAGGCCCACTGGATTATATTCTGTACAGATTAAAGTACAGCGAAGCCAGATGTCCTACCTACGAACCTGGAATTTCCCAAGCAGTATTCAAACATCCAGGATGTACCACATCACATGCATGCTAGATTGACCGCTAAGCGCTGCCCACCAGGAGCCTGGTAAGAAGCACATGTGCGATCACTGTAGGACTGCCTAATACACTACATCATATCACACACTGGCTATATTTATAATAGATTGCACATTGAGCAACTAAGTAAATATACCGTCAACATTGTAGTAGAGAGGGAGCTTGTTACTACAGAGCTGCTCTCACTGAAGAAAAACTGGCTTTGATGATGAATCCCACCCTTTGAGAGATGCTTTCCTACTCATAGGATCCTACCCTTGGTCCTAACTCCTAAATATACATCTCCAAATTCTAGAACAGATATACAGAACGATACATACTTAATATTTCATATTTATGCCATTTCTCTCCCCCCCCCCCCCCCCCCCCGGCCTTCCAGAAAGAAATTTGGTGAATTTGATGCAGATTGAAATTCCACACTGCAGGCAAAAAATGGCAAAACGATCTTTAGTCAATTCACCCCCTCTATCTAAAGCTTCAACTGCAAAAAAAGTCCAGCAGTCATTTTAAAAAAGAATGGCTATGTGAGATCATAGAAACTGAAACGCCAAACTCTGTTATAAAACGGAAGGTGAAATTAGGTGAAGTTTTCACATTTCAGGACAGCCAAAATGCTGTTATTTGCAATATCTGCTTGAAAGCAGGAATAAATGGTGACTTTACTACAGGAAAACAGTGGGAGGACAGTTGGACGCTCGATCACTTGAAGAGGAATATAAAGCAGAAAATCCACGTTGAGGCAGTTGCAAAACTTAGACGACAGAATTCAGGAGGTTTATTACAGATGTTGGCTCAAACTGCAGAGGAAAGACAAAATAATGCAGAAATAGCACGTCGCAAAGCTGTTGGTCACGACCAAATAAAAATATTAATTGATATTGTTTTATTGGCTATTAATATGAATGCATCCATGCATTCTGTCCAAGACATACATGATCACATGGCAAAGTATCTAGCAATTCCACAGTCTTGGCCTAAATTCCTAAATACTAGGCCTACAATTTATATTCAGCTAAATCTGTCATTATTGCTGTGGCTGGTCAAGTTATTTGGTGTCCGTCAAAGCACAGTTTTTGTTCTGGGTTGAAATACAATTCCCAACTTAGCAATTCCCTAAATCTGTGGTTTCTGCTGTATCAGGCCAACTTTAAATCTATCCATAAAACGGTATATTAGATTGAAGGTGCGGATAGGGTCATCCTCAATAACTTCACACGCTACCATGCATTTCCAAGTCTAATTCTGTCCGTAAAAAAGATACCTGTCATCCAGGGCCTATATACTAGGCCTACAATTTATATTCAGCTAAATCTGTTGTTACTGCTGTGCCTGTATTAGTGTAATACGGTACCTAAATAGATAGCCAGATAGTGTTAGGTGTCTGTCAAAAAAGGTCTGAATTTGAATTCAATACATTGGGCCAAATATTTTTTTTCTTATTGTGGTGAACGGTAACAATGAGGAAAACATCTAGTAAGGGACGTGGACATGGTCGTGGTGGTGTTAGTGGACCCTCTGGTGCTGGGAGAGGACGTGGCCGTTCTGCCACAGCCACACGTCCTAGTGAACCAACTACCTCAGGTCCCAGTAGCCGCCAGAATTTACAGCGATATTTGGTGGTGCCCAATGCCATTCTAAGGATGGGCCTGAGCAGGTACAGGCATTAGTCAATTGGGTGGCCGACAGTGGATCCAGCACGTTCACATTATCTCCCACCCAGTCTTCTGCAGAAAGCGCACAGATGGCGCCTGAAAACCAACCCCATCAGTCTGTCACATCACCCCCATGCATATCAGGGAAACTGTCTGAGCCTCAAGTTATGCAGCAGTCTCTTATGCTATTTGAAGACTCTGCTGGCAGGGTTTCCCAAGGGCATCCACCTAGCCCTTCCCCAGCTGTGGAAGACATAGAATGCACTGACGCACAACCACTTATGTTTCCTGATGATGAGGACATGGGAATACCACCTCAGCACGTCTCTGATGATGATGAAACACAGGTGCCAACTGCTGCGTCTTTCTGCAGTGTGCAGACTGAACAGGAGGTCAGGTAGGAAGACTGGGTGGAAGACGATGCAAGGGACGATGAGGTCCTAGACCCCACATGGAATGAAGGTCGTGCCACTGACTTTCAGAGTTCGGAGGAAGAGGCAGTGGTGAGACCGAGCCAACAGCGTAGCAAAAGAGGAAGCAGTGCGCAAAAGCAGAACACCTGCCGCCAAGAGACTCCGCCTGCTACTGACCGCCGCCATCTGGGACCGAGCACCCCAAAGTCAGCTTCAAGGAGTTCCCTGGCATGGCACTTCATCAAACAATGTGCTGACGACAAGACCCGAGTGGTTTGCACGCTGTGCCATCAGAGCCTGAGGCGAGGCATTAACGTTCTGAACCTTAGCACAACCTGCATGACCAGGCACCTTCATGCAAAGCATGAACTGCAGTGGAGTAAACACCTTAAAAACAAGGAACTCACTCAGGCTCCCCCTGCTACCTCTTCTGTTGCTGCCGCCTCGGCCTCTTCTGCTGCTGCCGTCTCGGCCTCTTCCTCCGCCTCTGGAGGAACGTTGGTACCTGCCGCCCAGCAAACAGAGGATGTACCACCAACACCACCACCTCCGTCACCAAGCATCTCAACCATGTCACACGGCAGCGTTCAGCTCTCCATCTCACAAACATTTGAGAGAAAGCGTAAATTCCCACCTAGCCACCCTCTATCCCTGGCCCTGAATGCCAGCATTTCTAAACTACTGGCCTATGAAATGCTGTCATTTAGGCTGCTGGACACAGACAGCTTCAAACAGCTCATGTCGCTTGCTGTCCCACAGTATGTTGTTCCCAGCCGCCACTACTTCTCCAAGAGAGCCGTGCCTTCCCTGCACAACCAAGTATCCGATAAAATCAAGTGTTCACTGCGCAACGCCATCTGTGACAAGGTCCACCTAACCACAGATACGTGGACCAGTAAGCACGGCCAGGGGCGCTATATCTCCCTAACTGCACACTGGGTAAATGTAGTGGCGGCTGGGCCCCAGGCGGAGAGCTGTTTGGCGCACGTCCTTCTGCCACCAAGGGTCGCCGGGCAACATTCTTTGCCTCCTCTTGCCTCCTCCTCCTACTCGTCTTCCTCCTCCTCGTCTTCCACCTGCTCATGCAGTCAGCCACACACCTTCACCACCAACTTCAGCACAGCCCGGGGTAAACGTCAGCAGGCCATTCTGAAACTCATATGTTTGGGGGACAGGCCCCACACTGCACAGGAGTTGTGGCGGGGTATAGAACAACAGACCGACGAGTGGTTGCTGCCGGTGAGCCTCAAGCCCGGTGGTGTGCGATAATGGGTGAAATCTCGTTGCAGCTCTGGGACTAGCCGGTTTGACGCACATCCCTTGCCTGGCGCATGTGCTGATTTTGGTGGTGCAGAAGTTCATTCACAACTACCCCGACATGTCAGAGCTGCTGCATAAAGTGTGGGCCGTCTGTTCGCGCTTCCGGCGTTCACATCCTGCTGCTGCTCGCCTGTCTGCGCTACAGCGTAACTTCGGCCTTCCCACTCACCGCCTCATATACGACGTGCCCACCAGGTGGAACCCCACCTTGCACATGCTGGACAGACTGTGCGAGCAGCAGCAGGCCATAGTGGAGTTTCAGCTGCAGCACGCACGGGTCAGTCGCACTGCGGAACAGCACCACTTCACCACCAATGACTGGGCCTCCATGCGAGACCTGTGTGCCCTGTTGCGCTGTTTCGAGTACTCCACCAACATGGCCAGTGGTTATCAGCGTTACAATACCACTTCTATGTCTCCTTGAGAAAACACTTAGGGCGATGATGGAAGAGGAGGTGGCCCAGGAGGAGGAGGAGGAGGAAGAGGGGTCATTTTTAGCACTTTCAAGCCAGTCTCTTCGAAGTGACTCAGAGGAAGGTTTTTTGCAACAGCAGAGGCCAGGTACAAATGTGGCCAGCCAGGGCCCACTACTGGAGGATGAGGAGGACGAGGAGGAGGAGGAGGTGCAGGAGGATGAGGATGAAGCATGTTCACAGCGGGGTGGCGCCCAACGCAGCTCGGGACCATCACTGGTGCGTGGCTGGGGGGAAACACAGGACGATGACGATACACCTCCCACAGAGGACAGCTTGTCCTTACCTCTGGGCAGCCTGGCACACATGAGCGACTACATGCTGCAGTGCCTGCGCAACGACAGCAGAGTTGCCCACATTTTAACGCGTGCGGACTACTGGGTTGCCACCCTGCTGAATCCCCGGTACAAAGACAATGTGCCCACCTTACTTCCTGGAGCGTGATAGGACTGCACTGGAGCGTGATAGGAAGATGCGCGAGTACAAGCGCACATTGGAAGACGCGCTAGTGAGAGCATTCCCAAATGTCACTGGAGAACAAGTGGAAGCCCAAGGCAAAGGCAGAAACCACTGATTTAGGGAATTGCTAAGTTGGGAATTGTATTTCAACCCAGAACAAAAACTGTGCTTTGACGGACACTAAATAATTTGACCAGCCACAGCAATAACCACAGATTTAGCTGAATATAAATTGTAGGCCTAGTATTTAGGCCCTGGATGACAGGTATCCCTTTTACGGACAGAATTAGACTTGGAAATGCACGGTAGCGTGTGAAGTTAGTGAGGATGACCCTATCCGCACCTTCAATCTAATATACCGTTTTATGGATAGATTTAAAGTTGGCCTGATACAGCAGAAACCACAGATTTAGGGAATTGCTAAGTTGGGAATTGTATTTCAGCCCAGAACAAAAACTGTGCTTTGAGGGACACTAAATAACTTGCACGCTGTGCCATCAGAGCCTGAGGCAAGGCATTAACGTTCTGAACCTTAGCACAACCTGCATGACTAGGCACCTTCATGCAAAGCATGATCACGCTCTATCACGTGCAGTCCTATCACGCTCCAGGAAGTAAGGTGGGCACATTGTCTTTGTACCGGGGATCCAGCAGGGTGGCAACCCAGTAGTCCGCACGCGTTAAAATGTGGGCAACTCTGCTGTCGTTGCGCAGGCACTGCAGCATGTAGTCGCTCATGTGTGCCAGGCTGCCCAGAGGTAAGGACAAGCTGTCCTCTGTGGGAGGCGTATCGTCATCGTCCTATGTTTCCCCCCAGCCACGCACCAGTGATGGTTCCGAGCTGCGTTGGGCGCCACCCCGCTGTGAACATGCTTCATCCTCATCCTCCTCCACCTCAAATGTTTGTGAGATGGAGAGCTGAACGCTGCCGTGTGACATGGTTGAGATGCTTGGTGACGGAGGTGGTGGTGTTGGTGGTACATCCTCTGTTTGCTGGACGGCAGGTACCAACGTTCCTCCAGAGGCGGAGGAAGAGGCCGAGGCGGCAGCAGCAGAAGAGGCCGAGGCGGCAGCAACAGAAGAGGTAGCAGGGGGAGCCTGAGTGAGTTCCTTGTTTTTAAGGTGTTTACTCCACTGCAGTTCATGCTTTGCATGAAGGTGCCTGGTCATGCAGGTTGTGCTAAGGTTCAGAACGTTAATGCCTCGCCTCAGGCTCTGATGGCACAGCGTGCAAGTTATTTAGTGTCCCTCAAAGCACAGTTTTTGTTCTGGGTTGAAATACAATTCCCAACTTAGCAATTCCCTAAATCAGTGGTTTCTGCGTATGAAGTTATTGAGGATGACCCTATCAGCACCTTCAATCTAATATACCCTTTTATGGATCGATTTAAACTTGGCCTGATACAGCAGAAACCACTGATTTAGGGAATTGCTAAGTTGGGAATTGTATTTCAACCCAGAACAAAAACTGTGCTTTGAGGGACACTAAATAACTTGACCAGCCACAGCAATAACCACAGATTTAGCTGAATATAAATTTTAGGCCTATTATTTAGGCGCTGGATGACAGGTATACGTTTACGGACAGAATTAAACTTGGAAATGCAATATTTTTTTTCTTTATCCCACTTAACCGCTGTCAATAATGTTGACTAGAATTGTTGCCTGGAATATACGCGGTTTGGGGGATAGAGGTAAAAGACAAGCGGTTTTTGACTTGACTCAGGTCCACTTACCAGCAATAGTATGCTTATTAGAGACCCATCTCACTGAAGAGACCTCTAGGGTGGTCGACAGGGGATGGGCTGCGCACACGTATCATTCTACTTTCTCCAACTACTCAAGAGGTGTTACTGTTTTGATACATAGACTTATTGATTTCGTTTGCGAGGCATCCTTTGTCGACCATCAAGGGAGATTTATTTTTCTATATTGTATGTTAAGGGGGAAGATATGCATTTTGGCCTTTGTCTATATTCCACCGCCATTTTCCTTTTCGGTTCTTAATTCTTTGGTACTATTTATGGATAAATGGCCAGAGTGTCCAACACTGATTATTGGTGATTTCAACTGTGTCATTGATCCTCTACGTGATAGGGTCTCTACGAGTGTCAGGAGTGATAGTCTGGTTCAGGGGTCTCCCCTGGCACGGTTTTGTCTGGAGGCTGGTTTTGAAGATGTTTGGGAATATCTGGGACAGGGGAAAAGGGCTTTTTCATGTTTTAGTAAAGCAGGTAAATCGATGTCTAGAATAGATCTTGCACTGATAAGTAGTAAACATGTGAAATTGGTAAAGCGAATGAAATATGAAACGAGGTCAATATCGGATCATTCTCCGTTACTACTTGAACTCTGCTTATCCCAGGAAAGATACATACAAAAACCTCCTTTTAGACTAAATCCTTATTGGCTATCAGTTATAAAGACACATGAAACAATCCAAAATGAAATTGGCCGATTTTGGGATAATAACTATGGCTCAGCAAAAATTCAAGTGGTGTGGGACACTTTCAAGGCGTATATGAGGGGATTGATGGTTAGTAACATCGCGAACCTTAGAAAGGAGTATGGTAAAAAACAGAAAAATCTAGAAGAACGTGTATCACTGGCGACAGAATCCTTTTATATGAATAGGACGGAGGAGAATAGGGAAAATATGCAAAGAGCAACACAAATATACTCTAATTTTCTATTGGACAAGGCCCAACAGAGCCTTTTTTTTAAAGGGCAAAAATACTTCACGGAGGCAGGTCGACCCGGTAGGTTTTTGTCCAGAGTAATCTCAAACCAACAATCCAAAAAATTTATAGATAAGGTTCGACTGACTGATGGTAGGACGGTCATTAGACAGGGTCCGGTAGAGAAGGCCTTTGTTGACTATTTCCTTGATTTATATAAAGCCGAATCTAAGATTACAGATGATAAGATAGATTTCTACCTTGATGGAATCGTCTTTCCAACTATTACTGAGGCGCAAAAGAAAACACTTGAATTAGAGATCTCAATTCAGGAGCTTGAGGGAGCTATTAAATTATGCTCAGCCAACTCCACTCCTGGTTCAGATGGACTCCCATATGAATTTTATAGGAAATATGGGGACTGTATTCTCCCTAGATTGTTGGAAGTCTTCTCTGAATCAATGGAGGAAGGGAAGCTGCCAGACTCAATGATGGAAGCTGTAATAACATTAATTCCAAAAAAAGGCAAGGACCCTTTAGATCTAGAATTCTATAGACCAATCTCACTGCTTAATGCAGATGTAAAGCTTCTTGCGAGGGTCCTGGCTACAAGGCTCTCTAGGGTTATTTCCTCTATTGTCCATCTGGATCAGAGTGGCTTTATTCAAAACAAGGGCACACATCATAATCTACATCGACTTTTTTCTAATATTCAGGCCCCTGGGGGGACCGCTCGCTCCATCCTGTCATTGGATGCCTCCAAGGCCTTTGACAGGGTGGAGTGGCGCTTCCTCTGGAAGGTCCTGGCAAGGATGGGCTTTGGGGAAAAGTTTATAGGTACTCTCAGGCTGTTGTATAGATCTCCAAGGGCAAAATTGAGTCTTAATGGAATCCTGAGTAGTAGTATTGATTTATATAGAGGCATGCGGCAGGGCTGTCCATTATCTCCCCTGTTATTCGATATTTATATCGAACCCCTTGCGATGGCTATCAGGCAGGATGATCAGGTTAAAGGATTTGGTACGCTAGGATCACAAGACCGTATCTCCTTATATGCGGATGATGTTCTTTTTTTTATAGACCATACGGAAACTACTCTTCCTAGGATTATTCAAATAGTTAAAGCATTTGGTGAGGTTTCCGGTCTTCTTATAAATTGGGCAAAGACTAGTTTGATGCCAATAGACCCCCTGCCACAGAAAGAGGTTCCTGTGACACAGTTGGACATTGTTGACACCTTTCAATACTTGGGTTTGACTATATCACCTCGGGTTGAAAATTTTGTACAACTTAACTTGATTCCCATAATGGTAAGGAGTAGAGCTAAAATAGGGATTTGGCTGAGACTTCCCCTATCCAGAGCTGACCGAGTTTCACTGGTTAAAATGGTGATACTACCACAATTTCTTTATGTGCTCAGGAATACACCTATTTGGATACAAGATAAGTATTTTAAACTCATGGAAAGAATAACTAATGATTTGATATGGGGAAGAAAGCGAGTTCGAATAAAGTTGGAATATTTGTACAAATCAGTGGAGTGCGGGGGCCTAAATCTCCCTTACTTCAAAGGGTATTTTATTGCAGCCCAGTTATTGAGGTGTTATGAATCAGAGAACAGCGCACTGCTGGGGAAGTTGGTATCTAGTCACGCCCATAATAATATGTTTACCCTGTTGGAATCTGGGCTATTGAACAGCTATGAGCGAGGCTATAGAGAGACTATAAAATTACTCCTGAAAGCGTGGGCCACAACTAGGACATGGGTGAAGGTTAAGGGTTCACTTACATTTACGCCTCTTTGGCATAATGTGCATCTACAAAGGCTAGATGATATTGCAGCCGACACATTTTGGCAGAAGAATAAAATTCTGTATATTTCACAGGTAGTTAAGGAAAGAGATATTAAACCATTTATAGAGATGACACATAATATAGAAAACCTTTCCTGGTTTAGGTATTTTCAATTGCGCTCAGTACTATCCAGTCTGGACGATAAACTGGTGTTGGATATAGATAATTTATCCTTTTTGAATGATTGGGTAGGGGGCACACTGTCTAGAATAAAAATTTCAAATATATATGTTATTACTTAAGGCACGGTTTAGCGATACACAGTCACCAGGACAAAGAACGTGGGAGGCGGATTGTCCGAATTTACAATTAGAAGGGTGGGAGAATATTTTTGGGAACTTAGCTTCACTATCCCAGAACTTTAACCATGTTTTAGTACAATTCTATATCTGCCATAGATTATATATCACTCCTTTATGGATGAATAAGTGTGGATTAAGAGACACGTCTAATTGCCCTAAATGTGACACTGCAGGAGCGGATTTTCTTCATATGATATGGACTTGTCCAGAACTCATAAAATATTGGAATGCTATAAATAATTGTATTATGTATAAACTAAAAATTCGAATCCCCTTTGAATTACAAGTACTTGTGCTTAATGATCTTTCCAAACTAAATAATCATAACTATCAAAAGATCCTCCTGAGTAGGATACTGATGTTGGCCAGAGTGCTGATCAGTCGGACCTGGTTTGCTCGATATACTCCAGATATAAATACATGGATAAATTTAATTAATAAGGTAAAAAATTATGAGAAAATCATGTATAGACAGAGGGAAGCTGAGGAGAAGTGGATTAAGATATGGGCTGGTTGGAGGACCTGACTAGCTGCGATATTTTTATTTCAATTTTTTTTTTTTTGACGCATCACAGGTAGGAGGGGAGGGGTTAGGGAATCGGGGTTGGGGGGGAATTGCATCCTTTTTTCTATTTCTATTTGTAGTGTTTTTTATATATTAATTAATAAAGATAATCAATTTAAAAAAAAACTTGGAAATGCAAGGTAGCGTGTGAAGTTATTGAGGATGACCCTATCAGCACCTTAAATCTAATATACCCTTTTATGGATCGCTTTAAACTTGGCCTGCTAAAGCAGAAACCACTGATTTAGGGAATTGCTAAGTTGGGAATTGTATTTCAACCCAGAACAAAAATATATCCTTTGCCAGACAGCAGACAGTATTACAATTGGCTAGCCACAGCTGAAACACCAGATTTAGGGTACTGCTATTTTGGCAATTGTATTTCACCCCTCAATAAAATGGCAAGCACAGCCAAGCCCCTGATGTAGGATATAGCAAAAAAAAAATAAAAAAAACACTATTGATGGTTAAATGGACTTGGTGGCAGCTTGTGCTGGCGCACCACAAGACACAAAATGGCCGCCGATCACCCCAGAAAAAAGTGACTGAAAAACGCTCTGGGCAGCCTAAAAACTGTGAATAGCAGAAGATGAATGATTGAATAGCAGAAGATGAATGATTCACAGCTGTAGATCGATTACTTCATTAAGTGTTTTTGCTGAGTAAATCCCTGCCTAGTGCCTAATCTCGCCCTAACAGCAGTAGCTGCATCCTCTCCCTACACTGATCAGAGCAGAGTGACTTGCGGCGCTACGTGACTCCAGCTTAAATAGAGGCTGGGTCACATGCTGCACTGGCCAATCACAGCCATGCCAATAGCTTTGCAGCCTTTCAAAAAGCGCCAAGAAAGCACCGAACACCGAACCCGAACCCGGACTTTTACGAAAATGTTCGGGTCCGTGTCACGGACACCCCAAAATTCGGTACGAACCCGAACTATACAGTTCGGGTTCGCTCATCCCTAGTCATCTGTCAAGAAAGCAGAGTTTAAAGAACTCTCAGACGTTCTGGAATGTGAGACGCTCTCTTTTAAGGCATTAAATGAAGTTAGTTGGTTATCTAGACACATGGCTTTACGGGCAGTATTGACAAATCTGGATGTGCTACTTGCGTATTGCAACTGTAAAGGGGGAATATTAAACACCAATATTTATGCAAATATCGATAAATTAATATTCATAAATAGGAGGGACCGTCTATTAATGACTCCGCCTATTTATACCTTTATATAACAACAATACAATGATTTGACTATACTTTGCCTTACACTAATCACTATGCTAGCTGTATGCGGCTTACTAAACTAAATATCGTTAATAACAACACGTTACACAGATAGTTGTACATAAAACACAGTATTTATTAAAACCTAATACACTAAGCACGCAATACACCAACAATACAGCACTAAATATACAGTACTCAACTACACTACACGTTCCCAAATTCCGCCCATTAACTATACAGTTCACACATACACATATTAACAGCCCACCCACCTGGTTCTATTTACTATCCCTATGGGGTACGACGAGGGTTAACAGTGGTCTTACAGGGGTGTAAGCAGACCACAAACACAAGTAGATCAGGGAAGGGTTAACAATGGGGGTGATACTTAATCTTTCCAGAGTTAGTAGGCCTTTTCCAGGTGGTCATCATGTAGCTGCTCTCTCCCATGTGTCTCTGATTCTAGTCTGGTTGCAAGAGACCCCACCTTTGTCCTGTTTGGGCTATTATAGCCCAAAAGCAGCCCCCCTCCTCCTTCCTCAGGCATGTGACATCATAGTGTGCCTTCCTCAAATCCCAAGAGTCCTCCCCCTAGTCCCAAAATGCTGGGAGTAAGGGCATGGAGTTTAGCCATGGGGCAGAGGTGTGCAAAACAGGTTTATGATGTCTTTGGTTAGAAAGCCCCCTAACAAACGGTGCCAGAGAATCTGATTGTTTGGGGCCTGAACAAAAAAGGACTAGATACTAATCAGCTGTTATCCTACAGGCTATCAGCACAAGTTTTACTCTAAACATGGGGGATGAATTGTTGATAAGGAATTGGATACACTTCCCTCTATATATATATATATTGTAGGAGAGTCCCCGGAATAATAATGGACGGACGATACATGCCACCAGAGGTCCTGGCCTCGGTGGAGTAAGAACCGGATCATTGCGGTTACAGCGGCGAATGCTGCTGGCGCAGCGTGTCCGGGCCGGTTCTTACTGGGAACAGGTAAAGAGTGGGGGGGTGCCTGTTCCCTACGGCCAGCCCAGGTTTTTGGTGGAGCTGGGCCTTTAAGAACCCAGCCTGCTGATGATGGGGGTGGGGTGTGTCTTGCTGAGCTGGAGATTTCCACAGACAGAGTGAGTGCTGATGAAGGAGAGTCTGGGCGCAGCACACATTGAAGGATAGCCCTGGGACCTGTGGTGCTACAAGCCAAAGGGGCTCTGGCCTGAGGGAGACAAAGGCAGATAGCCTAGAAGCCTGCAGAACTGCTGTGGTCTGTCCAAAACAAGGTGACTCAAAGCTGCTGTTTATTTTCTATGGAAGGACTTTTGTTCTATGCACTATGTGGATATGCACCTGTGTGGTCTGCACATTGCCTGTTATGCCGTTGGTGTGAATAAAGTCACAGTGTATCACAAAGACTGTCTATGATTGCCTCAATACTGCCGCAGCTACCGTAGCCTACCACGAGCACATCCCCACAATTGGTGGCTTGGAGCGGGCATTCCTGCAGTGAGGCAGGCCTGAGGCAAAAGTTGTGTTGGACTGCATGTCATATATCAGGCCTGCAAGTTTTATGGTTCCTGACAAGATGGAGGAGGCCATTAAGCACCTGATTCAGAGTAATGTACAGCAGCAACAGGCATTGCAGGCTCAGAGGGAAAGTAATGAGCTACAGCAAAAAAGACATGAGGAGGCTATGTGTGCACAGCAGCAAACAAACACTCTCCTAATGCAGCAGCTGGTAGCCATGCAAGAGTCGGTGCGAACATCCCTGCAAGGAGTTTTAATTTCGACAACCCCGACTGTGTCTACCGCCAGGGACAAAGTCCGATCCGCCCTGAGGAAAATGGGTCCGGGAGATGATATAGAGGCATTCCTGATGGTATTCGAAAGAACCGCGGAGCAAGAGAGGCTGCCGTTGGAGCAGTGGGCCGAGGTGGTGGCGCCTTTTCTGGTGGGGGACGCACAAAAGGCCTATTTTGACCTCAGCTGCGATGAGGCCAAGGACTATGAGAGGCTAAAAGCTGAGGTGTTGGCCAGGTTGGGGGTAAACACCTATGTGCGAGCGTACAGGGTGTATCAGTGGGTGTTTGCCGAGTCCCGACCCGCCCGGTCACAAGCCTATGACTTACTTCACCTAGTAAAAAAATGGCTTCAGCCTGAGATATTGAGCCCTTCTCAGATGGTTGAAAGGGTCGTGGTCGACAGGTTCGTGCGTACCCTCCCGAGAGCCATACAGCGCTGGGTGGGACAAGGTGATCCAGGCAACCTGGAACAACTGGTTAGCCTGGTGGAGAGGTATATGGCCACTCAGGATTTGGGGCGGGACTCAGCGGTACTACCGAAGTCACGTCAGCCCCCGCTGCCGACCCGGGATCCTGAAAAAGGGATCCCACCACATAAGGAGGGGAGTGGATCTCCAGTCCGTGGGAGGAATACCCTGGGGAGGAGGGAGGCTGCGAGGATCAGATGTTGGCATTGTCAGGACTGGGGACATGTGGCATCCAACTGCCCTAGGGCATCCGAACCCATGGACTGCGGGTTCGCTCGCCGGTCCTCTTTTTATGCCCAACCGGTGTATATAGCTGACCCCCTGCTGGCGGCGGACAACCCTCCGGTGTGTGATGTCGTTGTTAATGGACACTTCGTGCAGGCCCTGCTGGACTCTGGGAGCCTGGTAACTCTGGTCCATGAGTCGCTGGTAACGGAAAAACTCCCAGAAAGGCGAACCCTTACCATTGTCTGTATACATGGGGATCGCAGGGAGTATCCCACCACTAAGGTTACCCTGGCAGTGTGTGGAAAGGAGGTACCACATGTCGTGGGGGTGGGGAGACGGCTCCCTTATGCCGCAATATTGGGGAGGGACTTTCCCCTGTTCTGGACTTTGTGGAGGAACGGGTTGCCTACCTATGGGGAAGGAAAATGTCCAGGTCCCGAGCCCGAGGACCCCGAGGCAGGGACCCCAGCTGTAGGGGTCACCGTAGAGGAGGTAGAGTGTAACCCTGACCGGTTTCCCCTAGAAGTATTGGCGGGTGAGACAGTAGAAAGTTCATCCATCCTGGATCTGAAGGTACCCCGAGAAACCTTCGGGACCGCACAGCTCCAGGATTCGACGTTATTGCGGGCTAGAGAAGGTGTGTCGGTGGTTAATGGTGTTGCCCAGCGTCCCGGCGACGATACCGTATTTCCTCACCTGGCCTATAACCAGGACCTGTTATATAGGGTAGACAAGGTGCCCCAGCCTTACCGGCGAATGGTCTTGGATTTAGCGCATGCGCATGTGTTGGGTGGTCATCTGGGGGTTAAGAAAACGCTGGAGCGAATTCTACAACGGTTCTATTGGCCTGGGATATATGAGGAAGTCCGGAGGTTCTGTCAGTCCTGTCCAGTGTGTCAGCTGACTAGCCCCCAACCTCACTATCGCAGTCCACTGGTACCTATGCGCATTATAGAGGTGCCCTTCGAAAGGATCGCCATGGATCTGGTAGGCCCCATTATTAAGTCAGCCCGAGGTCACCAACACATCCTGGTAGTGTTAGACTATGCCACTCGCTATCCGGAGGCGGTCCCATTGTGCCATACGTCGGCCAAGGTAATAGCTAAAGAGCTCATGAGTATGTTTGCCCGGGTGGGGATACCAAAGGAGATTCTGACGGACCAGGGGACACCCTTTATGTCCAAAATAACAAAGGAATTGTGTAAGCTATTAAATATTAAACACCTGCACACGTCCGTCTACCATCCCCAAACCGATGGTCAGTAGAACGGTTTAATAAGACCCTGAAGTCCATGCTAAAAAGAGTCGTGGCTAAGGACGGGAGGGATTGGGACTTACTGTTGCCCTATGTTTTGATTGCGGTACGGGAGGTGCCCCAGGCGTCCACGGGGTTCTCGCCCTTTGAGTTGTTATATGGGCGACATCCCCGTGGGCTACTGGATATCGCTAAGGAAGCATGGGAGCAACAGCCTACGCCTCATAAAAGTGTGATAGAGCACATAGGAAAAATGCAGGACCGAATAGGGGTCGTGTTGCCGATCGTCCGTGAGCACATGGAAGCGGCACAACTGGCCCAGAGTCGGGTATATAACCGAACCGCCCGGGTAAGGACATTTCACCCGGGGGACCGAGTTCTTGTACTCGTGCCCACGGTCGAGAGTAAATTCTTGGCCCGGTGGCAAGGACCCTATGAAGTTAAGGAGAAGGTGGGCCCAGTTGATTACAGGATATACCAGCCAGGGAGGCGGAAGCCCGAACAGGTATATCATGTGAATCTACTAAAACCTTGGAGAGACAGAGAGAATTTGTTTGCAGACAGCCCGCCCTCTGTCGGGACGTCAGGGAGTGACCCGGGGTCACCAGGTGTTCCGGAGAACGCCGCTGGGGTGACGATAGGGGACGGACTGTCGACCAAACAAGCACAAGAGGTGAAAGAATTTGTTAGTCGGAATAGGGACGTATTCTCTGACCTTCCTGGACGTACCACCTTGATCGAGCATGACATTTGTCACCGAGCCCCGGGTGAAAGTCCGCCTAAGACCATACCGAGTATCGGAGGCTCGGCGACAGGCCATTTCGCAGGAGGTAAGATCGATGCTACGTCTAGTGGTCATAGAAGAGTCAAAGAGCGAGTGGGCTAGCCCGATTGTCCTTATTCCCAAACCGGATGGTTCATTACGGTTCTGTAATGATTTTAGGAAATTGAATGAGGTATCAAAATTTGACGCCTATCCCATGCCTCGGGTAGACGAGTTGATAGAGCGGCTGGTAAAAGCCCGGTATTTTTCGATCCTAGATCTCACGAAGGGCTACTGGCAGGTACCTCTGACGGAGGCGGCAAAGGAGAAGACGGCCTTTGTCACCCCGGAGGGGCTTTTTCAGTATAGGGTGTTGCCTTTTGGGTTGCATGGCGCTCCGGCTACGTTCCAGCGTCTGATGGATGTCGTCCTCAAGCCCCATCACCAGTATACCTCCGCGTATCTGGATGATATAGTCGTGTTTAGCCCAGACTGGGAGGGTCATTTGTCAAAACTTCAGGCAGTGATAGATTCTCTAAGGAAGGCGGGGTTAACTGCCAACCCCAAAAAATGCTCGGTGGGACTAGAGGAAGCTCGCTATTTGGGGTATGTGATTGGATGCGGAGTCATTAGGCCCCAAGTAAATAAAGTTGAAGCAATCCGGAATTGGCCCAGACCTCGTACGTCCAAGCAAGTACGGTCATTTTTGGGCCTGATTGGGTACTACATGAGGTTCATTCCCCATTTTGCCACCTTGGCAGCCCCGTTAACCGGCCTCTTGAAGGGTAGAAAGTCGGTGATGGTTCGCTGGGGGGAGAAGGAGGCGTTCTCCCGTTTGAAGTCGGCCCTATGTGAGTCCCCAGTTCTGGTGACGCCCGACTTCAAGCGGGAGTTTGTAGTTCAAACAGATGCCTCGGGAGTAGGACTAGGGGCTGTGCTTTCCCAGGAGCTCAACGGGGAAGAGCACCCCGTGGTTTTTCTAAGCCGCAAGCTTACCCCAGCAGAAACCCGGTATAGCATTGTGGAGAGAGAGTGCCTCGCCATCAAGTGGGCACTCGAGTCTCTCAGATATTACCTTCTGGGGAGAAGGTTCCGTCTGGTGACCGACCACTCCCCTCTCCAGTGGATGAGTCGGGCTAAGGAGGGGAGTGCTCGGGTTACCAGGTGGTTCTTGTCCCTCCAGAACTTTAAGTTCACTGTTGAGAACAGGGCCGGCCGCTTACAGGGGAACGCAGATGCCCTGTCCCGGGTACACTGCTGTGCATGTGTTCACCCCCTCAGGCTTGAACAGTATGTTCAAGCCCTCAGGGGTGAACAAAGGGGGGGGATATGTAGGAGAGTCCCCGGAATAATAATGGACGGACGATACGTGCCACCAGAGGTCCTGGCCTCGGTGGAGTAAGAACCGGATCATTGCGGTTACAGCGGCGAATGCTGCTGGCGCAGCGTGTCCGGGCCGGTTCTTACTGGGAACAGGTAAAGAGTGGGGGGGGGGGTGCCTGTTCCCCACGGCCAGCCCAGGTTTTTGGTGGAGCTGGGCCTTTAAGAACCCAGCCTGCTGATGATGGGGGTGGGGTGTGTCTTGCTGAGCTGGAGATTTCCACAGACAGAGTGAGTGCTGATGAAGGAGAGTCTGGGCGCAGCACACATTGAAGGATAGCCCTGGGACCTGTGGTGCTACAAGCCAAAGGGGCTCTGGCCTGAGGGAGACAAAGGCAGATAGCCTAGAAGCCTGCAGAACTGCTGTGGTCTGTCCAAAACAAGGTGACTCAAAGCTGCTGTTTATTTTCTATGGAAGGACTTTTGTTCTATGCACTATGTGGATATGCACCTGTGTGGTCTGCACATTGCCTGTTATGCCGTTGGTGTGAATAAAGTCACAGTGTATCACAAAGACTGTCTATGATTGCCTCAATACTGCCGCCGCTACCGTAGCCTACCACGAGCACATCCCCACAATATATATATATATATATATATATATGTGTATATATATATATATATATATATGTGTGTGTGTGTGAAGGCTTTGGCCTGGATTTGTGGGAGGGGCTGAGGTCCGCCTCCAGCCTATTTAGGGCACCCCTCTACCTGACTCCTGCACCGTCCGAGGTCTGAACTTGAGAGAGAGAGAGTCGCTTGTGGAGTTAACTGGAGAAGTTACTTACGAGTTGCTGTATTTTTCTGAAGTTCGTTGCTTTCGGGTCCAGGATTTGGAGCATTCCGGTTCCATCCGTCCGGCTTCACCTGGTTCCTTGCGGGTCACGTTTTGCCCGTTTAAACTGTGAGTCTTTCATACGGTACAGCACAGCCCTCCTCACCAATCATCCCACACACATTCCTTCCCCTCTCACCCCTCGCTCAGCTCAGCGGCGCGCCCACCCCCTCCTCCCCACCGCCGCGCCGGCCCGCGCCTCCGTCCTCCTGCCGCGCTGCTGATGGCGGCCGCCGTGTCCCGGCGCCCGGTTTGCGCATGCGCGGCGGGGGCGCGTGCGCGGCCACGGCAGCGCACGCGCGGTAGCCTGGCGGCCGGCCGCGGGTGCCGCGCGCGTGTGTGTGTGGGGGGGGGGGGGCCGAGGGGTGCCGCATGCACACCCCTGCACCAGCACCACAGATCCAGCTACCGCTCCCCTCCATCAGCCAGCGCATTCAGGGGGGGCGCAAGTTAATCATCACAAGAGCCTGCATCAGGGAACACACCCGCCATGCCAACATCCATGTACCAATAAAATCCACCACAATAAAATCCACACCATTCAAAACGCATCATACAACCACCAAAGAAACCCGCCATAAGGAAAAAAAAAAAAAAAACGCCATATGGAAAAAAAAAGAAAAAAAGCCATATGTAAAAAAAAAAAAAAAAACGCCATATGTAAAAAAAAAAAAAAAAAAATTATTAAAATTTAAAATACCCCCGGTTTCATTGCTACATTAATATCTCAGTGAAACCCGCCATGTAAAAAAAAAAAAAAAAAAAAAAAGGGGGGGTCCGCGTTCACACCTTCCGCCACGGCACGGGGCCTCATTTCACATACCATCCACCATACCGGGTCACCATTGCAACTCGCGGCGCAATCCTCTCAGGTCAATCTAACGTTCAGACCACAGTCAACTCTCGTCATAACACTTCTGTCTACCCCTCTTTTAGGCGGTCAAGCTTAGACTTATTTACGCTGCACGTATCCTGCGACTTTTTCTTGCTACCAGGTACGTACACCTGCTCAATCGTTTATTTTTCCTACATTTCACTCCATCCCGTTAGGGTCAGCGTGCTGGCATTAGGGGCTTCGGAATCCCACTAGATTAACCCCCTCTTGGCTTCGCCATCAGTCAGTGGTCCGCGAGGCCAACACCCCGCCTCACACGCTCGGAGGCAGCCGCCCATCGCGCCACTCGTTAGTAAGCCGCCTCGCTGTTGCATAGAGAGGGCCTCACCTGTCACTCCCTTTCCCTAGTCCTGTCTTACAAGTCACCGAGAGGCCTCACACTCCTGCCACCACGTCAGTGGCCTCATCAACCCCTCGCGCCAACTCATAGATAGAGCCTCTCAAGCCGCTCGGCAATTAGCAGGGCCTCATCTGTCACCATCCTAGGCTTAATTATTTCGCCATCCGGCATAGCTAGCTTGCCAGCACGATCCTGTGTTTCCCCACACTAACAAACTATTCTGTTTTAGCATGTCTCTGGAAGGAATTGAGAACTTTTCCCTTCCTGGCACTCCGGCCAGATCCATCACCTTAGCCCAGGGAGACGATCTTGCCAGCCCAGCGTCCATCAGATCCTGGACAATTCCGCGTATCACGACGGAATTGAGGAGACGGCAGATTCCCTTCCCCGCCACGGCAAGGAAAGCGGAGCTTTTCCGACTACTGCGCACGTCAACCAGTAACGCGGAGGCAGGGGAAGGACCCAGCCAGTCCAGCACGGGGGATATACACGCCATGCTGGCCTCTTTGATGACGTCCATGTCCAGGGTCAACGACAGATTAGAGAGGCTGGAGTCGGTCACCACATCCCTCTCCTTGGCAGGGCCACCACCGGCAGCGTCACCGGCACCATCCGGTTTGCCAGTGGGCGTGCCATCCATCAACCCAGATGACCAAGAAGTCAGCCCGGCGCACATGTGTCACTACCAGAGCTTTGAGAAGTTCTCACAGCTCTGTGTCTCCACCCCTGCGATGATGTCACTTAGAGCTTGGAGGTGTTCTCACTGTTCTGTTTCTCCGCCCCTGTGATGAGGTCTTTACTCTCAGCTGTTTCTCCTGCAGTTGATTTTCCTGCCTTTAAATCACCCCTCCTCCTGTTGCAGGGCGTGGATTATATTTCTCATTTCAGTTGTAGCTCTGGCTTGAGTAACTTCACTTGTAAGCTATCAGTTCACTGGACCTGGTTTCTGCTGCAGCAAGCACTCCGGATATTGCCAGCTGTCCTTGGATCCGTCTTCTCTGCGGCTGCATCTCCTTCAGCTAAGTGTGCAGATATTGTTGTTTACCTGATTATTTTCTGACTGGATCTGAGGTGGCCACGGTTCCCTCCATATACTGAGTAGGGCACCGGTGGCCGTGCCCCTTCCACTATTGTAGGGGTTACAGTGGCCATCAGTCTGAGGTACGCGGGCATGCCTCCTTCCACCATTTGGATCCAGGCATGTGCTTTAGTAGCATAGGGAGAGCTTTGAGGGTCTGACAGGGGTCCCCCCTTATCTTCCCTAGTTTGGGTCCGGTCAGTAGCTCTTTTCACTGTGTTTGCTCTTGTTACCCTCAAACAGCCGTGACAACATGATACCGGAGCACTTGAAAAGGGACATTCTGGAAGGTAAGGATGTGAACCTGGCCTCCCTCCTGATTGCCTCTCAAGATATTGTCGAGAACAAAACTTATGCCTACGACGATGTCTCGGTTGTGGTCAAATCTAGGGATGCCCGCCTCAATAGAAAACTGTCTATTCCAGAATTTGTGTTGGCTTTCGGCATCTACAGGGAGGTCATCTGCACGGTCTACCCTAACAGAAGGGAGGAGCTCGACCTCTACATGCACAAACTGGTGGACCTGGGCAACAAATATGGGGGGTCGGCATTCTATGACTACCATAGATCTTTTTCGGCAAAGGTGGCAGGGGCTTTCTCCCAGTACGGAGTCCGCTCCAACTGGGCTAGAATCGACACTGTCATTTTTTGCCGACACTTCGCAGGCCTGAGGACGCCAGCTTGTGTGCACTGCTCCTCCACGGCCCACACCACCAATTTCTGCCCGAACGCGGCGGACAGACAAGCCCCCTCTCAGGCGGCCGGCCCCTCCAGGGTCACGGACAAATCAAGCCGGGACAAGCTGGGGCGGCCAATCAAGTTTCTGGGCAAGTCCCAGATTTGCAACAATTTTAATGTGGGATCCTGCAATTATAGCGGGTGTAGGTTGTTGCACATTTGTACCAATTGTTTCCGGGCACATGCCAAGTCAATGTGTCCAAATAAAATGTTTTCTAAACCGTATCTATCGACCATAAATATGCCGGTTTTTACAGCATTCATGTCTCAGCACCCATCCAGACATCTCACGGATTTCCTCGTGGCGGGACTGACAGAAGGCTTCCACACGGGCATCCTGCACATGCCGACAGGCACCCTGGAATGTCCAAATCTCCTATCCGCCCAAGGCAACCCCACCGCAATTGACGCCCTCATAGCCCAGGAAGTCGCAGAGGGCTTCGTGCTAGGACCATTCAAGACACCCCCATTCACCACATGGCGCACCAATCCCATTGGCATCGTCACCGGGAAATCTTCCCAGAAACAGAGGCTAATCATCGATTTATCGGCACCACACGGTTCAGCCGACCCCAGTCTCAACTCCCTCATTCCGTCGGAAGAATTCTCACTCCAATACACCACCATAGATCACGCCATCACCGCCATCAGGCAAGCAGGGGTCGGAGCATGGCTCAGCAAAACCGACATCGCCAATGCGTTCAAATTGCTACCAATTCACCCGTCGCTGTGGCACCTTCATGGCATCAAGTGGTCCGGAAACTATTATTTTTTCTCCCGGTTGACCTTCGGATCCAAGAGTAGCCCGGCCATTTTTGACACATTCGCGGAGGCACTATGCTGGTTGCTCTTGAACGTAGCAAGATGCCCGATGGTCTTGCATTACCTTGATGACTTTCTACTCGTGGAGGAAAACATCTCCCCTCCCGCCAGCCTCAGGGCCACCATCAAGCTGTTCGGGGAACTTGGGGTACCCATCTCCACCAAGAAAACAGAGGGGCCGGACACAGTCATCACCTTCTTGGGCATTCAGTTGGATTCTGCCTCTATGCAAGCCATTCGGGAAGATCCAGGTTATTCTCAACCACATAGACAATTACCTTCAACTCGGCAACTGCAATCGCAAGGAGTTACAGTCCCTATTGGGTTCCCTGAACTTTGCCATGCACATCATTCCCCAGGGTCGCTCGTTCATTTCACGGCTTCTGCGCCTTTTCCCCCTTTTTCTTCACGACTCTCACAGGCTGCCCCTGGATGCCCACGCCACTGCAGATCTGGGTATGTGGAGAAGATTTCTGTCCGCCTGGAATGGCAGGAGCATGTTCCTCCCTCAGCTATCGGACTCTTCCCCATCTATCTGGTCAGATGCGGCATCCACCACAGGCTTCGCGGCCATTTTTGGGAACGATTGGCTGTGGGGTAGCTGGCCTCCTGCGGTCCAGGGTTTGGAAGGATTCTCCACTACCTCGGCTCTGTTCGAGATCTACCCTATCGTGGCGGCCGCCGTGGCGTGGGGTCATTCATGGGCAAACAGGTCGGTCCGATGCTACTCAGACAACCAGGCAACCTGCCAGATCATTAACAAGGGTCGGTCCAAATCCCTCACAATCATGAGGTTCCTGCGCAGGCTTACTTGGTTGGCAGCTTGCAACAATTTCTTCATACACTGCTTCCACGTCCCGGGAAGGTGCAATACGGCAGCTGACAATCTGTCTCGTTTCCAATTTCAGGCGTTTCATCAGGCTCTCCCGTCAGCGTCACCCACGGCCTCCATCACCCCGTCATTTCACCAGCTCATTCTGGATTAGATGTCATCATGCGCCATAGCCAGTCATTATCCCATTCTGCACTATCAGACAACACACGCAGGTCATACAACAGAGCGTTCGCACTGTTTAACAAGTTCCTGTTGGAACACAACATCACGCACCCATTTGTCATGACTTCCCTGCTGGGGTTTGCTATCTTTTGCCACCTCAAGCTCAAACTGTCATACAACACCATCAAACTCTATCTCACCGGCATCCAACATCACATGCTAATCATACACCCTAACAACATCAGTTTCATGGCCTCGCACCAGATCAAAACCATACTCAAAGGCATTCAGAAGACAGAACCCGCACGGCCGACACAGAGACTGCCCATTAACAGTCACATTTTCAAGGAATTATCCGACTCATTAGACACCAGACCTTTTGAAGTTGATACCAACTCCATCATCAAAACAGCGATGTACCTGGCCTTCTACGGATTCCTGAGGCCCGGGGAATTCACCACGACCTCGGCGACCCAAACCACACATTGTCTGCTAGCCTCCCACTTGACGAAACACGGGGATCATTATATCCTAACCTTACCTCACTCCAAAAGCAGTCAGCTCTCACCCGTGAACATTCCATACTACCCTACGCAGAACAGATGGTGCCCAGTCGGGGTTCTGGACGCATACAAACAGCATCACAAGTTCCTACCCTTTCAGCCACTACTTCAACTGCGTGGGTCTGTACTCACCACCACCACCTTTATGACCTATGTCAGGTCATCCCTCACTCAACTAGGCCTCAACGCATCCAACTACTCTGGGCACTCGTTTCGGATCGGGGCCGCGTCCACGGCCTCCAGTGCCAACATCCCGGCTCATGTCATTAAGAAATTGGGGAGCTGGAAGTCATCCGCTTTCGCACGTTACATCCCCAATCCAACACGGGAGTTAAGAAATGCTTTCCAAAACATGTCGGGTTGAGCTTTCATGTATATCGAATACAATAAACTGTTCATTTCATTTTTGCCCTCTTCTTTCTCAGGCCTACCTCATCCTCGGTTTCGGCACACCACAACCGATTACGCTTATTCCCTGATTTCCTAGGTTCTTCACTGTACTACTGTAAGTGCCTCACACAAGTGTGAAGGCTTTGGCCTGGATTTGTGGGAGGGGCTGAGGTCCGCCTCCAGCCTATTTAGGGCACCCCTCTACCTGACTCCTGCACCGTCCGAGGTCTGAACTTGACCCTCCCACCACTCCACTCATTTATAACTCATTTCTTCCACATCTCTTTCCTTGGGTGGGCCCTCTTCTTTCTCAGGCCTACCTCATCCTCGGTTTCGGCACACCACAACCGACTACGCTTATTCCCTGATTTCCTAGGTTCTTCACTGTACTACCGTAAGTGCCTCACACAAATATATATATATATATAGTGAAAAAAATCAACCGGCAGCACCACAACTGAAACAAAAGCGGGTGCAAGGTCCAAGCTTGAGAAAGGCTCATGTAGAGCCGAAACGTTGCTTTTTTGCTGCCACCACATGGGTGATTAAATTTACTTGCTTTACCAAAGAAACCGTCTGGAGTGCTGTCCGATTTTTCCATTTATATATACATATATATATATATATATATATATATATATATATATATATATATACTTATTTGGGGGCAGGAGGGGCAGATGTGTGCAGATGCCGGGCACACCTGCGCACATCATCCTGATGTAGCAGTCAGTGCATGCATATATATCACACATGCACGCACGCATATTTGCATGCATGTATGGATATATATATGCATACGTCTCAACCCTTCCTCAACAATCCCCCTGTTGTCGGTCTATATATAATACGACAATATATTGGGGGAACGGGTTGAGATATATTTGCCCCCCCCCCTCAACCCCATCCTTGGTGGAAGTTCAGGAAGAACTGTAGTGCACACTGATCTTTAGGTACGTAGACATCCCTCATCCAGCTTCCTCCGACCTACCCTTCACCGTAACCTACTTCTCCGTCCACAGGATACACCGTCTTCGGGAACTTTCTTGACATCTTTTGGATAGTCTTCCAGTGTCGGCCACTCCCCACGTTTGGAGTGACCACACACCCACAGTCTCTCGATCTTCAGGTGTCGTCCCCCCCCAAATCTGGAGCGGGTTCACCCTCTCAGTCTTTAACTGGCCTTTCTTTAACAGTCTTTCAGTGTCGGCCACCCCCACTTTGGAGTGACCACACCCCCACAGTCTCTCGGTAGTTCTGCCGATCTTCAGGTATGGCCCACCTTCAAGGAATCTGGAGCGGGTTCACCCTCACAACCTCAGTCCCAACTTTCTTCAATCACAACTTTCGGCAAACATCTGTTTCCATCTTGATGGGTGCAGTTCTCCTGTGGACAGATTAATAGGTCTTTACAAGGCAGGTCAGACTCGGGGCGGTGATGTCATAGTACCTAAATTCTACTGCGGAGAACACCTCCGCCCCACTACACATCCAGCCCTTCCATAAGAACTTCACCGTTCCAGGGTTCAAGGTGGCAAATGGCAAACAAAGGATGCCTGTCCCTATCGTGACCTAACCTTATCCCCATTCACACAAAATACATGTCACATCCCTCCCAACACTACCAAATTCCATTATATGTCTGTACCCATAGAGACTCAAGCAACCTGGCATTCCTCTCTACCTCCAAAGACACAGGTAGGTCGTAGACCCCCGTGTCAATGGGAAAACTATAGGATGCAAACGTGTACAGTCAAATATAGGCTGTCACACATTTGCACCTAGAGTGTCTATGGGTGCACAATCGACCTACAAACAAAATCAATAAATACAATGTGCTATGGGGTTTCAGGGTAGTACAAGTTATACGTCCCGAACCCTCATAGGAAACAAAGTGTGTCCATACAATATTTGGCTACATGAACAATGTTTGCGTTATGTCCTGAGCCTCCTTCTTCGGTTAGTTCGGTAAAGTTCTGTCTGGTTCTGGTGTATTTGGTCAATAAGTCCCTTGACCCTCCGATGATGACCAGAACCAGAAGAAGTTTCACTGGTTGAAACAAGTGATAAGCTCTTCCACCCTCACGTCTCCAATTCTTTCTCCAGAGCCTGAGATAATGCTCCCGCTGGATTGTGGCACAGTCTTCCATCTCAAGAACACCTCTAGACAGAGGTCGCTTGGTTGCCAAAATCCAGTGGGATCCTCTGGAGCCTCACAAGAGTGTCAAGGGGAATAGCTGGTCTCTTCCGTGGCCTCTCCAGGGTTTTTCTTCCGCTCCATATAAAATACACCAATGGCAGAAGAAAATACCAGGCGCTCCCGGGGGATTTTTCCCCTCACAGTGCAATTAAGTGTCAAAAATTCCCAGCCCCAATACCTTTGACCCATGGGTAGAGAAAGGTATTGGGCTGCCCTCTGACTCACAGGACCCCTCGGTATCCCAACACTGGTGTCTGAACACCCTACTTTCAGAGGATCGCATCCTCTGCTACACATCCCTCTGCACCAACAGATAAGGATGGCCTACTAGGTTAGGATAACTGGAGTGCTGTGGACAAAGCACCATCTTGTTATTGATGGCACCGTATCCCTGTCCACTCATGTGTATCCAGGCTGATTTCCCCCTGTGATCCCGTCTTGTGGAGGCCCTCAGAACCAATGGCATAGTCATGCCCCGGCTCCCCAGGACCCCACAACACAAGAACACAGTCCACACTCTGCTGCCAAACACTCTGTGTCCAATCCCTATCAGAGTTGTGCTACCTGCTCGGACTAGACTATACAGTTCACACATACAAGTATATTAACAGCCCACCCACCTGGTTCTATTTACTATCCCTATAGGGTACGACGAGGGTTAACTATGATCTATACAGTGATAAGGGTGAGATATCTAGGGGTAAGCACAACAGGCAGGGACCAGGGTAATCAGAGGCAAGGGTATCAGGGACCAGGGTAAACCAGGGGTTATATAGGGTATGCAAGGGTATCAGGGACACAGCAGGGACCAGGGTAAACCAGGGGTTATAGGGTAGGCAAGGGTACCAGGGTAAAGGGTTAATATTGCAGTAGGGGGTCAGGACAGTGGTAGGGATCGTTGGTGGGATAGGGGATAATAAGGTGGGTAGATCAAGGGTTATAGGGTTGAGTGGGATAGTGGTATCAAGGGTTATAGGGTTAAATATATAATGGGGAGGAGTGGGGGTTCGTTGGTGGGATAGTGGGGGTTAATGGAATTCGTTGGTGGGATAGTGGGGGGGGGGGATACTTAGTCCTTCCGCTCGTTGTCCAGGGGATGCTCGTCGTCCTGGGGATGATTCTTATGGGTGGGCGGGCGGCCGGCTCTCTTCTCTTGAGCACAGGATCACGCTCTCCTTCAAGAGGGGGGGGTCCGGTCCTCCTTCTGAGGAGGGGGAGGCACGGTTCTTCTTCCTCAGCCGGAGGGGGAGGGGGGCCGCGCTGTACTGAGCGCCGATCGCGCTCTCCTATCCAGGTGGGGGTCCGGTTGGGGCTGAGCGCAGGATGCGCTGCCCTTTCAGGTGGGGGGGTCCGATCATCTTCTCAAGGTGGGGGCCCTGACCCTAACTACTTGAGTGCCGGGGCCGCCGCGCATCATCCACGTGGGCCGGCGCAGTGATATGACGTTACTGCGCAGGCCTGCACACCGGGGAAGCGCTACGGGCTAACAGGCGGGAGATGCCTTTGATCTCCCGTCTGTAGCCTCTAGCATTCCGAACAGTGAGATGTTAATTTCGCTGCCGGAATGCGCATAACAGAAGGAGGGGAGGCTTCTCCCCTTCTTCTATCATGCATAATTATCTCCAGCGGTGATGGAGATAATTAGAACAAAGGACTCAGATTCTGTTGAACCTGAGTCCTTTGTAGTCATCAGGATGACCGGACCTTTGTCCGGTCATTCTGATGCAATCAACCAGATTGCATCAGTGTGAATGCTTGGGGCCCATTCACACTGATGCACCTGGTTGCAGATATTGGGGCCTATGGATATGGGGGCATGTATCTATTATTATAAGGGGGATCTCTTATATTATAAAGGGGCACATATATATTATAAGGTTGCACAGCCCTTGCATTACAAGGGGGCACAGCCCTTACATTACAAGGGGGCACAGCCCCTACATTATAATGGGGGGCACAGCCCCTACATTATAAGGGGCACAGCACATATATCCCACAGGGGCCACCATAAACCCCTGTGGGCCACTAAGGGCAGATGTGTATATATATGCATGCATCTCAACCCTTCCTCAACAGCAACAAACGAGTAGAAAAACACAACGATCCAATTGTTAAATACTGTCAGAAAAAAATGTTGGACCCACAGTTTTCTGCTGCTCTGCATGTTTTTTCTGACGTTGTCGGCCAGCTGGCAGAGTTAAGTAAGATTTTGCAAAAAAACTATCTTACTACTCTCGATGCATACCAATATGTTAAGGCTAAAATAAGTAAGCTACGTTCACAGTTCTTTGGTAAGACAGTACATTGGAGTGAGCAAGTGTGTTAAATAATGGATGATAATGAAAACAAAGTCAATATTAGTGGAGCGCTTATGTCTACATTTGGAATGTCGTTTTCCAGAAAATGAGCTGATAGAGTGGAGAATTTTTGATATGTCTACATTCAGTGGTACATTACATTATCAACAAGGTTGTCAGGAGATTGTTTGCCATACAAAGATGATGACCAAGATATACTGAAGACAGTAACAGAACAATACCAGGATTTAAGATTTGTTATAGCCGAGAAAACAAAATGTGGCTTGATGCGGTCCTTTCAAGATCTTGTGCAATTTGTGTTAAAAGAGGAGCAATTTAAAGATGTTGCAGTCCTAGCAGATATCTGTGGAACTTTCCTTGCCTCCAGTTGTGACTGTGAACGTGGTTTCAGTCTAATGAATATGATCAAGACAAAAAGTTGCAATCGTTTGGAAGTGCCACACTTGAAAATGCTAATAAGGATCAAATTCTTCCTAATTTCTGGACAAAGGACTGACCTAGACAAAGTCTTTTCCAAATGGGTCACATCAAAAGATAGACGTTGCAAAGTTTGAACAGTTGAAGTTTGTTACTTCACATGTATTGGTAAGTACAGTAAGAGTTTTACTGTATCATTTGACTCCACTAGTTGATTTGCATCACATATGTACTTCTTGTCTTCCACTAGGTTTGCTTCTCCAAGGTTAAAGGGAAGAAGAAATTGATAGGAAACTTTCAAAAGGAAATTGACAGATGACTGAAGTTTTATGACCTGAAAGAAATAATACAAGATGGGTGCTTCATGTGGAAAGGTAAGTAGATTGAGAGGCTATAGCTTCTTGATGTTTGGCTGGCTGGTTTTGTCTGTACTAGTAGTGGATTTCAATCACATATGTACCTCTTGTCTTCCACTAGGTTTACTTCTCCAAAGTTAAAAGTTCCAAGCATGTTCTTTGAAGATGGTAATATTTCAGATGCTATATATTGGTTGTTCGGTGTTGCCTACATGATATACTTCCAAAAGGAAATTGGCAGATGACTGACATTTTATGACATGAGAAGAATAAAAAGTTTTACTTTCTATGGTAAGCAGAGTAACTGTTTTATCTTGTCTTACTTAGTAGGCTAGATTTATTGTTTTGCCAATATGTTTGATTGTTCTATCGCCCACCTTTGACTAAGCGTTGCCCATCTCTAAGCCGACCCTGCTCAGCAACTGCCAAAGCTTAGAGGGAACACTGATCAAGAGTTACAAAACCAATATGGACTGGGAAATAAAAATCTGGAGTTTTATTACTTACAATTGAAGCAGGCTCTGTGAACAAGGATAGGAAAGGTAATACAGATCACCGCTCTCCCTCCCCCACTAGTAAGAATTTCCAGATTAACAGCAGGGAAAAAAATGATATCTAAAATATGAGAGTTTGTTACACCACAAAACAAATAAAAAAGTAGTTAAATGCTTAATGCATAAATGGAGCACAGTTTTACTGTCACAAAATTAGGAACTATGGGAAATGGCTATTTGTGCTAAAAATAAGGTAACAAATAGTTTCTCTCAAAGAATTACACAATTTAATATACTATATCGTCTATACTATTCCCCTAAGTTCCTGATGAAATGTTACAGACTCAAAGAATTTGGATGCCTAAACTGTGGAGAGAAGAGAGTGGATGATATTCATATTCTCTGGACGTGTGGTGATATTCAGGTTTAGGCCTCTTTCACACTACCGTTTTATTTTTTTCCATTTTGCGGGCCGTTTTTTGCGTTCCATATACAGTCCGTATACGGAACCATTCATTTCAATGGTTCCGCAAAAAAACGTAATGCACTCCAAATGCATTCCGTTTCCGTATTTCCATTGCGTTCAAACATAGAACATGTCCTATTATTGGCCGCAAATCACGTTCCGTAGCTCCTTTCAAGTCAATGGGTCCGCAAAAAAACGGAATGCATACGGAACCCATCTGTATTTCATCCGTTGTTTGCGGATCCGTCATTAACAAATGCTAGGCATGTGTTTCTTGTTGTCAAACTTTTGCTGAGCACATGTACAGGTGCTGAAATCGGTTTGAAGCTGTCTGGCTTGGCTGCAAACCAAGAGGAAACATGGATGTTGAAAAACTTCTGTCCTTGATCCAAGAGCGCCCCCAGATCAATACCATGATAAAATTTTGAAGAAGCGTGGCTGGGATGAGGTGACCCAGGAGATGTTGGCCCAACAGTGGGAGAAGGGCAATTACGCCAAACGCCGAAAATTGGGTAAGATAACCCATGCATATGCGTACTAATTTTGAATAGTATATATTAAGTTTCAAACAATGTTTTAATCACCATCCTTGTATGCGTTATTAGTAATATTTTTTGGGGACTACGGATATATTTTAATGCATTGTAAAAAGCACATGTAAATGATTGATGCAATAACCGTTTTTTCCATAAAGCAACCTTTTTTTCTGTATGGAATTAAAAGGCTTTATTATTTGTCACTTACTGATTGATGACAGCAGTCTTGACCACTGTAGTATGTCCTGCTGTAGGGATAGTATAATTAACATCATGGCCTGCTGTGAGCAGGTAGCTATATTATGTCTGGTCATGCTTTGAGTTGTAGATTCTTAATAAACAGCAGTATATCTGCATATATTTAGTCCCTGTATGTAAACATAAAAACGTAGGATAAACATTTAAATCCCTGTCATGTGTCCATGGTTACACCAACCCTGCGATACATCAGTAGTGCACATGCTTGGTTAGTATTGTGAAAATGTGCCACCCTATCATTTGGCTGGGAACAGTATAGCTTGGATAAATCCACTAATGTACCTGTACTGTGCAAGCATGGTCAATGTTGATGGATTGTAGGGTTTTATTTTAACCATTGAGACAATAACTGTATGACGCTATTTAAAAAAAAATTCGGAACAAGATTATGGGGTAATTTTAGACAAACTCATTTTTTGAATGTCCTATACTTAATAAATTATACCTAACGACTTTTGTCCTAAAGCCCTTTATATTCAAATGCATTGCTAATATATGTTTTAGTATTTTGTCTATGTGCCGTTATCATTGTGTATGTATATAATCCAATTGAAAGGTTGTTATGTCATATTTCTACAGTCCAATGCGTGAAGACCCGCTGGCAGTCCTGCCGAGACCAGTAGCGGCGGGAACGCGTGCAGGGACTTGGACATAGTGGCGAGGGTGGGCGCCGGAAGAAGCCCTATATCTACACCCGGCAACTGAACTTCTTGAAGCCAGTGCTGGATGTAAGGACTTGAGTATATTTTTTGGGTAATGTTTGTAATTTATACTCTACACAAAAAATCAAACCTAGCTTCTGGCTTTTATTTTAGTTATACATTTAGAACATCTGAGAAATTAATGTATTAAAGGGGTATTTCCATCTTAGACAATGGGGGCATATCGCAAGGATATGCCCCCATTGTCCACTGGGACCCGCACCTATATCGATAAGGAGCAGGAAGTGCTGGGAATGCAGAAGCCCAGATTTCCTGGCCCCCGTCCACCACCAAGCGCTAATCCCCTCCTCTCCGATATAGAAGTTGAATGGGATCGTGCTGCCCATGTGTGCATTATATGCTCCCATTCATTTCTAGGGGGCAGACTGCAATCGCTGAGCCAGCGCATACACATAGAAATGAATGGAGGGCGGCTGCGCATGTGCAGTGCACTGTCGTTCACTTTCAGGGCTCTGTGTGCTGGATCGGTCCAGGTCCCAGCATTGGGACACACACCTATAAGACAATGCCCCCATTGTTTGAGATGGGAAAACACCTGTTATTAAAAGGCTATGCTGAAACTTTACCTGGTTTGCACATGCATGGTACACGTTGGTATGTGTAAAGTACTATACTGTCCTTGTCCACACCATACTACAATAATATTTGCATCTAGCATTGCTAAAATACTGACATGACCTGCACAAATAGATGACATTCTATAAACAGCTGAGAAGTGCGCAAAGGAGCATCCATAAGTGTCGGTCCATTTCGCAGGTGGTCTCAATTGCTCAGAGGAAGGCACTGTCTACCATATTGTTCACAAGGACAGTACATCACTGGCAGTACCAAAACAGAGTTTGACGTCTGCAAATCAGCATATGCATATTGGAAACCGTGTACCGATACTTTCAAACTGCAGGGAGGTGGCTCACTCTGGGCGAAATTGTGGAATAGGTGCTGCTAAGATAGAGGTACACCCACTCTCTAGTAATTGGTATTTGGTATAAAAACTAAAAATATGGGCGAGCACACTTCATTTGGACTCATAACATTTTTTAAATTTTATTAAATCACAATGTTTATAGATGAACACGTGTGCAGTATAATAAAAACAATAAAATACACTTCATAAAATCTAAACAAAATCCACAGGAATTGAATATATAAATATAAGAAATGGAAGTGGGGCACACTCTTTGTATAGGGATCTTTATTGAAACATACTAGTTTAAATAACCACAGAGAGTAAAACAGTAACAATATAAAAATACAGTAGCAATATAATATCGACTGGTAAGACAATCGCAATATGATATCAGCAATAAAAGAGCAGATAGATTATTTGGGCGGTATGAGTGGTAACAATAATATTTAAAATGGCATATAGTGAAATATTACAATAAACAGGATAAAATATGAATAAAATGTATTAAATTCAATAATATCAATGTAAGTAAGATCCCAATAAAGTATGGATTTCCTTGAACCAGGTTGGTAATAAATGTTATTCTTCCATACGTTAATGCTCATTCCGGTACCAGTCCTTATAATAAATATTTGAGAGGGTTAGCGATCCAGGCGTATACAGCAGTACAAGTTTGTATAAACAATCAATCAGCTGTTTATACGCACAGCGGCGTCCCGCTGTATTGATAGGAGGCGATCGCTTTCAATGGGCTATGAAAGCTCTTACCCGAGGATCCTTGCTGCTGGATGATAACCCCTCGACTCGGCGTATTCTTTATGCCTTCAGTCTCTTCAGTCTCTTTATGCCTTCAGTCGATGAGTAACTGTACGATATTTCAAATTCGTTCAGTTTCTCCTCTACATTTGGGTCAATCCACTAAATCTACCCACATTCATATACAATAAGAACAAGGGATCTAGTATGAAGAACTCCAGACAGGCACATTGGAGCTTCATTGTGGCCATAATAAACCATAATATGTGACCTTAAGAAAATATACTTAATAATGTACCAAGAGGCTCAAATAAACTTTCTATTATGCCGTTATCTGTTAGTATTCTATTTATGTTAATTCTTATATCATAAATGGATATTTGAACATTGTTGATATTTATTCAGAACTCAAAGAGGGACCCATTTGAAAAACATCAAAAATATTCAAAATAAAAAATTTTCATTTATCAAAAAGAAGCACCATAATCGCATCTATATTATATGCGATATTGATGCGTCTTTTAGCTGATGGGACCCCATAGAAGATACTGATTTCTGAATAAATAAACTCTATATATATAGAATTATGCTATTATTAAACTGTTGTCCCTCTATATGTGAGTGTTGGCCTATATATGGTCGGTTCAATATAGACTCCTTTTCCATCATTAAAACCTGCTATGATGCAGATGTACTATATAAGATGTTTTAGTACAAATATTGATTCTCTCTGCAAACACATCAGCAGCACATAGTGAATGACACATTGAATAAACTATTAAGACGCATCGGAGCCACACTAATATATCTGCGATATCGATGCGCTTTTTATGTGATGTGTTTTTAGAGGAAATGCCGTATAACCCAATGGAGGTGTGCAGGTGGAGATTGAATCACTACTCATTTGCATATGTATTGTTATATCTACTCTTATGCTTTTAGTTTTATACACATTTTTCTATATATGATCTTATATGTTAAGGATGAGACGGTCAGCGTATGTGAAAATAGAAATCCGTCTTATACATGTTTTAAAGTTAGTTATTATACCTATAGATCCCAATCCTTGTAAGATCCAAATCCCAAACCAGTCCTTACCTTATTCCCAACCCACTATAAAAGTGGAACAGAGACAGGGGGACAGTAACCACTGAATAAGGGGTCTCTTCCGCAAATCCCCGAAACGCGTCTGGTATCCCCCTTATCAAAAGGAGAGGGTCTGCAAGTCCGAGGAAGTCTGGAGACTATCTAAGTATCAGTTAATTGCCGGTATCTACAAACGCTACTACACGTGAGACGAACCTAACCACGTGGAGCAAACAACTTTACCGGCGCCAAATTCAAACCTGAACATCACCCCTTGAGACTGAAGGCATAAAGAATACGCCGAGTCGAGGGGTTATCATCCAGCAGCAAGGATCCTCAGGTAAGAGCTTTCATAGCCAATTGAAAACGATCGCCTCCTATCAATACAGCGGGACGCCGCTGTGCGTATAAACAGCTGATTGATTGTTTATACAAACTTGTACTGCTGTATACGCCTGGATCTCTAACCCTCTCAAATATTTATTATAAGGACTGGTACCGGAGTGAGCATTAACGTATGGAAGAATAACATTTATTACCAACCTGGTTCAAGGAAATCCATACTTTATTGGGATCTTACTTACATTGATATTATTGAATTTAATACATTTTATTCATATTTTATCCTGTTTATTGTAATATTTCACTATATGCCATTTTAAATATTATTGTTACCATTCATACCGCCCAAATAATCTATCTGCTCTTTTATTGCTGATATCATATTGCGATTGTCTTACCAGTCGATATTATATTGCTACTGTATTTTTATATTGTTACTGTTTTACTCACTGTGGTCATTTAAACTAGTATGTTTCAATAAAGATCCCTATACATAAAGAGTGTGCCCCACTTCCATTTCTTATATATATACACTTTAGCAGACTGGGTGTTGTCTGTGAGTGGGATCACCTCCTTGGGATCCCTACCTCAATCTAGTGCGACATTTCTATATTTATTAAAAAGGAATTGAATATGTTGGTGGGAATAGTTCCTTATTTCCACAATAAACGTTGCGGTGATAAAGTGCTCTGTAGTTAATGCGTTCCAATTGAGGTATGGACAAACATGCGAGTAAGGATGTATATTAGGGATCCTGCTGTATGAGAGATCTCCAATAACACTGATACTTCACAAAATATTATGCACTGATGCAATGAGGTGGCTAATGTGCTTGTTTCCGTCCCATGCCACTGGCTTATATATTCATAAGTCGAATCTTCTTACCTTCCTTAGTGTTGGCGTCTTACTTCAGCGAGGGTCGAGCGTCGCGGGACACTGCCTACGTCTCGCTACGTTCTCCTCCAGCCAACTTACCCAAGATCTCGCAGGAGTTCGGACGTGATTTCGGCTTTACTTGATCCACGTTATAGTCGTCCAGCACGATAGCAACAAATCGATTTTTTTCGATTTGTTGATCTCAGTTATGATCGTTTCAACAGTCTTTTATTTCAATTTTACAGCATGGCAATACTTGCAAGTGCAGAGGTGCTTCCTTACAGGTGTGCGATTCAGCCCAGATGCGTTTCAGGAACTCTCTTTCACTTCTCTCTTTCACTTCATCAGTGGTACTGCACCACCTGTTAGCCTCCGCCTTTTATTTCGTAAATAGCACCAAAATGTGGATCATTGGATTTCCTTCTTAAATAACGCTCATGCGTTTTTTGCATGTGCGTTTTCTATGCATTTTTTGTGATACATATTCCTTTCTTCCTTCTGAGCATCTTGTATAAACAGAATTCATATTCCCGGTTGCATATTGGAGTTATTCAATTTTCCAGTTGAGCATTGGACATACAACCCCTACACTTGGTACCAATACATGGTCAAATTATGTAATGTCTTTATTCTCCACTAGACATTAATGGCCGATAGAACAGTAGTGCATAAACATTAGTAGGAATAGTCTATATTAAATGTCAAGGGGACAGCGGGCACTGAGTGGTTGATGCTGAGACTGCTGACAGCGGATGCTCTCTGTGGCTGAGAGTGCTGGGAATATGTTTTCAAATTATTAGACACTTGATATATACACATGGTTTGTATAACATTCTCTCTCATTCCACAGCACTGGTGACAGCCTGGAGCCACCGAGGGAAACTGCCAACACCAGCAGTGAGTCGGACCAGGCAGCGTATGGGCAGGACTCCCCTCGTCCTGGGGAGCAAGAGGGGGAACCTGGACAGCAGCTGCCAGATGAAGAGAGGGAGTAGGCCTCTGCTCTGGAGGGACCATCTAGAGCCCTAGAATCCAGTCCCCAGCCCAGAAGGAGACAGCCACGCAGGAGAAGGGTGGCACCTCCGAACCCTGATTCTGCTGCATATACTCAGGCACAGGTACAGACTCAGGTGCTTGAGTATTTGCGGCAGAGACATTCAGAAGGGAGTGAGGAGAGGATACTAAGCGGGCTTGCTCATCTTTTGAAAGAGCTGCCCTTATATAAGCAAACACTGTTTGTTGATTTAATGACATCTGTTTTCACTATTTTAAAAACCTCATTAGATCCACATGAGGTTGTGTGTTGTGTGGATAACCTCAAAAACAGAGCTTTCGGGTTAAGCACACAACCAGGGCCCAGCATGGTCCCTGAGCATGCTAGGCCCAGCTCAGCTTCGAGGCCACTTTTTTCACAGGAGCAGCCATTTATGCCCCACCAAACTTTGCCTGGACCCGTCACCTACCCACCCCCAAGTCATGTGGCTGCCCTTCATCACCAAGGGCAAGGTCCTTTTATACAGGAACTTTTCAACCTGTAATTTGTTTTAGTTTTTTAAATACTTTTTGTTGTCTATAAAAGCTGAATCTAAAGCCACATTTTTGTTGGTTATGTTTTAATGGCCATAAAAAAAATTTAAAAAACATTCTATGTGTCGACTTTTATAAAATCATTCACTATAATCTCTAATCTTATACTTTCAATGTATTTGATCACATGCATACAGTGCAAATATTGTACGAAGTCTTTATTTGATTATACACATACATACAACTAGGACAGGGCATATATTCTTTGCAGGGCTGGTGCAAGGATTTTTGCCACCCTAGGCAAAAGCTAATTTTGCCGCCCTTGACCCCGCCCAGTGACCACGCCTCTTTACCCGCCCCCTTTTTCAGCCACCTATTGCATGCAACATTTTACTTGACCAGCTAATTTTAGATATTCTACAGAAGTCCCATTACAATCCCCCCTCCCCCATTAGCCTTTCGAGCAAATAATAAAAATAGTAAAATAGAACATTTAAAACATTTTAATTGTAAACATTTTCTCATATGTAAAGCATAAAATAGCAGCATTGCACATATATCAAGTACCAACAAGATTTCCAAACAACATAAAAATTACAATAGAAATATCAAAACAGTATACAGTCATGGCCAAAAGTTTTGAAAATTACATAAATATTGGAGATTTGAAAAGTTGCTGCTTAAGTTTTTATAATAGCAATTTGCATATACTCCAAAATGTTATGAAGAGTGATCAGATGAATTGCATAGTCCTTCTTTGCCATGAAAATTAAATTAATCCCCAAAAAACAATCCCAAAAAAACCTTTCCACTGCATTTAAAGGACCTGCTGAGATCATTTCAGTAATCGTCTTGTTAACTCAGGTGAGAATGTTGACGAGCACAAGGCTGGAGATCATTATGTCAGGCTGATTGGGTTAAAATGGCAGACTTGACCTGTTAAAAGGAGGGTGATGCTTGAAATTATTGTTCTTCCATTGTTAACCATGGTGACCTGCAAAGAAACGTGCGTTGCATAAAAATGGCTTCACAGGCAAGGATATTGTGGCTACTAAGATTGCACCTCAATGAACAATTTATAGGATCATCAAGAACTTCAAGGAAAGAGGTTCAATTCTTGTTAAGAAGGCTTCAGGGCGTCCAAGAAAGTCCAGCAAGCGCCAGGATCGTCTCCTAAAGAGGATTCAGCTGCAGGATCGGCGTGCCACCAGTGCAGCGCTTGCTCAGGAATGGCAGCAGGCAGGTGTGAGTGCATCTGCACGCACAGTGAGGCAAAGACTTTTGGAAGATGGCCTGGTGTCAAGAAGGGCAGCAAAGAAGCCACTTATCTCCAAATAAAACATCAGGGACAGATTGATCTTCTGCAGAAAATATGGTGAATGGACTGCTGAGGACTGGGGCAAAGTCCTTCAGCAATATTTCAAAATCAATATCTTGAGGAATGACCTTCTCAATAGACAGCATGGCAAGTCCCACCAGACGTTCTTGAGACATTGGAGATAATTATTTAGGATTTTCAGTTTTGAGAAGCTGCTTTCACCTGATGCCACTGTGTTGGGGAGTGTCAGCAGTATTCTTAGTGCTATTGCTACATTTGGAGCAAAACCATTCCTGACAGCATAGCCCAGAACATCAATTGGTTTCATGCTTGGTAATACAACAGGAGCCAAAATACGTTTTTGCTTCTGTAAGTAACTCCTCAAAATCCAGTGTCAGAACAATCATTTTCTAGGTAGCCCTTGCTGGCTTCTAAAAGCTCCACCACATCTGGCAAGTAAATAGTTTGACTTTGAAGAAGTTTTCTTACTCTGTTTAATGCGATTTAATATGCTATACCACATTGCTGTCAAACACACAAATGTAAAGTTGTTTATCTGCCAATGATGCAGCCTCATTTCTTGCAAGAGAAGAAAATGCTCCATCTTCCTAAATTTCCATCAGTGTGTGAATTCAAATCTCTGATTCTTTTCTGGGCGCCAGAGTGCTTGCCTTTCATGTTAGACCCGTTGTCATAACCTTGACCTCTCATATCCTTTAATGGTATGTTAAGTTTCTCAAGCTCTGCCAGAATTGATTCAGTCAAACTTTCTCCAGTTGAACTATATACTGGGATGAATCCAAGAAACCTTTTTTTTTCAATTTTGTCTTCAGTGCTTGCAGTTATTGAGTCCCTTTGTGTGATCGAAATAAATCTAACAATGATTGTCATCTGTTCCACAAGAGCATCATCTGGGGTGCAGTCAAGGATAATAGAATAGTATTTTGCATTTGTTAAAAGTAACACAATCCGTTTTGTTATTTCTTTGGAAATGATGCCAATCAATTGATTTTGGATATCCTTTCCAAGGTATTGGCAATGAATTTCTGCATTAGTTATTTTTGTAAGGTGGTTCTGCATCACTGTATCAAAGGTAGCCAGCATCTCCACAAGTTCCAAGTAATTGCCGTTGTTTTCACTGTAAAGTGTATCATTGCTTCCCCTGAAAGCCAAGCATTACTTACCAAGATATTGTACGATGGCTACAAGGTGCTGGAGAACATTTTGCCAGTGCTGAGTTTCTGCTGTTAACAATCTCTGGTAAGACTGGTCAATAGTTCTTTCTGATCCAAGCCTCATCAATAATAGTGTTGATCACGAATATTCGAATTGCGAATTTTAATCGCGAATATTGGCACTTCGAGAATTCGCAAATATTTAGAATATCGCAAAATATATTCGTAATTGCGAATAATAATAGTAATTTTCAAATACCAGTTCATGCGAATTTTAATGCAAAAAATATTTATGCGAATTTCATGCGAATTTTTCGCAATCAAGAAAATAATGCCTGGAGATCACAAATTCGCGAATTCTCGAATATATGGCGAATATTCGCCCAAATATTCGCGAAATATCACGAATTCGAATATTGCCCGTGCCGCTCATCACTAATCAATAACTCATTCCACCTTCCCACAGAAGCAAGATGAGATGCAGACTGTGAGTATGCGTTCAAAATATGAGAGATATTTCTCCAGTCGACACCTCCAGCAGTCAGACTTATTTGTTGCTTTGCAAACAGTTTGCAACAAAAACAAAACACTCTGTTTAGCGTGGTAGAGTAAATTAGCCAATGTCTGTTCTGCACTTCTCCATTTCCAAGGTGGCGTTTGTAATGGAAAAAACTAGGAGGGGCAGTATACTAAGTAAAATGTCACTTTTATTAATTATAGGGAGATAAAAACGGCCCCTACAGACAAACAACAGATACAGCATGCACACGAGAGTACACTGTAAGGACGACGGGTACAAATAGTGTACCAGTCAGTGTACCCCTCCCCCCCCCCCCCCGATCCTGGTGTGGGGGGCGGGTGGGAGAAGGGAACATGCAGCCCGTGGGAGTGGCTGTTCATGCTCTCCTATCCCTAGGCGATGTCGTGCCTTCTGGACGAATGGCCTGATCTGGCCTACCTCGTTACTGGGGATGGCCCGCTTGCTCAATGCTCTGGTCACGTGGCCCCCGCGATGGTACATTGCCTTGTCTTGGGCGCATCGCGGTGGCCACCTGAGGTGGAAGCACGTCTGTGCGTTCCACCTGGGCCCTTGTAGCGCAATGATGCGCATCTGCGCATGCGCGATTACTCCGGTCACATGACCGGATGACTCACTCTACCCGTGATGACTCATTCCACTTGCGATGCGGAAGCACGCTTGTGCGTTCCACCTGGGCCCATGAAGCACATCGATGCGCTTCTGCGCATGCGCGATCTCTCCGGTCACATGACCGGATGACTCACTCTACCCGTGATGTCATCCGGCGGCGCCGGATGGCGTCTGGAGCACCACAGTCGGTCCTACAGCCTTTATAAGCGGGCAATATCCGCCCCAACAGTTGCCGGTCACCCCACCACAGTGGTCCAGCCCACTATTTACAGTACACCCAGACCTGACTGGTACACTATTTGTACCCGTCGTCCTAACAGTATCTGTTGTATCTGTTGTTTGTCTGTAGGGGCTGTTTTTATCTCCCTATAATTAATAAAAGTGACATTTTACTTAGTATACTGCCCCTCCTAGTTTTTTCCTGATTGTTTTTTTGAGCAGTACCCAGGGAGGCATTGTTTGCCTGCTCCTGTTTGACCATCGTTTTTGTTACTTAGCAGTATCAGGGGAATGTCTGGATTTCTCAGTACTGGGGTAGATAGGAACACTTGGGTATCAGAGGCCAGTGTGGTCTTCTCTGAGCAAACGTTCATCCAGAAGAAATACACCCCGACCCTGAATGGCGCATTCTCTGAACATACCCATCTCTATCGGGAACACATTGGTTCGTGGTGGGAGGTGCAGGGCCTGGAGCACTATATTAAACAGGGTATCGTGCCTAGGGGTCTCCGTATCACCTTGTCCCCTGCGCACCGTATCAGGAGCCCTGAGTTCCTGAAGAGATGGGAAAGAGAAGCGACATCAAGTTCCCTTAGATTGATGCAGCTCCTCTTGGATGAGTAGAGGCTGGTTCTGAGTAGGGCAGAAAGCAGCCTGAACGAACAAATTGAGATAGCTAAAAAGTTCCAGTCCGAACCAGAGTTCCAGACTAAGGAATCACAACTGCAGAACACAGTAGAGCGGTTCCAATATCAACTGAAGGACCGCAAGCATAAGCAATTTAATAGGGACTTTCAGGACTTTCGGGACAACAGGGCATACCAATTCCTGACGAATCCACCAACCACCCAAAACACAGACCTGTCCTCTACGGACACGGAGGCATCCGACGTAGAGAAGGAGAGATTCCCCAAGAGTAGGGGGCGTGGACGGGGGTCATATAGAGGGAGAGGACGCAACAATCGCCCAAGACAAAACCCACAATACCCCCCTCCAAACCCTCCGGCACAGACACAAAGTACATCTTTTTTAGACCAGGGAGCACATTACTACCCCCTGAGGAGCCGGAACCTCCAGGCCTAGCGGTGACACAAGACTCCCCTCCCTACCTAGACAAACGGGTAATATATCTCTCTCTCCCCGCGTACTCTCACAAGCAGAACTTAAGTTGCTGGGACATGGTTTATCGTTTGTCCCAACAAACAAATTTGATATGTTTAGGTGAACAAGGGACCTTCATCTTTTTGCCCGCAGGCTAAAATGGCATAAGTTTCACAAAAACAAGGATAGGAAGGAAAGTCGCGAACTGGGTGTCCCTGTTGACATCCTTAAAGACGTTCATCTCCTCTTCAACCTCGACCGTATGCCACCCAATACTGAGGGATTAGGGCCTTTTACACCCTTAAAAAATAAGTGTTAAGATGCCCCCGACGGGTGACGTATCCTGTGTGGACGTGTTTTTACAACATGTCACCACAGAGTTATCAACCATTCACCGTCGCCCGCCTCGTTTTAATTGTAGTAGGGAGGAGATGTTGGCAATCACAGAGTTGGAAAGTGATAAGAGTATAGTCATCAAACCCTCCGACAAGGGGGGCAACATCGTAGTGATGGACGTGTTGGGCTATAGAAGAATGTACCTATCAATCCTGGAGGATGGGACGGGGTATGAGACACTTACCAGTAACCCCACCCCCAACCTACAGGGGACTTTGAAGGATATTCTCGTTAAAGCAAAGGGAGCCTCATTGATCAGTGGCGATGAGTATGACTTCTTGTACCCTCCCCACCCGGTCATGGCTACCTTTTATTGCCTGCCTAAAGTGCACAAAGATACTACTCCAATTAGGGGACGCCCAATTGTGTCAGGGGTTGGGAGTTTGTCCCAAAACTGTGGAATTTATGTGGACAAGATACTGCGCCCTTTTGTAACATCTTTGCCGTCCTATATTAGGGACACTTGAGATCTACTGGGGAAACTGGAGGACTTATGTATTGAACCACATTGGTTTTTGGCCTCTGTGGATGTGGAGGCCCTTTACTCCTCCATTCCACACGAGCAAGGTCTTGCAGCAAGTAGCCACTTTCTCAAGACCAGGGGCCTGCAATTCAGGCAGCACAACATCTTCACTCTTGAACTGCTAAGGTTTATCTTGGTGAGTAACTTTTTTCAGTTCGACGGACGTATCTACCACCAGCTCAGGGGCACCGCGATGGGTAGCTCCTGTGTGCCATCGTATGCTAACCTGCTCCTGGGCTGGTGGGAGGAGTCCGTGGTGTTTGCCGAACCGTCACCATGGTTTGCCGGCATGATCGCTCTCTGGTCACGCTACATCGACGATATTTTCGTGTTGTGGAGCGGACCAGAGAGCGATTTCGAGAGGTTTGTCTCTGAATTGAATACTAGCAACTTCGGTTTGAGGTTTACTTCACTGATTGTAGAGGATCGCCTCCCGTTCCTGGATGTTGTCATCTGCAGGGACGGGAAGGGCGGACTCAGTACCTCGATATACCGCAAACCCACCTCCACTAACTCCCTCCTCAGGTGGGAGAGCTGCCACCCTGTGCCCCTTAAGAGGGGTATTCCAACCGGACAGTACTTGAGACTGAAACGCAACTGTTCCGAGTCCAGCGATTTTAGACGCCATGCAAGGGATCTGAGATCAAGATTTCGGGAGAGGGGGTACCCTGATAGCACCCTTAGAGTGGCGTATGAAAAAACAAAATTGCGTACGCGGACTGAACTCCTCCACCCGTTAACTAGTGGGGTGAAGGAATCTCAAAGTACTGTCCGGGTGATTGGAACTTTCGATACAGCGGCTACCCAAGTAAGGCGTGTCCTGGCGCGACACTGGGGGACTCCTGATGGACCCAGACCTTTCTGACGTGCTGAGTCCCAGTGTCTCACTGACCTTCCGGAGAGTTAAGAACCTCCGTGATAGATTAGTGCACAGCCACTTCTCTCCATCAGTAAAACCGTTGACGTGGCTGAACACCCCTGTGGCCGGGTGCCACAGATGTGGACATTGTAGTTTTTGTGGTAGTCTCTCACAAGGAAGGACTTTTGTTGGTGAACCATCAAATACCGTCTACCAGATAAAGGGCTTTATGAACTGCCGCATGACAGGCGTGATCTATCTGGCCACCTGTGTATGCGGGCTCCGCTATAAAGGTAAAACCTTTAGAGAGTTGCGTAAACGTATGGGGGAACACTTCGGGGACATCCGAAATAATAAAGATACCCCCATAGCACATCACGTGCAGGCATTTCATGACAGACGTACTTCAGCCATCTGTTTTATGGCCATTGAACGGTTGCCTAAACCCATGCGGGGGGAGACTGGAATAGGCTCCTCCTACAAAGGGAGTGTTGGTGGATATTTACCTTGAACACTGTTGCCCCCCATGGCCTTAATAAGCAACTTCATTTCAGCTGCTTTCTCTAAATACCCTATGTTTCATATTCCTATCCTAGTCTGGGGTTTTCCAGGCATTTAACCCCTGTGGATTTGTGGTCTAAGAGGGGATTGTTAGGCACATATTGTCACTTTCCCCTCCTGTATGGGTGGGCTCTTACTGGACCTAAGAGCAGTATTTTCTGCTCCCCTCCCCATATCCCCATTTGTAATTGATGCTCCTTATCATCTGGAGCTTATTCTTTCCCCCCTCCCCCCCGCGATCCTGGTGTGGGGGGCGGGTGGGAGAAGGGAGCATGCAGCCCGTGGGAGTGGCTGTTCATGCTCTCCTATCCCTAGGCGATGTCGTGCCTTCTGGACGAATGGCCTGATCTGGCCTACCTCGTTACTGGGGATGGCCCGCTTGCTCAATGCTCCGGTCACGTGGCCCCCGCGATGGTACATTGCCTTGTCTTGGGCGCATCGCGGTGGCCACCTGAGGTGGAAGCACGTCTGTGCGTTCCACCTGGGCCCTTGTAGCGCAATGATGCGCATCTGCGCATGCGCGATTACTCCGGTCACATGACCGGATGACTCATTCCACTTGCGATGCGGAAGCACGCTTGTGCGTTCCACCTGGGCCCATGAAGCGCATCGATGCGCTTCTGCGCATGCGCGATCTCTCCGGTCACATGACCGGATGACTCACTCTACCTGTGATGTCATCCGGATGGCGTCTGGAGCACCACAGTCGGTCCTACAGCCTTTATAAGCGGGCAATATCCGCCCCAACAGTTGCCGGTCACCCCACCACAGCGGATACCACCACCCTGGGTCTTAGTCTGTTGGTGGTTTTTGAAGCCATACGCCGACCGTTGCCACCTGTATACGTAAGTGATTAGCCTCCCATACCCTGTGGGGATTGATCATCCTTGCCATGTCACGTTATTTACTGTACATTCTGTATGTTTTATGTGATCCGTAGACTCAGTCATATTCTGCCTGCAGTGTCCCCTGATGAATCCTGGGGCTTCCTGGGAGGAAACGCGTCGGGCCATATAAGTATCACCATCACTCTATCCCCCAACCAGGTTTTTTTTTGGTGGGGTTATTCTCTCACATTGTGTATACTGTATGTTTGTATAGTGTATGTTGTCTGTCCTTTCGGGCAGCTTGTGTTTCTCCTGTGTCTAGGGCCTTGATAGGGTCATATACACAGGAAGAGAGTTCCAGTCGGGGCCACCCCTTGCGGGGTTTTTTGGACCCCGTCCTGTGGATTATTGAGTAGTGCGGACCAGGCCAAGTAGGGAGGCAACAGGGCTAGTTGACCTTCACTGACACAGCCGTGCCTGGCCTACCGCTAGTGGTCCAGCCCACTATCTACAGTACACCCAGACCTGACTGGTACACTATTTGTACCCGTCGTCCTAACAGTGTACTCTCGTGTGCATGCTGTATCTGTTGTTTGTCTGTAGGGGCCGTTTTTATCTCCCTATAATTAATAAAAGTGACATTTTACTTAGTATACTGCCCCTCCTAGTTTTTTCCTGATTGTTTTTTTGAGCAGTACCCAGGGAGGCATTGTTTGCCTGCTCCTGTTTGACCATCGTTTTTGTGGCGTTTGTAATGGACTGCTGTAAAACGTCTCTTAGATGCATCTCTTGGAAATGAAAAGTCTTTACTTTTCTTTGCTGGGCCTTTCATTACTATGGTATCCCGAAATGAGGTAGTAATGACATCTGGCCAGTTCGCTGGATCAGAGATATCCAGTGGTAATGAAGTGATCTCCTTTTCTTGTTCTATTAGTTCTGGTGATTTTAGAGAGGTCAATTCTTCAGTATCTGTGTAACTTTTCTCTATAACAGATTGCTCAATAACAGTTGTTGATGTTGAAGCAACCATTGTCATGCTTGTTGAAGGTCCTTCATCTGTGTCCATATGCACTGGATCGTCTTTAGCTGCACATTATGATTCCTCTCCAGCTTGTGTGGCTTGCTTTTGACCAACACTGAAGAATTTGTTTAACGATCCAGGCATTTTTTTGGCTTCTTCTTCTTGAAGTTTTCTTTTCCTTTTGAAACCTGCACCCAACAACTTCTTACGTGGTGGTCCAGACATTGCTCAGCATATATCAATGTACTGCAAAGGTGGCGTCGGCCCTAACCTAACCACAGGATAAAGGATAACAAGTTAACCCATTAAGGACCAAGCTCATTTTCACCTTAAGGACCAGGCCATTTTTTGCAAATCTGACCAGTGTCACTTTATCTGGTGATAACTTTAAAACCATTTTATCCAGGCCGTTCTAAGATTTTTTTTTCTGACACATATTGTACTTCATGACACTGGTAAAATGAAGTAAAAAAATACATTTTTATTTATAAAAAAAATACAAAATTTACCAAAAATTTGAAAAAAATAGCAAATTTCCAAGTTTCAATTTCTCTACTTCTATAATACATAGTAATACCTCCAAACATAGCTATTACTTTACATTCCCCATATGTCTACTTCATGTTTGCATTATTTTGGGAATGATATTTTATATTTTGGGGATGTTACAAGGCTTAGAAAATTGGAAGCAAATCTTGAAATTGTTCTGAACTTTTCAAAAACCCAATTTTTAGGGACCAGTTTAGGTCTGAAGTCACTTTGTGAGGCTTATATAATAGAAACCACCCAAAAATGACACAATTCTAGAAACTACACCCCTCAAGGTATTCAAAACTGATTTTACAAACTTTGTTAACCCTTTAGGTGTTCCACAAGAATTAATGGAAAATAGAGATACAATTTTAAAATTTCACTTTTTTGGCAGATTTCCCATTTTAATAATTTTTTTCCAGTTACAAAGCAAGGGTTAACAGCCAAACAAGACTCAATATTTATGTCTCTGATTCTGTAGTTTACAGAAACACCCCATATGTGGTCGTAAACCACTGTACAGGCACATGGCAGGACACAGAAGGAAAGGAATGCCATACGTTTTTGAAAGGCAGACTTTGCTAGACAGTTTTTTTTTTTACACCATGTCCCATTTGAAGCCCCCCTGATGCACCCCTAGAGTAGAAATTCCATAAAAGTGACTCCATCTAAGAAACTACACCCTGCAAGGTATTCAAAACTGATTTTACAAACGTCGTTAACCCTTTAGGTGTTCCACAAGAGTTATTGGCAAACAGAAATGACATTTCAGAATTTCAATTTTTGGGCAAATTTTCCATTTTACTATTTTTTTTCCAGTTACAAAGCAAGGGTTAACAGCCAAACAAAACTCATTATTTATGGCCCTGATTCTGTAGTTTACAGAAACACCCCATATGTGGTCGTAAACTGCTGTACGGGCATACGGCAGGGCGTAGAAGGAAAGGAATGCCATACGGTTTTTGAAAGGCAGATTTTGCTAGACAGTTTTTTTGGACACCATGTCCCATTTGAAGCCCCCCTGATGCACCCCTAGAGTAGAAATTCCCAAAAAGTGACCCCTATTTTAGAAACTATGGGATAGGGTGGAAGTTTTGTTGGTACTAGTTTAGGGTGCATATGATTTTTGGTTGCTCTATATTATACTTTTTGTGAGGCAAGGTAGCAAGAAATAGCTTTTTTGGCACCGTTTTTTTTTTGTTATTTACAACATTCATCTGACAGGTTAGATCATATGGTATTTTTATAGAGCAGGTTGTCACGGACGCGACGATACCTAATATGTATACAATAAGTTTTACACAATGATTTCATTTTTGAAACAAAAGAAAAATGTTTTAGTGTCTCCATAGTCTGAGAGCCATAGTTTTTTTCAGTTTTTGGGTGATTATCTAAAGTAGGGTCTCATTTTTTGTGGGATGAGATGACGGTTTTATTGGCACTATTTTGGGGTGCATATGACTTTTTGATCGCTTGCTTTTACACTTTTTGTGACGTAAGATGACAAAAAATTGATTTGTTTTACACCGTTTTTTTTTGTTTTTGTTTTTTTTGTTTTACGGTGTTCACCTGAGGGGTTAGGTCATGTGATATTTTTATAGAGCCGGTCGATAAGGACGCGGCGATACCTAATATGTATACTTTTATTTATGTAAGTTTTACACAATGATTTCATTTATGAAACAAAAAAAATCATGTTTTAGTGTTTCCATAGTCTAAGAGCCATAGTTTTTTCAGTTTTTGGGCGATTATCTTGGGTAGGGTATTATTTTTGCGGAATGAGATGACGGTTTGATTGGCGCTATTTTGGGGTGCATATGACTGTTTGATCGCTTGCTATTACACTTTTTGTGATGTAAAGTGACAAAAAATTGTTTATTTAGCACAGTTTTTATTTTTTATTTTTTACGGTGTTCATCTGAGGGGTTAGCTCATGTGATATTATTATAGAGTTGGTCGATATGGACGTGGCGATACCTAATACGTATGATTTTTTTGTTTATGTAAGTTTTACACAATAATATCATTTTTGAAACAAATAAAAAATCATGTTATGGTGTCCCCATAGTTTTTTTATTTTTTGGGCCATTGTCTCATGTAGGGGCTCATTCTTTGCGGGATGAGGTGACGGTTTGATTGGTACTATCTTGGCGTACATGTGATTCTTTTGATCACTTTTATTACCTTTTTTGGGAAGTAAGGTGGGCAAAATTTCAATTTCCTGATAGTTTTTATTTTTTTATTTTTATGGCGTTCTCCGTGCGGGGAAAGTAACATGACCGTTTTATAGATCAGGTCGTTATGGACCTGGCGATACCTAATATGTGTAGTGTATTTTTATTTTTTTTCCTTTTTATTCAGTGATAAATGTTTTTATTATCTTTACTTTTTTAACTTTTTTTTTACATTTTTGGGACCCAGACCCACTTGGTTCTTGAAGATCCAGTGGGTCTGATGTCTGTATAATACAGTACAGTACTCTATATAGGGTACTGTACTGTATTTTACTTACACTGAACAGATCTATGCCTTTAGCATATATCTGTTCAGCACCATGGACAGCAGGACGCCTGAGAAGGCGTCCTGTTGCCATGGGTACCTTCCCCGTCTGCCACAACTGAGCAGACGGGGAAGGAGGGGAGCATCCATCTGGGGGCTGCAAAGGAACAGCAGTCCCCCGATGGCAGAGGGAGGGAGCTCCCTGACTTAACCCTTTCCATACCGCGGTCCGTATGGACCGCGGTATGGAAAGGGTGAAACGGCTGACATCGCAGCGATGTCAGACGTTTATACCAGAGTGTCAGCAATGTGCTGACACTCTGGTACCACTGACCACCAATGAATATTCAGCGGGAGGCGAGCGGGGGATCACGATCCCGTCTGCCGCACCGCCCGCCTCCCGCAACTGTCAGCACGGCCCGCATCGCCCACAAACCGCCCCCCCCCCTGCACCCCGCCAACATAAAAGCATTCAGGGGTGCAGGGGGGGGTTAAATTTTTTTACTTTGGCCATTTTTTTAGTTTCAGGGACCGCAGAGATCAGAAACTACTGCATTGACCTGCGGTTTGCAGCGATCGCCAATACGGGGGGTCACAGGACCCCCCTCGGCATTGACCCTGGGTGCCTGGCTGTGTGTAACAGCCGGCCCTCAGCGCTGTCACCATGTCTGCAGACATGGTGACAGTTTAATGCCGGGACGAGTATCCTCGTCCTGGTGCGCTAAGTACCGTTGCTCCAGGACGAGTATACTCGTCCAAGGTCCTGAAGGTGTTAATTGTTGGGGGTCGGACTGCAGGATGCTTCACTAATCATGAAAATTGTCTCCCATTCTCTTAATATACCAGAAGATGTATAACTTATACCAGACCAGCTCACATATAATAATATACAGAACATACAAGGGCCAGATAGTAACTCTTACCTGAGCTTGCTCTGGCTGAAAGCGGCTGAACCGACCTGCTGAACGTCTGAATGCTGGAGACTGGCTGGGCTCAGTGTGGGCTCTGGCTGCCTAAATAAGTGCTGCTCCTGGGCCTGGCTCAGGCTGGCAGAAATATTTGGCAGAGAGAAAGAATGAGGTGGAGTGAGTGACTGTAGTATAGAGTCAGTCTACTGGGCAAGTGGGCAGTGGCAGACTAGCAGTGGCTCCTACGCTCCTCTGTTCCCAACTTCCTGCCAAACCTGCAGAGCTGATAACTTTGTGACGTCACGTAAGGGCGCAGTGTGATCCGGACATGCTGCCAGGGCCTGCCCCCTGCCTTTGGTACTTTAATTGACCATGACTGAGCCGGACACGCTGGAACATCATCCATAACGACAAATAAGGGGGACTTCTTGCCGTCCATCCTTGCGCCGGACGGAGGGCCAGGCCACCCTAAGAGCAGAAGTGGAGGCCAGCAGCAGCCATTTCATTCAGATTAGAGACAAAGCTGCAGAGTGGCTGTAATCTGACTAAAATGGATGCTCCTGGCCTCAGTGAGTCTCTCTGCCACTGCAGAGAGACCTCATATCAGCCAACTCAGCCCCCCATCAAACCTCACATACAGTCATGTGAAAAAATTAGGACACCCTTTGAAAGCATGTGGTTTTTTGTAACATTTTTAATAAAAGGTTATTTCATCTCCGTTTCAACAATACAGAGAGATTAAAGTAATCCAACTAAACAAAGAAAACTGAAGAAAAGTCTTTTCAAGATCTTCTGTAAATGTCATTCTACAAAAATGCCTATTCTAACTGAGGAAAAAGATAGGACACCCTCACATGTATTCCCTCTTAAATTGGCTCAGATCTCACACAGGTATATCACACCAGGTGCACATAATTAGTAGATCGTTACTCTGCATGTTGAATGAGGCTTGCCCTATTTAAACCTCAGACATTTAGTTTGGTGTGCTCCTGACTGTTGAAGTGAGAGTGAGCACCATGGTGAGAGCAAAAGAGCTGTCAGAGGACTTCAGAAAAAAGATTGTAGCAGCCTATGAGTCTGGGAAGGGATTTAAAAAGATCTCAAAAGATTTTGAAATCAGCCATTCCACTGTCCGGAAGATAGTCTACAAGTGGAGGGCTTTCAAAACAACTGCCAACATGCCCAGGACTGGTCGCCCCAGCAAGTTCACCCCAAGAGCAGACCGCAAGATGCTAAAAGAGGTCTCCAAAAACCCTAAAGTGTCATCTCGAGAACTACAGCAGGCTCTGGCTACTGTTGATGTAGAAGTACATGCCTCTACAATCAGAAAGAGACTGTACAAGTTTAACTTGCATGGGAGGTGTGCAAGGAGGAAACCTTTGCTTTCCAAGAGAAACATCGAGGCCAGACTGACATTTGCCAGAGATAAAGTTGACAAAGACCAGGACTTCTGGAATAATGTTCTTTGGACAGATGAGTCCAAAATTGAATTATTTGGACACAACAGCAGAGGACATGTTTGGCGTAAACCAAACACAGCATTCCAAGAAAAGAACCTCATACCAACTGTGAAGCATGGAGGTGGAAGTGTCATGGTTTGGGGCTGCTTTGCTGCAGCAGGACCTGGTCAGCTCACCATCATAGAATCCACGATGAATTCTACTGTGTATCAGAAGGTGCTTGAAGAACATGTGAGACCATCAGTTAGAAAATTAAAGCTGAAGCGGAACTGGACCATGCAACATGACAATGACCCAAAACATACTAGTAAATCAACCAAAGATTGGCTGAAAAAGAAGAAATGGAGAGTCCTGGAATGGCCAAGTCAAAGTCCAGATTTGAATCCCATTGAGATGCTGTGGGGTGACTTGAAAAGGGCTGTACGTGCAAGAAACCCCTCAAACATCTCACAGCTGAAAAAGTTCTGCATTGAGGAGTGGGGTAAAATTTCCTCAGACCGATGTCGAAGACTGGTAGATGGCTACAAGAACCGTCTCACTGCAGTTATTTCAGCCAAAGGAGGTAACACTCGCTATTAGGGGCAAGGGTGTCCTATCTTTTTCCTCAGTTAGAATAGGCATTTTTGTAGAATGACATTTACAGAAGATCTTGAAAAGACTTTTCTTCAGTTTTCTTTGTTTAGTTGGATTACTTTAATCTCTCTGTATTGTTGAAACGGAGATGAAATAACCTTTTATTAAAAATGTTACAAAAAACCACATGCTTTCAAAGGGTGTCCTAATTTTTTCACATGACTGTAAGCTCACTCAGCTCCCCATCAGACCTCATATTAGCCCACACAGCCCCCGATCAGACCTCAGATCAGCCCAGTCAGACCCCCACACTGCCCTCTATTATGTATTTGTGTTTGCCCCCCAGTGGTCCACTAAGTAATACTGCCCCCACAGACAGTGCACAATGCCCTCTATTATGTAATTTGCCCCAGTGGAACACTAAGTAATACTGCCCCCACACACAGTGCACAATGCCCTCCATTATGTAATTTGCCCCCCAGTGCCCTACTAAGTAATACTGCCCCCACAGACAGTGCACAACTGCACACTGTCCATTACGTAATTTGCCCCCCAGTGCCCCCACTAAGTAATACTGCCCCCACAGACAGTGCACAACTGCACACTGTCCATTACGTAATTTGCCCCCCAGTGCCCCACTAAGTAATACTGCCCCCACAGACAGTGCACAACTGCACACTGCCCATTACGTAATTTGCCCCCCCAGTGCCTCCACTAAGTAATACTGCCCCCACAGACAGTGCACACTGCCCATTATGTGATTTGCCCCCCAGTCATCTCCACTAAGTAATGCTGCCCCCACAGACAGTGCACAGTCGCACTCCAGCCAGGCTCCATTATGTAATTTGAAATTGCCGCCAAAACCCCCCCACCCCCGTTCATACTTGTGTCGCTCGCTGATGATCCAGTTCCTGCAGTCTGTACTTGCCGCGGGTGTCTAGTGATATTTCCCAACCCCGTAATATTTCAATACCCTGAGTCGCCACGTCACTTCCTGTTGTGATGTCCCCCGGATATGACGTTGGATAAGATCATGTGTATCGGAGGTCACGGGTCTCGCGGGATCTCGCACCGAAGTGACTGAACAAACGCATGCCCGGGCAGGCTCGCAGGCGCAGCACATCCATGATCCAGCCGGCCGGCAAGTACAGGAACAGGAGGAGTCAAGAAGCCGCAGATGATGCAGATGATGTCAGATGGCTCACACAGGTAGGGGGCGTGGCGCGCACGGCGGCTAGTCGGGAATCAGGAGAAGATGTTAGATTGATGGATCACAAGTAGGGGGCGTGGTGGGGGAGGCGGCTAGTCGGGATTCGGACTCCAGAGCGCCAGCGCTCCCAGGCAGAGTAAGCTCTACGCGGTGGTCTACTCTGCTTATGTGTGGAGCCGGCCCTGATTCTTTGACAACTATGCTCAACCTGATGGCCAGCAACTTTACTATCCAAACTATTAATGTAATAATTTTAACTGTAGGATGTGCAGCCATGCTGGGCAAAGAAGTTTTCAAACAGCTGGAGGGCCACAGGGTGATCATTTCTGCTGTAATCCAAACATACATATAGCTCATAGATTGCTAGCCAATTCTTGTAAAAAAATATGCGGACATCAACTCAAATGGTATGACCTTGGACAGCGGTGTGAAATCATCTGCCTGCGTAATGAAAGAAAAGATGTGCTACGATGTCACAAAATATCATTGCACGTCTGCTAACTCTACAAACTTATTTTAGAGGTATTAGAGGGTTATTGCAGTACCCCCAAAAAAAAAAAAAGATCATCACTAACATGTTATCATTGAACATGATTGACAACATAGATTTTTTTTTTTAAATGCCCTACATTTTAACCCCAGCCCACAAGCCCACGTCAAGGGTCCTCTTTGTCTTGTGAGTCCCTACACTATCTACATATAACCCCCCTAGAAAACAATAAATACTAAGATGACCAGAGTCCAGACACTTCATAGTCTGCCATGAACTACGTCCATCTGCCACGGCAATGCTCCCTCAGAACTTGAAAAATATTGCTCATAGAGGGCCGGAACTGCAAGCTCTGCTGTTCCAGGTCATCCATGTAGAGTCTGGTCCAACACTCCAGATGATGAAGAAGTACCAGGTGCAACATCATCAATTTCTGACGGAGCATCATGAATCCTGACAAAGTTATGCAGGATCACACATGCTTTAATAACCAGGGTGGCATTGTCCAGCGACATCTGTATGGATGACAGTAATACTCTCCATTTGTGTGAGATTATTCCAAATGCACATTCAACATACCGACATGCTCGACTCAGCCGATAGTTAAATATACGTCTGCTGTGATCCAGGTTGCGTCTCGGGAAGGGCCGCATGACATGTGGTGTCAAAGCAAAGCCTTCATCAGCCACAATAACAAATGGAGCCGGTGGTCCCGCAGAACCTGGCAGCAATCTGGGCTCTGGGAGGGCAAGCTGGTTGGCTCGAAGTCTCTCACACATTCTAGAAGTACTGAAAATGCACGCATCTGCAGTGCTCCCATAGGCCCCAATATCCACAATTATAAACTTGTATGTACTGTCGGCCAAGGCCATTAGCACGACAGAAAAATGCTGTTTATAATTGTAGTACCGGGACCCTGAGTGAGGAGGCTTCTTAACCACCTCCCGACCGCTGTACGCACCGATGCGTCCGGGAGGTGGTTGTTTAGTTCCTCCTGGACGCATCGGCGCGTCCTCTCGCGAGACGCGAGATTACGTCACAGCCGGCCCGCGCATGCGCATCGCGGGCCGGCATTTCGCAGAAGAGTATTTCGTCAGCAGCCTGCCGGCCACGATCATTGGCTGGCAGGCTGCTGATTTTTAAAAAAACCAATCAGCAGCCATATAACCCCACATATTAGTAAATATGATGGGGTTATATGGCTGCTGTGCTCCTCTGCTCCTTCTTTTGGTCGGTTGGTTCCAGCAGAGGAGCAGAGGAGCACATCATTACTGTGAGTACCCACCACACCACATTTAGCCCCCAGATCACCCCAATTAACCCTTTGATCACCCCTTTTATCCCCCCCTGTCAATCACTAGTGAAAGGAAAAAAGTGATCAGTGCAAACTGTCACTTTTTTTTTTCACTGTTATTGACCGTTAGGTTTTAGGTATAGTTTAGGTCCCTTGGTTAGGTAGTTAGCGATCAGTTAGCGCCCAGCCCACCGCACCGCAGTCCGTTATTCGCTGATTAGCGTATCGCTAATCAGCATTTGTACTTTTATAGTATCTGGAAGTGATCAAAACTGATCACGGTCAGATCTATAATTGTACTAGTGTCACTTTAGTTCGCCCTCCACCCAAAACGCAGTGTTTGCCCGATCAGGCCTGATCGGTCGCCCACACGTGCGTACACCCACGCCCGCCCCACCGCTGCACATTCACTTTACACGCACTGCAGCGATAAAAAAATCTGTTTTGATATTTTTTATCAACCGCAGCAGCCTCCGGTACTTCGCTAGCCTCCCATTTGTAAGACAGGCTTGCTTTTTTTTTCTTGGGTAGTCTCAGGGAATACCCCGAAATTTAGTTGCCCACATGTCTAACAGGGGGTATTCTTCTGAAGAGGCCTACAGGCTTCTGACCCAGTCGGATGAGGAGTGGGAACCCTCATCTGATGAATCCAGCGGGTCAGAATACGAACCTGTAGAAAGCAGTGGCTCTCTGACCCAAAGTGGAGGCTGAGGTCCCTGATAGCAGCAGGCGTACCCGGCCCCGTGTCGCTAGACCGCAGGTTGCGCAGGATCCGCTTCAAGAGCAGCAGAGTGGGGCTGGTGCTGTCGGATTACGTGGTGAGGCATACACCAGCAGCCCAGCCCTTCCTGGACCTAGTACCAGCACTGCCGTACAACCTGGTGAAGTAGCGAGCACCAGAAGGGCAGTTGAAGCTGGTACGGTGGCACGTGCAGTAGTGACCCCGTCGCAGCCACCGCAAAGACGTGCCCGTAGAGCCCCTAGAATCCCAGAGGTGCTGGCAAACCCTGATTGGCAGTCCCCAACTTCAGCCGCACCCGTAGTTTTCCCTTTCACCGCCCAGTCTGGAGTTCGGGTTGAGACAGCTCAGATCGATTCGGCCCTGGGATTTTTTGAGCTGTTCTTGACTGAGGAGCTTTTAGACTTAGTCGTGGCAGAGACAAACAGGTATGCCACACAATTTATCACCGCTAACCCGGAAAGCTTTTATGCCCAGCCTTTCCGGTGGAAACCAGTCCAAGTTTCCGAATTTAAAACTTTTCTGGGCCTCCTCCTCAACATGGGCCTGACAAAAAAGCATGAATTGAGGTCATATTGGTCCACGAACCCGATTCATCACATGCCCATGTTCTCTGCTGCTATGTCCAGGACACGATTTGAGGTCATCCTGCGTTTCCTGCACTTTAGCGACAACACCGCCTCCCGTCCCAGGGGCCACCCTGCTTTTGACCGGCTCCACAAAATTCGGCCCCTCATAGACCATTTCAACCAGAAATTTGCAAATTTGTATACCCCTGAGCAAAACATCTGCATAGACGAGTCCCTAATACATTTTACCGGGCGCCTTGTCTTCAAACAATACATCCCAAGCAAGCGCGCCCGGTATGGGGTCAAATTGTATAAGCTCTGTGAAAGGGCCACAGGCTATACCCACAAATTTCGGGTCTATGAGGGAAAAGATCAGACCCTGGAGCCGGTCGGTTGCCCTGACTACCTGGGGAGCAGTGGGAAGACAGTTTGGGACTTGGTGTCACCCTTATTCGGCAAGGGGTACCATCTTTATGTGGACAATTTCTACACAAGTGTGGCCCTCTTTAGGCATTTGTTTTTAGAACGGATTGGCGCCTGTGGTACCGCGCGAACTAGTCGCGCGGGCTTCCCCCAACGGCTCGTTAGCACCCGTCTTGCAAGGGGGCAGAGGGCCGCACTGTGCAACGAAGAACTGCTCGCGGTGAAATGGAGAGACAAGCGTGACGTTTACATGCTCTCCTCCATTCACGCAGACACGACAATACAAATTGAGCGAGCAACCCGTGTCATTGAAAAGCCCCTCTCAGTCCACGACTATAACCTCCACATGGGAGGGGTCGACTTCAATGACCAGATGTTGGCTCCGTATTTAGTTTCCCGACGCACCAGACGCTGGTATAAGAAGGTGTCTGTATATTTAATTCAATTGGCTCTGTACAATAGTTTTGTTCTCTACAGTAAGGCTGGGAGAACTGGATCCTTCCTCAAATTTCAGGAAGAGATCATCGCGAACCTCCTGTATCCAGGAGGTTCCGTGGCCCCATCCACCAGTTTAGTTAGCCGTCTACACGAGCGACACTTCCCCAGTGTCGTTGCTGGTACCTCAAACTGACCGCCACCCCGAAAAAAATGTTGTGTCTGTAGCAGGAGTGGAATAAGGCGTGACACCCGCTATTTCTGTCCTGACTGTCCCGACCACCCTGCCCTATGCTTAGGGGAGTGTTTCCGAAAGTACCACACACAGGTACACCTAGCATAGGGATCATCTCACCAGGATAGGCACACAGGGCTGTCATTTTACATATACCCATGCTGGGTGAGAAAAATATCTTGGTCAAATGCCAACTTTGTATAAAAAAAATGGGAAAAGTTGTCTTTTGCCAAGATATTTCTCTCACCCAGCATGGGTATATGTAAAATGACACCCCAAAACACATTCCCCAACTTCTCCTGAGTACGGCGATACCACATGTGTGACACTTTTTTGCTGCCAAGGTGGGCAAAGGGGCGCATATTCCAAAGTGCACCTTTCGGATTTCACCGGTCATTTCTTACACATTTTGATTGCAAAGTTCTTCTCACACATTTGGGCCCCTAAATTGCCAGGGCAGTATAACTACCCCACAAGTGACCCCATTTTGGAAAGAAGACACCCCAAGGTATTCTGTGAGGGGCATGGTGAGTTCCTAGAATTTTTTATTTTTTGTCGCAAGTTAGTGGAATATGAGACTTTGTAAGAAAAAAAAATAAAATAAAAATCATCATCATTTTCCGCTAACTTGTGACAAAAAATAAAAAGTTCTATGAACTCACTATGCCCATCAGCGAATACCTTAGGGTGTCTACTTTCCGAAATGGGGTCATTTGTGGGGTAGTTATACTGTTTGGGCATTGTAGAACCTCAGGAAATATGACAGGTGCTCAGAAAATCAGAGCCGTTTCAAAAAGCGGAAATTCACATTTTTGTACCATAGTTTGTAAATGCTATAACTTTTACCCAAACCATTTTTTTTTTGCCCAAACATTTTTTTTTATCAAAGACATGTAGAACTATAAATTTAGCGAAAAATTTATATATGGATGTCATTTTTTTTTGCAAAATTTCACAGCTGAAAGTGAAAAATGTCATTTTTTTGCAAAAAAATCGTTACATTTTGATTAATAACAAAAAAAGTAAAAATGTCAGCAGCAATAAAATACCACCAAATGAAAGCTCCATTAGTGAGAAGAAAAGGAGGTAAAATTCATTTGGGTGGTAAGTTGCATGACCGAGAGATAAACGGTGAAAGGAGTGTAGTGCCGAAGTGTAAAAAATGGCCTGGTCATGAAGGGGGTTTCACCTAGCGGGGCTGAAGTGGTTAAAACATATGTGTTTGCCATCCAGTGCCCCAATACAGTTAGGAAAATGTGCATTGACATGAAAACCCTCAGCAATTCGGATCCAATCCTCAGCCTTGGGCATCACCGCTTCCCGGAGTCGCTGCCAAATCAAATCACAGGTTAGACTAACGATCCCAGAAATTGTTGAGACTCCCAGCATGAACTCATAATGCAGAGATGAAAATTAATTCCCAGTTGCCAAAAAACTGAAAGACACAATCCAAAAAGCATAATGCAACACACATATACATCCCACATTTTACATTTATCGTTAGATGCACATGATCACATTGCATCTACACTATCACATAAATATATAAATAATTATAAATATACATACCTCAACGTGACGATTAGCCGTTCCTCTAGAGAAATGCAGCGCCTCAGATGTGTGTCCTGATATGTGAGGCCAGGGCTCAGAGACGCTAACAACAAGTCAAAGCTGTTCACAGACATATGACAATACCCATAAAATTTCTCAGGATGCTGTTGCAGATCCATGTACAGCGCGTGGAAATGACCCTTCCTGCGCCGCTGAGAGAAAATTGGGTGAACCCAATGCCTCCTCCTCGGTTCCACGTTCACCATAGTAGGCTGATGTCCGTGTTCCTGAGAAATCAGCCAACACAAGAGAATCATTTCCTCCTCAGCTATGATGCAACAGAAAATTGTAGCCAGAAACCAATGTTTACCTAACATAGGATTCCAAGTACGCTCTCAATGCTGCAAGTAGCTGCATAAAATGGAGTCACAACGATCACATGACCAAGTTAAATAGGGGGAGTGAAAAAGGGGATGTGTTCAAAATGATGATGTCAAATTTTTTTTGCTTCCGTTTGGATCCGTGAAATAACTGATCGTATACGGAAACCATACTGAAAGGTTTTTGCGGACATACGGAACGGAAATGGAGACACAACAGAACAAAAAAACGGAACAACGGATCTGTGAAAAACTGAAGGCAAAACACTGAAATCGACATACTGTAATGTGAAAGAGGAACGCAAAACACTGAAATCGACATACTGTAGTGTGAAAGAGGCCTTATTGGGAGAAGGTGATTACACAAATTGATGAGTATCAGTCTTTCAAAGTCCCTCGGGACTTCGAAATATGTATTCTTGGAGTTATGGAGAAAATAGGCAACCCTAAACATCGAGAAATAGCAGCTAAATTATTATTCCAGGCCAGGAAAAATAGCATCCGACTCTGGGGAGATAGTGCTGTGCCCACGGTTGACAACTGGGTGAGATTTACTCGACTGTCACTTTTCACAGAAGAATTCCATTTAAGCTCTCATGAGAAAAAATATTGATTTGCCCGATTATGGCATTAATGGCTGGGATAGCTGTCAGCAGGGGAAGAGCGCTAGAGAGGGGCTGTTTTTTGTTTGCTTTTTTTGTTTTTTTTAGGTTCTTTTTTTTGGGGGGGCTGTTGCAAGTAGTAAGCAAGGGGGGTTGGGTGGGGGGAATGGTATATAATATAAAAATGAATGCTGATTAGAAGTCACAATGTACAGGATAAGTTATTGTTGTTGTGAATTACTATGTAATTTTAAAACATTAATAAAGAAATATATAATAAATAGGGATGAGCGAACCCGAACTGTATATTTCGAGTTTGTACCGAATTTTGGGGTGTCCGTGACACAGACCCGAACCCGGACATTTTCATAAAAGTCCGGGTTCGGGTTCGGTGTTCGTCGCTTTCTTGGCGCTTTTTGAAAGGCTGCAAAGCAGCCAATCAACAAGCTTCATACTACTTGCCCCAAGAGGCCGTCACAGCCATGCCTACTATTGGCATGGCTGTGATTGGCCAGAGCACCATGTGACCCACCCTCTATTTAAGCTGGAGTCACGTAGCGCCGCACGTCACTCTGCTCTGATCAGCATAGGGAGAGGTTGCAGCCGCGACGTTAGGGCGAGATTAGGCAGTGATTAACTCCTCCAAAAGACTTCATTCAGTGATCGATCTGCAGCTGTGGATGATTAAACTGCTACTATTGAATTGCTCACTGTTTTTAGGCTGCCCAGAGCGTTTTTCAGTCACTTTTTTCTGGGGTGGTGTGCCAGCACAAGCTGCCACCAAGTGCATTTAACCCTCAATGGTGTGGTTGTTTTTTGGCTAAATCCTACATCAGGGTCAAGCTGTCACACCAAGTGCATTTAACCAGCAATAGTGTGGTTATTTTTTGGCCATATACTACATCAGGGGCAAGCTGAGCCTGTCACCAACTGCATTTAAACCTCAATGGTGTGGTTGTTTTTTGGCTAAATCCTACATCAGGGTCAAGCTGTCACACCAAGTGCATTTAACCATCAATAGTCTGGTTATTTTTTGGCCATACACTACATCAGGGGCAAGCTGTCACCAAGTGCATTTAACCCTCAATGGTGTGGTTGTTTTTTGGCTAAATCCTACATCAGGGTCAAGCTGTCACACCAAGTGCATTTAACCATCAATAGTCTGGTTATTTTTTGGCCATATACTACATCAGGGACAAGCTGAGCCTGTCACCAAGTGCATTTAACCCTCAACGGTGTGGTTGTTTTTAGGCTAAATCATACATCAGGGTCAAGCTGTCACACCAAGAGCATTTAACCATCAATAGTCTGGTTATTTTTTGGACATATACTACATCAGGGGCAAGCTGAGCCTGTCACCAACTGCATTTAAACCTCAATGGTGTGGTTGTTTTTTGGCTAAATCCTACATCAGGGTCAAGCTGTCACACCAAGTGCATTTAACCATCAATAGTCTGGTTATTTTTTGGCCATATACTACATCAGGGACAAGCTGAGCCTGTCACCAAGTGCATTTAACCCTCAACGGTGTGGTTGTTTTTAGGCTAAATCATACATCAGGGTCAAGCTGTCACACCAAGAGCATTTAACCATCAATAGTCTGGTTATTTTTTGGACATATACTACATCAGGGGCAAGCTGAGCCTGTCACCAAGTGCATTTAACCCTCAATAGTGTGGTTAGTCAAGCTGTCACACCAAGTGCATTTAACCATCAATAGTGTGGTTATTTTTTGGCCATATCCCAGTCTAATTTTGTCAGTAAACGTATACCTGTCAACCAGCGCCTAAATAATAGGCCTCAAATTTATATCCATCTAAATCTGTGGTTATTGCTGTGGCTGGTCAAGTTATTTAGTGTCCGTCAAAGCACAGTTTTTGTTCTGGGTTGAAATACAATTCCCAATTTAGCAATTTCCTAATTTAGTGGTTTCTGCTGTATCAGACCTACTTTAAATCTATCCCTAAAAGGGTATATTAGATTCAAGGTGCACATAGGGTCATTCTCAATAACTTCACACACACGCTAATGTGCATTTCCAAGTCTAATTCTGTCTGTAAACGTATACCTTTCACCCAGCGCCTAAATACTAGGCCTCAAATTTATATCCATCTAAATCTGTGGTTATTGCTGTGGCTGGTCAAGTTATTTAGTGTCCGTCAAAGCACAGTTTTTGTTCTGGGTTGAAATACAATTCCCAATTTAGCAATTTCCTAATTTAGTGGTTTCTGCTGTATCAGACCTACTTTAAATCTATCCCTAAAAGGGTATATAGATTCAAGGTGCACATAGGGTCATTCTCAATAACTTCACACACACGCTACTGTGCATTTCCAAGTCTAATTCTGTCTGTAAACGTATACCTTTCACCCAGCGCCTAAATACTAGGCCTCAAATTTACATCCATCTAAATCTGTGGTTATTGCTGTGGCTGGTCAAGTTATTTAGTGTCCGTCAAAGCACAGTTTTTGTTCTGGGTTGAAATACAATTCCCAATTTAGCAATTTCCTAATTTAGTGGTTTCTGCTGTATCAGACCTACTTTAAATCTATCCCTAAAAGGGTATATTAGATTCAAGGTGCACATAGGGTCATTCTCAATAACTTCACACACACGCTAATGTGCATTTCCAAGTCTAATTCTGTCTGTAAACGTATACCTTTCACCCAGCGCCTAAATACTAGGCCTCAAATTTACATCCATCTAAATCTGTGGTTATTGCTGTGGCTGGTCAAGTTATTTAGTGTCCGTCAAAGCACAGTTTTTGTTCTGGGTTGAAATACAATTCCCAATTTAGCAATTTCCTAATTTAGTGGTTTCTGCTGTATCAGACCTACTTTAAATCTATCCCTAAAAGGGTATATTAGATTCAAGGTGCACATAGGGTCATTCTCAATAACTTCACACACACGCTAATGTGCATTTCCAAGTCTAATTCTGTCTGTAAACGTATACCTTTCACCCAGCGCCTAAATACTAGGCCTCAAATTTACATCCATCTAAATCTGTGGTTATTGCTGTGGCTGGTCAAGTTATTTAGTGTCCGTCAAAGCACAGTTTTTGTTCTGGGTTGAAATACAATTCCCAATTTAGCAATTTCCTAATTTAGTGGTTTCTGCTGTATCAGACCTACTTTAAATCTATCCCTAAAAGGGTATATAGATTCAAGGTGCACATAGGGTCATTCTCAATAACTTCACACACACGCTACTGTGCATTTCCAAGTCTAATTCTGTCTGTAAACGTATACCTTTCACCCAGCGCCTAAATACTAGGCCTCAAATTTACATCCATCTAAATCTGTGGTTATTGCTGTGGCTGGTCAAGTTATTTAGTGTCCGTCAAAGCACAGTTTTTGTTCTGGGTTGAAATACAATTCCCAATTTAGCAATTTCCTAATTTAGTGGTTTCTGCTGTATCAGACCTACTTTAAATCTATCCCTAAAAGGGTATATTAGATTCAAGGTGCAGATAGGGTCATTCTCAATAACTTCACACACACGCTACTGTGCATTTCCAAGTCTAATTCTGTCTGTAAACGTATACCTTTCACCCAGCGCCTAAATACTAGGCCTCAAATTTACATCCATCTAAATCTGTGGTTATTGCTGTGGCTGGTCAAGTTATTTAGTGTCCGTCAAAGCACAGTTTTTGTTCTGGGTTGAAATACAATTCCCAATTTAGCAATTTCCTAATTTAGTGGTTTCTGCTGTATCAGACCTACTTTAAATCTATCCCTAAAAGGGTATATTAGATTCAAGGTGCAGATAGGGTCATTCTCAATAACTTCACACACACGCTACTGTGCATTTCCAAGTCTAATTCTGTCTGTAAACGTATACCTTTCACCCAGCGCCTAAATACTAGGCCTCAAATTTACATCCATCTAAATCTGTGGTTATTGCTGTGGCTGGTCAAGTTATTTAGTGTCCGTCAAAGCACAGTTTTTGTTCTGGGTTGAAATACAATTCCCAATTTAGCAATTTCCTAATTTAGTGGTTTCTGCTGTATCAGACCTACTTTAAATCTATCCCTAAAAGGGTATATTAGATTCAAGGTGCAGATAGGGTCATTCTCAATAACTTCACACACACGCTACTGTGCATTTCCAAGTCTAATTCTGTCTGTAAACGTATACCTTTCACCCAGCGCCTAAATACTAGGCCTCAAATTTACATCCATCTAAATCTGTGGTTATTGCTGTGGCTGGTCAAGTTATTTAGTGTCCGTCAAAGCACAGTTTTTGTTCTGGGTTGAAATACAATTCCCAATTTAGCAATTTCCTAATTTAGTGGTTTCTGCTGTATCAGACCTACTTTAAATCTATCCCTAAAAGGGTATATTAGATTCAAGGTGCAGATAGGGTCATTCTCAATAACTTCACACACACGCTACTGTGCATTTCCAAGTCTAATTCTGTCTGTAAACGTATACCTTTCACCCAGCGCCTAAATACTAGGCCTCAAATTTACATCCATCTAAATCTGTGGTTATTGCTGTGGCTGGTCAAGTTATTTAGTGTCCGTCAAAGCACAGTTTTTGTTCTGGGTTGAAATACAATTCCCAATTTAGCAATTTCCTAATTTAGTGGTTTCTGCTGTATCAGACCTACTTTAAATCTATCCCTAAAAGGGTATATAGATTCAAGGTGCACATAGGGTCATTCTCAATAACTTCACACACACGCTACTGTGCATTTCCAAGTCTAATTCTGTCTGTAAACGTATACCTTTCACCCAGCGCCTAAATACTAGGCCTCAAATTTACATCCATCTAAATCTGTGGTTATTGCTGTGGCTGGTCAAGTTATTTAGTGTCCGTCAAAGCACAGTTTTTGTTCTGGGTTGAAATACAATTCCCAATTTAGCAATTTCCTAATTTAGTGGTTTCTGCTGTATCAGACCTACTTTAAATCTATCCCTAAAAGGGTATATTAGATTCAAGGTGCAGATAGGGTCATTCTCAATAACTTCACACACACGCTACTGTGCATTTCCAAGTCTAATTCTGTCTGTAAACGTATACCTTTCACCCAGCGCCTAAATACTAGGCCTCAAATTTACATCCATCTAAATCTGTGGTTATTGCTGTGGCTGGTCAAGTTATTTAGTGTCCGTCAAAGCACAGTTTTTGTTCTGGGTTGAAATACAATTCCCAATTTAGCAATTTCCTAATTTAGTGGTTTCTGCTGTATCAGACCTACTTTAAATCTATCCCTAAAAGGGTATATTAGATTCAAGGTGCAGATAGGGTCATTCTCAATAACTTCACACACACGCTACTGTGCATTTCCAAGTCTAATTCTGTCTGTAAACGTATACCTTTCACCCAGCGCCTAAATACTAGGCCTCAAATTTACATCCATCTAAATCTGTGGTTATTGCTGTGGCTGGTCAAGTTATTTAGTGTCCGTCAAAGCACAGTTTTTGTTCTGGGTTGAAATACAATTCCCAATTTAGCAATTTCCTAATTTAGTGGTTTCTGCTGTATCAGACCTACTTTAAATCTATCCCTAAAAGGGTATATTAGATTCAAGGTGCAGATAGGGTCATTCTCAATAACTTCACACACACGCTACTGTGCATTTCCAAGTCTAATTCTGTCTGTAAACGTATACCTTTCACCCAGCGCCTAAATACTAGGCCTCAAATTTACATCCATCTAAATCTGTGGTTATTGCTGTGGCTGGTCAAGTTATTTAGTGTCCGTCAAAGCACAGTTTTTGTTCTGGGTTGAAATACAATTCCCAATTTAGCAATTTCCTAATTTAGTGGTTTCTGCTGTATCAGACCTACTTTAAATCTATCCCTAAAAGGGTATATTAGATTCAAGGTGCAGATAGGGTCATTCTCAATAACTTCACACACACGCTACTGTGCATTTCCAAGTCTAATTCTGTCTGTAAACGTATACCTTTCACCCAGCGCCTAAATACTAGGCCTCAAATTTACATCCATCTAAATCTGTGGTTATTGCTGTGGCTGGTCAAGTTATTTAGTGTCCGTCAAAGCACAGTTTTTGTTCTGGGTTGAAATACAATTCCCAATTTAGCAATTTCCTAATTTAGTGGTTTCTGCTGTATCAGACCTACTTTAAATCTATCCCTAAAAGGGTATATTAGATTCAAGGTGCAGATAGGGTCATTCTCAATAACTTCACACACACGCTACTGTGCATTTCCAAGTCTAATTCTGTCTGTAAACGTATACCTTTCACCCAGCGCCTAAATACTAGGCCTCAAATTTACATCCATCTAAATCTGTGGTTATTGCTGTGGCTGGTCAAGTTATTTAGTGTCCGTCAAAGCACAGTTTTTGTTCTGGGTTGAAATACAATTCCCAATTTAGCAATTTCCTAATTTAGTGGTTTCTGCTGTATCAGACCTACTTTAAATCTATCCCTAAAAGGGTATATTAGATTCAAGGTGCAGATAGGGTCATTCTCAATAACTTCACACACACGCTACTGTGCATTTCCAAGTCTAATTCTGTCTGTAAACGTATACCTTTCACCCAGCGCCTAAATACTAGGCCTCAAATTTACATCCATCTAAATCTGTGGTTATTGCTGTGGCTGGTCAAGTTATTTAGTGTCCGTCAAAGCACAGTTTTTGTTCTGGGTTGAAATACAATTCCCAATTTAGCAATTTCCTAATTTAGTGGTTTCTGCTGTATCAGACCTACTTTAAATCTATCCCTAAAAGGGTATATAGATTCAAGGTGCAGATAGGGTCATTCTCAATAACTTCACACACACGCTACTGTGCATTTCCAAGTCTAATTCTGTCTGTAAACGTATACCTTTCACCCAGCGCCTAAATACTAGGCCTCAAATTTACATCCATCTAAATCTGTGGTTATTGCTGTGGCTGGTCAAGTTATTTAGTGTCCGTCAAAGCACAGTTTTTGTTCTGGGTTGAAATACAATTCCCAATTTAGCAATTTCCTAATTTAGTGGTTTCTGCTGTATCAGACCTACTTTAAATCTATCCCTAAAAGGGTATATTAGATTCAAGGTGCAGCATAGGGTCATTCTCAATAACTTCACACACACGCTACTGTGCATTTCCAAGTCTAATTCTGTCTGTAAACGTATACCTTTCACCCAGCGCCTAAATACTAGGCCTCAAATTTACATCCATCTAAATCTGTGGTTATTGCTGTGGCTGGTCAAGTTATTTAGTGTCCGTCAAAGCACAGTTTTTGTTCTGGGTTGAAATACAATTCCCAATTTAGCAATTTCCTAATTTAGTGGTTTCTGCTGTATCAGACCTACTTTAAATCTATCCCTAAAAGGGTATATTAGATTCAAGGTGCAGATAGGGTCATTCTCAATAACTTCACACACACGCTACTGTGCATTTCCAAGTCTAATTCTGTCTGTAAACGTATACCTTTCACCCAGCGCCTAAATACTAGGCCTCAAATTTACATCCATCTAAATCTGTGGTTATTGCTGTGGCTGGTCAAGTTATTTAGTGTCCGTCAAAGCACAGTTTTTGTTCTGGGTTGAAATACAATTCCCAATTTAGCAATTTCCTAATTTAGTGGTTTCTGCTGTATCAGACCTACTTTAAATCTATCCCTAAAAGGGTATATTAGATTCAAGGTGCAGATAGGGTCATTCTCAATAACTTCACACACACGCTACTGTGCATTTCCAAGTCTAATTCTGTCTGTAAACGTATACCTTTCACCCAGCGCCTAAATACTAGGCCTCAAATTTACATCCATCTAAATCTGTGGTTATTGCTGTGGCTGGTCAAGTTATTTAGTGTCCGTCAAAGCACAGTTTTTGTTCTGGGTTGAAATACAATTCCCAATTTAGCAATTTCCTAATTTAGTGGTTTCTGCTGTATCAGACCTACTTTAAATCTATCCCTAAAAGGGTATATTAGATTCAAGGTGCAGATAGGGTCATTCTCAATAACTTCACACACACGCTACTGTGCATTTCCAAGTCTAATTCTGTCTGTAAACGTATACCTTTCACCCAGCGCCTAAATACTAGGCCTCAAATTTACATCCATCTAAATCTGTGGTTATTGCTGTGGCTGGTCAAGTTATTTAGTGTCCGTCAAAGCACAGTTTTTGTTCTGGGTTGAAATACAATTCCCAATTTAGCAATTTCCTAATTTAGTGGTTTCTGCTGTATCAGACCTACTTTAAATCTATCCCTAAAAGGGTATATTAGATTCAAGGTGCAGATAGGGTCATTCTCAATAACTTCACACACACGCTACTGTGCATTTCCAAGTCTAATTCTGTCTGTAAACGTATACCTTTCACCCAGCGCCTAAATACTAGGCCTCAAATTTACATCCATCTAAATCTGTGGTTATTGCTGTGGCTGGTCAAGTTATTTAGTGTCCGTCAAAGCACAGTTTTTGTTCTGGGTTGAAATACAATTCCCAATTTAGCAATTTCCTAATTTAGTGGTTTCTGCTGTATCAGACCTACTTTAAATCTATCCCTAAAAGGGTATATTAGATTCAAGGTGCAGATAGGGTCATTCTCAATAACTTCACACACACGCTACTGTGCATTTCCAAGTCTAATTCTGTCTGTAAACGTATACCTTTCACCCAGCGCCTAAATACTAGGCCTCAAATTTACATCCATCTAAATCTGTGGTTATTGCTGTGGCTGGTCAAGTTATTTAGTGTCCGTCAAAGCACAGTTTTTGTTCTGGGTTGAAATACAATTCCCAATTTAGCAATTTCCTAATTTAGTGGTTTCTGCTGTATCAGACCTACTTTAAATCTATCCCTAAAAGGGTATATTAGATTCAAGGTGCAGATAGGGTCATTCTCAATAACTTCACACACACGCTACTGTGCATTTCCAAGTCTAATTCTGTCTGTAAACGTATACCTTTCACCCAGCGCCTAAATACTAGGCCTCAAATTTACATCCATCTAAATCTGTGGTTATTGCTGTGGCTGGTCAAGTTATTTAGTGTCCGTCAAAGCACAGTTTTTGTTCTGGGTTGAAATACAATTCCCAATTTAGCAATTTCCTAATTTAGTGGTTTCTGCTGTATCAGACCTACTTTAAATCTATCCCTAAAAGGGTATATTAGATTCAAGGTGCAGATAGGGTCATTCTCAATAACTTCACACACACGCTACTGTGCATTTCCAAGTCTAATTCTGTCTGTAAACGTATACCTTTCACCCAGCGCCTAAATACTAGGCCTCAAATTTACATCCATCTAAATCTGTGGTTATTGCTGTGGCTGGTCAAGTTATTTAGTGTCCGTCAAAGCACAGTTTTTGTTCTGGGTTGAAATACAATTCCCAATTTAGCAATTTCCTAATTTAGTGGTTTCTGCTGTATCAGACCTACTTTAAATCTATCCCTAAAAGGGTATATAAGATTCAAGGTGCACATAGGGTCATTCTCAATAACTTCACACACACGCTACTGTGCATTTCCAAGTCTAATTCTGTCTGTAAACGTATACCTTTCACCCAGCGCCTAAATACTAGGCCTCAAATTTACATCCATCTAAATCTGTGGTTATTGCTGTGGCTGGTCAAGTTATTTAGTGTCCGTCAAAGCACAGTTTTTGTTCTGGGTTGAAATACAATTCCCAATTTAGCAATTTCCTAATTTAGTGGTTTCTGCTGTATCAGACCTACTTTAAATCTATCCCTAAAAGGGTATATTAGATTCAAGGTGCAGATAGGGTCATTCTCAATAACTTCACACACACGCTACTGTGCATTTCCAAGTCTAATTCTGTCTGTAAACGTATACCTTTCACCCAGCGCCTAAATACTAGGCCTCAAATTTACATCCATCTAAATCTGTGGTTATTGCTGTGGCTGGTCAAGTTATTTAGTGTCCGTCAAAGCACAGTTTTTGTTCTGGGTTGAAATACAATTCCCAATTTAGCAATTTCCTAATTTAGTGGTTTCTGCTGTATCAGACCTACTTTAAATCTATCCCTAAAAGGGTATATTAGATTCAAGGTGCACATAGGGTCATTCTCAATAACTTCACACACACGCTAATGTGCATTTCCAAGTCTAATTCTGTCTGTAAACGTATACCTTTCACCCAGCGCCTAAATACTAGGCCTCAAATTTACATCCATCTAAATCTGTGGTTATTGCTGTGGCTGGTCAAGTTATTTAGTGTCCGTCAAAGCACAGTTTTTGTTCTGGGTTGAAATACAATTCCCAATTTAGCAATTTCCTAATTTAGTGGTTTCTGCTGTATCAGACCTACTTTAAATCTATCCCTAAAAGGGTATATTAGATTCAAGGTGCAGATAGGGTCATTCTCAATAACTTCACACACACGCTACTGTGCATTTCCAAGTCTAATTCTGTCTGTAAACGTATACCTTTCACCCAGCGCCTAAATACTAGGCCTCAAATTTACATCCATCTAAATCTGTGGTTATTGCTGTGGCTGGTCAAGTTATTTAGTGTCCGTCAAAGCACAGTTTTTGTTCTGGGTTGAAATACAATTCCCAATTTAGCAATTTCCTAATTTAGTGGTTTCTGCTGTATCAGACCTACTTTAAATCTATCCCTAAAAGGGTATATAGATTCAAGGTGCACATAGGGTCATTCTCAATAACTTCACACACACGCTACTGTGCATTTCCAAGTCTAATTCTGTCTGTAAACGTATACCTTTCACCCAGCGCCTAAATACTAGGCCTCAAATTTACATCCATCTAAATCTGTGGTTATTGCTGTGGCTGGTCAAGTTATTTAGTGTCCGTCAAAGCACAGTTTTTGTTCTGGGTTGAAATACAATTCCCAATTTAGCAATTTCCTAATTTAGTGGTTTCTGCTGTATCAGACCTACTTTAAATCTATCCCTAAAAGGGTATATTAGATTCAAGGTGCAGATAGGGTCATTCTCAATAACTTCACACACACGCTACTGTGCATTTCCAAGTCTAATTCTGTCTGTAAACGTATACCTTTCACCCAGCGCCTAAATACTAGGCCTCAAATTTACATCCATCTAAATCTGTGGTTATTGCTGTGGCTGGTCAAGTTATTTAGTGTCCGTCAAAGCACAGTTTTTGTTCTGGGTTGAAATACAATTCCCAATTTAGCAATTTCCTAATTTAGTGGTTTCTGCTGTATCAGACCTACTTTAAATCTATCCCTAAAAGGGTATATTAGATTCAAGGTGCACATAGGGTCATTCTCAATAACTTCACACACACGCTAATGTGCATTTCCAAGTCTAATTCTGTCTGTAAACGTATACCTTTCACCCAGCGCCTAAATACTAGGCCTCAAATTTACATCCATCTAAATCTGTGGTTATTGCTGTGGCTGGTCAAGTTATTTAGTGTCCGTCAAAGCACAGTTTTTGTTCTGGGTTGAAATACAATTCCCAATTTAGCAATTTCCTAATTTAGTGGTTTCTGCTGTATCAGACCTACTTTAAATCTATCCCTAAAAGGGTATATTAGATTCAAGGTGCAGATAGGGTCATTCTCAATAACTTCACACACACGCTACTGTGCATTTCCAAGTCTAATTCTGTCTGTAAACGTATACCTTTCACCCAGCGCCTAAATACTAGGCCTCAAATTTACATCCATCTAAATCTGTGGTTATTGCTGTGGCTGGTCAAGTTATTTAGTGTCCGTCAAAGCACAGTTTTTGTTCTGGGTTGAAATACAATTCCCAATTTAGCAATTTCCTAATTTAGTGGTTTCTGCTGTATCAGACCTACTTTAAATCTATCCCTAAAAGGGTATATAGATTCAAGGTGCACATAGGGTCATTCTCAATAACTTCACACACACGCTACTGTGCATTTCCAAGTCTAATTCTGTCTGTAAACGTATACCTTTCACCCAGCGCCTAAATACTAGGCCTCAAATTTACATCCATCTAAATCTGTGGTTATTGCTGTGGCTGGTCAAGTTATTTAGTGTCCGTCAAAGCACAGTTTTTGTTCTGGGTTGAAATACAATTCCCAATTTAGCAATTTCCTAATTTAGTGGTTTCTGCTGTATCAGACCTACTTTAAATCTATCCCTAAAAGGGTATATAGATTCAAGGTGCACATAGGGTCATTCTCAATAACTTCACACACACGCTACTGTGCATTTCCAAGTCTAATTCTGTCTGTAAACGTATACCTTTCACCCAGCGCCTAAATACTAGGCCTCAAATTTACATCCATCTAAATCTGTGGTTATTGCTGTGGCTGGTCAAGTTATTTAGTGTCCGTCAAAGCACAGTTTTTGTTCTGGGTTGAAATACAATTCCCAATTTAGCAATTTCCTAATTTAGTGGTTTCTGCTGTATCAGACCTACTTTAAATCTATCCCTAAAAGGGTATATAGATTCAAGGTGCACATAGGGTCATTCTCAATAACTTCACACACACGCTACTGTGCATTTCCAAGTCTAATTCTGTCTGTAAACGTATACCTTTCACCCAGCGCCTAAATACTAGGCCTCAAATTTACATCCATCTAAATCTGTGGTTATTGCTGTGGCTGGTCAAGTTATTTAGTGTCCGTCAAAGCACAGTTTTTGTTCTGGGTTGAAATACAATTCCCAATTTAGCAATTTCCTAATTTAGTGGTTTCTGCTGTATCAGACCTACTTTAAATCTATCCCTAAAAGGGTATATTAGATTCAAGGTGCAGATAGGGTCATTCTCAATAACTTCACACACACGCTACTGTGCATTTCCAAGTCTAATTCTGTCTGTAAACGTATACCTTTCACCCAGCGCCTAAATACTAGGCCTCAAATTTACATCCATCTAAATCTGTGGTTATTGCTGTGGCTGGTCAAGTTATTTAGTGTCCGTCAAAGCACAGTTTTTGTTCTGGGTTGAAATACAATTCCCAATTTAGCAATTTCCTAATTTAGTGGTTTCTGCTGTATCAGAGCTGTTTTAAATCTATCCCTAAAAGGGTATATCAGATTCAAGGTGCACATAGGGTCATTCTGAATAACTTCACACACACGCTACTGTGCATTTCCAAGTCTATTTCTGTCAGTAAACCTATACTTGTCACCCAGCTCCTAAATACTAGGCCTCAAATTTATATCCAGCTAAATCTGTTGTTACTGCTGAGGCTGGTCAAGTTATTTAATGTCCGTCAAAGCACATTTTTTGTTCTGGGTTGAAATACAATTCCAAATATAGCAATTTCCTAATTTAATGGTTTCTGCTGTATCAGAGCTATTTTAAATCTATCCCTTAACCACTTTAGCCCCGCTAGCTGAAACCCCCTTCATGACCAGAGCACTTTTTACACTTCGGCACTACACTCCTTTCTCCGTTTATCGCTCGGTCATGCAACTTACCACCCAAATGAATTTTACCTCCTTTTCTTCTCACTAATGGAGCTTTCATGTGGTGGCATTTTATTGCTGCTGACATTTTTACTTTTTTTGTTATTAATCGAAATGTAACGATTTTTTTGCAAAAAATTGACATTTTTCACTTTCAGCTGTAAAATTTTGCAAAAAAACCGACATCCATATATAAATTTTTCGCTAAATTTATAGTTCTACATGTCTTTGATAAAAAAAAATGTTTGGGCAAAAAAAAAAAATGGTTTGGGTAAAAGTTATAGCGTTTACAAACTATTGTACAAAAATGTGAATTTCCGCTTTTTGAAGCAGCTCTTACTTTCTGAGCACCTGTCATGATTCCTGAGGTTCTACAATGCCCAAACAGTAGAAAACCCCCACAAATGACCCCATTTCGGAAAGTAGACACCCTAAGGTATTCGCTGATGTTCATAGTGAGTTCATAGAACTTTTAATTTTTTGTCACAAGTTAGCGGAAAATGATGATGATTTTTTCTTTTTATTTTTTTCTTACAAAGTCTCATATTCCACTAACTTGCGACAAAAAATAAAAAATTCTAGGAACTCGCCATGCCCTTCACGGAATACCTTGGGGTGTCTTCTTTCTAAAATGGGGTCACTTGTGGGGTCACTTGTGGGGTAACATACTGCCCTGGCAATTTAAGGGCCCAAATGTGTGAGAAGAACTTTGCAATCGAAATGTGTAAAAAATGACCGGTGAAATCCGAAAGGTGCACTTTGGAATATGTGCCCCTTTGCCCACCTTGGCTGCAAAAAAGTGTCACACATCTGGTATCGCCGTACTCAGGAGAAGTTGGGGAATGTGTTTTGGGGTGTCATTTTACATATACCCATGCTGGGTGAGAGAAATATCTTGGCAAAAGACAACTTTTCCAATTTTTTTATACAAAGTTGGTATTTGACCAAGATATTTTTCTCACCCAGCATGGGTATATGTAAAATGACACCCCAAAACACATTCCCCAACTTCTCCTGAGTACGGCGATACCACATGTGTGACACTTTTTTGCAGCCAAGGTGGGCAAAGGGGCACATATTCCAAAGTGCACCTTTCGGATTTCACTGGTCATTTTTTACACATTTCGATTGCAAAGTTCTTCTCACACATTTGGGCCCCTAAATTGCCAGGGCAGTATAACTACCCCACAAGTGATCCCATTTTGGAAAGAAGACACCCCAAGGTATACCATGAGGGGCACGGCGAGTTCCTAGAATTTTTTATTTTTTGTCGCAAGTTAGTGGAATATGAGACTTTGTAAGGAAAAAAGAAAAAAAAAGAAAAATCATCATTTTCCGCTAACTTGTGACAAAAAATAAAAAATTCTAGGAACTCGCCGTGCCCCTCACGGAATACCTTGGGGTGTCTTCTTTCCAAAATGGGGTCACTTGTGGGGTAGTTATACTGCCCTGGAAAATTTAGGGGCCCAAATGTGTAAGAAGTACCTTGCAATCAAAATCTGTAAAAAATGGCCTGTGAAATCCGAAAGGTGCACTTTGGAATGTGTGCCCCTTTGCCCACCTTGGCTGCAAAAAAGTGTCACACATGTGGTATCGCCGTACTCAGGAGAAGTTGGGGAATGTGTTTTGGGGTGTCATTTTACATATACCCATGCTGGGTGAGAGAAATATCTTGGCAAATCATAACTTTTCCCATTTTTTTATACAAAGTTGGCATTTGACCAAGATATTTTTCTCACCCAGCATGGGTATATGTAAAATGACACCCCAAAACACATTGCCCAACTTCTCCTGAGTACGGCGATACCACATGTGTGACACTTTTTTGCAGCCTAGATGCGCAAAGGGGCCCAAATTCCTTTTAGGGGGGCATTTTTAGACATTTGGATCCCAGACTTCTTCTCACACTTTCAGGCCCCTAAAAAGCCAGGGCAGTATAAATACCCCACATGTGACCCCACTTTGGAAAGAAGACACCCCAAGGTATTCAATGAGGGGCCTGGTGAGTTCCTAGACATTTTTTTTTTTTTTGCATAAGTTAGCGGATATTGATTTTTTTTCTTTTTTCCTTACAAAGTCTCAATTTCCGCTAACTTAGGACAAAAATTTCAATCTTTCATGGACTCAATATGCCCCTCACGGAATACCTTGGGGTGTCTTCTTTCCGAAATGGGGTCACATGTGGGGTATTTATACTGCCCTGGCTTTTTAGGGGCCCTAAAGCGTGAGAAGAAGTCTGGAATATAAATGTCTAAAAATGTTTACGCATTTGGATTCCGTGAGGGGTATGGTGAGTTCATGTGAGATTTTATTTTTTGACACAAGTTAGTGGAATATGAGACTTAGTAAGAAAAAACAAACACAAAAACAAACAAAAAATTTCCTCTAACTGGTGCCAAAAAAAATGTCTGAATGGAGCCTTACAGGGGGGTGATCAATGACAGGGGGGTGATCAATGACAGGGGGGGTGATCACCCATATAGACTCCCTGATCACCCCCCTGTCATTGATCACCCCCTGGTAAGGCTCCATTCAGACGTCCGTATAATTTTTACGGATCCATGGATCGGATCCGCAAAACACATGCGTACGTCTGAATGGAGCCTTACAGGGGGGTGATCAATGACAGGGGGGTGATCAATGACAGGGGGGTGATCACCCATATAGACTCCCTGATCACCCCCCTGTCATTGATCACCCCCCTCTAAGGCTCCATTCAGACGTCCGTATGATTTTTAAGGATACATGGATCGGATCCGCAAAACACATGCGGACGTCTGAATGAAGCCTTACAGGGGGGTTATCAATGACAGGGGGTGATCAGGGTGATCACCCCCCTGTCACTGATCACCCCCCCTGAATGGAAATTCAGACGTCCGCATGATTTTTACGGATCCATGGATACATGGATCGGATCCGCAAAACACATGCGGACGTCTGAATGGAGCCTTTCAGGGGGGTTATCAATGACAGGGGGTGATCAGGGTGATCACCCACCTGTCACTGATCACCCCCCCTGTAAGGCTCCATTCAGACGTCCGCATGATTTTTACGGATCCATGGATACATGGATCGGATCCACAAAACACATGCGGACGTCTGAATGGAGCCTTACAGGGGGGTGATCAATGACAGGGGGGTGATCAGAGAGTGTATATGGGTGATCACCCCCTGTAAGGCTCCATTCAGACGTCCGCATGTGTTTTGCGGATCCGATCCATGTATCCATGGATCTGTAAAAATCATGCGGACGTCTGAATGGAGCCTTACAGGGGGGTGATCAATGACTGGGGGTGATCATGGAGTGTATATGCGTGATCACCCGCCTGTCATTGATCACCCCCCTGTAAGGCTCCATTCAGACGTCCGCATGTGTTTTGCGGATCCGATCCATGTATCCATGGATCCGTAAAAATCATGCGGACGTCTGAATGGAGCCTTACAGGGGGGTGATCAATGACAGAGGGTGATCAGGGAGTGTATATGGGTGATCACCCCCTGTCATTTATCACCCCCCTGTAAGGCTCCATTCAGACGTCCGTATGATTTTTACGGATCCATGGATACATGGATCGGATCCGCAAAACACATGCGGATGTCTGAATGGAGCCTTACAGGGGGGTGATCAATGACAGGGGGGTGATCAATGACAGAAGGGTGATCAATGACAGGGGGGTGATCAATGACAGGGGGTGATCAGGGAGTGTATATGCGTGATCACCCATCTGTCATTGATCACCCCCTGTAAGGCTCCATTCAGACGTCCGCATGTGTTTTGCAGATCCGATCCATGTATCCGTGGATCCGTAAAAATCATACGGACATCTGAACGGAGCCTGACAGGGGGGTGATCAATGACAGGGGGGTGATCAGGGAGTTTATATGGGGTGATCAATATGGGGTGATCATGGGTGATTAGGGGTTCATAAATGGTTAATAAGTGACGGGGGGGGGTATAGTGTAGTGTAGTGTTTGGTGCAACTTTACTGACCTACCTGTGTCCTCTGGTGGTCGATCCTAACAAAAGGGACCACTAGAGGACCAGGTAGGAGGTATATTAGACGCTGTTATCAAAACAGCGTCTAATATACCTGCTAGGGGTTAAAAAATTTGGATCTCCAGCCTGCCAGAGAGCGATCGCCGCTGGCATGCTGGAGATCCACTCGCTTACCTTCCGTTCCTGTGAGCGCGCGCGCGCCTGTGTGTGCGCGTTCACAGGAAATCTCGGCTCTCGCGGGAGGACGCGTATATGCGTCCACCCAGAAGAGCAGGGCCGCCGGCAGGACGCAATCCTGCGTACGGCGGTCCTGGAGTGGTTAAAGGGTATATCAGATTCAAGGAGCACATAGGGTCATTCTGAATAATTTCACACACACGCTACTGTGCATTTACAAGTCTAATTCTGTCAGTAAACCTATACCCGTCACCCAGCGCCTAAATACTAGGCCTCAAATTTATAGTCAGCTAAATCTGTTGTTACTGCGGTGGCTGGTCAAGTTATTTAGTATCCGTCAAAGCACAGTTTTTGTTCTGGGTTGAAATATAATTCCCAATTTAGCAATTTCCTAATTTAGTGGTTTTTGCTGTATCAGACCTACTTTAAATTCATCCCTAAAAGGGTATATTAGATTCAAGGTGCACATAGGGTCATTCTGAATAACTTCACACACATGCTACTGTGCATTTCCAAGTCTAATTCTGTCAGTATACCTATACCTGTCACCCAGCGCCTAAATACTAGGCCTCAAATTTATATCCAGCTAAATCTGTCGTTACTGCTGTGGCTGGTCAAGTTATTTAGTGTCCTTCAAAGCACAGTTTTTCTTCTGGGTTGAAATACAATTCCCAATTCAGCAATTTCCTAGTTCAGTGTTTTCTGCTGTATCAGGCCTACTTTAAATTTATCCCTAAAAGGGTATATTAGATTCAAGGTGCAGATAGGGTCATTCTGAATAACTTCACACACACGCTACTGTGCATATCCCAGTCTAATTCTGTCAGTAAACCTATACCTGTCATCCAGCGCCTAAATACTAGGCCTCAAATTTATATCCAGCTAAATCTGTCGTTACTGCTGAGGCTGGTCAAGGTATTTAGTGTCCGTCAAAGCACATTTTTTGTTCTGGGTTGAAATACAATTCCCAATTTAGCAATTTCCTAATTTAATGGTTTCTGCTGTATCAGAGCTATTTTAAATCTATCCCTAAAAGGGTATATCAGATTCAAGGAGCACATAGGGTCATTCTGAATAATTTCACACACACGCTACTGTGCATTTCCAAGTCTAATTCTGTCAGTAAACCTATACCCGTCACCCAGCGCCTAAATACTAGGCCTCAAATTTATAGTCAGCTAAATCTGTTGTTACTGCGGTGGCTGGTCAAGTTATTTAGTATCCGTCAAAGCACAGTTTTTGTTCTGGGTTGAAATATAATTCCCAATTTAGCAATTTCCTAATTTAGTGGTTTTTGCTGTATCAGACCTACTTTAAATTCATCCCTAAAAGGGTATATTAGATTCAAGGTGCAGATAGGGTCATTCTGAATAACTTCACACACACGCTACTGTGCATATCCCAGTCTAATTCTGTCAGTAAACCTATACCTGTCACCCAGCGCCTAAATACTAGGCCTCAAATTGATATCCAGCTAAATCTGTCGTTACTGCTGTGGATGGTCAAGTTATTTAGTGTCCGTCA